>NW_027508734.1:35965000-36565000 GCF_051911475.1 Siphateles boraxobius | reverse complement strand
TGATGTGGTGATGATATTTTGTGAATTCCTAAACTAAATTTATGACTTATCATTTAGATCTCTGAAACTAGCTCCGCTTCAAAACCTATGTGTCGCCTTGCTGCCTATATAGGCACAATAAAACATAACTTTACAGTTTGCGCCTATGCTGCTTTAAAATGCTGCCCTTGTAGGCCTCACTAAGTTTTAGAACAAAGCATCTATTGTTTTCATATCTTGCTAAAACTGAGCAGTCTTAGGCTGACGGATGTGTTTTGCCATGCAAGAGTGGTACATTTCAAAGAAATAGTCAACACAGCCGAAGAAAGTACATTTATGCCCAAAATTGTTCTGTTAATGACCAGCAGGTTAGCCTAAATCTTTGAAAGAGTATATATGTGTGCGTATGTAAGACAGTGATTTAGAATTTTATGCTGCTCCAGAGCAGCTGTGTGCGTGCATGTGTGTTTGCGTGCGTGTGTGTGTGTGTGTGTGTGTCTGCTGCTGTCAGCACTGGATGGTGTATGCCAGCCTTGACTAGACTCTGGCTCCAGTATATCACAGGCAGCAGGCAGCCCACTGCAGATACAGCCAAACCGTTTCATTGTCAATAAACCTGTGTCTCCATTAGAGCAGCAACCTCTCAGTCCTCACCCGCACACCTACACACAGATGTCAAGACCAGCAACCAGTGAATAACTACATTTGTCACAAAGCTATGCACTCTATGAATACATAACACATCCATAGGTGAATGTTATGAAGATGCGTCTAAGTTTCATTTTAACCCAAAATCAAAACAAAAGAAAAATCATAAAACAAATAAAGTCTTCTATTAGGACCATTGGATTGTGTATTAATTTTACAACCCACTTCTCATTATTGTAATGCAAAAGTCTCATTCTCACTAACTGTAACATATAAACAATTAATTCATACATTTTACATTTGTTGTACTACCTATCAAAATGAGAAAGACAATACAGATGCATTACAGTAATGAAAATGTAGAAAGATGTGCTTAATTGGGTAACACTTTACTTCGATAGTCCACTTAAGACATTTTACTTACTATAAGTAACTTTGCATCTACATGTCAACTATCAGTCATTAGAGTACAAGTAGACTGTCTGCCTAATATCTGCTAACACTTTAGTTTGATGGTCCCACAACAGACATTCCACTGATTATAAGTAACTTTTTAACTACATGTCAACTTATTGTACTAAGCAAACCCCTAACCTAACAGTCTATTACAGGGTAACACTTTATTTAACAGTGTCTTTGTTACATATGTCACATGTACTTACCATAGTAAAAACAGTAAATTATGCATAATTGCATGCAACTAAATATCAACCAAATCCTAATCCTATAACCTAACCCTAGAGTAAGTATATGTTGTTAATTAATATTACCCAGTCCTTAAATATATAAGTATACTGTAACAATGTCACCTTAAAATAAAGTGTAACCTACTACAGTCTAATGAGAGTTAATTGACATGTATTTGTAAAGTGACCTATAATTAGTAGAATGTCTAATGTGGACCATCAAAATAAAGTGCAACCCTTCATTACAATAAATAGTCAGAATGGGAAAATGTGAAAAATAAAATAAAAATTATATATATACATATATACAGCCAATATTTCAAATGTGAACTTGACAATCAATATATCCCTATGATAAAACTAATCAAAACATATTTTATTTATGCAACGTTTTTTTTTATTTTTTTTTATTAATATTTGTATTTTTCTATATTTTTTTTCCCCTTTGGTTTTGTGATTCACATATAAAATAAACATTTCATGACAGGTGTTGTGAAATTTACCAATATATGCTTTTACAATTCGTGAGTTTAGAATTATACAGTTCTATCTCCGTTTAGGGTAGTTCTGAGAAATTGAGCATCAAAGTTTTTACATCCCTGCTGTGAGATGGAACCTTTCTATTTTATTAATAACTACTGACAATATATTTTTTTTTACAAAAATAACACCACACCGGCATTAATAAACACCTAATGGATAAGATTATGTAAAACACCCAATTTCAACCAAAAGTGGAGATAGAACCGTATAATTCTAAGCTCACGCATTATGTAATTGCAACATAATTTGATGCATCTTTAAAGGTGATTCTGGTACCAAATTACATTACAAAAATATTGATTGTTTTGAAAAAGGTTTCCTAAAAACTGTCTGTCTAGAAGCGGTCGGCCAAATGTCAGGCTACACATGCTCTGAAATGCATTCATCGCATTCATTTTTTCAACTACTGTTGCATTTAAAAAAGAACCTTTCAACCTCACACAATGCCAATGATGACTTTACAGGTGGGGGGACAGGCTTCATGGGGCATGCTCCTTCTATTTGTTGGCAAGGTCAGCACTCTGTAATGTGTTCACCTCCACCCCTTACTCATTACCCTCAATACCAGTTGATGGATCTGCTGAAGTAGAAAAAAATGAGGGGGGCATCACTAACATTTATCTCCACTTGCTCCCACCCCGGCTTAAATCAACCCATAAGTCTGTCCCAGAACACTTAGAGCTAAGGCACATATCACCGGTTCCTGCTGCACATTGGTTTCTTCTGTTAGCAGCCTAATCTGTCCAGCAGGACCGTATTGAATGTTGTATCAAGATCCCCAGCACAAACACGCTTTGGAGTGGTCATATACAATATTTAGACATTTCACCTTGCTGGCATTCTTGAATACCCATACACACATGCACACCCCCTTTCCAAGGTATGCAGTAAATTATTCAAGTGACACAGCATTTGATTCAGCAGACCTCCCATGCATTGAGACAAAGCCAAAGCACCACGTAGAAATATATATACACAAACCACCCCCTCCCCCTCACTTTTTTAGACATTACATTATGCTATATGACTTTAGGCCCAGTGGCTGGAAAATGACAATTATTTTGCTCCAGCAGCTTGCTATTAAGAGACTCGCAGAATACGTTGAGTGTGTGTGTGTGTGTGTGAAGGAGCCGCAGTGGTGCACACAGAGAGAATTACTCACAGAAACACACACAGGGTCTCTATCCGTCATACACTCACACACACACTTAAACGCAGAGTGATGCAACAAGCTTGCTGGACTATGGCCGGGGCACGTGACGGATGGTCCTTTGGAGAGAGTTCAGAAAAATATCAGTCAAAGCAAACTAATGCCTTTTAAATGTACCCAGCTACCTTTAGCAGGCCAGCTTAGTGAATTAAAGGACTATCTAATGACAGTTTGTTTGGCCCACTCATAAATTCCACATAAATATATATGAGGAAGAGAGAAACATACAACAGGCTAATAGAAACGAATGAACTAGTCAACCATAAATTTGCTATGCGAGATACGTTTTTTCTGATTGGAAAGGGCATCCGCTATCTGCAATATTGATAATACTTTTCAAATTTCATCTGCTTTTGTTTGCATTCTGGGCTGCCTGTTTAAACACACTGGGAATTATAATGAAGCCAAACATTATCTCTCAGTTGTTCAAGGCTGAACATATAACTTTATCGTAGAAATGATTCCCAGTCTTTGGCTGGGTTGTATCTTTTCCATTAAAGTCTGGCTATCAGCCGGTGACAGTGAAGCAGCCAGTCGGCACTGGCTTGTCCACATCTGCCGGCCAAGTGGCGTGAAGGTTCCCGCTTCTGTTTCATTCAGCTATTTCATGTATGCCTATGTGTGTTAGTGTGTGAAAGAGGGAGCAAGAGATAAAAATTGTTTGTGGGGTCTTTTATTAACTTTTGTGCATTTTCATTTTCAAAGTATGGAATTGAACGGGATGGGAGCAGCAAGTTTAGTCATGGACCATCATTACCGTCAATCCCTGGTAAATTATGCACCATGCCAGTGGAGTCAGTACCTCAGAACACATACAGAACAAGATGATGACTATTGGCCCTTCATGGGGTGCCTTTTTTCCTAGGTGCAAGCTAGCACACTGTTTAGCTTTTGGGATAATTGTTGAGATCTTTTGTCTAACAAACTATATTACATACCTACTTTTGATGATCCATAAATATCTATCAAAACAGAAATACCAATTACAATAAAATAGAATTAGGCATACTATTTATATTATATCTATCATGTAATATACTGTATATACAGAATAGAGTGCATGCTGGAACGAGTCCTAAACCCCAGAAATGAGATATCATATTTGAACTATTCCATCGTTCAGAATTAAATTTGTATGTATTTTTTGGGGTTAATGGTAATGTTTAATGATAGCTAGATTAGTGATCTGTGTCACTTGTCTACATTCCTGCAACTAGTAATATGTATTATAAGTAGGTTGTGTTATGTTGTAATGCATAATATTTGAAAGAACCAAATACATTAATTTAACATCTTACTTTTTCGGGATTTAAGACAGGTTGGAGGTTATCCTAACTTTAAAAAGTTATTCACGATTAGTTTTAAGAACCTTCTTTTCAGGAATATGAATACTTATTAAATGTGTTCTTAAAAACAATCTTAAGAAAAGTTTTTGGGAATACAAAATATTCTTATCTTTTCTTAAGTTAGAAAATAAGAAGAATTTTATTCTTAAGAATGTTTTGTGATTCCGGCCCCATGGTAATGCTAACATCTGGGTTGGCAGAACCTGGGTTAATTTATAAAAAGGTTTTATAGAGGTTATAAAAAGCTTCATCTCACAGATGACACCAAATACTAGTGTCTAGCGGTGGGACAGTGATTAGACCCAGAGTACAACGCAAGCTTATCTACAGAAACAAGAAGTCCCTAAATAAACATTCAAAAACTAACACTAAAGCTAATAATTAGTATGACTCCTGAAGAATTTCTTCCCCAAATGTCATTGATGAAACTAGCAGTCCACTCATCCCTAACAGCAAACTAATTTCATCATACATGAACACATTCACTCACTCCAAGCTCTTTATTACTGTTCTGTCTCTATGAAGTGCAGACAGAGACCTTTCAGCTCCTTCTCCATCCTCCTAGTGAGAAATGAGTGGCTTCGCCTTCACTCCAAACATATCAAAGGAAGAGCTTTCCAAAAGACATACAGCTGTTCTGGCAGTTACAGACAGAGAGAGAAAGAAATGAAATGCCCACCATGGACACAGACATGAGGCTCACATCACATCACTGTTAGCCTGTTAGATCAGTCTCCGCCACAAGCCCCCTAGAGATTGGGTTATCGAGCACTGTCAGTGCCTAAGTGGATGCTGCGCAGCCCTGGGCGGTAGAAGACTCTTAGCCTGCATGTGTGGCTTTTAAGGGAGCATGAGAACCGGCCGTGCCTCGGCGACTGGAAGATCTGGGATAGCGGGCTTATTGTGAGCGAAAATCACACCACTGATTTTGTGCCGAATGGCACTTCGTGAATATCCACAATGCCAGTAGTATTATGAGGGCTCTTCACAGCTTGAGAGTGGCATTGGCACCCGGTGTGCTATTCAGGTAACACTGAACGGTAGGTAACGCTTTACAGCTGTACACAATAAATGCATCCAAAATGATCGCCTGAAAGTGACGGCAATATTAAGAAAGTTCGAAAAGAGGCGCAGATGGGAGGGTCTTAGGCAACTCTATCCGTGGACCTGATTCATTACAGCATTTAATGCATGTAAAACCCTTTATGAAAGCAAACAGAAAGTAAGTGATTACATTAGGCTGTTGACATGCTGCAGTCACGCACCAAGTAAATGGCACAAACAAAACAAGTGTGCTTGCAAAGACTCTGTAGACTTTAGCCCCTCCTCACAATGTTCCAAAATGTACAGATAGGCCGATATTCCAGACATTCGGAAGCAGGCTTTGTTGAGGTTAAGGGCAAACACATGTGGCTCAAACTTTGGATATGTTTCAGTGCCGTCTTTTGATTCCAGCATCTTTATCCCAATCCTGGCAAACAGGAAGGAGTCTGTGTCCAGAAGAAGACAGCCAGGACTCTTTCTGTTTACCCATGACTCTCACAAGAGTCCTTCTGCTACCATCATCATCTCAAACAGCTGGGGCTTCATATAATACATCATAATACTAGTCTGTGTGTGTGCGTCTCTGCTCACGCATATTTAAAGTAGATTTGAAGGGTAAATTGCTTAATGATTTCTGGGAAAACTATAAATTGGGGTACCAAATAAGCACCATTACTACAATTTGATTACCATGCAATTGAATTAGAGGGTAATCACCATTTCTATATATCATTATATTGAAACGCAATACAGGATTAGTTTATGCTGTTGGCTATTGGGAGAAGATATGACCATCTAAATAAAAGGTGGAAGTGTAAATCTACAGCTTTCAGCTCATTATAGAGCAAAACATTTTCTTGCTTTTCCTGAAAACTGCGACACAAGAGAGAGAGAGGCTGAAAAGCTCAGTTTGAGGGCAGACAAGTATTGAAACAATGCTTCATCAGACAAACACTGAAATTCTATGATTGGTGCTCGCACTTGTACAAGCACTACCCAGGGTACCCTTTAACATCAGCCTGAAACATTTGTAACTCATCTACCACTAAAAGGGTGCATATTAGTAATTGTAGGTGTGCTACAATGATAACAATTATTATAATAATAGGCAATCAATAAATCAACTATTATTATGAATCAATTACTAACTAAAAATTAATTATAAACAAATAGAAATTATGATGATTATTAATAAACAAAAACAATTATTTCTACTACTAATACTACTAATAATAATATAAACAACAATAATCAAATTATGCCATACAAGTGAATTTGGGGGGGGGGGATCTGATGTTGATAAAGGGACACTTGAGAAACTGTATTAGGGTACTCAGTGTCATTCTGTTGTACCCCTAAAGTGTTGATCTAACAGTAGCCCCTTTCACACAGAGGGTTGATACCAGAAAATTGCCATAAAATTGCTAGAGTGCCTTCTGCGTGAACGCAAACACGTCCTGGGATTGATCCAGTAACATTGCCGGGATCAGTCCCGGAACGTGCCCTGTGTGAACAAAAGGCAGGACCAATGCCATAAGGGGTGCGTCGCAGTGATGCCGCTGAAGCTGTGATCGTTCACCAGCTTAGCGATGCTCTAGTTTATGATCGAATCAGAAAAAATGCACAAGCGTGGTTTCTCGAGAGAGAACTCGCAGATCATAAGTATACTTAAGACGCTGTGGAGACATTACACGTCGTATCGGTGTCATGTATCTTCATGGGATCTTTACGGGATGTGTGTGAACTAGAGATGCACCGATGTATCGGCCAACAATCGGTATCGGCCAATAAAAGCAATCATTTTTCACTGATAGCCATCGGCCGCTTTTCAAAAACAGCTGATGATCAGTGCCGATTATATTCTGTCAATCAAAAGGGTGTGGTAAAACATGACAAACAGCAACTCACACTGTGCGTGAAGAAAATCTCTTGTGTTGAGTTAGTTAAGGCTAGTTAATGCGAAAATAACACATTAACAGCTAGATAAAAGCAGGCTCTATTTGTCCCTATGAATCACCCATAGTTCAAGCCAGGGTTGCCAGATCTGCCGTTTTTCCCTATACTTATTTGTAGCGCACCTCTCACCCAATAATCGCAAATAGCTCTGTGCTTTGTTTCTTCTAAAAATGTTAAATGTGACGGGACAGATCGCTGTAGCGCCTCAGTTCAAGCAGCAGGGCGGAGCGCGAGTCTATTCTTCCACTTTAATACAAATTATATCTAGAAAAACATGCATGAATATCAGAAGGTAAGTTGAAAGTTACAGTACAACTTACCGAAATCCATATCATGGCTCATGTACTCAATCAGTGTTTCAACCATGGAAAGATGTCAATAAAACTTGCTTGTGAAACTTGAAACTTGCTTGTGAAGCTTGTGAACAATATCACTTAATGTTGCATTTACCTCAGGAAAGTCATCCGTTTGTTAGTTAGCTTTCACAATAAAAAACTACAGCTTATTTACTGTTAATTATACATTTATGTTTGAATACATTTGCCATGAAGACAAGTGCTTATGAAAACTACCTTATATGTGTAACTGAGTTTTATACAAACATTTCAGCTTTAATTTGAGAGTAAACATTATATCTGGAATAAAAAGCAGTTGAATATAATAGCTTTGTTGTTAATTTTAACCTCTAATACTATAGTGTACCAAATGAGAGGGTTCTCTGTATAGTTTGCAGCATTATTTGGGAGAATGTTTATCCATAAGAAGAAAAACTATCGGCATCGGCCGATATCATTCTGAATAATCGTCTATCGGTATCGGCTGAGAAATTTCATATTCTCTATATTCTCATATTCTCACATCTCTAATGTGAACGCACACACAGATTCCAGAAAATCACTGGCAGTGTGAATGAACCAAAATCAAACAAATCCCGGGACAAATTATCAGTGTAATTTCCGGAATCTCTGTGTGAAAGGGGCTAGTGTAGATGTCTAGAAACATGTAGTCTCTAAGCAGCTGCACAGCAGTCAGCACCTGCAAGGGACCTGCATTAACAGAGCTTGAAAGGACTAAAAGAAGCAAAATTATCAGATTATAATCAATCTTAAAGATACATTGTGGCACTACTACTTCATACATAATGTTGCCACTCACCACCCATACTGTACTTGCTCACGCAAGAGTAACTTCCCTTTCCTTTTTCTGCAAAGCCCCATGGGATACGTCAGCTATCAGAGATTGTGATGTCCTTGACAATCGTCCAGATGTCTTTGTGCTGTGATGATGGAGGATGAAGACTTGAGTCTCTCATGCTGATGGGTATCAGGCAGGCCTCTGAAGAGTCTGTGCTGTCAAGTGGTGGCTGAATGAAGAGGTGAGTGCTGGGAGCAGAGGAGAGACACGAGGCTCCATTATGGCAATAGTCTAGCTCGTCATCTCCAAGCTGTCCATATTTTAATACATTTAACATGCATATCCACATATTTACAACAATACTTCAGATAAATATGCATGTTTATAAAGTTGTATCAAATGAAACGAATATAATAGATGAACCCCTTTTTGTTTTGACTGAATACATTGAGTGAACCAATGTTCTTGAAATGCCCTGAATCCCGTCAGCACTCTTCACATGTGCTGGTTTACTTAAGCACACAGGACCAATCAAGCCACTGATTACTTAAATGGGCTAATTAAGGCTCATTAGACTCTAAGTCCTGACACCTGCATGCAGTACACTCTGCATGCGGACAGGGCCACCGCTTCGCTCCCGCAGCACGCAGCTCAGCTAGCTGTCAACACTGGCCCCAACTGTCCCAGTCATCGTTCGCTTTTGTTCCCTGCCCTTCTCACTCTCCCATAAGGAGCTCTCCAATTATGTGTGCAGACTGGGGACTTGTGGAGTGCCCCACTGAAACAGAAAGTGCACTGCTAAACAGGCTTTAGTGGAGACAGATTTCTGATGCTAACAACAGCATCGGAAAAAGAATAGGGGTGGGAATTGTGAAGATTTTGAGGCCCTGTTTACACGAGAACGATTCCGGGTGAAAACATAAAAATATTTTATCAGATGTGCCTTTCGTTTACACGGCGACGCGGTTTGGGGGCTTAAAAACGCAAAAAAGTGCACTGTAAACCCAGATTTTGTTTCTAATTAAACTTACGAGTGATCATTACTTATTCTCTTATGTTTTGTCAAAACCT
Source organism: Siphateles boraxobius (assembly GCF_051911475.1). Lineage (NCBI taxonomy): Eukaryota > Metazoa > Chordata > Actinopteri > Cypriniformes > Leuciscidae > Siphateles > Siphateles boraxobius. The sequence goes on along the minus strand of NW_027508734.1, from coordinate 36,555,383 downwards.
GCTATCATTACTAAACAACATTAGTTGTTTGTACTATTTAGCTGAAAGATTAATTGCACTAATCATGTTTAGTAGAGATAACTTGGCATGTTTAGTTTCATAAGGAAGGGGAGGGGCTAATTCAAAAACCTGCCTGGTAACGTGAAAAGACCCGGCCGCGAGTCTAACGTGCGTCCAAGAGGCTCTACACCTGGCGGGACGAGCACAGGCCTCGGCAGCAGACGGTACCCTGACTAGGAAGCAACATTACTGCAATTGGAATGGTTAGTATTTAAAATAACTATTGTAGCCTAGTTATATTTGTGGGAATTTTTAATTCCCAAAAGCTTGCAGATAATTTGTTGACGCAACTTTTTTTCCCGTCTAATGTTACTGTTTGAACTTGTGCATGGTGTTAATACATGCTTATTGCTAACACTAGCTAACTAAGTTAATCAAAAAAGTGTCATCTGAATGTTTAAGTTAGCTTAGTGTTAACAGTCTAGGGATTGCTCACATACCGGCGAGTTTGCTCGACTGTATCATATATATAAATGTCATTTTACAAAATAGAAAAGCGATTCAACCGCTGTTGGGGCAAATGAGTGTAAATTAGCACTCGCTGTGGTGGTGTAAATAATAATGAATAATTATCGATTTTCAAATATTGCTCCTGTGAATACAGAACGGAATATTTTGTAGCCTTTTTTGCCGTCAATACTGCCGACGTTGTCTTTGCTGTAATCAAATTTGCTGTAATAATTTTTACCATTATTTATTTTTCACCATGACACTCTTATATTGATTAAAGTTGTTTTTCAAATGAGAAATATAATGTAATGATTGTGCTCTTCTGTTATTCTTTATTTAGGAATCTGATGTTGATGATTATTTTCGTGACCTTGACGTTGGGATACTTCTTATTGCGCGTGAAGGTGCTGTGCTCACGTCTTCCCAGCATCTCAGTCCAGCCTCGTTGAAAATCATCATTGAGGGAGAAGTTGTAATGGAGAACATTCAAGATCTGCCAAAAGCAATGTGCATTCTGTTTGGATGTATGCACTCCATCTTAACTACCCCAAGACCATGAAGCTCACATTTCAGTTCATCCAACAGGTATTGCTATTGTTAGGCCACACTGACCTAAAGCCAAAGATACAGACTTTGAAAAATCAGCTCGCAATGTAAAAAGAGAGGTCAAGTCTACTGTAAGAAGCTGTTGACTACATTTTTCTTTTTGCCACACTAGTAAAATACTTTCTTACCTGTGGGGTAAACCTTTTTATTTTCTGTAAAACTAGCGGACGAACAGACACACGTAAAATGCAGACACACACGTAGAACACCCACACACAACACACACAAACAACACTGACACACACTTTAATGCTGTAGGAATCATGCTGAAGGATGTGACTTGTGTGAAAATTTAAACTGAGAAGAGTTGTAGCAGAAAGACATAGGCCTAAGACATTATTGTTCCAGTTCTTCACCAGTCTATGTAGATTGTTCTGATATGATAGTCTGTTGGTTCATGCTCTGTCCTCCCTTCATTTAGCCAGATGAAACAGATCCTGTTTGTTTGCGTTTTCTTGTACATTTGAGTGGGTGTTTCTGGTAAATTTTATTTTGTTTATGGATTTACCACTCAGGGGACATCTATGGTTTTATCTTGTAAATTTGTGACACATACAACACCCACACACGGACAACACCCACACACACGGCAACACCGACACGGGCAACACACACGGACAACACCCACACACACGGCAACACGGGCAACACACACGGACAACACCAACACCCACGGCAACACATACACGGGCAACACACACGGACAACACCCACACACACGGCAACACAGACACAGGCAACACACACGGACAACACCCACACCCACGGCAACACACACACGGGCAACACACACGGACAACACCCACACACACGCTAACACACACGGACAACACCCACACACACACTGCAACACAGACACGGGCAACACACACACACACGGCAACACAGACACGGACAACACCCACACACACAAACAACACCCACACACACACAAGGCAACAGACACGGACAACACCCACACACACAAACAACACAGACACGGACAACACCCACACACACACAAACACATATACACCCACACACAATTGTTTCAATGATTTGAAATTACCTTTTTAAGATTCATCATTTTAGATTGGATAATTGATGTTTTGATTGTTGATGTTTACCTGATGTTTGGCTGTGTTTTGCCATTAAAAAATAAAATAAAATGCATGGAAGCATTAAGAGGTGTTTCTTTTTTTCCATCCAATTTAATTGAAAATGTTTTATAACATATTTTTGTTTTAAAAATCAAAAGCTAATTAAATTAGTGGAAAATACAGTAATTGTGTTAAATGATGAGTAGCAATAACAAGTCATAATAGCTAAACTTAAGGTTCCATGTTAATACAACTCAACATGTTTAGTTTCAGCTTGTGTAAAAAGTTAGGGTTCCATGTTAATACAACTCAACATGTTTAGTTTCAGCTTGTGTAAAAACTAAAGGTTCCATGTTAATACAACTCAACATGTTTAGTTTCAGCTTGTGTAAAAACTAAGGGTTCCATGTTAATACAACTCATACCACTTTAGTTTTTACACAAGCTGAAACTAAACATGTTGAGTTGTATTAACATGGAACCTTTAGTTTTTACACAAGCTGAAACTAAACATGTTAAGGCAACGGGTTTCCACGCGATTTGCGAGTAAAGTCAACTAATTCGGGTTAAGAGTGTGAAACCACCCTCCAGAGTGGAAATCTTAAAAACGCTCCACCGTCGCGTTCCCGTCTAAAGGGTAAAAACGCAAATCTGCTCTCGTCACATACGCGTTTACGTCACAGGCATGCGCCAGTACAGGAAAATAACAACCAACATGTCGGATTATTTCCACACGTCGGACCTTCAAGTTGCCCAAGCAGCTCTGATAAGCGTACAAGAGTCTTTTCAGCAGTTGTACAAAATATTCTCATATATTGGTGTTGTTGTGTGGCAGTGCTTCACATTTCCCCCTAGCCGTCTGGAGTGCATACTACATCGAATTGCACACACTTTTGCACACGGATTTCCCCCCCATAACGCTCGTCTAAACGCAGAATAAAAAGTGATAACGCAACGCCACTTTTGCGTTTTCTCTTCAGATCGTTTCCGTGTAAACATAGCCTAAGACAGATTCCACTGATAATTCTTGTAGTACTTTTAAAGGTTAAATTAAATTAGACTGCCAAATAATGAGATACTTTTTAACCTGTTAACCGTTTCCAGAGCGTCGGCGCACTGAAGCGGTTTTTTTTTTATTTAGTTCAAATTTACTATCAGATTTAATGTTATACCTTGACAAACTATACATCATTAAAAAGATATAATACTCAAGATTCAGTATTTGACCACTATTGTATTCTGAGAAACTTATAGTGACAGTTATGTCTTAATTTGTGTCAGGAGTTATGAAATGAAAAAATGAGTCGATACCTTTAATATGAATTATGAGCGTCAGCTGGTCCATTCATAAAAAACACTCCAAGCTGTCGTCATGACAGCGATTCACAAAACATCGTCCCTCAGGGCTTTAGCTCAAAAATGTGCAGACTTGGAGAAATATTGATATATTCTCATAGATTCACATCATATTTCTATAGACAGGAATAATATTTGTTGAATTTATACCCAAATGCGTCGATGTAATCATTATGATCGCTTCTTACTGAGATGTGCTGTGTTTTCAATTCATACCAATAGCCTGAGGGCGCTATATGCACAATAACACTCCATATATGGATCACGAAGAAGACCCATAGTCATGTGACATTCCAGGACGTCACTGATACAGAAAGTAGCTGACAGAGATCGCTGTAACATGCAGATAAAGATGTTTTGAAGACAATAAACATGATTGCAATGATATTTGAGTTACCTGTGTTCTTCAAGCCATGCCAGGTATTTCATAATAATAGATTATATTTATAATGTAATGCTAATCGATATAGATTTCATCATCGTGCAGAACACTATAAATAATACATTTTCTGTCGGATTTTTTTTTATCTGAAGCCAAATTAGATCACAGAAGATTATTTAAAACACTCGACTTGCGTTATAAAGTAAGTTTGGAGCACAAACATGGTTTTAATCTCATAAATGGTCGTGTATTGATGGTGTGCTAAGCTAACATGCTAGCTAGCCCAGGTGCACCTGCCACCAGCAGTTATTGTTTTATGATTTTTTTCTAAATAGGAATGCTTACTGAAATGTTTCAGTGCATTTGATACCAGTTTCAAATATTTAGTGAGAACTTTGATAAAAGAAATTAGGGTTTGAAACCCTATGAATAGCCTGTGAATAGCCAGTCGTTAGTAGCTATAATGCAGACAAAAGATATGCATATTTAGAGCCATAACCAGTCTGGAGAGGTGTAAATGTGTGCAGGGAGAGACTGACTCTGAATGGGGCTCGTTTGCACCACAAAATAATAGAGACAATAGACTGAATAGATGACTCAGAAGATGACTAAACATCAGTTTGCATTTTAGAGTCTAATCAAAATAAAGTAATTTGACATGATCTTGAAAAACATTTAACTAAATACAGAGTTTTAGACTTATCATTTTCAGATTTTAAATATAAAATGGTCACACATATGGCTTTAGCTGCAGTGCATTTCTAGATTCCTCCAGGGCCAACTTCAATTTTATTTTTATGAAGATGTTTCATAAAAGTAAATTTCTAATAACTTTACAAAACTTTGAAGCTATTTAAACATTTTTTTTTCATTATGACAATAATTATTTCTACATTTACAATAAACTACTAGGTGTCAGCTTTCAAATGAGATCATACTTGTGCTTTTAGTGCAAAGGGTTCATGAACTGTATCTGTTTAAGTTTGGGTATGCCATTTCTGGGGATTTTTCAAAAGTGGCCTTGAAGGTTAACAGGTTTTAATATATATATATATATATTTATTACTTTTTACATCTTTTTTTAAAAGCAACAAATTAAATAGGCTGTTTGGTGGTATCGGGTAGGTTTATTTGGGTTAAGGTGTAAGTTAAGTAACAACATTAGTTTAATAATGAACTGCACGTCAACAGCATTTGTTAAAGCTGCAGTCGCCAAGTTTGGCAGATTGAGTGGACTTAGGCAAAATTTTGAATGTTTACAACTCTCATGTCCCTCCCCCACTATCAACAAATACCCTCCCACCGAGTTCGTGCTCGTCAGTGCGTGTGCAACAGATTTTGAACGCGCGTCTCATCAGCATCCATCAACACCATGGAGTATTTGGAGCTAGTCAGATAGCACATACAATAACAGTAGCTTTACTACTGTTCTTCTCGTAAGAAAGGTAGAGTAGCATTGATTCTTCCAAAAAGCCGAACTTTTTCCCTTCATCTGGACATGTTTGTCCAACTAACGTTACCTTCACATGGATTTCAGTGCAAACAAAGCTAACGAACCGGCCCAACAAGTGCTAACATTAGCTATCCATACCAACACATTTGGGAAAACATACTTAGATTACTAACATAACACTAAGAAATAAAGTAACTGGTTGATCAAGCACAATTACCTGTCGAGAAGAAATGTTGCAAGCTCTGCATTCAGCTTGAACCCAATTTAATCACGTAAATCTCTCCACCTTTCAAATGCCGATCCGATGTTGATCCTGGTTCATTTACGGGCAAGGTCGCTTTCTTTCTTTACTTCTTTCTTTTCAGCAGGTGTTCTCTTTTCCTGTGTTGTTTTTGACCTCCTATCTCTTGAGGTGAACCGAGGAATTGGAATCTTTTCCGCCACCACCGTTCCTTAACTGCGCGAACTTCAGGCGTGTGCATGTGATTGTAACGTGCGTGAAGGGTGGCGTGTGCACGACATGTGACTGACAGTCAGATCTCAGGAGTGCCCCTGCGCTGATTGGACCTGATGATCCTGGAGCGGTGGATTTTTGCAAAACAAATAACACGCTCCAGGTGGAGTTAGAAGCTCGGGTTTTTTCCTAAAACCAATTTATTTATGTTGTTCTGAAGGATTATAGTGTCGATTTCACTGAATATGATCAAAAAATGTTGCTGACGGCAGCTTTAATCTTTGTTAATTTCAAAATTTACTAATACATTATTAAATCAAGAGTTGTATTTGTTAACATTAGTTAATGCACTGAACTAACACGAACAAACTATGAACAGCTGTACTTTTATTAACTAACGCTAATACAAATACAGTAACAAATGTATTACTCATGGTTAGTACATGTTCGTTAAAACATTAACTAATGTTAACAAATGTACGGAGCCCCTAAAGGGACCTTTGCAACAGTAAAAATATACAGACTTTCACTTGCTCACGAGAAAATATTGCATGCTCACGAGAAACTATTGCGTGCTCACGAGAAACTATTGCGTACTCACGAGAAACTATTGCGTGCTCACGAGAAACCATTGCGTGCTCACGAGAAACCATTGCGTGCTCACGAGAAACTATTGCGTGCTCACGAGAAACTATTGCGTGCTCACGAGAAACTATTGCGTACTCACGAGAAACTATTGCATGCTCACGAGAAACTATTGCGTGCTCACGAGAAACCATTGCGTGCTCACGAGAAACTATTGCGTGCTCACGAGAAACTATTGCGTGCTCACGAGAAACTATTGCATGTTCACGAGAAACTATTGCGTGCTCACGAGAAACTATTGCGTGCTCCCGAGAAAATATTGCGTGCTCACGAGAAACTATTGCGTGCTCACGAGAAAATATTGCGTGCTCACGAGAAACTATTGCATGTTCACGAGAAACTATTGCGTGCTCCCGAGAAAATATTGCGTGCTCACGAGAAACTATTGCGTGCTCACGAGAAAATATTGCGTGCTCACGAGAAACTATTGCGTGCTCACGAGAAACTATTGCGTGCTCACGAGAAACTATTGCGTGCTCCCGAGAAAATATTGCGTGCTCACGAGAAACTATTGCGTGCTCACGAGAAAATATTGCGTGCTCATGAGAAACTATTGCATGTTCACGAGAAACTATTGCGTGCTCACGAGAAACTATTGCGTGCTCACGAGAAACTATTGCGTGCTCACGAGAAACTATTGCGTGCTCACGAGAAACGTTGGCCTACTCACGAAAAACTATTGCGTGCTCACGAGAAACGTTCGCTTGCTCACGAGAAACTATTGCGTGCTCACCAGAAACTATCGCATTCTCACAAGAAACGAGAAACTATCTGTATATTTTTATTTTTGAAAAGGTCCCTTTAGGGGCTCCGTACAAATGAACCTTATTGTAAAGTGTTGCCGCATTTTTTTATGTGCTTTTTAATGGAACTTGGTGCACATTCTCGAACGTGAATTTATTCGTGTCTTCTTGGTTCCCGGCTGTACTAAAAAACATGTCTGACTTGTCTGTCACACTGATATATTTCATGCTCTGCCTGACTAAGTCACGTTGTACTTCATGACTTAAAGAACCTTGTCTTGGTGTTCACACGTAATGTTTTTTGCATCAGACATGTAGGCCAACTGCAAGAAATATTTCACTAAATGTCAAAGGACTTTTAATGAGTGTCTGCTAAATTTTGACCTTACAAAACTGGTTGAAACAGTAATGTGAACAAGAAGCATACACATTTCAAGTAGATCTGTTTCAAATATGTATGGCTCCTAGTACAAAAACTTTATAAGAGAACTTAAATGGCCTCTTGTCCCAGGAAAATGCAGTCCATTCCAACCTGCGTCCACTGGCATGCACACAAACACAGGCTCGATTTTCGAAAAATATTTTTTCAACAGTGCAAAAACAAATAAAATACGATATCTAAACCTTCAGCAATAAGGACAAACCTCGGAAAATGTTTATGAAAAATAATCACCAGGACAGCACACGCATGTAGTGTTTACACTGACGCCAGTGTCGCAGCTATCCCACATCTCCGACAAACACTGGGGAGGGGGAGGACGGCAAAACAGGAAATATCTTTTGCATATTATTTTAAGTAACTGTTCAAATTTCATTTCAGAATGGTAATCCACAAAACAAATATGTAGAGGCATATTTTAAAAAGGGAGGCTCTGCTTCAATTTCCTATTGTGGTGCAGAATGTGTGTTTACTCTTTGTGTCTGTTTGAATTGATTTGCACAGCTCGGCAGACATCGGCTGAATGCTGCGACCAAGAATCCATCATCTCATGTGATCTGATAGTTCTGCAGTATTAGATTGATTTTCCTCTCTCCTCTCATCTTTCCCTGTCTCTCGCTCTCTTTGTCTGCTTTCTTACCATTGGCGACGTTAACAAACATGCCAAGTTACCTGTCTCCCCATCTGCTGAGATAGAAACACAGTCCCTTCTGTCATGAACAACAGATTAAGATGTGAGAATAAGGCTAAATCGCTCACGGTTGTGGGTTATTCCTTGACACCAAACTTTACAGAGAGCAGATTTTTTACTCGCAGAACCTAAATGATCATCTTGGATTTATGTATTCATATTCCTGCTGGATTTGGCCTCGAACTGCTGTGAGAATAGGCTTAACTTTACAGAGCCATCTTAAGACTCTCGTCAACTCCTCAGAGCCATCGTGTGATCTCCATCTCTCTTTTTTCGCTCGAGCGAAGTTTAAAAACACCCGTCACAGATTCAAAGCGGGGACTCAGCAGTAGCCGGGCAGGCGATCACCTCTCTGGCACAACTGTAGGGAGAGGAGATGGAAAAGAGGAGATTTTTAAAAGCTCAAAGATCCTCTCATCACTCTTCTTTAACCGTCAGCGAAGGCAGCAGAGACTGTGCGCAGGTATAAGCCCCACTCCCGCGTACCTGAGACTTCTATTTTAAGCCCTCCCTTTCCGTACGGCATGTCAGACGAGCCCAAAATCCCTGCTAATACTAGTTACCTCTGAAACATAGATCTTACTGTTTGGCTTTTAGCTTTGACAAGTTATTTCCTACTCCCTTTGAAATAAAAAAGTGGAGTGTTCTGACACCGACTTTACGTTTTTGAGCTCATTAAAGCTGGGATCTGCCTCAATGCTACCTGGATTTTTTTACAGGCGCGATAAGCCAAATTAATATGAACTCGTCAGGGCCACTTAAAATGCTTCTTGTTATCCAAAGCCCTGAGCTCCTGCAACTTATCACACAACCACTGATATCCTTTAAACTAGCAAGGTGCAGCCCTTTAATTAAAACTAGTAACATTCCCTTGGAAGAGGAGGAAAGGAAATGTAGAGGGGTGGACTCCATAATTTATCACAGGCTGGAGTTAAAAGGAAATGATTTTGCGAACTAAAGCAATGGCTAATACCTCTTAAACTGACACGCGGCGAGCTTCTGCGTTCAAACGGGCCGGCAAAGAAACAAAGTCCCTGAGGATGTACATCATACGCTAAGCTGTGAAATACTACTTGTAGTATGTTCTCCGGCGCAACCCTTAAAACTGGCACCAAATGAAAATGGATGTGTGCTCTTCCTTTGTGCTATCGAGCCGAGAAATATATCTTTATAATATCCACCATATTTTACTGATAATAAAAAGCAAAGCGCCACATTGCCACCGGAACACTTAGCAAACGTAGAGTTGAGAGGCGGCCATAGAAAACAATGTAAATCAATCTGAGTAATATTGCTTTAAACTTAATGCAATATACTCACTGCAAGTATAGCCGTCCTAATGTGCATTTACATACTGGGGACACAGGCGTATACAGCGTATGAGTACATATCCCAAGACATACAGACATCCATAAACACACACAGTTGCTGGGACACACACTCGTACGCACTAGAAGTCTATTGAGTATTTTTTTCTTCTTTGCCAAGGCGCTCTGAGGATAATACAATTCTTTTTCTCTCTCTCTCTCTCTCTCTCTCTCTCTCTCTCTCTCTCTCTCGCTCTCTCTACTTTCTTTACAATACATCATTCAGTTCTGCCTTATGCCTGCATGAAATTCATTTTCTAATGGAAATATTTGTTTTGTAAATCAAATATGTATTATGCACAGAATGCAAAGCACAAATTAAATTATGTTAATGAAATGAAAGAGATATGAAATGCATATTTCATGGACAAAACATAACCCCAGCGAACAGCCATTTCTTGATAAAAATCTTTAAACACAATCTCATTCAGAGAAAGACATATTGCTAAGGCAGATAGCACCTCATTAAAATGGTCTCCTTTAATATCAGTGCTTAGTATATATAGGATTGTAAATAACCACTGGGGACGAGGAACCAATAATGAAATACTGTCTTTAATAGCTTGCCATTGATGTCAGCATAAAAAGTGCGTAGAGGAATATTGGAAATTGGGTGCGCACACACATAGAGTCAAAAGCTGTAAATGATTGCATATTTAAATAGAGCTGACTAAGGCAAAGATGATATAGATATAAGTAATAGGCAGAATATTATGCTGACCTCACATAATTTAACAATAAAAAAACACTGTTTTAAATTTTATATTGGTTACACTTAATGAATAATAGATTCATCGGCTGTTGTTTGGCACTGCCTGATCTTAATATTAATAATAGTATTAAAAAAAATGCCTGAAAGAAAAGAAATGGGCCTGCTCTGCACAGCGGACTGAACTAAACCGGCTTTTCAGCAGAAATAAACACGGCGATACATACCAAAAGTGAGAGCGAGAGAGATGCCCACAGCTTTGATTTGATGGTGGTGAGACTAGAGAGGGTGGGGTGCTTGACCTGGCTTATTCTGCTTAATGCTAAATATCTTAATTGCCCCACAATATGCAATTACCAACTGCTCCAAACAAAGCATGGATTAAAACCTAAATAATACCCAGCTGAGGTCTACTTTATTTTCTCTCAGCCTCTTGTCACATGATTGACAACACATACGTGAGTGCAATAAAGTCATTTGCATCCAAACTGCAGGTGCACTGGCTCCTGAATTCTGTGATTACTTCCTTTTAAATTGGAGTATTCTCTTAAGACTGCAATTATTTTTTTTACAGTAAAATCCTACAACTTAAAAAAATCTATTGGCAACCCCTTGAGAATATGATTAACAGTGTTGTCCATACTTACCCATGCCCTTGATTCAGTACTAAGTCCGTTTAATTATTAGTTTGTTTGGTTTTTGGTTATGTGACAATGCAGAGATTATGCCATCAGGATGGACATATCATAATCTTTTCAATTTTTGCTGAAATATGGGCAGATTTTTCCACCCCTTAAGCCGTCAAAGCCATCAAAAAGGTTTTATCCACAACAAATAATCTGATTAACAGATTTTAATTGTGTTTTCTATAATTGTTATTCTGCATTTATTTAGCTGGGAGCAGAGAGAGATTGGGCCAAGGGGAAATAGATAAATGGTGGGATGGAAAAAAAAAACAGAGGTGATGGCGGCTGAAGTCAGGCTGACGAAGGATGGAGACCTGTCGAAGGAGGTCACCACACACAATCTCATCACATCAGCCTCACATTACACACTTAATTTCCACCCTAGCAGCTTTGTTCCTCCATCTCTTTGTGTTTCTCCAGCCTTCCACACCTGACTTAAAACAGGCCATTCACCTGCTTGTAGAAAAACAATGGTATGTTTTTGTTAGCAAAGCTTACTAAACTGAACTAAATTTTATTTTTTATGGGAAAAAGTAGCCGTTCAAGTATTTTTTGATCTATTAAATTCATGACAATCTCATACCAACATTCTACAACAGCTAGCAATATAATACCTGACTGAGAAGTGAGGAATGCAATATATGTGAAAATAAACCTGCAGTGAAAATTCATTTGTTTGTTTCTAATTTTGACTATAAATCAGTGGTTCTCAAATGATTTTGCTTCAGGAAAATACTTTACATTAGACAAGTAATGGCCCAAAACAACAAAAATGTTGTTAAATTCAACATGAAACAAATTTGTATTGCCATGTACTGCACAGGCTTATAAACATGCTCAAAAAATAGACTTGCTATCAAAATTAGAAGTTTGTTTTACCAGATGGAAGAAACACACGGGCAACATATTTAATTATTCACCATTTTACCAAGCAGAAAGTTTGACTGGAAGTTGATAAACCAATTCAAATATACTAATTATGCATGATTATATAGTTAATTTCCAAATTCTCACTACAAATTTCAATACCACAGCAACAACAAATATGTTATGGAACTCACTCCTCCTTTACTTTAAATATGTTAAATATTAACATTATTAATTATATCATAATAATTTTAATATTTTAACAAACAAAACATATAATTCGTTTTTAATTATCAGTATTTTGTTCCATTTTATTACCAACCACTACTTTTGACATTGCTAGTTCTTAGAATTGTATGGTTTGCATGTAGCTTTTTTCCCCCTCCAGCCCGTGACTCGATCAAAACAAGCCTAAAGCATTTTTTTGTATCACAACCAACCAGTTGGGAACCACCGATGTAGAGTTTTACAGCAGCTGACAGAAAACATCTTTATTCTCTGTAGGATACAGTATCAGCCACAAGATGAAGCCTGATATTTTCAAATGTATTTGACTGTAATTTTCTAGGATACATATTGCACATAACAATATTTGTAGTAGACAGATATAGCTACAATTTAAGATATTTAGCACCCAAACTCCCAGAGTTGTTCACAGTTACACAAAAAGTGTTACAGCCACCTTCACAATTCCCTTACTATAGGAGTTTGCACTTCGCAGACAAGAGCCTTTTTGACCAGAATTAACCATCTTTGACAATCCGTGTGGCTTTTATTTATGTTTAGTCTTTTAAAATATAGCCTAGATACCTCTAAAGAGTTATGTAACATCCTGTGAGAACCATCAAAACTGTGCTGGCAGTTCTGTGCTTTAGGAAAGTGTGTGGGCCATATGAAATTATGAGTTAGACACATGCATCCTTGTATCATATGATAAAACCCCATTTTCTCCAAATGACCATATCTCACCCATGTTACATCCTCCCACCATACAAGCCCACCAGCTGCATGCTTCTACAGCTGACAACTTTTACAACAACCATCATGCTCCATATCCTGTCCCATTCTCTCTCACACTCTCTCTTTGCATCTGAGGAATTCCCATAAAAAGCAGCAGATTGTGATGACTGGACACACTGTGTGAGGTACAGGAGCGCAGAATAGCACAACATACCAATAATCCTCCTTTAAAGTCTAAATATGGCACTTGAAGAGTTAGATGCAAAAGTTGAAATGGGATCACAGAGAGGCAATTAACACCGTTCTTCAAATCTCCTTTAGGCTGTGGAACAGGGGAGAAGAAGAGTATAGGAGAGCAATGCAGAATATGGTGGCAGAAAAAGGTGACCTTGTTAGGTAATTAACATCTCTCTCCAAGTTTAATTAGAAAGGCTACACCAATTCAAAATAAGAATAAAAGGAGTGCAGCAATCAAAAATGAAGACAGAGAAACACTAGTGTCTGTATATAAAATGCTCATTTGATTGTATAAAAGCATTAAAAATGCACCTGTTCGTGGATAAATTGCTTCACTCACTAGAAATCCTCAGGGGCCGAGTGCTTTTCAAAATAGCATCAAGTGTTAAGATGCTATTTACACGCGTTGATACATAGAATGCAAAGCCGGGGAAAAAAGAAAAAGACAGCAAATTATTTTTGCATGTCTCAGTCCTCTTGTTAAGATTCAAAACAATGCTTCAAAACTTTCCTGATTTGGGGCTCTGGGTCTCTGTTGGCCCGTTCTTTCCCTGCCAAAGCCTGCCTTAACCCCCTTTAGTGTTTATCTCCTCCCGCTCATAATAACTTTGAAGGAAGATGTTTTTGTTTTAAGTCCCAGAGCCGTTATTGGCATCCGGTCCAAAAATAAAAGCGCATTCTCGTCGGAGGCTGACTGACGGGTGGTTGACAGTCCGCGTAGATGAGCCGTATATTCATCAGATGTTTAATTGAGACAGGGTGCGGAGGTCGCCAAGTTAATGTAGCAGGGACGATGCGGGATTTATAATGATGATTGATGGTGTGACGGCACCGGTCTGACTATGAGCGCTCTGCGCTGGTGGGTCCGACATTGTGGATGGACCGGAAAGATGTTTCTAACGAGGGCTGGATCCTATGTACTTCCTCCTGCCAGTCAGCTCAACTTGTCTGACATGACAGGTTTGACATCAGGATCGGCACAGACACACAACCATGCCTGTCGAATCAGACAGTGCACAACGCAAACTGTGGAAAGTGGATTTTTGAGGTTTAACAGGCCTCTGTGCTTATGAGGACATCATATCCGATAAATGATGGAATACAGAAAGTTTGCATGTTATATATACATACATATATATATATATATATATATGAGCAATATCACACTCGTAGCAGTGCGATACGGCTGTAGGCTACATCAGCTGTGATTCGGCCATGGGTAATCACAGCGTGCTGATATAGCCATATCGCACAACTACGAGTGTGATATTGCATTTATAAAACAGTTTGACGGCACACGTGAGTAAATAAATAAGAAACAACAATGGAGTGTCTTTAAAACCCCTCTTTTGTGCAGAACTAATTTCTAAAATTCAATGGATTCCAAGAAAACTAAGATTCTAAAACGTCCCTTTAGAAATAGCAACAAAGGAACGTTGAGTCGCTTCATTGATGCTTGTTGTATTATGTCGAGTACAGTATTATGGTATTATGAGAGAGATCAACTAAATGAGTGTATTACCTGCATCTGATATAGCATTCATTCTTTAGGTCGATGTCCATAATACAAAAAAAATCTGTTTGAATGTCCGCTGAGGAAAGCGATATGTTTGTCTTTATCCTTCCCATGACAGCGCTAAAACTACTTGTTCTGACTCAATCATAAATGCAGTCTTTGCTGCCATCTAATGGCGTAATAATGTGACTTTCACTGAAGTCCATATCACGGCCCTTTCTCCATACCAAATACGGCATATTATTGATATAGAATAATATTTATTGAACAACCATATTTAAATGAAAAATCGCCATTATAAAAGACAATAGGAAATAAACACCTTGTACAGGATTTAAATGAAAAATCACCTAAATATAAAATCGATTTGCTCTGGAACAAGTCATATATTAATAAGACCAAAGATTGGCCGTTTGATATACCTCAAATTAATTATATATCATGTTTAACCACTTTCTACATAAGAGCCAGCAGCAAATTCCCGAAGGACTGGCCGAGATGACGCTGTTCTCTGTGGGTAGCCTACTTGAGCACTGAACGGCCGGCCTGGAGCTCTGCGAAAGTCTCAACAAATCGTACAATAGGCACTATGATTATATATTAGTCACAAATTTGAGGTCTAAATAACTACATTCTCGTCTAAAAAAAACCTCTTAAAACTACATTTCATGACACAACAACAGTAGTATTTTTTTGGTGGATTTGCTCGACCGCCATACAGTCGCCGCAAGTGGATTAATACAAACGGAGAAACGGTTAGAGTGCTGTTACTGCGCAAATATAGCACAGCTGGAAAAGGCTCTCAGCCAAGAACCAGAGAGAGCCGCGTGTATATATATATATATATATATATATTTATATATTTATATATATTTTTTTCAAACAATCCAAGATGGCTGACTTCCTGTTGGGCACAGCTAATGAAAGTTATTAGGAAGTATCGTTGGCATGTTGAGGACAATGTCCCTACCAAAATTTGTGAATATCAGACAAAATCTGTGGCAACCAGAGTGATAAATAAATTTGGAAATGTTAGGGGGGAACTATGGAATCCACTGGCCACACCCAAACCTAGTGACCATAGAATTGCTAAATGTTGCTAAGCTCGTATGAGTGACAAAATATTGTGAGTTTTCATGCATTCCAAAGGGACCAAATATGCATTTTAGAACTAGATGGCGCTGTGGAGCCAATGAGGCATGTCTCTCGAGAATTGCAGTATCAAATCATAAGATGTCCTAAGACAAATGTATCTGTTAACTTTCAGTTTTTTAGCCGTGGAAAGACCATTGAAACAGTGCAGGAAAATGTAAAAATCACACATTCCGTCCAAAATGGCTGACTTCCTGTTGGGTGGAGTCAGATAAAACCAAGTCAACTTTGTCCTGTATGATGTCATCAATGACCATACCAAATTTCGTGCACATCGGAATAACTTTTTCCTGACCACACCCTGCATTTGGGGGCGCTATAGAGCCCCCCGACCACACCTAAGCCCAAGCACTGCATAACTTTTACATTTTTTGCAGGTCTGATGTGTCTGCAAAGTTTTATGAAAACTTTCAAAAACAAGTGAGTTCTCTGCAGGTGAGAAATTCCTGCACCTTCGGTGCTCTGGCCCTAAAAATGCAAACTTTCATGATCACAAGAGGGTTTTTTTTTAAAATGGAGACAGAAATATACAAATCTAAAATGATAAGACTGTGAACAGCACAATCATGGCGAAAAACAGATTGGTCGTGTCGGCACTTGTCCCTCATAAAGTAAGCCGTGCGGCAGGTACATTGATGTGGAGGGGCTTGTAATTGCCTACAAGTGATGCACTAATAACGTGACAGTAACCTCTCAAGAGGGCTTTTTTCAAAAAAAGGAGGGAAAAAAGAAGGGAAAAATGAGAGGGGAGAGGGGGAAAAACAGACTGTCATTGAAAAGACGAGAGACGAACAAAACCACTCCACCTTGCAGGAGTTTGGGGTCCGATTGGCGGCGCTTCATCCAGCAGCAATTATATCGACTAATTAGAATTGGACCATTTCTTGTTTGAAGTATAAAGAAATGACAAAGGAGGGCACGTGAAAAGCTATAATTCAGAACGAAACAGCATTAAAAATCCAGCCTAATCCCGCGCTAGCATGTGCCTCTACGATAACATAGAGTGTAGACTATGTCCTCGATTCTTTCTCTTTCTCACTCCCCCCTTTTTTTTCCTTTTTCGCCTTTTTTATTTTATACCATCTGGCCCTCTCATCTCTGACATAAAAAAAGAAAACTAATTCATGTTCGGAGTCATCCCCATGATGAATAGTGTAGGTCCAGGTGCTATGAGTGTAAAAAAGGAAAGCGGAGGGAAAGAGAAGGAGGGTAGAGGAGGAGAGAGAATTATATATGTATATCATCTCCCATTGTACACACGGGTGATTTTAAACTGCGTTCATGATTAAAGCGAGGGCTTACGCTACAGTATATTCCTCACCGCAAAGTGATCGTAATTAGATATTTAATCTGTAATCCAAAATAGCTCGTGTTACCAAAGACAAAAAAACGGTGGAAGATGAAGGGATGGGTAAGACATGATAGAGGGAGGCAGAAAAAAGTGCCCTTTTTTTCTATCATATGAAGGTCACAATACGATGTGATTGTTTGCCTCAGTGGAGGTGAATTATGTCACCCAGACAAGCTTTTAACCCATGTTACCTTCATTCTCTCTCTCTCTCGCTCGCTCTCTCCCTCTCTCTTCTTTAAACAGTTTTCTATTGAAGAGGATTCAATCACCATAATGAATCTGAGGCCAGGCAGCAATCTTCTCCACAGAAAGAAATTCTAAAAGGTTATAGAATTTGTAAAATGAACAGCGCGGAGGAAGTAAATGGCAGTGTGCGCACGTGTGTGTGTGTGTGTGTGAATGTATGTACACAAGGCATATATATATATATATATATATATATATATATGTGTGAGGGGTGAGGGAATCAATTATTGTAGGACACAAGGCAGTCATAATATTTAGCGGCTCTCATTCACTCTGCTCAGGTAAGCTCAAACTGCTTATACAGGAAGTGAGGTTTATTTTTAGGAAGAGTGTGTGTGTGTGTGTGTGTGTGTGTATGCCACGCCCGGCAGGCAGAAGGAGGCTGGCACTGAAGCGTATGAGGGAGGCGCCCCTGACTGAGTCTCATAATCATATGCTAGATTAGGTTAAGTGGTGCACAAACCCGTCAGTAATTCAGCCCACTGTCTCCCAGGGAAACTGATTCACTCCTCCCTCTCCTCCATCATCCGAACGCCACGAGACACACACACACACGGTAAACGCTTAGCCGGAACGGGTATGTATAGGGCATGAACGATCCCCCATATGTAATCAATGCGCCCGTCGGTCTTCCGTCTGAGCTTCGTCATGTATGAAATGACTCCATCTTGGAATATTTCGAAGGCCGGGTTGGATTGATTGATTTGTGTTATTCTGAGTGGAGTGTTCGCTTACTCCATCTTCACCCAAAAGCCTGTGGCACCTAATGTTCCGGTACCGCCGACGATCCACCGATGGGCCCGTCGTTAACGTCCACGACAAATGACGAGGGAACAGCACGGCATCAGATAGTAGCCCGGCGAAAGGAGGGGTCGAGGAGGAAGACACCTATCCTCCATGTTCCTACATAATGAACTCTTAAAGAAGGCTGCCGGCTGTGCGGAGAGCCGCAGGAGCCTGGAGCTCATCAGTGTCAGTCCTGAAAAGGTTCCAGAATGAATGAGTGCAAGGAATCAAAGGGAGATTACACGTCTGACCATGTATCATCCTCGATATATTGAACAGCGCCATTGTGTAGATAGAGCGCTTATAAAAAGTGGTATTGTGCCGGCCTGAAAGACTGTGTGGGCTCTCTGCATGACTAATCTGTCTCCTCCCATTATTTTATTCAATCTTCGCTGACTTTATGCCTTTGACATTTTTGCTACACTCAGTAAGTTTGAGTTGAATGGACAATTTTAAAGATTTTTTAAAGGCATTTGCCAAGGCGGCCCTTGCGCACAGGGAACAAAAAAAGAGGCTATCTCTTTGTTTCAATGCATAATTTATTACTAAAAATGGTCTTTTGACTAATTCCAGCGGGCAGGGTGAGAGTCAGAACATGTTCTTTTCCACTCAAAGCTGAAAGGCGCATTGGATTTTTCAAGTGAAAACATTTGATAATGCCTCGCTAAGAGATGTCTCTCTCTCTCTCTTAGCTCCTCCGTTTAACTCTTTCACGTACGTGCAAACAAAACACACAAGTCTAAATGAATAGCGGTTCGGGGTCTGCTATAGATGCAATGCTATTTATATTCCTAACCAAACTGCTAAGAAAACAATTCAGAGTCAATGAGCTGTTTTTGCATTCATAAGCATAACTGATGTGCTCTGAGAGATTTATACAAAATCGCACAAAACACGCACGCACGCACGCACATACGCACGCACCTAAGGGCTGTGAAAAAGAAAAAAGAAAAGCAATTCGACTTGTGGTATTCTGCCAAAAAAGTACAGACACACAAGCACATACGATGCAAATACTACCTCAAAAGCAATTTGTACGTACACACGTATGCGACAACCACAGCAACAGGCTGATAAAACAGAATAGGATGGTCACTGGCATTAAGAGATTAGCTTAAGTCCAAAAGCAATCAGCATCTGAATATTTGATTATTAATCTGTCCTGTTAAATTGATTATGGTAATGCTGAGGACAGGTGGGATCGGGAACAGCACCTGGCCACATATGGTGGCCGCGCACACACACACACACTCCTGCTACAGTACGTTCAGCCACAGCCGTCATTACACCACATCAAATGTGTGGACTCATATCTTTCTCTCTCTCTCTCTCTCTCTCTCTCTCTCTCTCTCTCTCTCTCTCTCTCTCTCTCTCTCTCTCTCACACACACACACACAGGTGAGAGCTCCCTTCAGGCCGCAGGGCATGGTGTACTTGCAGCCGTGAAATCAGGTTACAGAGAGTGAATGAGCTGAGTGTGGCTGTCAAACACAGCAAAACACACAAGAGACAAGTGACTTACAGAGGAAACATTTATGAATGGGACGGTAATAATGTGGAGGAAGTAATAATATAACACAAACGGTGTCCTAAACAAACATCAAAGCACAGTAAATGTGCCACTGAAAGAAAAACGATGGCAACAAAAGACTATATAGTGGCTTTTGAATGTGGCTTCAATGAGTTACAGAGATTAGGGTTGTTAGACTATCAGCAAACATCCTTCCTCATTTAAAATGGTCTACAGATATATCGTAAAGATGCATATTTGGTCATTTTTTGTTTATGTTGCACTGGCCGATATGACAGTTGTCTTGGTCTTGGGCTGACACCTAGCGTTGTGAATGTAGCATCATGCTTCCAATGACAATATAGAAATGCTCTCTTTGCAGTGAGCCATAATTAATTTATTCAGTTAGTGGAACTGTCCACAAACAAGCGTGATTACAGAGATAAACCAAGCTGGTCATGTGATTTCAACATGTCAGCGCCCATGAGGTGACCCACTCAATGTGGTGACTCACTAAATTTTTTCTTTTCTTCTTTGTGTAAAAATAATTACTGAGTGCACCTTGAAATCAAATCTGTGACACTGTGTTAACTGCCACTAGGTGATAAAAATATGACCATGTAAAAGATAAAAAGGTAAACAGCTCTTTCAGATTTTTGAGCAAAGTGGACTTTTAATGTACCCTCTAGAAAAGGAGACAATTGTATAATTTGAAAATTTAAAAAATAATTATGTCTTTAATAAATGTACTATTTCTTTCTTGCTGTGGAAGAACATTCACATGTCTAAATCTGGTCCATCCAATTGAGTCACACCTTCTGTAGAACATTTGCTTTATATAGAAAATCATCTACCAACCCTCATGTCACTCAAAACTTGTTTTTTTTATCAAAATGTAAAAGCTGCTCTTTATCTTACATCAAAAATCCATAGTGATCACTGGTGCATTACAAAAATAAATAAATAAATAAACAAATAAATAAATGCATTTCAATCTCAAAAACTGAAATAATAATAATAACCTATAAGTGTTTACACATATGAATATGATGGTTCCAATGGAAAAAAGGTTTATTTTCTATAACAATATATTTGCAAACAGGTCTGCCCTGTATCTAAACCTCTCTGTCATGTCTATGATTCCATATTTTCACTCTGCAAATGAAGATACTGTTGGCCAATCCATCCACATGCACATGCGGTGTGTGTGTGTGTGTGTGTGTGTGTGTGTGTGTGTGTGTGTGTGTGTGTGTGTGTGTGTGTGTGTGTGTGTGTGTGTGTGTGTGTGTGTGTTTGTGTGTGTGTGTGTGTGTGTGTGTGAGCAGCAGGTGGAGTTCTGAGTTGATGAGCTTGTCATAGCTGATTATGTCACTGTGAGGCAAGCCTTCAAAACTGACGGCAGAGCTACAAGAGCTCTTACACGTCTGTCAACACACAGTGGAGACGGGCTGTTTCAACAATCTCTCACACACAGAGGCTCATGGGGAAATCTATATCTTCCCTGTGAGGCAGTACAGGGCAGTTAGAGTGGTACAGTGCTGCAGGATTTCAGGAATGAGTGGAGTCTGTTTAAAGGCACGGGCGAGCGCTCTTAAACATGAGCACAGAGGAGTAGCTAATCGCCCTGTGATCTTTTAAACACGCTATGCTATGTTCAACGGCATCTTGAGAACTCATTTAAGGCCTCGGAGGAGAGCAGGAGGGGCGAATGTGCTGAAATTACCCGCCGCTAAACTGCTAAAGTCAGGCTAAAGCGCTGATTTATTCAACAGAGACAAAAGACCAAGGGAGGGTTTTAAGAGATTCATATCACTGCCAGAGTCTCCTCCAAGGAGCTTTGTGTGGAAGTGTGAGTGTATGTGTGGTTTGACTGGTCTTTTTTTTTACATAACTGAAAGCATGCAAGATAAACTGTATTTAATGTGTAGAAGTAGAAATGTGTGTATGTGTGTCTGTGTGCACTTCTGACTGTCAACTATCAAAGCCAACAAAATGACCAACAGGAACCAGTCATTTAGCAAATGCTTGTATCCAGAGCGATGTGCAATGCACATTTTCATTGTTAACCTCATCAACAAAATTACTGTTAATGTTTGGTGGCAAAAAAAAGTGCCATGCTCATTTGATGAGAAAATGGTAACAGTGTAATAAATTGCACAAACAATGTTTTTAGAAAACAATTGTAGAAAGAATTTATATTAAAATACTGTATATACACACACACACACACACACAAATAGTAGCACAAATATTATAAATATTGAAATGAATGAACATGACATCATAATATAGTGATTACATTAATGACATTTTCACCAGAATAAAATGAAACATATGGACCCTTTTCACCTTTTCACGGACTGTGATGACACCATTTCACAGTTATCAATATCGCAAATCTAGTAAAGCTTTTAATAGCTTTTAAAAAGTATTTAAAAACTTTTTAGAAAAGTAAAGCTTTTCTAAAAGCTTTTTAGTAAAGCTTTTTTATATATATATACATATTTCGTTATTTTTATTAATACACATTTATAGCGCAATACTTTATGTTATATTACCTTGGAAGTTCATTACAAAAATGGCAAGTGTATTTATAATACAACGATTGAGGGAGTGATGGCAAATTTGATATCTTTCTCTCTTCTCTCTATATTTTTTCCCTCTGGATAGTCATGGAAAAGCTATCACAGATTTTTTCTTTTGCGTTTAGAGCAAATGCTACAATAAAAATTATATTTGCTGTCATCTTCCATTCACCTCTGAGAACCTCGAAAATGTGAAAAGAGTCCATTACAGGAACAGCCTACATGTAACACACTGATGTTTAATGCCTTCGCATGAAAGTGATAGTCCACTGATGTTTGGATCTACAACCTTTAGTGGCCTACACCATTTAATCACTATGGTAAACACAACTATCAGGCCTCACTAGAGCTGCTCTCTAAAAACTCTTTTGAAAATGTCCCAGTACCTTCTTCTCTCCACCAACCCAGTCCCCCGCCCCCCACACCCCACCCCCCTCAGTGAACGCACATGCTCTCCAAAGCCTCTCCCCAACATTTGGGTTATTATTACTATTATCATTATTATTTTGGAAAAGCAGCGCTGTGAGCGTATTGCGTCAGGGCCCTGTAAACAAATCTATTATTGGTGATGAATTGTATAATAACACGGGCATAATGTGTTTTTCTCACACTGGAGTGTTTTGAGGTGCTGAACTGGAAAAAGTCCCCCGTCTGTAAAATTTGAATAAACGCACAGAAGACAGGAGAATATCATCAGCTTTTCTATGGCATTGCCTTGTGTGAATTTGCTTTGGTTAACAGAAGGTCTGACCACTTGCATATTACATATATACAAAGGTAAGAAAAAAATAATATTTTGTAAAAATGTTTGGGGGGACTACACTAAAATTCAAAAGTTTGGGGTTGGTAAAAGTTTTATTTTTTGTTTTTGTTTTTTAAAGACATCTCTTATGCTTCAGTGTCAAAGTCATGATCCATCAGAAATCATTCTAATATGCTAATTTACTGCTCAGGAAACATTTACTATTATTATTACCATCAATGTTGGAAACAGATATGCTGCTTAGTATTTTTTTGTGGAAACTGATATTTTTGTTTAGGATTATTTGATGAATAGAAAGTTAAAACATAGCATTTATTTGAAATGAATATAATTATTTTGTAACATTATAGAAGTCTTTACTGTCACTTTTGATCAATTTAATGTGCCCTTGCTGAATAGTAGTATTAATTTCTATACATTCTATAAAGTGGTGCCAGTATGACATCACTTTCTAGGCCAAAACAAGGAATTCGTCCTGAAGTCAATGGGCTTTTTGAATGGGGTTTTGGTTAAATGGCTAAAATAAGGTCTGTGGTGAGGACAAGCTCAAGACACTTTCACGTTTTGTTCTACGACATAAAATGCATCATTTTATCGGCTCAGGAACAGTCACTAGAACAGAAATAGTCACAAGGACAGACACAAACACAGAAACAAACACTGGCGCTGGCTCTGGAACAGACATTGGCTCCAGCTCTGGAACAGGCCTTGGCTCTGCCTCCGGCTCTGGAACAGGCCTTGGCTCTGCCTCCGGCTCTGGAACAGGCCTTGGCTCTGCCTCCGGCTCTGGAACAGGCCTTGGCTCTGCCTCCGGCTCTGGAAAAGGCACTGGCTCTGCCTCCGGCTCTGGAACAGGCACTGGCTCTGCCTCCGGCTCTGGAACAGCAGACACTGGCTCCGGCTCTGGAACGGGCACTGGCTCTGCCTCAGGCTCTGGAACGGGCACTGGCTCTGCCTCAGGCTCTGGAACGGGCACTGGCTCTGCCTCAGGCTCTGGAACGAGCACTGGCTCTGCCTCAGGCTCTGGAACGAGCACTGGCTCTGCCTCAGGCTCTGGAACGGGCACTGGCTCTGCCTCAGGCTCTGGAACGGGCACTGGCTCTGCCTCAGGCTCTGGAATGGGCACTGGCTCTGCCTCAGGCTCTGGAACGGGCACTGGTTCTGCCTCAGGCTCTGGAACGGGCACAGGCTCTGCCTCAGTCTCTGGAACGGGCACAGGCTCTGCCCCCGGCTCTGGAACGGACACTGGCTCCGGCCCTGGAACAGACACTGGTTCCGGCCCTGGAACAGGAGAAACTGGCTCCGGCCCTGGAACAGGAGAAACTGGCTCCGGCCCTGGAACAGCAAACACGGGAATGTCCAGGATCCGAGCCAGACGCTTCAGATAGTCCAGGTCCATGAAGGCAGACGGCACTGACTCTGCCTCCGTCTCTGGAACGGGTACTGGCTCTGGAACGGGCACTGGCTCTGCCTCTGGCTCTGGAACTGGCATTGGCTCTGCCTCCGGCTCTGGAACAGGCATTGGCTCTGCCTCCTGCTCTGGAACGGGCACTGGCTCTGCCTTCGGCTCTGGAACGGCAGACACGGGCATGTCTAGGATCCGAGCCAGACGCTCCAGATAGTCCAGGTCCATGAAGGCAGACGGAACGTGAACAGTCTCTGACTGGGCAGACGGAACGTGAACATTCTCTGATTGGGCAGACGGGACGTGAACAGTCTCTGACTGGGCAAACGGGAAGTGAACAGTCTCTGACTGGGCAGACAGGAAGTGAACAGTCTCTGACTGGGCAGACGGGACGTGAACAGTCTCTGACTGGGCAGACGGGACGTGAACAGTCTCTGACTGGGCAGACGGGACGTGAACAGTCTCTCGCTGTGCAGACGTGACGTGAACAATCTCTCGCTGGGCAGACGTGACGTGAACAGTCTCTGACTGGGCAGAAAGAGCGTGAACAGTCTCTGAATCGGCAGAAGTGACGGTAGACGTCTCTTTCTTCCTCCTCCTCCGCCTTCGGACCACCAGACTGGGGACCCCCGGACTCGGGACCACCGGAACTGGGACCACCGGACTCGTGACGGCGTCGGCATAGCGAGGCTCCAATACATCCCACTGACTCTGATGCTCAAGGTATCTGGTAAAACTCCAAAAGTCCAAGACTTCCAGACCCTTCATTTCCCACCCCGGCAATGGGTCATCAAGACAGGTATTAAAAATGTATTTTAATGCTGCCTCACTGTATCCCATTCCCCTCGAGAGCGTCCAAAATGACTGGGCTATGCAACCCACCGGCAGGTGCTCATCAAAGCTCATCAAATTTAGGACACGGCCCATCCTCTCTTTCTCCGTGGTAGGAGGGAGGATACGCAACCCCATTGTTACGAATTTGCGTGGAAGCAAAGGCAGTAGGCGGATCTAAATGCAGCAGTAGACTTTAATTACAGATACAGACAAGATACTCGTGGTACGCACATTAAAACATACATTCAATAACTGACCACGAACAAAAGAGCAGACAGGATTTAAATACACAGACGGGATGAGGGAACAAGACACAGCTGGGGCAAATCAGAACACCGAGCGGGACCATAAAACCTAACAAGACAACACACCTGAAACAAGGGACCTAATAATGACATGACTAGAATAACAGACTACAATTAACAAGGCACAAACTGAATAAAAGACCAAAGACAGAGAAACCACAAACCAGAAACATGACAAAATGAATAAACACCGTAACATTATCCCCCCCTTCCATAAGGCGCGACCCCGCGCCGAATGAACATCAAATAGGGGCGGGAGGGTGGGTGCCCTGGAGGCTGACGAGGGCGTGGCTTGCCCGGAACAGGAAGCCTCCAGGGCGGAGCAGGACGTGACGGCGGCCAGGGCGGAGCAGGACGAGGCGAAGGCCAGGGCGGAGCAGGACGAGGCGAAGGCCAGGGCGGAGCAGGACGAGGCGAAGGCCAGGGCGGAGCATGGCGTGGCAAAGGCCAGGGCGGAGCATGGCGTGGCAAAGGCCAGGGCGGAGCACGATGAGATGGTGGCCAGGTCGGAGCAGACTCAGACGAGGATGAGGACCATGTCGACGTCGTCTCCATGGCCCTCACGGAGTACCTTCTGCCCCCCCCCAAAAAATACTTGGGGAAATCCTCGGGAGGAACCTCCAGGTGGTAGATGGGTTCCGGGCAGGCCTCCCGGAGCTTGAAGGACGCAGGCAGGACGAGGCGCAGAGGCGAGGCCGGCAGGGTGAGGCGCAGAGGCGGGGCCGGCAGGGCGAGGAGTCTGGGAACGCCCTCCGTAGCCTGGCGAAGCAAACGAGTCCTCCTCCTCCTTCTGCGACGACGCTTCACTGGGCTTGATTCACTACTGGACGTACATGACTCGGCAGACTCGGCAGACTCGGCAGACTCACTTGACTCGGCAGACTCACTTGACTCGGCAGACTCACTTGACTCGGCAGACTCACTTGACTCGGCAGACTCACTTGACTCGGCAGACTCACTTGACTCGGCAGACTCACTTGACTCAGTAGACTCGGTAGACTCACCCGACTCGGTCGGTTCACTTGACTCGGCACTTGATTCACTTGACTCGGCACTTGATTCACTTGACTCGGCACTTGATTCACTTGACTCGGCACTTGATTCACTTGACTCGGCACTTGATTCACTTGACTCGGCACTTGATTCACTTGACTTGGCACTTGATTCACTTGACTTGGCACTTGATTCACTTGACTCGGAACTTGACTCACTTGACTCGGAACTTGACTCACTTGACTCGGAACTTGACTCACTTGACTCGGAACTTGACTCACTTGACTCGGAACTTGACTCACTTGACTCGGAACTTGACTCACTTGACTCGGAACTTGACTCGGAACTTGACTCACTTGACTCGGAACTTGACTCACTTGACTCGGAACTTGACTCACTTGACTCGGAACTTGACTCAGAACTTGATTCACTTGACTCGGAACTTGATTCACTTGACCCGGCGGCGCTTGACTCACTTGACTCGGCGGCGCTTGACTCACTTGACTCGGCGGCACTTGACTCGGCGGCAATTGACTCGCTTGACTCGGGAAGCGCGGTCTCACTTGACTCGGCGGCACTAGACTCACTTGACTCGGGTTCGTCGAGGCTGAAGCGACGTGCGGGTTCGGAAGACAGAAGCTCAGCCTCAGGCATGTCGATCTCGGCAGGAAGAAGCTCAGGCATGTCGGTCTCGGCAGGAAGAAGCTCAGGCATGTCGTGGAAAGCGGGCTCGACTCGGTTCACGTGAAGCGCAGGCTCGTGGAGCGTGGTCTCGGCTGAGCAGCTGAAGTGAAGCGCGGGCGCGACCGGGCTGACGTTAAGCGCAGGCTCTCGCAGCTTCTCCTCCACGCCCACAGTAAACGGGGAACCGCTCCACAACAGGGCCAGGTCAACGTACCATTCTAAAGATCCGTGAGGACCAGGTTCAGGCATCAGAGACCGGAGTGGTTCCGATAATCCTCCGCGGAAGAAGATCTTCAAGCCGTGGGTGTTCATTTGCGCGAGATATGCCAGCTCGAGGAATTCTGCGACATAATCCTCGATGGCGCGATTCTCCTGGCGAAGACGGAGGATCTGGACATCAGGACTCCAGGTAGGCATGGCTGCTAGATCCTAGGGGTCAGTTATTCTGTTACGAATTTGCGTGGAAGCAAAGTCAGTAGGCGGATCTAAATGCAGCAGTAGACTTTAATTACAGATACAGACAAGATACTCGTGGTACGCACATTAAAACATACATTCAATAACTGACCACGAACAAAAGAGCAGACAGGATTTAAATACACAGACGGGATGAGGGAACAAGACACAGCTGGGGCAAATCAGAACACCGAGCGGGACCATAAAACCTAACAAGACAACACACCTGAAACAAGGGACCTAATAATGACATGACTAGAATAACAGACTACAATTAACAAGGCACAAACTGAATAAAAGACCAAAGACAGAGAAACCACAAACCAGAAACATGACAAAATGAATAAACACCGTAACACCCATCATGCTGGATCTCTTTGTGACGGAGTCCTTCTGTCACGTTGCACACACGGGAAACAGAGATCCAATTGCAGTTTTATTTAAAGGGTAATCCATACTCACAAACTAGTCCAGGCAAGGGTCAAATCCAAAAGGCAATCCAAAAACATGAAAACAAAACAAGAACAGGCAAAAACAGGCTATCAGAAGTGGTGTGACAATATACAAGGACTCCGTAACAAACACTAAACAGGCAGGGTATATATAACACAGAACTAACAATGATAATGGGGAACAGCTAAGTGCAATGATGATGGGGAACAGCTGAGTGCAATGATGCAGTGATGGGTACAGAAAGGATTGTGGGGAATGCAGTTCATAAAGTGGATGACACCGTGGGGAAGGAGGACATCTAGTGGACACCTGGGGAACACAAACCCAACACTGTGACATGTTGGGGACATTAAGCGCCATCACGCCGTAAATCAGTCCGCTTTTACATGCATATAATTGTGCTCTTAAACTATTCTAACTCGAACTTTCTGGGAAAATGTTTTTCGATAAAAACTGAAAGAGTTGCTGGGAGCTTAGTGATGGTGACGTTGAAGTCGTGGGACCGTGGTGTAGTACGTTTAAAGACAATCGGTCCAATGACAGTTTCCGATAAGCAGGTGAAGGTCTCTGCGTCTAACGGTCTTTTCCGCGTGGCAAAGAAATTTGATTCCAATTAAGCTTTTATCTGACTTCATTTTACCACAACCTCGAATTTACGTTGGAATGCCAATTTGATATTGGTCATTTAGCATATATAATAGTTTTTTAGCAATACATTTTATTGTTCTATTTAACCAAAGTCCCACCGGGTACTCGCACCGGCCGTTAAAATATTATGCAGGCCCACTATCACAAACTCGCTGGCTTCAGGTCACTAAACAGAGGTAATTGGCTAATACCTTAGACGGTCGCATTCATGCTTACATAATTATATATATTTTTGTATAGCCCCCTCGGTTGTATACACTTGAATTAAAGTAACGATTTCTTTAGACAGAGGTCACGACCACTACTAAAGATATAAGCCGACCAATATACTTATCTGATAGTAGCTTTGATTTGGTCATGCCATGGTTTCCCTCGTACACTTGACTAAAGTAACATTACATTAAACAGAGGTAAGACTCGCCCTATTTAGGTTGGTCGATCAGCAGTTTGCTGTCCTAAACGGAAATTCCCTGTGGCAAGCAGGACGAGGCCGAGGGCCGTGAGAGAGCGGCAACAGGCCGGTGGCGTGATTAATGATGAGCGACACCTCCGCGACGCACCGGTCTCGTATCTCAAGAGAAAATACCTTGTTTCACGGGATTTTATTTAATGTTTTGTTTTATTGTGTGTGGCGCCAGTCGACCATGAGGGACTTCCGTTTTTACTTTCATTTTGTATTTGTTTTATGTTTGATATTAAATTCTTTAAATGTTCCCCAGTTCCCGCGTCCTTCTTCCCATAACATCTAAACTATGTTACATTCCCTTTTAGCCTTTACAACCGAGTACACTTGAATTAGTGCCAAATATAAGCCAGAACTCTAAAATAACAGTTGGCGTGCCATATGCTTCACTCAAAACTGGAATCTAGTCCATTACTAATCTGACGCATATTTGCGGCAACAATTGATACAACGGTAATCTACTAAAGTAAATAATTTCAGATTAATTCAGAACAAATTCAAACGTAACAATTTATTATGTCAGGTAAATGTATCATGCCAATTTCATAGTCAGTTCAAAGATAATCAATACAATAACATCAAATGCTCAGAGATAAAGAGTAAAAGATGTACCTAACTCAAGAAATAAATAATGCTGAGTGTCTGGAAGATGGTCAGATCTCATTACAAATCGCCCCAAGCCTCTTGCTGTATTTCTTTAAGTACTCTGAACGAGACAGAAACTTCTTTCACATGGAAACATTTGCTAACAATAGGAATTTCCATTCAGAGTTTACACCTTTTGAGGGCAGGATGCCATTTGCCTGGAGGACCCACCCTCCTCTGTAAGCAAGATATCTCTAAACTCTTAAAAACTTTATTACCTTTTGTTTTACTTCTTTGGGAATGAGACCGTTGTATCAGTCGCATTGAGACATTTCAAATGATACCAAACATGTATAGTGTTGTATGATAATTGTTCACATTAAACAATATAGATTTTTGGGTGAATTTCAGGTGATCTCAGCATAAGAGAGAGAAGGAATGGGGGAATGGGGGGTCAAGAGAAAGAGATGTAGCAGGGCCTGAATTTCGTTTTGGAAAATAGGGGGGAAATCCCCCTTTAGGTTATTCTTATGGGGGGGGGATTTTTTAATTTGAGGGGGGAGTTTTTTTTTTTTTAAATACGTTCAGCTAAATGTTTGCTCACTCATTGTATTTGTGTTTTTACAATGGGGTAATTTTTTTTAGTTTACACAACAAAAGAAAGCTTGATTTAAATCTTTGAATTAAATTGAAAAAAGTAGCACAAATAAATGCATGAAATAAAGAGAAAAGTTTAGGTCTAATAACATATTCAGAAATACTACAGAAACTGAAAAAAGTAATCAAATGTAAAATAACACGGAATAGTCTTTTAGTCCTGTATAATTTGAATACATAGGCTATTAATCCTGATTCCTTCCAATTAATGCTATCTTTTGTTGTTTTATATACAATAATGACAGACACATTTTAGGCTACTCTCACTTTAAGAGCTAGTGCACGGATCCAACGTTCACATGTTGCGTGTAAAGCGCAGTCCGCGCCACTTTCTCTTCTTTTAAAAAGGGCTCCCTGTTGCTTAGCAATCATGAGCCATGTTCTCCACGAAGACGAAGACGTTTCAGTAAAGGATGAGCGCGCAAAAGACGTAACGGGAACGGCCCATACTGTTTTCATTATAGTGTCACATGCATTTTCTTTTTGTATTATTTTTTTAAGACATAACCGATTGTGTTTGAGAGGATACTCCCCAAGACCAGAATTAAGACAATGTTGTGTGCTTTTGACCGTTAAAGCGCTATAATTCGCGAAAAATAACTCAGTTTTACTCACGAGCTGTTTGTTTTGCGGTTTAAAATCGCTTGAATGTTTAAATAGGTAAGATTTAAAAAGACTCACAAATTATAAACATTAGTGACGATGCAATGGCCCGATTGTGGAGATGGTTCTCACTGCGGAACATGAAATCCACGGGGAGGAGTCGGATCCAGATCCAACTCCTCCCACCTTACGTACACCTAAACCTAGCCAACTCCGCCCCCTGATCCCTAAACACACCCCTAATCCCTAAACCCAACCCTAATCCTACCCATCTCCACCCCTTGGATCTTGATCCGACTCCTCCCCGTGGATCTCATGTACTGCATTGAGGTGCTACTGGAGATGTGCGAGTGACATTTCCATCATATGTCCCGACTCCTGAAACGCGAGAGTCTAGAGTCGCCGCCTGCAGCTGCAGCGCGATTGACTTGCCTTGTGTAACCTATTTTAAGAGACAGAGAAGACGCGGCATTGGCAGAGTCACTCACGCTGTTTGTGAAATTGCGTCTCGCATAAAGTTTTAAAATGACTGATTTGATTTTATAATCTGTTAGGTTAAATTCACTCATAGGCCTACATGCTAGATTGTTTGCGGGAATTTCCCGCATTATAAACACAAGACCTGCGGGAATGATTAAAATGATGCGCAATACCCGCAATCCCGCACCGAAATTCGAGCCCTGTGTAGATTAGGATGATGCTTAGGTGAGACCTGGGGATGCTCATGTAACAAAAGAGAGAGTTAAAATGTTAATTTCCACAAAGATCCTTTGTCTTCTCAGGAAGTGGTTGTTCCTCAACCAGACTGCCCAGCATTGTATAATTCTCAAGTCTTACACAGCTGACCCAATGAGAACACTGTACAAGTACGCTTATGGTGTGTTCCATTAATTGTGGACTTAAACACATATTATTGTAACCAAGAACTATATGCCACAGACTAAATATACTTAAGTAATAAAAACCCTTTCGAAAGCACCTTAGTGCATCTCTAGTTGAATGGTTACACATCTGATTGATGTAGCTGACTGTAATTGAACTCTACGAGTTGAAATGAAACTTAAAATTATACAGTGTCAAATCGGAGGCCATGCGCCAGTTAGCCCATGTGTTCTGACAAATGAGACATGACATCATTTACTCATCCTCCTGTTGTCCTAAACCCATATGATTTTCTGTTCCATGAAAATGCTGTTTCTTAGTGAATAACTACTTGCATTTTAGACATTTGCTCATTCAAAGCAAAGTTTTAGAATATAGGACACAGAACAAAATATCTAATTTTTTGTTCCTCTGACGGAGGGCAGTCGTTTTAATTTGGCAAGACATGATAGTGAGTAAATGATGATTTCATTGAGAGTAATTTTAATTTTACAGGCTTACAGTTTTTAAATCATTTCACCCAAAGATAAAGCGTCCTCTAATGGCAAACATATTTTTGAGGCACACTGTAAACACGTCTGGACATCTTTTGTCACACACACCCACGGAGCAGATTCATGCATCTACAAAACCATATTACACACTGTTACTCACTGCTTTTCCCCACATCACCCTTACAGAAAACACATACTCTCACACAGTGACGTGGATTGACACCCACACATCCTGGCTTGTGAGCCGGGTGTTAAATGTGGGAAACCATGATGGCAGGATATCGCTAGTAGGAGCCGAGGACAATCCATGAAAAGAGAGAACCATGTCATCTTTCTTTACTCCAACTGGCTATTAATGCCACCTCAGATTGGTGCGGTAATATGGGACTTAGTTATTAATGCGTAGACATTTCTAACTCCACTTTTTGGGCAATAATAATAATTTAAGCTTAGTTTTGCCAGATAAAATCCTCTGCCAAATGTTTGCATCAGCAGTCAATGTTATCAGCAATTCTAATATAGCCACATACTGTACCTGCTTTTCAGCAAGTCAGTTACAACTATTTGGCTAATGTTACATCACCCAATTAATATTTATGAGCCAGACTCATACTTTTACATTTACCAGCCAGCAGACACAAGTTGGTACTATTTAAAAAAAAAAAATTGTTTTTGAAGTCTCTTATTCTCACTTTACTTGATCAAATACAGTTAAAAAAGTAATATTAGGAAATATTAATATAATAGAAAGTTCAAAAGAACAGCATTTATGTTAAATAGATTGTTTAAGGATATAAAAGTCTTTCATTTCACTTTTGATCAACTTAATGCATCCTTACCGAATAAAAGTATTAATTTATTCAAAAAAATCTTACTGACCCCAAACTTTTAAACGGTAGTGTATATACAAAGCAACTTGCAAGGTGCATATTTTGTTCTCCCAGTTTAACTCTCCTATAGACTAATATTGTATAATATGCATTTTTCATACAAGACTTACTCACTTCCTTCATAAGGAGTAATCTACTGCAACAACAACTTGTAGGTCGCCTCCCTGCAGCCTGTAATCTTAGACAGAGCTGAAAAGTCACCAAAACATATCTCTGACTCTGAATCAGTGATTCTTCTTTGCTGAGCTCAGGATATGTTTTTTTACGCTTAAAGAGTTCATTCACGCTCTCTTTCCCGCACACAAACAAAACAAACACGCACGCACGCACGCACACACACACACACTGGGTGGAGCAGATGCTGTTTAGCTGTGGTAATTTGAATATATTTTTGGGTCAATCGCGTGCTCGCAAGAGACACATCCACGCCTTCCATGTGCTGAACAATTTAAATTTTTAATACTCCATTTAAATATATGGGCCACCTCTGCGGCAATCTCACAATGCCAAAAGCCCCTCTGATTTATGTGAGCCAAACAAAACTACGGCGCCACGCTCTGATATCTGCTCTTACCTTCCATGCTATTGTTATCTTTAAACCATTTCACCTTAAGGAAGAATCAATAAGAACAATTATTAGAAGACACAACACACAGCTGTCTCTCTATCCTCTATCTTTTTCCCCTTCCTTTTTTTCTAACCTCCCGCTTTTCCTCCATTCGTCTTCTCTTTCTATCTGTCTCTCCCTCGTTCTGTCTTTCTCCTTGGCAACTCACAGGGTATAATATTTAATTACGCTTTATAATTTATGCAGGTTATCAAAACTGTGAGAGCATCATTTTATGTACATTGGGCAAATTGCTTTTTTCCCCTCCTTTTCTTGAGAATGGGGGTTGGGGGGGGGGGGGGGGATTCTTTGCAGGCATAGACAAAGATATTGAAGCAGGGTGCAAATGTGAAATGAATAAACAGGGTGGATCTCTTCTTCAAGGCCCTAAATGAGATCTGTAGGAAATAATTTAAACCAGCGATAGGACCATTTATCATTGAAGGAGAAAAAGAGAAAGAGAGAGAGAGAGAGAAAGAGAGAGAGTAGTGCCCCTGGCCCTGACTGCTGCAGCCAGCATCCTGCCACCATAAAAGAGCCATTACTGTAAACAGACACTTGATGTGCCCTGCTACTAGTCAAAGGAATCTCTAACCCAGCCACGTGTGCAGGTAGGCCCTGCATGTGTACCATAGCTTGACATATGCAACTCCTCTGAGACCTGTTGTTTGTCAAACTGCCTCTCTGCAAGAGGTAAAAAACTGTCACAATTCACTTGCCTGCATTTATGCTAAAGCCTAATGCACAGATCATATATTTTGACGTGTATGCGATTTCATTTCCCGACTGTGTACATTCACTTAAGATATAACCAACTGTGTTTGCATTAATATCCCGCCGAGACGAACTAGGCTGACAACAACACTATGTAGTGTCATTAGTTAGCTTCTTAGTAGCAATACTCACAATTGTTTAACATTTATGTCACCAAATATTAAATTATTTAGCATTTTCTTGTTCTTAGAAATACCATAAGATGTTAACAAATACATTACACAAATGCACAGAAAAATATATTGTACAACTATATCTCGAATGCAACACTGTCCTTAGTTTGCTTTTTAGTTGCAATACTCACAAGTGTTTAACACGAATATCACCAAATATTGAAATATTTTTTCTTTTTGTTTAAGAAATATTATATTACAAAAACATAACACATGCATAACAACATTAAATACTAAAATTGTATCTTTGGTTGTACTATATCCATTGTCATTAGATTGTACTTTTTAGTACCGATATTGTTTAACACAAACGTCACCAAATATAAAACTATTCTGCACTTTCTTGTTAAATCTTTTGCAGACACCAACATATTATGATATTTCTAAGAAGTGCAAAAAAATAAGGAATTGCAAAACCATCTCTAATGCAGCACTAATGTCACTAGTTTAGTATAGCATTTTAGTAGCAATACTCATACGCTTTTAATATGAATGACACTGGATATTTATTTAGCATTTTCCTGTTCTTATAAATATCATAACATGTCAATAAATATTACAAAAATGCTAATAATAATAATAATTAAGTTGAACAGTACAACTATCTCTAATACAAATTGTTAAGCTTTTTGTAATAATAATAATATACTACAATGGCAATCTTTGCATTTCTCCATGACTCAGACCCACTCAATTCACGCTAGCATCCAAGTGATGATTTCAGAGCAGATTTTTGTATCTGTCCTGCAAAAAAAAAAGTGCATAATAGAGATAACCAGATATGAGTGTGTTTAGAATAAGATCAAATATCAGATTATATACTGTTTAAAAGTTTCAGTTTAACACGTTAAATAGTTTATAAAGACTACCATTCAACAGTTTTCAGTGTCACACGATCCTTCAGAAATGTTTATGTATAATAATTTGGTGCTCAACAAAGATTTCTTATTATCAATTTCGAAAACAGTTGTGCTTCCTAATATTTTGTGAATCAAAAATATAAAAAAAAAAAAAAAATGTTTTGAGTTGATCTCAAACTTTTGAACAGTAGTATACATATCAAATTTAGTGCACCAAATTAGATGCACATTTTTTACTATTTATGTGGATGTATCAAGATCTGAGCAAAAATAGATCAAATAAAAAATTAGCTGAAAAATCTTATTTAAAAGCTGAGGGTTTTAGCTTATTTAAAAATCGAAAAGTCCTATCAAACTCATTCAGAACAGTTATAAACACATAATTGAATATGTATTAAAATCCAGTGATAACCCCTCTGAGAACTTTGAACTTCACCCTGGGTGTGAAAAGGGACCAGTTTTAGCATCTTTGTTTAGTTTAAAGTACATACTTTAACATTCGTCTAAAGCTGCCAGGCTTGTTGAATAGTGCACCTGTGTCTATAATCCATACCTACCCCAGCTGTCTCACCCCAATCCAGGTGTGTCTGTTTCACTGGATGCTACTATTAGCATTGCTAATGATCCAAATCTCCATACTTCTCTATATAATTAGCGGTAAAGATGACAAGCGACAGTCTAAAAAAAACATCTGCTTTACTGTAGAGTACCGATCAGCTGCAAGAGGAGGAGATTGAGATATATGCAACAACAGAGCTTCAACACTTAATGGAGGACATAAGTGCATCTTATAATTTTTAATATTAGTAGCCAATGACCAAAAGCAACTCAGAACGTTTTTCAAATAAGAAAACAATAAATCTGACACTAATAACAACAATGTGAAAAGCCAAGAATCATTGAAGCATAGATTATTTTTTCTCTTAATTGTATTCAATGCTCTCAAA
This sequence comes from Siphateles boraxobius, assembly GCF_051911475.1. Taxonomy (NCBI): domain Eukaryota; kingdom Metazoa; phylum Chordata; class Actinopteri; order Cypriniformes; family Leuciscidae; genus Siphateles; species Siphateles boraxobius. The sequence goes on along the minus strand of NW_027508734.1, from coordinate 36,518,577 downwards.
AAATGGCACCAGGCCATATACAGCACATTACGCTCATTTATAACTGCTTAAGACACTCTTAAGGATTTTTTATTGTTATTATGAACAAAAGTTTTCGATCATATGATTTAAATTTAAAAGGCAGCTATATATTTCCATGTATAAAGAACCAATTTATACTAATACCCAAATTAGAATGAATATTATAATTATGTAAAATATTATTTGAAACATATTTGTTCCCTTTCGAGTGGAACTCGAAGTGTCTTGGCATGATGCTTCAGGAACGCTTTGAGTGAGCCGAAATCAGCGATTGGCTGAGTGTGATGATTTAGCGAAATAGTGAAATACCATAGTACGGCACCAAAACCATAAATAGACGCCATGCCATTCAGTCGCCAGCTTCTTTGTTTTCAGAAGTCGCATGTTTGGGCACGTGTTTGCTGATTTGTATGTGTTTAAAAAAGATAGGAGTTAAATTCCACCATGTCAGGAAATAAATTCAGAGATTGTGTGACGGCGTGTCCGCTATACATTACGGGCAACGATTCACACAACGTGTGTAAACGTCCCGGGTTACGTATGTAACCCTAGTTCCCTGAAGGAACGAGACGCTGCGTGAAATGCTGCGGGAACGCCTCTTGCGTTGTGCGTCATGAAGCACGTATGGAATCAGCCCAATGGCGAGACGGAACGTCACGAGTGACGTCATCGACCAGGAAACTATAAAGCACACCCCTGAACACAATGGCGACAGCTTCTGGAAAAAGTCTGAAGCAAGTCGATCAAGGGAATGCCGGGAGTATGGCAACGACACGCAGCGTCTCGTTCCTTCAGGGAACTAGGGTTACATACGTAACACGGGACGTTCCCTTCCAGGAACGTCGAGCTGCGTGAAACGCTGCGGGAACGCTAACACCCACGTCGCCATAAGAGCAAGTGACCGACTGTGTGAATCAAAGATTAAATTCAGCCGAAAGCACCTGCGCCCCAGGGGTGGAGCTGAGGTCTAGGTCATAAAACCTGACGAAAGTATGCGGTGAGGACCAGCCTGCCGGTCCAGCCTGGCCACATTGGTAGGAACCTTAGGGACATAACCTGGCCTGGGGTGGAGAAAAGCCTTCACCATCCCAGGTGAAAACTCAAAACACGAAGGAGCAACCGAGAGAGCCTGAATATCTCCGAATCTCTTAAGAGAAGAAATGGCAAGGAGAAAAATAGTCTGCAAAGTAATAAACTTATCAGCAAATTCTTCAATAGGCTCAAAGGGAGCTAGGGAAAGACCTTCTAGGGCGATAGCTAAGTCCCATGCTGGCACCCTCGTGCGGACTACAGGCCTCAGCCTCAAAGTACCACGAAGAAAGCGAGTTATAAATGGGTGTCTCCCCAGAGAGACTCCGCTGAAAGGGACATGGTAAGCAGCAAGTGCCGCCACATACACCTTTAGTGTGGAGGGGGATAGCCCTGAGGAGAAACGCTCCTGCAGGAACTCCAGCACTGCACCCACTGGGCAGTTAACTGGGTCCAACAGGTGTTCTCCACACCAAGAAGTGAAAAGCCTCCACTTCAAGGCATATAACCTCCTCGTGGAAGGAGCTCTGGAATGAAGGATGGTCTCAACAACCTCGGTTGAGAGACCAGCCCCTACGAGCTGGGCCCCCTCAGAGGCCAAGCCCATAGCTTCCACAACTCTGGGCGGGGGTGAAGTATCAACCCGCTCGCCTGAGAGAGAAGGTCCCTCCTGATCGGAATCTCCAGAGGAGAGCCGTCTAGAAGAGACACTAGGTCCGTGAACCATACTCGGGCCGGCCAAAACATGGCTACCAATAATAGACTGACCCCGTCCCGGCGAACCCTCTCCAGAACTCCTGGGAGCAGAGCAATCGGGGGAAAGGCGTACAGGCGTGACCTCGGCCACGCCTGCACCATAGCGTCCAACCCCAGCGGGGCTGGATGACTGAGAGAAAACCACAGTGGACAGTGTGATGTCTCCCTGGACGCAAATAGGTCTACCTCGGCACGACCATACTGCATCCAAAGGAGCTCCACCACCTCGGGGTGGAGTCTCCACTCCCCGGGCCTCGGCCCCTGCCTCGACAGGATGTCCGCTACCCGATTTAAATACCCCGGGAGATAGATCGCCCTCAATGAGAGAAGCTTCCCCTGGGACCATAGAAGGATCCGGCGAGCCAGATTGTATAACGGGCGAGAGCGCAGACCCCCCTGATGGTTTATGTAAGAGACCACCGATGTGTTGTCGGACCGGACAAGAACATGATGACCTCTCAGGTCTGGCAGGAAGTGCTTCAGAGCCTGAAACACTGCCAACATCTCTAGACAATTTATATGCCAAAATCGATGATGGTCCTGCCACAGACCCTGTGCTGGGCGACCACTCATGATCGCCCCCCAGCCTGTGAGGGAAGCATCTGTCGTTAGCGTTACACGACGACAAAGAGCTCCCAACACAGGTCCCTGGGACAGAAACCAAGGATCCCTCCACATGACCAGAGCACGGAGACAACTCCGTGTAACTTTGATCACGCGGAGGGGGTTTCCCCTCGGGGAGAACCCCTTGGTCCTGAGCCACCACTGTAATGGTCTCATGTACAGCAGGCCGCAGGGTATAACACTGGACGCTGCTGCCATCAGACCCAGCAGTCTCTGGAACTGCTTTACAGTGAGCAACTGGCCTAGCTTTACTCTTTTTACAGCTGAGAGAATCGAAGCGATGCGGGCAGGCGACAGGCGAGCCCGCATTGCCACAGAATCCCATAGTACCCCCAGAAAGGATGTTATCTGTGATGGAGATAGAACACTCTTTTTGGCATTCAGCCTCAACCCCAATTTTTTGATGTGTGCGAGGACGACATCTCGATGCCGAGCCACTTGCTGCTGCGATTGAGCGAGAATCAACCAATCGTCTATGAAAGTTCAGTATACGAATGCCCTGGAGACGCAGCGGGACTAGCGCTGCGTCCATGCACTTCATGAACGTGCGGGGAGATAAAGCTAGCCCAAACGGAAGAACACGATATTGGTACGCTTCGCCCCCGAAAGCGAACCTCAGGAACTTCCTGTGTTGCGGAAGGATGGAGATGTGGAAGTATGCGTCCTTCAGATCTATCGTGACAAACCAGTCCTCGGACCTGGAGGAGATCTGAACTGAATGGCATAACCCCTTTCTATCGAATGCAGAACCCACTGAGATATTTTTGGAAGACTTTTCCACTCTGCCAGAAAATCTACTAAGGGTACCAGCCTCTCGAGGGAATATTTTGAGCAGCAGACACAGCGCCCTGTAACAGCGCACCGGCAGGGGACGACTGGTCTGGCTGCTCTAAACCCCTCCTCAGAGGGGGCGAGCGTCCCTCGGGAAAGCGCTCGCTGGGCCCGTCTGCGCCCCGACACGAAGGCGGGGTTGGCAGAAGGGACCCCTGAGGGCACCGTGAGAGAACGGGCACCGTCTGAAGCGGTGAACACCTCCCTCTCACGGTGGGGACCACCCTCAGCATCCTGACACCAGTGGCGTCAGGACTTCTTAGACGAAGCCTTCCTAGCCATAATGACTGTCCTCAGATCAGTCTTACCACTAGAAGGCTTCGCCTGAGACTGTCGCGTCTGTTCCCACTGTTTAGAAGGGGGGCCACGAGACGCGACACTCTGCCTTTGTTGCGCCCTATGTGAGGAGCTAGTCGACGGCTTGGTCTGCCCTCGCCCAGCAGACCCTGGGACATGAACTTTAAATGGGAGGAATTTTTGAAAAGCTGCAGCTTGTTTCTTTTCTTCCTGAAATGTATCTATGACTGTGTTTACCGCGTCACCGAATAAACCAGATGGAGAAAGTGGAGCATCCAAAAGAAAAGCTTTCTCTTTATCCTTCATATCAGACAGATTAAGCCACAAGTGTCTCTCTGCGTCCTCCAGGGCTGCCATAGAACGGCCCATTACTTTAGCCGATTCCCTGGTGGCACGCAGAGATAAATCTGCAGCCTGACGCAGTTCTCGAACCACGTCAGTGCTTACCTCCTCACTCTCACTCATATCTTTTAAAAGATCGGCTTGGTATGCCTGCAATATTGACATTGTGTGCAGACACGCCGAAGCCTGACCAGCCGCCGAATTAGCCTTACCCACCAGAGCCGAAGTATTTCTGAGAGGCTTGGTGGGTAAAGCTGGTTTCTTAAGAGACGAGGAAGACTCAGCAGAAAGATGGCTAGCTATAGTCTCCTCCGCCTTGGGCATCGCCCCATAACCATATAATTTAGCCCCCGATATATTAGAATATGTGGAAGTCTGGGGGCTAAACACACGATAAGAGTCGGGTCTCTTCCACGACCTCGACACCTCGGTGTGGAGATCGGGAAGAAACGGAAGGTACCGCCGTGGAGGCTGAAAGCGGGAAGGCAAAAATCGTTCGTCAAGCTTGCTTTTAGAAACATATTCCTGCCTAACAGCTGGCCACTCAATGCTTAGTTTTGATACAGCACGAGTGAGCACCTCCATAAGCTCCTCATGTTCAGGGGAAAAGAGTGACGAGTCCTCAACATCCCCTGTCTCAATACTGACAACATCCAGCTCCTCAGAACTGGATAGCTGTAGTATTGGTGCCTCAGCCTGGGGGGAAGAAACCGCAATGCGTGCTTCCACACCCGGAACTGAGGCACTGGAACTGGCAGGTAAAGGCTGAGATAAGGCAGAGCCCGTCTCAAACCCCGCTGACAGATCCATTTGCGATCCCCATGACAGGCCCCGCCGCTCTGCCTCGACAGAAGCGGGACCCGAGCCGTGGGGAGCGCGAACCGAACCACTCTCCTCGAAGAGTGATCGGCGTGAGCGGAGCGTTCTTAATGGAAAACGCTTGCAATGCTCACAATCAGCCCCCTCGAGAGCTGACTGGGCATGCTGCACTCCCAAACAAACAACACACAGATCGTGTGTATCCCCACCCGTGAGAAAACGAGTACAGGGGGGAACACACTTTCTGTATTGCTGCTCGCTCGTCATACTGATAAATGTGAATATATATATATAGTTTTTTTAAGTGAAAAACTCCTGCCTAGCAATCACTAAGAACAGACAAAAACACAGGGACAGATTCACACACAGAGCGCTTGCTGAAGACAACAGAAGCTGTAGCCATTGTGTTCAGGGGTGTGCTTTATAGTTTCCTGGTCGATGACGTCACTCGTGACGTTCCGTCTCGCCATTGGGCTGATTCCATACGTGCTTCATGACGCACAACGCAAGAGGCGTTCCCGCAGCGTTTCACGCAGCTCTACGTTCCTGAAAGGTAACTGCATTGGTGAGGAGTAGGGCTGCACGATAAATAGCAATTTACATGTAATCACACTTAAACCGATTTGGCTTATCGCGATTAAGAAATCGCAAAGGCTTGCGATTATTTTTCATTGTGACAAGCTTTATCTCCACAAGTTCTGATGTCACTTGCCTCTATTTGATGAGAGCCAAGCTCCTGCACCCCATGTGTCGGGTCTCATGGTTTAGTGACTTTTTTGAGATTGGTGGTCAAGCCCTTTCTACCAACTCCAAGGACCCCATTCTGGATCTTGAGGCTCGCTCTAAGATTTATTTTGGATCAGAAAAAGAACATGTTGTCTGCATCTGATTCTGAGGAGTCATGAAAATGAGATGTTACATCTCAAGGGGCTATCCTGAAATAAAATTCAAAAAATTCAAATTCAAATTCGGTTAGATGCAGACAGACAGGCAGGTGCGTTAGAAAGGCAGCCCTGTTAGTCAGTCACGTTTGAGGAGCTGCTTGAGGTTGTGAATCCATCTGTGGCCAAGCTCAATCTAGAGTGACCTGACGAAAACAGACAGACCATGCAACCTGTTCATTTATGGCTGGTCAGCCAGTTGTTTTGCAGGCTTTCTTCTCTCCTCCTCATGCTATGCAAGAGCGAGAAAGTCTGCAATTGTTATGCCCAGTCCATGCTTTGAGGATCTACGTCCACCGCTCAGACCAGTGGCTTAAGTCCTCTAAGCTCCTGGTCTGCTTTGGTAGCCGTAATAGAGGGAACGCAAAACAGCGTATCTCGCACTGGATTGCTGACACAACCTCCCTCTCCTATGAGGCGTGCAGAACGGCTTCACCTCTAGGAGTTAGGACCCACTCCACTAGGAGTATCGTGTCATCCAGAGCTCTTGCTAGGGGTGCACCATTGCAAAATGTTTGTGCTGCGGCAGGCTGGTCCTGTCCGCACACTTTCATCAGGTTCTACAGTCTGGACACTGATTCAGCCAGGGCCTCAGGTCCTTCAGAATTAATCCAGGTCTAATCCAGTGCAGAAACACATCCATGTGGGGCAGGCATTGTCCAGTGGCGTGGCAACGTTGGCATTAAAGTCCTCATAACATTATCATGACCCAGCGTTGAGTTCCATTAGAAGGGAACGTCTCAGGTTATGTATGTAACATGGTTCTCTTAGAGTGGAACTTGGTCGGCCTGCCATGCCCCCAGCCATGCCTGCGCGTCTTCTTCAGGGGAACAAAACACCACGTCAGCCTGCCATGCCACCGGCCACGTCTACGCGTGTTTATCAAGGGAACGAAGCACAGCGTAGGACTGCCATGCCACCGGCCACGTCAACGGGTCTTCTTCAGGTGAACGAGCTGCCGCATTGGCCTGTCACGCCCCTGGCCACGCCTGCTTCCGACAATAAGAATCTGGTACCACTCTGACATGGCATCTCTTTATGATTACAACCCTACGTCATCACCCTCAGCCAATCACAGATTGCCATGTGTAAACGCGCTTCAGACACTCGCTCACACAAAGTGTTTTCCATAGCGGCAAGCCATGATGTGGGGTCACGTTCCCCTCTCAGGGAACCGGGTTACATATGTAACCTGAGACATTTTCTTTTTTTACATTATTGATTTTATTTGTTTGTTTGTTTGTTTGTTTTTACGTACTGCAGTACTATGCTGTTGATATATTATCAATTAAAATAATTTTTATTATTTAGTTAGTTTAATGTTTTTTTAATTATTTTTCTCTCAATTTTTACACGGAATTTAAACAGTCTCCGATTACTTTCATTTATAATCCTTCAACAGAGAAAAAATGGGCGAGACAGTGAATGGGTCGATGGCAAATAAAAATGTGTGAGATGATGAAATAGAAGTTTTTAAATGTTATTTTCTAGTCAAGATAGTACTACACTGTTGATGTATTATTTAAAACAATTTATTTACTTTAGTCTTGTTTTTTTATTGTTCATTTTTAAAATTGTTACATTTTTTAAATGTTTTTTCTCTAAACTTTTCCATAGACCCCTTAGCATTCCCTTGCGGCCCCCTGGGGGTCCCCCGACCCCAGTATGAAAACCCCTAATTTAGAAGCATATTTTTTCCCTATTAAATTATGTGTGAATGATGTAAAAAACTGGATCCCCTGATAAAGTTTGTGGAGGATGTGTGTGCATATGAGTTTGACTCCACGTGCTGTGTTTTGGGCTCTAGGGCAGCCCGGTCTCTGGGGTTTCTAAATGTCAACGACCTGAGGGCCTGACTCTCTTTCTAGCATCCCTAACACACACATCAGTCAGCCTCTGATTCTGCTCTCTGCCTGATAACACTCGCTCATTCATCATGCTAATGAATCAAGCAAATTCATCATCTATCTCATTCCACTTTCAGCACTCAATGTACACATTCACTCTGCCTCTGAAAAGACTAGGCCGCTTCGACTTGTCTCCTTCCCCTTTCTGCTCTCTCTCTCCATAGCGGAAGCGCTAGAGGTGTAAGTTGAGAGGTGTGTGTGTTTTCTAGCGCAAGGAAAAGGTTCAGTCTATGTGTCTATCTTCTCTCAGCCTCTGGGAGTTGATACCAATCGGCCCCCACCTGCTAAACTTACTGACGTGCCTCCGCTTTGCCTTCTGCTCAGCTTGACTAACATAAATATGTAATTGGAGCACAAACAACAATGAATGTGTGTGTGTGTGTGTGTGTATGTGTGTGTGTGTGTGTGTGTGTGTGTGTGTGTGTGTGTGTGTGTGTGTGTGTGTGTGTGTGTGTGTGTGTGTGTGTGTGTGTGTGTGTGTGTGTGTGTGTGTGAAAATGTGGTTTAAATGCTGTAAGCCTACACTCCCTTGCCACCTTACCTAACAGTCGTGTGTCAAGCGCATTGGGAGCGTTGTAAAGATCAGGAGTGCGACAGTGAGCATGTGAGACACACATATACACAAACTCACGGCGCAGAGGCAGAAAAGCAGCATGAGGGGCAATAAAGCAACCCAGTGACATGGGTAGGCAGATGAGAGGAGAGCGGAAACGTAAAACAGCATGAGGACTCGGTTGGTGACGACATCCTAGCGGAGGTTAAACAGGCCCCGATTACCTTGATTTATAATCCTCCACCAGTGTCAGAAAAAAAGAGGGAGAGACAGAGGGAGGGTGAAATTGTCAATGGGAAATAAGGATGGTGAGACGCTGACAAGTAGATTTTTTTTTTAAGTCCAGATTTAAAAAACAAGCAATTAATTGTAATTTCTAATGTGTTGAAATAATGCTATGGAATTACTTTTGTGCCAATAATAATGAACGTTACTTTTCAAGAAACGGATGAAAATATAATTGAAACTGAAAAAAATATCTTTGAAACTGAAAAAGAATAAATCGCTTTTTTTTTTACTTCGTTCTTAATACGCATTATGTTTTGCTAACTATTTCTCATATTTCGTTCGCTGATCTGAACTTACAAATGCGGTTCCAGAGTTTTCAGTTACGCTTCTCAAGTTTTCGTTTACGCTCCCTGAGTTTTCGTTCGCAGTTCTGACACATATCTCTCGTGGGGGTGGGGCTAGTAGCAGTGTGTTCTCATTGGCTACTTAGTTTTTGATTGACAGTTCCGTGACTTGGAAGTGAAGACGTCAGTGTTGTGTTTACATGTTTGAATGTGAGCGTCTGTAAGCGCAGGTTTCTATTTCATTTTACTGATATTAAGTTATGTTTGTTTTTTAATTTTATCTGTATTTACCTGCTGCTACTACTTTGTCGACAGAAGCTTTTAGGAGCGCAAGAGATCTATTGAGTCTATTCACTATTCAGGTGTAATTGTACATTAAAATAGGCCTACTGTATAATACTGAAAATATTGTATAGTGTCCACTGTTTTCGGAGAATATTTGTTTATTCCTGATGATTCTTTTGCATGTTAGGCTCTGATTAGGTTGAGCTGCTACAATTTAAAAATAATACTAGCATAGTGTGTGATATATTCAGCCGTCAAGAAGAAAGTTTCACTTCCAACCAGGTAATCAAGGTTGGCAACCATGTCCATCACATTACTCATTGTCAGCAGATGCATTTACACCATCAACATTAATGATCACTTACATAAGAGGAATTAAAACAATATAAAAATTACAATCGTGGCCTGTTGTCAAATGATACAGACCTCAAAGGGCATTTCATTACATATGTGACACAAAGAATGTTTTTTATCATGCTGATAATTTTATTTAGTTATTTAATTTAGTTAATATTATCTTCTAACATTTAAAATGGTAAATTTAAAATTTTAACAATCATCAACAGTTTCAATTGTGACTTATACAACCAGTTAAATAAAAGTAATTAAAAACATGAATTCAAATAAATGTACATTCTTTATTAACAATACGGCATATACACAAGTATCAAAGTGAAAGTCTTGGATGCAATAATGTTGTGACAGGAAAGACCAGAATCCACAAAACATTACCTGCATACTATACATGTAATGCACAGTATTATCATGATATACATTACTATACAAAATGCACAATTACAAATACAGAATACATATTTAAAATTCATATACATTTTAAATGATGCTATGATCCTTTGAACAGTTCCTGTTATAGTAAAAGTAACAAAGCAGTGACTGGGTGGGTACAAGGATAGTCCGCCCAAAAAATGAGAATTCTCTCATCATTTACTCACTTCATGCCATCTCAGATGTATATGAATTTCTTTCTTCACATAAACATAAACAAAGATTTTTAAGGAAATAATCCATCTCTGTGAGTCCATATAATACAAATGGATTGTAATTCATGCACATATGACAGTTGGTCGGAAGTGAGTTTTAATAGTTTTAAACGGTTTATATTATTAGTATTTTTCCTGTCTAGCCTATTGTTTCACTCCAGAAGGCATTGATTCATCCACTGAGGTCGCATGGACATCACGGTCACTGTGTGTGGTTTTTAAAGCATCTTTAGGACTCGCAGAGATGGATTACTTTCCTTAAAATCTTAATTCGTGTTTATCTGTAGAAAGAAAGTAAAATGCATCTGGGACAGCATGAGGGTGAGTAAAATTAGTGAGAATTGTATTTTTGGGTGAACTATCGCCTTAAAATTCATATGCTGTTGGTATGCTAATCCATGATCAGCATAAACTAATATAAATTAAGTGCAACCTCTTGTTTACTTGTTAACTGTGTTTGTTTTGATCTAGAGGAAATTAAAATATTTGATATTTTATAAAAACAAAATAAATCAGGTGTCTGAAGATCAAGATCCCAGTCATTCAAATGTGATGTGTCTGAACAAAGTAAGATTATTGTCTGATGTGGACAGTGTATCTCTGGTACTATCACTCCATCCTCTGTGTCAGCATCAGAATTTTGTTTATGGAAAAGTTGCTCAACTCCCTGGAAAATGAGAAAGGAAACATATTATAATCAATACAAACTGATTTGAACTCCCACATACAGTAACAAGTTGAAGACTTAAAATATTTATTTCAAACAAATTATATAAATATTTTAAGGGATTTTACAGTACTAAATATTTACATCTGAGTCATGCACCATTTATCATCTGTAATACTGTTGTGTAACCAGTAGATGGCTGTTATAGCCCTATATATAAACATATATCCATGGCTGTGTATTCCCTAGTTGCTGGATGTTTTCAGTCATAATTACTTGCATGTATTAAGTTTTGAATTTGGACATATATTTATTATTAAAGAGTATTAAAGATTAAACATTTTTCTGAGAAATGTTCATTTGAAGTGAACATTTTTGCATTATTATTAGTCAAATATGGACACAGAAAAAGCATTTTGTTACTCATACTAGCTACATATAATAGCTTTATCAGTCATCTTTATCACACAAAAGTAATCAGAATAAATATTGTCACCAGGGTGATACTTCAAAATAATTGTGTGTTTACATATCATGAACAGAGTCTGTGGTCTGAGTTCAAAAACTCTGCATCACAAATTAATCAGAAATTGAGAAATTCAGGTTTAAATAGCTTTATTGGCATGGTAAAAAAAGGCTTTAAATTGCCAAAGTTGAATCAGGCAGTGATTGACAGCGCTCTGGTCCAATGGCATTGGTCATTGTCTGATACAGTACTTTTTGTACTGTAGGCTACACAGTACAGATACTGTACAGTATTCTAGCCCAATGTTGTTTGGGCTGGCTGGGGGGAATATTATCTAATCGAAGCAACTATGATCTAATCAAAGAAATAATCATATGTGGATAAACAAGTCATGTAATGATTGGGCTAACAGTTGAATCAAGACAACACTGTATAATGTTATGGGCTCACTGAGCTCTAAAATGCCTCACCACCTTAAAAAGCAAGTACTGTATTATAAATAGTATTAGTATTGTCTAAAAATAAAATTAAAAAAAGACTTACCACGAGTATCCAGTATCCTGATAGTGACGATGACTAATGATAATGATATCATTCGTCTGTAGGCTACTATTCCTTCTATAAGAAATCATCTCAACAATATAGTGTACCAGCAAATAAATACAGATACAAACTTAATATCAGTAAAATGAAATAGAAAGCTGCGCTTACAGACACTCACATTCAAACATGTAAACACAACACTGACGTCTTCACTTCCAGGTCACAAAGCTGTCAATCAAAAACTCAGTAGCCAATGAGAACACACTGCTACTAGCCCCGCCCCCACAAGAGATATGTGTCAGAATTGCGAACGAAAACTCAGGGAGTGTAAACGAAAACTTGAGAAGCGTAACTGAAAACGATACTCGGTTACTAACGTAACCTCGGTTCTCTCTAGAGAGGGAACGAGTATTGCGTAAGTTTAGCTTACGCTACGGGAAAGATTCATCTTCTCGAGATACTGAAGCCAAAAAATTATCCTTAATTTTGTATTCCTTGTCAACGCAGTGCAGCAGCTAGCAGACCTAGAGCAGGCCATCTCGCTTGCTCATTGGCTGCCCTGCGGGCAACTGCTGCAGCCTACCAGTGAGCCCGGCGTGACGTCACGCCCAATGAAGGGCGCCCGCGCCTTCATAGCGTCACAGCCCGCCAGAATGGGCGTGGCTTAGCGTACAACACTAGGGGCTGTAGGCTGAATTCCCTGGTTTTCGTCGACTGAAGCGAAGTCGCTCGTGGCGCGAGCACGGCCGGTTACGCAATACTCGTTCCCTCTCTAGAGAGAACCGAGTATCGTTCTCTTACGAGAGGTTCTCTCGTATTGCGTAAGTTTAGCTTACGCTACGGGAACACTTTGTCAACGCCGTGCGCGCCAAGCATCCACATGAGACCCCGAGCTTTCAGGGGAACCCCATAAGTGGAAAAAATAAGGTGGCCAGCCACGCGGGCCATCACTTGTACATAAGCACACATAGGGAATACAGAGCAGCGCGCCGGTCTGTATAGGCACATGGCACATACCCTACTTAGTGCAGCTCAACCAGGAAAGCTGAGTCATGTGAGAGTGATCTGAGCAGGAGATCTGGGCAGAATACACCTCTCCTTCAGACTGACAACAGTTTAGCCTGCAAGGCAGGAACTTCTAGGTTATAAAACCTGACAAAGGTAGACGGGGAGCTCCAGCCCGCCGCTACACATATGTCATGGATAGAAATTCCACTGGACCATGCCCACGAAGAGGCCACGCCAAAGCCCAGAGGGCATTGCAGACCTTTTGACGCGTAAGCGGCCACTATAGCGTCTACTATCCATCTGGACAGGCTCTGTTTCGAGGAGGCGAGACCCTTGGTGCGCCCACCAACGAACCAAAAAGCTGTTCCGAACGCCTGAAGGAGGCGGAGCGCGTAATGTAAAACCTCAGCGCACTGACAGGGCAGAGGAGATTCACATCACCTTCGCTGTCAGATGCTGGGAGAGCTGACAACGAAATCATTTGCGCTCTGAATGGAGTGCCCATCACTTTAGGGACATAGCCATGTCTAGGTCTGAGGATGACTTTAGAGTCATTCGGTCCGAACTCAAGACACGACGCGCTGACAGACAGCACATGTAGGTCCCCTACACGTTTTACTGACGACAGTGCAGTCAGAAACACGGTTTTCAGTGATAGATATTTCAACCCCACGGTGTCTAGTGGTTCAAATGGAAAAGCTTTCAGGGCCTCGAGGACCAATGAAAGATCCCACATGGGAACCGACGGGGGGCGCGGCGGATTCATCCTTCTAGCTCCTCTAAGGAAGCGGATGGCCAACTCGTGTCTTACCAATGACTGGCCGTGCGTCGATTCTGCGAACGCTGCCACGGCCGCCACGTATACATTGAGCGTGGATGGGGAACTTCCCTTATCCAACAGCTCTTGTAGGAAGGTGAGCAGATGCGCCACCCCGCATGTCCGCGGTTCCAGATCTCTGTCGGTGCACCATCCAGAGAACACCGACCATTTAGACGCGTAGAGCCTTCTCGTGGAAGGGGCTCTAGACTGCGTGATCGTGTTCATCACTCCTTCTGGCAGGGCAACGAGTACCCGTTGATCAACCATAAATGCAGAGACCAGCGCTCTGGATTGGGATGCCAGATCGTGCCGCGAGCCTGAGAGAGGAGATCTGCCCTCACCGGATTCGGCCACGGAGCTGTATGTGACAGCCCTGCTAGTTCCGGGAACCAAATCTGATTCTCCCAACGCGGGGCTATGAGGAGCACCGAGTGGCGCGTTTCCCTGATTCTCTTGATCACCTGTGGCAACAGATAGACCGGAGGGAAAGCATATAGCGGGAGGCTGGGCCAAACCTGGGCCAGCGCATCCTCATCCTTCGAACAGACCGTCGGGCATTGAGCGTTGTCTTTTGACACAAATAGGTCGACTTCCGCTCTGCCGAATAGGCGCCACAGTTTCTGGACCGTTTGGGGTGCAGGGATCATTCCCCTGGGGGAACGTTGTCCCTGGACAGTTTGTCTGGGCCGTCGTTCAAATGGCCAGGCACATGCGCCACACTCAGCGAGCGCAGGTGCATCGGAGACCAAATAAGGAGGCGTTCCGTCAGATTGCAGAGATTTCTGGATCTGACACCGCCCTGACGGTTTACATAGGATACCACAGACATGTTGTCCGAGCGGACAAGAACATGCTGGTCCTGTATGAACGGGAGGAAGCACTTCAGCGCGTTCTCGACCGCTATCATTTCCAGACAGTTTATGTGAAAACCCTTCTCCTGGTCTGACCACTGGCCAAAGGCCGGTCTGCCCTCGAACAGTGCGCCCCTACCCGAGTTGGACGCGTCTGACGAGATGACTTTACGATAAGAGATGGTTCCCATCATTACTCCCTGCTGGTACCAGTCGGCCACTAACCAGGGCTGCAGAGCTGCTATGCAGGGCTGAGTCACTCTGATTTTCTGGCCGCCAGACACCCGGCGGGACACGCGAGCATTCAACCAGCGTTGGAGCGGGCGCATGCGCAGTAGACCCAGCTGGAGCACCGCTGCAGCTGATGCCATACAGCCCAACATCCTTTGAAATGTTTTCAAAGGGAGAAAGCTGCCCTTCTGGAAAGATGCGGCTAGGTGGCGAACACGGCGCGCGCGCTGTGTCGATAAACGAGCCGTCATGGTCACCGAGTCCAGTGCTATTCCTAAAAGGAAATTGACTGGCTGGGCAGTAATGAGCTCTTGGTCCAGTTGATCGTGAAACCCAAGCTTTCCAGATGACTGAGAAGCACTGTTCTGTGAGATAGCAGTTCTGTCTCTGACTGTGCCAATATCAGCCAATCGTCCGGATAGTTCATTATTCGCAGCCCCTGACTTCTCAGGGGGGCGAGCGCCGCGTCCATGCACTTCGTAAATGTACAGGGTGCCAGGGACAGGCCGAACGGCAGGACGGTGTAATGATATACCTGACCGTCGAAGGCGAATCTCAAAAATTGCCTGTGACGGGGTACTATCTGAATCTGAAAATAGGCATCCTTCAGATCTAGAGAAATAAACCAGTCCCTCGGGCGAACGTGCGTGAGGATTTTCCTGGTCGTAAGCATTTTGAACGGTCTTTTCGCAAGCACTTAGTTCAAATATCTCAGATCTAGGATAGGTCTGAAGGCTCCGTCCTTCTTGGGTACGAGAAAATATCGGCTGTAAAAGCCTGACTCGCTCAGAGAAGGCGGTACCTTTTCTATAGCCCCTTTGCACAGCAGCTTTGCTATTTCTGCGTGAAGTAGGTGTGCTACTAACGCATTCACAATCGTCGCGGTCCGGGCTTGAAAGCGCGGGGGACGGCGAATGAATTGAAGTGTATAGCCCTGCTTTATTGTGCTCAACACCCATTCTGAAATCCCTGGGATAGTTTCCCACGCAGCTATGTGAGCCGCTAGGGGGGAAATCGCCATTTGCGGGCTTGTGAAACTGAACCGGAGCCGAAAACGCGGTGCGCGGCTCTCGGTTCTGGGCAATGGCTGCTCGCTGAAAAGCCGAAACCGGCTGATTTATGTGAGATGTCCCAATCATAAGGGATGGGGAACAGTCTTTTGTCATTTTTTGACGCGCGAGCAGCGCTCCGGGCGGGAAAGCTTCCTGTAAGCGTGAGCGCGTGCACGAGACTTACAAGTGTATTTGATGCCCCGATCATACTGGATGGGGAGCGTTTTATTAATGCCCTGCGTTTTGTGATAACACTTAAACGCGCAGGCGCAGCCCGGGGGGAGGTTAGTGTTAGCAAGCGTGAACGCACTCAGGCGGGCACGAGACTTACATTCATAACCTGCTTTCTTTTGTGAAACTGACCCGGAGCCGAAAGCGCGGCGCGCGCGCTCTCGGTTCTGGGCAATGGCTGCTCGCTGAAAGCCGAGACCGTCTGATTTATATGAGATGTCCCAATCATAAGGGATGGGGAACATTCTTTTTTTTTTTTTTTTTCTTCACTTTTTGACGCGCGAGCAGCGCTCCGGGCTGAAAAGCTTCCTGTAAGCGTGAGCGCGTGTGCGCGGGCACGAGACTTACAAGTGTATTTGACGCCCCGATCATAATGGATGGGGAGCGTTTTATTAATGCCCTGCGTTTTGTGATAACACTTAAAACGCGCGGGCGGAGCCCGGGGGGAGGTTTGTGTTAGCAAGCGTGAACGCACTCTAGCGGCACGAGACTTACATCCATAACCTGCTTTCTTTTGTGAAACTGACCCGGAGCCGAGAGCGCGCGCGCCGCCGAGATGTCCCAATCATGAGGGATGGGGAACATTCTTTTTTCACTCTTTGACGCGCGAGCAGCGCTCCGGGTGGAAAAGCTTCCTGTAAGCGTGAGCGCGGGCACTAGACTTACAAGTGTATTTGACGCCCCGATCATAATGGATGGGGAACGTTTTATTAATGCCTTGCGTTTTGTGATAACGCTTAAACGCGCGGGCGGAGCCCGGGGGGAGGTTTGTGTTAGCAAGCGTGAACGCACTCTGGCGGGCACGAGACTTACATTCATAACCTGCTTTCTTGATCGTGTAACAGAGCGGGCAGATAGTGGGCACAGACTTGTGGACACATTTCTTACATTCAACACTCGAGCGGCTTTTCTGCGCTTCATGAGAGTGTGCTCTGCGAGGTTCGGAGTGCTTATGTGTAGTGGTGAACACTGGGGCGTGGGCACTTTCATTACACTTACAACACCGACGGCATGAGCCGGACCAGACATTTTACTCATTTTGAGATTTTTCTGGGTCGCCGTGAAAACGGCGTTTGTGTGCAGGCGAGAGGGTCAGCAGACCGGCTCGTTGGCTGCTAATTGAACCACTGCAGTAGCCTGTTTGAAGGGGACTGACAGGGAATAAACTTAAACACGCACGTCTTTTCGGAGGCGATGTGTCTGTTAGTAAGCGTGAGCGCTCGTGAGTAGGCACGTAACTTACATTCTTAATCTGACATTATACTCATTTGAGATTTCTCTGGGTCGCCGCGAGAACGGCGGATGTGTGCAGGCGAGCGGGTTGCATTACCGGCTCGTTGGCTGCCAAATACACCACTGCAGTAGCCTTATCTAAGGGGACTGACATGGCGAGACATTTCGACGGCGGCGCGCAAGCCCGTCCGGGTCATGCAGAGAGCTCGAGAGGGCTCTGCATGACGCGCGAACGGGGACGCGAGGGCGGGGTAGCTCTCTTGTAACGTAAAGAGAGCTAGCCGCGTGCTCGGGAGCAGAACTGGAACAGTGTTTGTACGAGGGCGCGCGCACGAGTAGTGGGCACGGGACCTACATGTAACACAGATGATGCCCGTCCGGGTCATGCAGAGAGCTCGAGAGGGCTCTGCATGACGCGCGAACGGGGACACGAGGGCGGGGTAGCTCTCTTGTAACGTAAAGAGAGCTAGCCGCGTGCTCGTACGTGTCCCTCGGCCTCATTCTCAGATGCGACGGCAGTGAGGCTCGTGAGCGGCAGCTGCGCGCCGGTGAGGAGAGGCGGGGGGTGTTGAAGGCTTCGAGTCGAGCCCGCAGGGTCGACAGCGGAAGCGCTTCACAGCCGGAAGTGCGAGGCGTCTTAAAAAAGACACTCGCTGCTCTTTTAGAATAGGTTTTAGAATAGGTTTTAGCAAGGTAAAGGATACGTCGCCGGATAGCGTAGCTCGCACGGATGGCTGAAGGTGGCGAAGACGGCCGGCTTCCTCAGCGCTCTCCTAAGCTGGCTGTCCACTGTTCGACGGCGGCGGTGGCTTCTCTCAGATCCAGCGATGCGAAGAGCTCGCTGAAGAGACGAAAATCAGGGAATTCAGCCTACAGCCCCTAGTGTTATACGCTAAGCCACGCCCATTCTGGCGGGCTGTGACGCTATGAAGGCACGGGCGCCCTTCATTGGGCGTGACGTCACGCCGGGCTCACTGGTAAGCTGCAGCAGTTGCCCGCAGGGCAGCCAATGAGCAAGCGAGATGGCCTGCTCTAGGTCTGCTAGCTGCTGCACTGCGTTGACAAGGAATACAAAATTAAGGATAATTTTTTGGCTTCAGTATCTCGAGAAGATGAATCTTTCCCGTAGCGTAAGCTAAACTTACGCAATACGAGAGAACCTCTCGTAAGAGAACTCTGGAAGCGCATTTGTAAGTTCAGATCAGCGAACGAAATATGAGAAATAGTTAGCAAAACATTCTGTGTATTAAGAACAAAGTAAAAAATTGTGCCCGCGATTTATTCTTTTTCAGTTTCAAAGATATTTTTTTCAGTTTCAATTTATATTTTCATCAGTTTCTTGAAAAGTTACGTTCATTATTATTGGCACAAAAGTAATTCCATACTAACCATGGTTCTATTAATTTGATCAAAAACAGTAATATTGCAAAGTGTTAACACTTTAAATTAGCAATTTAACATTTAACAATTTAACAAAATAACAATTTAAATTAACTGTTTTTCTATTTTTAATATATTTTATTTATTCTTTCGATGGCTGCAAGTTGAATTTTCAGCAGTCATTACTTTACAAACTTCCTTTTTTAATCAATGTTAAAAACAGTGCTGTGCTGCTTAATAGTTTTATGAAAAACCATGATATATGTTTTTATATATTTATTTTAAAAATAAATATTTTGTAACATTCTAAATGACTACTATATTTTTTTAGCAATTTAATGTATCCTTGCAGAATAAAAATATTAATTAGTATTTATTAACTTTTGGACAGTATAGAATAAAGTTTAAATAGATTTTCAGTTTACAAATTGAAAACCTTATAATCACTATACACATTATTAAAGTGTATAAACAACACATTATTATATCATTCATTGCATTTCCAAAATAACTTTTCAAACATATTTTAAAGATTACTAATATCATGATATTTTCTTGAGGTTAAAAAATAGCCTACTGAAATATTACTTATCTCTGAACAGTTGCACCACCACCTTAACAATTTTAACTAAAAGACCAAAAAAGAAAAATCTAAACTCACTTAATTCAGAAACGTCTATGGTTACGCATGTAACCCTCGTTCCCTGAGTAGGGAACGGAGACGTTACGTCGGATGACGACGAATGGGGTTTCGCTTAGAAAGCCAATCAACTTCGAGTATTACAAAACGAGCCAATGGCAAAGAAATGCCATGGGTCTGCGGAATTTGCATGGCGTAACTCCGCCCCACCTCGTAGGTATAAAAGGCGGAAGCCGGCAACATGCAGATATGTTTCTTCGCTGAGGAGCCAAGACTGAGCTCAGGCGATCCCCTCGGTACAGCGGAGAGTGGCAGGCAGACGTAACGTCTCCGCTCCTGACTCAGGGAAGGACGAAGGACTCCATTTAACACAGGAATACCAAGGTACACTGGGAAGCATATCCCAAGCTAGGGGAAGTATGCAAATAATGCCAACCCGGAGGGGGGGGGGGGGGGGGGGCTTAGAGAATACACATATGACCCGAAGGAACATATGGAGAACACTGGGGTGTCCAGCCGCAGGTGGAATATTTCAACCCCAGGGGTAGCAAGGTGGCTTGCCAAGGGAAAGACACATGCGCAGAGAGGCTTACAGTGGAAATACACATGTGGGGGTCGCTCAGGGGAAGGAACATGCACACGGGAGGCACCTAGCCGACGCGCAGGCAATAGACACTGGCGCCAACGTCAGGAGTGCTGGAGGAACTCAGGGCTTTCGGGGAAGCTCACCTGAGGAGAATATCGCACGTATCCAGTCTGTGGAGTGGAATGGCGAGCAAGCGAAGACACCTGAGCGGGTCCAGTACTAGCTGGTTGAAGCGAGTACATGAGAGGACACTGGCTCCACTCGGAGATTGTAGAATCTGGCGAATGTGTTAGGTGTCGCCCAGCCTGCAGTTCTGCAGATGTCTGTTAGCGAGGCGCCATGCGCTAGAGCCCAAGAGGACGCCACACTCCGGGTGGAGTGGGCAGTCACTCCAAGGGGGCACGGTCGACAATGCTGCTGGTAAGCCAAACTAATGGCGTCCACTATCCAGTGAGACAACCTTTGCTTGGAGAGAGCCTTTCCCTTCAGCTTCCCACCATAACGGACAACGAGCTGGTCTGAGGTCCTGAAACACTGCGTCCTGTCTACATAGGCGCCGAGAGCGTGTACTGGACAGAGCAGTGCCAAGGCTGGGTCTGCCTCCTCCAGGGGCAGCGCTTGCAGGTTCACCACCTGGTCCCGGAAGGGAGTGGTAGGAACCTTGGGCACATATCCAGGCCGGGGTCTCAGGATCACGTGAAAGTAAGCCGGCCCGAATTCCAGGCACGCTTCGTCAACGGAGAATGCGTGCAGGTCCCCTACCCTCTTGATGGAGGCCAGTGCAACCAGGAGCGCTGTCTTCATAGACAGGAATTTAAGCTCGACTGATTGCAGGGGCTCAAATGGAGCACTCTTCAGGGCAGTTAGAACCACTGAGAGGTCCCAAGAGGGAACGAGAGGAGGGCGAGGCAGATTTAGTCTCCTCGCTCCTCTCAGGAACCTGATGACCAGGTCGTGCTTCCCTACCGACTTACCTTTGATGAGGTCATGGTGTGCGGCAATAGCGGCAACATAGACCTTCAGGGTGGAGGGAGACAGCCTTCGCTCCAGCCCCTGTTGAAGGAAGGAAAGCACAACGCTGATCGAGCATCTCCGGGGGTCTTCTCGGTGAGAAGAGCACCAGCTGACGAAGAGGTTCCACTTTAATGCATACACGTGTCTCGTGGACGACGCCCTAGCGGAAGTGATGGTAGCCACCACCGCTGGTGGTAGGGTACTCAAACCTGCCTCGTCCCATCGAGGAGCCACACGTGGAGGTTCCAGAGACCTGGACGAGGGTGCCATAGGGTGCCCCGACCCTGAGAAAGAAGGTTATTCCTCAGAGGGATCGGCCAGGGAGGTGCTGTCGCGAGGAGTACTAGTTCGGGGAACCAGGTCCGGTTGGGCCAGTAAGTGGCAACCATGATGACCTGCTCCTCGTCCTCCCTCACCATGCGCAAGGTCTGCGCAAGAAGGCTCACTGGGGGAAACGCATACTTGCGGCCCTGCGGCCAGCTGTGCGCCAGAGCATCCGTGCCGAGCGTGCCTTCGGTCAGGGAATAAAACTGGGCGCAATGGGTCGAGTCGTGGGAGGCAAACAGATCTATCTGTGCATGCCCGAACTGGTCCCAAATCAGCTGGACCGACTGGGGATGGAGTCGCCATTCTCCAGGGAGTGGCTGAAGCCGTGAGAGCTCGTCGGCTGCACAGTTCAGCGCTCCGGGAATGAAAATGGCTCGAAGCAACCTCAGATGCTTCTGACTCCATAGGAGGAGGTGGCGGGCGAGTTGTGACATACGGCGGGAGCGTAGACCACCTTGATGGTTGATGTACGCTACAGTGGCGGCATTGTCTGAACGGACTAGTACGTGTTGACCCCTGAGCAACGCCCGGAAGCGGTGCAGGGCAAGGTGTACTGCCAACAACTCGAGGCAATTGACATGCCATAGCCGCTGGGGTCCTGTCCAGGAGCCCGCAGCAGCATGTCCATTGCACATGGCGCCCCAGCCCGTGGTGGAGGCATCTGTTGAGACGACAACATGCCGGGAAGCTCGTTCCAGGGGGACACCCGCCCTGAGGAAACTGAGGTTCGACCACGGGGTGAAGAACTGACGGCAGGTCGGAATAACTGGTACTCGGAGCGTGCCAAGTTGCCATGCCCACCACGGGACTCAGTCGCGAAGCCAAAGCTGAATCGGTCTCATATGAAGCAATCCGAGCGGCGTGACCGCGGCTGCAGATGCCAAATGCCCCAGGAGCCTCTGAAAGAGTTTCAGTGGAACCGCACTCCTGCCCTCGAATTGTCTCAGGCAAGTCAGCAGTGACTACGCACGCTCGCTCGTAAGCTGCGCAGACATGGCGACCGAGTCGATGTCCATACCGAGAAAAGCGATCCTCTGCACCAGTGTTAATTTTGGCAGCAATTTTTGATTTAGTCTTAGTTTTCATCTTCAGACGAAAATGCTTATTGGTCTTAGTCAC
Source organism: Siphateles boraxobius (assembly GCF_051911475.1). NCBI lineage: Eukaryota > Metazoa > Chordata > Actinopteri > Cypriniformes > Leuciscidae > Siphateles > Siphateles boraxobius. The sequence continues at coordinate 36,496,431 of NW_027508734.1, read as the reverse complement.
ATTTTAGTCATTTTGTCTTTCATAGTTTTAGTCTAGTTTTAGTTGACGAAAAGTCATTGTATTTTTTGTCAACTTTGTCATTACTTTTAGTCAAATTGCAGTTACCGAAATTTTGGCATATGTAGCCTAGTCTTTAGACAAAAAATGTCATAATTTTTCTCTCTAGGCCAGTTCATTAAGCTTATGAGAAATTTGAATCAAGGTAACAGGCTGTATTGACATTGCACTCTAGCAGTAGCACTTGTGCAATTCTACATATCCAGTGGTTCTTCAATTTTTTAGAGTGCCGTAACCCCTCTTCCACTTAGACTGCTGTCACACCTTTTCCATTAAGGGACAATATTTGCCCTCTTTAATCGATTTTTCCAGTTTATTTTTTACCTTTATAAATACCTTTATAAAATAAATAATGATTTAAATAAAACAATGTTCAATAAATATGCAATGATGGTAAAAACGAAGTTATACTTTTAAATATTAAATTAAAATGGCCACTAGGTGGCGGTAAGTCTGTCTATAGTTTATGAGTGAGTCATCGAGCCATTCATTCATTCAGTAACGAAGCAAGTTGCTGTAATTATGAACGGATCCTTGAATCTCACGGTTCGTTCAAAGCCACAGATTCGTTCACGAATCACTGCTGTGTGCTGCAATTCTGCTGTGGCGTTTGTTGCAAAATAGAGCAATAATAGCCTACTGACAATACAGTTTTAAATGTAGTAGGCCTACATCACTTAATGTTACCCTTTTGTTTGTTGAACTGTTGTATAAAATCAATGTCACATTTGAAATCGTGTGGATATTCGGGAAACATTGCATTCTTGCTCGTATAGGGCTAATATGATCAACATTAAAAACACTGCTGGATATCAGCCTGAATTTTGACCGCAGATTTAGTCTCACAAACAGCGCAAGCGGCTAGTGACAGAAAAAAGACAGACTGAATGACACTTTAATTTAAGTAGAAAATCTCAAATGAAGATCGCTGTACTCTGTTTTTTCAGATCATCCGCACTTCTTCAGCATGTAGAGAGAGCGCGCGCGCATGGTTGCCAGATACCATTGAAAAGACCGGGTAGAAAACGTGTTATTTAAAAAGAAAATTTTAACTGGGGATTCAATTATTGAAATATGGCAACCGTAAGCATGAACGCTCGCAAACACAGTCTGCAATGTGTTGTCTTCTCCTTTATTCGACAAAAACAAGTGGTTTTGGTAAAGTCTTGTTTTTGTTTTAACCGATGAGTCTCGTCTTTTTTCGTCAACGATATTGCATGTGTTGATAGTCACAGTTATCGTTTAATGACGTGGGTGTCGTCTCTCATCGTCTTGTCTTAGTCAGGGGAAAAAAGGTCGGCAACGAATATTTTTCGTCATAGTTTTCGTTAACGAAATTAACACTGCTCTGCACGGGGCAAAGTTTGCTCTTCTCCCAGTTGACCCGAAGGCCCAGACGAGCTAGGTGCCGAAGCACTAGCTCCCTGTGTTCGCAAACCTGATCTCGAGAGTGAGCTAGGATCAGCCAGTCGTCAATATAACTCCGGATGCGAACCCCGTGTTCCCGCAGGGGAACAAGGGCAGCCTCGACGACCTTCGTGAAGATGCGAGGAGACAGGGCTAGCCCGAAAGGGAGAACTGCGTACCGGTATGCCTGCCCCTCGAAAGCAAACCGAAGGAACGGTCTGTGTCGAGGAAGAATGGAAAACGCGTTTGGCGGTGAGCATCTTGAACGGCATCCTGTGAAGGGAGCGGTTCAGCACGCGCAAGTCCAGGATTGGCCGTAACCCACCGCTTTTCTTGGGGACAATGAAGTAGGGGCTGTAGAAGCCGGACCTCATCTCGGCTGGAGGAACAGTCTCGATTGCACCCTTCGCCAGCAGGGTGGCAATCTCTGCTCTCATGATGGGGGCATTGCCACCGACCAAAGTGGAGCGGACTCCCCAGAAGCGGGGAGGAGACCGTGCGAACTGAATCGCATAGCCGAGCCTGACGGTCCACGCGATCCAGAGGGACAGACGGGGAAGCTCTAGCCAGGCTCCCAGGAACTGAACCAGCGGGATCATGCGAACCACAGGCGTCCCCCCGGAGGGGCAGCGAAGCGGAGTAACTGGCCCAGACGTAGACGGCATAGCGGCCCGATGTGTTAGCAACACAGTTAGCAACCGCGCCCTGGCAGAGGGGGCCAGGGGAGGACCAGGCTGGTCGTCCCGCGGGGACTGCTCTGCCAGGGGTCTGGCGACAGAGGGGGACAGGGGCGAAACGGTCCGTGGACGGCACGCCGTGTCAACCGCCTCTGGGACAGAGAGGGGCGAGGAGAGCACGGCTTGTGGGCGGCGCTCTGTGTCGCCCGAGAACTCTGTGAGCTCAGGGAAGAGGGGATTGTTTCTGTTTTTAACCACATTAGGGTGCTGCCCACCCGTGGGTGAGCAGCGGGGAGTGGAGAACAAAAGATTCTCCCCCGGCCCTCCACCGGGGGAAGGAGTGGTCCTACTACCACCTCCTGAGAAACAATCATCATCCCTGAGCAGCCCGTCTCAGGAGCGCCGCTTGGCCCGGCGTTTAGCGGGGGGCGGGGCAGGAGAGGGCTGTGGCGCCTTCTTGCGGCTTCCTCCGCGACCGTCCCTGGGTGGAGGCTGCTGCGTGGTCAGGGCGGGAGCCGCAGGAGGGCGCCGTCGGCGGGAAACAGGTCGAGGCGTCTGCCCGGCCGGCTAGGTGGAGGCAGCAGCGGGCCGGCGGGGCAGAAGGTGTCTGATGGCCTCGGTCTGTTTCTGGGCAGTTGAAAACTGTTGGGCAAAATCTTCAACCGCACCGCCGAAGAGGCCGGCCTGGGACAAGGGGGCGTTAAGCAGACGGGTCCGCTCCGCGTCCCGCATGTCAGCCAGGTTCAGCCACAGATGTCTCTCCTGGACCACAGCTGTGGACATCACCAAACCCAGGGAGCGCGCGGTAACCTTCGTCGCCCGGATTGCAAGGTCGGTCGCGGCACGCAGCTCTTCAAAAAGCCCTGGGTCTGTCCTACCCTCGTGCATGTCTTTGAGCATCTGGGCCTGGTAGACCTGCAGAGTGGCCATAGCATGCAGTGAAGCAGCTGCCTGTCCCGCCGCTCTGTAAGACTTCGCCACCAGGGTCGACGAAAATATACAGGCCTTGGATGGGTGCTTAGGCTCGCCCAGAGAAGAAGCACTCTGAGGACATAGTTGCATGGCAACAGAGCGTTCAACCGGGGGAAGCCCAGTGTACCCACGGGCAGCTGCCTCATCGAGGGGAGGAAAGGCGGATGAGACCAGCGAGCGGTCCCGAGAAGACAGGGGGGTCTTCCAGGACTTCGAGATCTCATCATGCACATCCGGGAAGAAAGGTATTGGGGTTTGCCGAGGACGAGGGTCGGCGGCCTTACCCAAAAACCAATCGTCCAGCCGCGAGCGCTTGGGACAGGGTGGAGGCCTCCACTCAAGTCCGGCTGCATGGGAAAGCATGGCCGTCATCTCCGGATCAGACTCGAGCACAGCCGTATGCACACCGGAAGGTGGCAGCTGTGACGAGCCCTAACTTCCAGAAGACTCAAACCCACCTAGTGATGCTGCAACAGACATGGCATCTTCCTCTGTAGCTTCAACTGAAACACGCGGGCCACCAGAGGGTAGACCCGCGGGAATCAGCAGTTCGCTAGCGGGCACCGTCATTGAAGAGGGAGGCTGGGGTCGCGGACACATAGTCGGCGCCTTGTTCCAGACCGTAACCCTCAGGGCACCCTGGCCACAGAGCCACAGAGCGGGGGGTGGATGAGGGGACTCTCACTCTTTCGAGTTCACGGAGTCTCGACCGTAATGACGCGATGGTCATGTTCCCGAAGAGAGAACGACTCATCCACGAGCGCTGCTCTAGCATGATCAATGCCCAAACATACTCTGCAACGCTCGTGCCCATCAGAGTCCGATATCAATTTGCCGCAACCAGAAGTACACGGGCGAGACATCTTTAAAAAGACGTGCAACGTGTAAGCTCTTTTAGTGAGAGAAAACTCAAGTGTTGAAGCACCCGGGGAGAAACGCACCGACTGGCAGACCACTGCAACAGATCAGCAGGAAGCACGCTCTCGCCGTAGATCGCCGTCACACCAACACTCGAGGTACTCGTTTGTGAAGCTGACAATTCAAAGATGGTTTGTGGAGATAAGAATACACTTGGCTCCGAAGCGAAAACATATCTGCATGTTGCCGGCTTCCTCCTTTTATACCCACGAGGTGGGGCGGAGTTACGCCATGCAAATTCCACAGACTCATCGCATTTCTTTGCCATTGGCTCGTTTTGTAATACTCGAAGGTGATAGGCTTTCTAAGCGAAACCCCATTCGTCGTCATCCGACGTAACTCGGAGTGACAATGAAAGGGAACTGAATACATGTTCATCGTAGAAGAGGTACATTCAAGTTCTTATGCACTACATTTTTAAATTACTTAATAGATCTGGAAAAAATAAAAATGTCACATCCCTGACCTGACTGGATGAAGTCTGACCACAAGTCTGCCAGCGCTTCGTGCCAGCGCTGATAAGACAGGACGGGCGACTACAAAGCGCTCCTTAAGAGGACTTTAAAAAGAGGGAAGGAAAGAGAGAAGCAGAGAAGAAAGAAGGAAAGGGGAAAAAAGAAGGGGTCTGCATTCTTCAATTGTAAAATAGTTTTAATGCAGTCATGTCAATGTGTATTAATGAAAGGGATTAAACTAGTAGAGGGCGACATTTGTATATAATATCAAGTAAATGAACAGCTAATAGCTGTACAAAATAAATAAATGAATAAATAAAAGCACATTAATAATAATATTAATAATAATAATAATGACCACAAGTCTGACCAAAGTGCTGTACAAAAAAAAAATCCAACTATAAAAAAAATAGAAACGCATTAAAAAAACACCAGTTAGTAAACCAGGGCAAAGACTGAAGACATGAAGACTGCAAAAACAACAAAAAAATGAGAGAAAAAGTGAGAGACTTGACATGAAACATAAGAAGTGGGGACAGAGCGAGTGTTGGACAGAGGGAGATTGAGAGAAATGAAGAGTGGTTTGTCTCACTGCTGAATCTGTGAGAGCAGAGGCGTCCACTAAAGTGCCTGAGGGAGTTCAGTCCTTCTGCTCTCTGTCTGTCTCTCTCTGAGATTAAGACCGAAATTCCTCATGTCTATGAGGAGGAGAAAAAGAAGGAAAGAGAGTGAGAAACCCAGCATTCCTTTAGCAGCCCAGCGCTGCGCCGCTGCCTCAACAAAAGAGCCATTCAGGGGGGCCCCGCTTTAAAAAGTTGAAGAGTATGTCTAATTTTGGTCAAAGTTCATTAGAAAGCACAAAAGCAGGAGCTCAGTCAGAACATAAGGACAGTCACAGAGGCAAGTGCTTCGTGCCAGCGCTGATAAGACAGGACGGGCGACTACAAAGCGCTCCTTAAGAGGACTTTAAAAAGAGGGAAGGAAAGAGAGAAGCAGAGAAGAAAGAAGGAAAGGGGAAAAAAGAAGGGGTCTGCATTCTTCAATTGTAAAATAGTTTTAATGCAGTCATGTCAATGTGTATTAATGAAAGGGATTAAACTAGTAGAGGGCGACATTTGTATATAATATCAAGTAAATGAACAGCTAATAGCTGTACAAAATAAATAAATGAATAAATAAAAGCACATTAATAATAATATTAATAATAATAATAATAATAATAACAATAATAATAATAATAATAATAAACAGTGCCAATTTACTTTATTTTTTGTTATATTTATCTTGGTCTTGACACCTAGCTGGGAGAATGTGGTGATTGTTTTATTTATATATTGCATTTAAATTGTTGCTGCATTGCAATTCAAAATAATGGAATAAAAACTGTGACAGAAGTGTAAAATCTAGATTAAATATTTCACAGAAATGTAAGCATTTAAAAAAACTAATAACTATAGTAAACTTGAGTAACTATAAATTAAAAACTAATACAATATTATTAATGGAATAACCAAACATGTACAAAAGAGAAAAGTTCAATCAAAATCATTCAGTGATATGAAAATGTGCCTTTTTGAGAATGAAACTAACTGTTTCGTTATTGAATGCAGATTTTAAAGGCATTTCCACAGTGCTCCAGAGGAGAGGCCGCCAGTGGAGATGGCCTATAATTGCTAAAGCGAGTCCTAGTGTTGTAAATGGATATTGGAGATTAGATCTCCCAACTGGAGGGGCATGTCATTTTCCTATTTTTCCTCCTATTGATTTTGCTTGCTTTTATACTGTCATGGCCAGAGAGGTTAACCCCTTCTGCGCCGAGCAAACTCCTCTACTTGAAGCCAACATAAAATAAACTGAGGAATGACCTTTTAATCGGTAAACAAGTTGGCACCCGCAGATCAATTCAATCAACCTGACAAATTTCTCATTTTATCAGGACCAGAACACAATCCGAATCAATCAACTTGCTTCTGATCAGGTAACGATCAACCATCTTCTCCTGCCTTGTGTTTGCACTACTGACAGAGCGGCATATTTCAGACAAGCTTCGTTTCATTGCACATACACACACACACACACACGCACACGCACACGCACACACACACACACACACAGACACACACACACAGCACCCTTTCCCTCCCGCTGAGTGTGTGCTGGCTTATAGGAGCCATGCTCGCTCACTCCTAATCTCCTAATCAATAGTGAAGGCTCCCAATTAACCAAGGCCTGAAAGCCTCATATGGCCCCCTAGCATTGCTGCCATGTGGCTCTTCCCTCTCTATCTGTATGTGTTTGTGTCACATGTGTGACCGTGAACCCATCCCCCAAACGACATCTCGGACAGACAAACATACACACGCTGTGTTCACAGAATCAAGTGGTTTACAGGCAACTTAACCCTCTTTCTAATACACATTCCCTCGCTCCTACTCTCAGTAGTGCCACAGGCTTATTTTAAGTGTCTCTTCTGCTGGATTATTTCCTGATGCTTTGGGCTATGTTTGGTGTGACAGCAGCAGTATGTCAGCGCCTGATTTGACTGCAGGGTGAGTGTGTGTTTATACTGAGTGAACGGTGACTAGGCCTTATGAAAGGTAACTTCAGGCTCTACACAAAAAAAAGGATGGTTTGTGGCTTTTCCTTTTCAGGAACAATAGAGGAAAATGCACACACACACACAAATCCACAGCTGAAAGATGCATTTAAGTGCCACCTGCGAGCCTATTAAACGAGTATGCCTAGCAACCGTGTGTCTGCCTTATTGTTCAGCATACAATCCCCTCCATTAAGTTCAAGCGACATGTCTATTTTAACCAGCACCTGACATTTAAAGGCAGAAGCGAGCCAAGTTACTTAACTACCGTGTGACTTTAAGGACAAGTCAGAGATCGGTTTTACATGCGACTAATTATTAAGAGTAGAAACGGTCGGCGGAGTAGACCGCGGGGGATTGCCGCTTCGGCTTGTAAGGTGAGACTCTCACGTCTGACTTTATCTCCCGCTCCCCATCCCCTCTCTATTCTTTGCGTTATTTTTACGTATCCCTCAGTTCCCCGGAGATAACGGCTCGTCAATATTTAATGGACAAGCTCCAACGAGAGAGCGGTGGCGACAGGGAGTGAATGATATTTTGCTGTCAAAGCCTATCTGATCAGCAGCTGTCCACAGGGGTGCGGGCCCTTGAGCCGATATAATTCTCTTAGAGCGGGATGAAGACCAGGACAGCAGAGAGGCCTCATCTCCATCCAAGCCCCCTCAACCACACACCAATCAGTCTACCACTATGGACTTAGGCTACCATCAGGCTAATGAAAACAAATGACTTATCAAGCTCCAGACAAACCAATTTCAGACATTCATCATGGCCCACATGGATTTCGGAAATCCCATCAAGTCTGTCCCCCTGACGTTGTTTTCACCGCATCTCCGATCCCACATGACTGACTGTCCTCGTCCCGGTCCTCATCCGTTTCAACCTCATAAAGTCTTACTCGTCTAACAGACAGGCCTCGACGGTGGCACACAATGCAATAGTGCTCATGAAGGCTGCAATTTAGCAGCAATTTAGTCACACGGTTTCGGAAACATTGCGAACGCTTTAGGATGCCAGGCTGACGTGTTGGTAAATGTTGTCTCGACATCAGCCAAGATGACATTAAGCTGCGTAACTGTTAAGGGGTTTAAGGGTGGCTCATGTGCGGAGATTGAAGCTCATTGATGCCAGGGTAGATATGAGTGATGTTGTCCAACTTGTGTAATTGTCAAATCGCAAAATGAAAGTTGCTGTAGCTGTTGGGAACTGATTGATGGTCAGGTGGCAGGTTGATTTGGACAGGAGAGAAGTTCTCATCAGATGGATGGACCACCGCCAGCCTGCAGTGGGACAAAGACTAAGGCAGGGAAGAGACTGAGAAACTAAGTTGCAATGCTGTCAAACACATTCGCATCCTCGATTGCTTAATACACCAACACAACAGACTTTAATCGGACGTCTCTGAGCGCATTCTCACTTTATATAACTGTCAGCGTAAATACGTTTAATGTGACCTGTAACCTAAAGGCTTATGAGCACCTTTTTTAGCATATAAATGTTCTGTAATTAAGTTCCACAAAACAGACTGAAAATTACAAACCAAACAGTAATGTTCTGCCTTGCATCTTTTCTTTTAATGGTTGTTGGATCGGGATGTGCCAAAAGCCGAATACCTAATTCGGAGAGGCACGTATATTGGCTTCAAAACAAATAACGAATTCTACCGAATAACAGGAAAAATATTTGGCAGACTCATTCACTCCTCATGTTTGTCTGAAATCTAGACTAAAATGCATGCACCAAGTTATAATAATATTAATAATAATAATGATAATAATAATAATAATTGTATGTTGATTTCAAACGGTTTTGTAAAACATTTAAAAGTTTAAATTTAAATGATAGATATGTTTTAGCTGCAAGTCATGTTGGGTGTGAAATGAGTGTGTTATGCATTTTTAAAGAAATTAATGGAGAGGGCAAAAAAAGAAAAGTTTAAATGACCCAGAAAACATGCACACTTACATGTTCTGCTCCTTTTGCATATCAACTGTACCAATGGAATCTAACAAAAGTGAGAGAATGGTTAAGAAGAAGAAAAGTGTGCACCCATCAATCAGCATTAAGCAGGACTGACTTTAACTGAAGCCCCTGGATCTTAGGGGCTCTTAAAACCTACCAAACGTGCCATATGAAGGAAGCCATACATGACATGCCCTGAAAAGAGCCTGCATTGAAAAGAGCCTGCACTGAATTTGCCCTGAAAAGAGCCTGCAATATGATCACCCAACTGTGGACTTGGTGCTCCAGAACATGGTAGTGCTGTGGAAAATATCCCATATACTATATGAGAAAGTGTACTCTACTGTAGCTTTTTGTCTTGGGTGCTTGGGAGCTCTGATCTTTAATAGGTTTCCTGTCCTTCCCCTCCCTGATCAGAGTGTTAAGAGGAAACAATGGCTAATTACAGAATAAGGTTAGTGAGAATGGGAGAATTGGGACCCCCCCACCCCTCGGTTCTTAATGAGCTCTGGGTCTGACCTTGTACAGCCAACACTCCCTGGTATATCAGTGAAGCACGCACACACATATGCCCAGCCTTTTTTACTAATTGAACTTCCACTAAACATGACTTGTCCTGTCACACTCACAACTTTAACATATACTAAACAACCAACAATGAGAATCCTGCTTATTCATCATTTACCCATCCCCATATCATTCCAGAACTGTATTATTTTCTTTATTCCATGAAACACGGAGACACAAAAATCCAGAATGTCGAAGCGGATGGTGATTGATACAGCCAAGGTCCAAACAAATGCCACCATGAAAGTATCATAAAAGTTACCCATAAGACTTGTATGCTAGGTTCTATACATTTCAGAAGAGATTGAAAAATGCAAACCAATAGTAATTTTTCTTTTCAATATATTAATATATATGAATTTGATAAGAATAAGATAAGAATTAAAATTTCTTGTATAATTTCCAGCAATTTTCTTTGTAAAAAAAAGTTAACAGAGGAAATATATGAATGAAAAACAAAACAATACTAATATTATTTATTAATAATAATTACTATTATTATTATTATTATTATTAGTAGTAGTAGCATTACTATTGTTATTATTATTCATAAACAATTGTTTTTGACTCCCTTTTAAACTTAGCAGGATTATTCACCATCTAATTCTGTTTACGGAAAAAAGCAGCTCAGGCATTTTGCTTAAGATCTCATTTTGTGTTTCACAGAATAACATCAAATTGGTGTTAAATGACCAAAAGTGCCAACAGTTGTGCTTAACTTAGTGATAGTAGCGACAGCAGTTGTAATAGTGGTAATATAGTAACAGCAGTATTTTCAGTATAAAACATCAGTAATAAATAGATATAGCCGTTGATGTAATATTTAGGCTGTAATACTCTAGCCATTACAAATGAAAGAGGTGTTGTGGATCAATAAAACTGCACCGTGCATCAACCGTTATACAGTCCATGATAATAAACATCCAGTATAATATACATACTGTATTTATAAAAATAACAGCTATATATTGCAAGAGAACAACAGAATCCCCATTGTTTGCAAATTAAGTGCTTCTCACTTGTCTCTGTAATCTTCAAGAGGCCTTGAGAGAAAACAAGAGCAATGAATCAGCTGCATTTATTGGCAAAAAAAAAGGCACTGAAATATAATATCAAAACAGCAATTTTACACTTAAATTAATCAGTTTTTCTCAGTATCAGACCAGCAGAGTGTTCAATTTGCAAATCTCTCCCCTTCCCTGGTCTCTCTCTGCCAGGCGTGTGTGGAGGTAGAGGGAAAAAAAAATGCGAGCAGAACCGCAGAACAGTTAATAGTAGCACTGCAATAACAATAAAATGTCATCAATCTGCGGTGCCTCCTGCTTCTGTCACACCAAGTTTGTACAGATTAATGATATTAGGCCCGAGTCGCAGGCAGCGGTCTTAAAGGCACAGCAACCCGTGCAAACAAACAATGCCAACAGAGAGGGGAGGGAGGGAGGGACAGATGAAAGGAGGTAGAGAGAGATGGCATAGTACTTGCCAGTCACTCGGCTGTAAGCAGATGGCATGATGGAGGAGAGAGAGAGAGAGAGAGAGAGAGAAGGGAAGAGAGAGTGGCTGAAGCCATCGGATGGACTGATGTTGGAAAAGGGAGGAGGGGTGAGGGGAAAACAGCCGACAGATGACTGTTCAATTAAAAAGGGCACTTCAGGGTGGAGAGAGGCAAAAGAAAAGGGAACGAGAGAGAGCAAAACGGAGAGAATGAGGAGGGACGAGGGAGAACGAGAAGGGAAGACACTTGAGGATCGTGTGGAACAGATTACTGGAAGCATGTGGACAAAACACACTACTCCATCGTATCCAGAGATTTTCACACTATCGCTACTCACAGGCAAATCGCACAAACACACACGTTCATGCGCATATGCGACGGCTCGGCTAAGGTGTTCACGGCTGCACTGTTTGTGTTTTCATCCATCTGTGTGCCTGGTGGTGACATATCAGCCAAGTGCCTCAATCAATGACACACTCTGGGGGTACTGAGAGCCCGCCACGTCAGCTTTTTAACCCCTTGCAAGTAACAGATCCGCTTTCAAACTCCCAGCGGCACTAATGCCAGCCACCATCATGGTCACCACAAAATCTTCTCTGGGGCAGGAGGTGAAACAGAGCCCGCACCTCCCGAGTCCCTACTAGATCTCTGGGAGAAGATTTCCACGTATCCATTACGTACCCTGCTGTAACATGGGGGAGACCGCAGCAACCATGCAGGTCTCATTTAGCATTAACTTTTGTAGCCAGGGTCAACTATGTACCAGAATAGACAACATCCAAATGTGTGTTTTAATAGTTAACACATGATCTGGACTATTTAGTTGTGGGGGAACAAAAGTTTAACCTGTATTTTATAATATAGTAACAGGTTTCCAGTTGGTCCAAGTTAGTAAGGGTGGCGTAATATACCAGTTCATTCACAATAATCATGCTATTTAAAAAAAGGAATATTGATATCATGTTAATAATACACATATAAGATTGTGTATAATCTAGCATCAGTAACTCGGGTCTCTGGCATTTTAATGCTAGTTGCCCTTCATAAAATGCAAAAAAGAAGAAAACAGCATAGTTAGTATAGCTACTACTGCCACAAAAAATCATGATGAAGGAAATGACAGACGAAAGCAAGTCACTGGACCCGCAACCAAAAAAGTGTGAGAGTACTTTTAGATTCTGTATATATGACGGGTCTCCAGGAACTGCCAAATTTTCTCTCTGCCTCCCTAAACTCATACTTTAAGTGTGATCCATTGGCCAAAAAAGATAAAACACACAAAAGTTAAAAAAAAGAAAAAAATGCAACATGCCTATAGATAAATATCATTACCATGACTTCTTTCGGTTATGATATTCGTGTAGTGAAAATCTGATATTGCGATAGCCCTTGTCATTAAATGGTTGACCACCATGTTCCTGTGGGTGACTAGTGGGTACACTGGGTAGCTGGTTTGTTTGTTGGTCTAGCAGCTGGTCTAGCAGCTTCTTTCAGATAAATACAATCGGGGTTATATATAAAAAAAAATGTCCTGGCTCTTCCGAGCTTTATAATGACAGTGAATGGCCGTTTCAGTTTTGAAGTCCATAAAAGTCCATCTATCCATCATAAAATGGCTCCGGTGGGTTATTACAGGCCTTCTGAAGCGAAGCGATGAGTTTGTGTAAGAAAAATATTCATAATTCACACGTTACAAAGTAAAATTCTAGCTTACGCCCAAACGGCCATACCATACACAGTCTTTACGCCTGAAGCTCAACTTACGCAACTTGTGACGTCAGAAGTAGCGTAAATATCAGCAGTACATCGCATTACTCGCATAAATTGCAATTTAGACTAAGTGAAATCCGTATGTTCGTTTGGCCGAAAGCTAGTTATTTTAATTGAAAAACTTTTCATTTCTGGGTGAACCATCCCTTTAAGCTGGACTTTCCAGCAGGGGTTAAGTGACAGTTTCTTAAAATATAAAATTGTGTCATCATTAACTCACCCGAATGTCATTTAATACCCATATGACTTTCTTTCTTCTGTAAAAAACAAAAGAATATGTTTAGCACAATGTTCAAGCTGTTCTTTTTTTTCATAAATTGAACATGAATAGGGGTCAAGGAAAGATATGAGTAATTCATACAGGTTTAAGGCCTGTTCACACCAAGCACTGTAACTATAAAGATATAGTTCTAAAAATCGTTCTAAAAAAATGAAAAAAGAATAGAGTCCACACCACAACTATAACAATAATGACACAGTGAAACAATATAATTGGAATCACTTTTAGAACTATTTTTTTTTCTAGCTGATGAATGATAAATACATTGACAGCCAATCAGAATCTATCCTGCTTTAAAGCGCTTGAGCATTTAAAGAGGGTGACAACACAACTTAGCGCACACTCAAAATAAACAGAATGATATTGTCCACTGGTGTGGACACTTATATAGTTTTTTATGGTTATCTCTCTTGGTGTGAACCGTCCTTTAGAATGATGTGAGGGTGAATAAATAAAGATACATTTATTTTGGGGTGAACTATCCCTTAAATTATCTTTAACATCAAAGTAATAGCAAAAATGTCCACTCAAATAATCTTATCTCAAATGATGTTTCCTCTCCACTAACTGATTTCTTCCCTCCCACTCAAATGATGTGATTGAAATTAAGCAGCGGCTGTCTGGTGATGCAAACTTTTTGAGTGTGTATTATTTTTGTGGTAAAAGCGAACACTAGAGCCCCAATGGGAGTATTGCTCAGGTTCGAAGCAGACGTCTGACTTGCCTATGAAGTACCAGGAGAACACTGTTTCTCTATTGCTCTGGTGCTCCGCCTAACCATAACTGTGGTAATGGGTCTAAGTAATCTCTGTAGTACACCTAACAGGAGTGAAAATAAAAGTGGTTCATGGTGAAGGTGATGGCTACATCTCTATTTGTCTCTATGTCTCTCTCATTCCATTTTCTTCATATCTTTGCAATATCTTCATTTGGAAGAAGCACAGCATGGCCGAATTATGGGACACTTCAAAGCTTGCATGCTGAGTTTAATGACACAAAGTGTAGTGTGTGAGCCCTATTGTTTGGCCTCAACACGGCAATTCCTCCAACATTACACCATTGGATTTTTATGATAAGGAATTAGGGCTGTCCTGTAATTGAGCAGGGGGCTTGTGTAGGACCCTAGAGGACATGGTTGCTGAGGTGAAGACAGGGATAACACTCTTGCTACTGCCAACATGAAGGAAACAGAGAAATACAGAAAAATTACAGCAATATCGCCAGTCGTAGAAGATGTTAGAAAGCCAGTCTAGTTAAAGGGTTAGTTCACCCAAAAATGAAAATTATGTCATTAATGACTCACCCTCATGTCGTTCCAAGCCTGTAAGACCTCCGTTCATCTTCGGAACACAGTTTAAGACATTTTAGATTTAGTCCGAGTGTTTTCTGTCCCTCCATTGAAAATCTATGTACGGTATACTGTCCTTGTCCAGAAAGGCAATAAAGACATCATCAAAGTAGTCCATGTGACATCAGTGGGTTAGTTAGAATTTTTTGAAGCATCGAAAATAAATTTTGTTCCAAAAATAACAAAAACGATGACTTTATTCAGCATTGTATTGTCTTCCGGTTCTGTTGTCAATCCGCGTTCACGAGGCCAGTGACGCTGCTGAAGTAAGACGCTGCTGACGTGTATCTGGTGCGCCCGTGTATTCGGGTTCAAATAAATGTGTCTGGTTAAAAAAAAATGCAAGTCTTCCCCTGTGTCGAAATCCTTAGACATGTTTGCAAAGATTGTTTTCTTTACAGCGTGCGTCTCCCTCAGACTGTAAACGAAGCTCGGGCGCACCAGATAAGACGTCAGCTCGTCTTACGTCAGCAGACTCATGAACGCGGATTGACAACAGAACCGGAAGACAATACAATGCTGAATAAAGTCGTCGTTTTTGTTATTTTTGGAACAAAATGTATTTTCGATGCTTCAAAAAATTCTAACTAACCCACTGAGGTCACATGGACTACTTTGATGATGTCTTTATTAACTTTCTGGACAAGGACAGTATACCGTACATAGATTTTCAATGGAGGGACAAAAAGCTCTCGGACTGAATCTAAAATGTCTTAAACTGTGTTCTGAAGATGAACGGACGTCTTACGGGCTTGGAACGACATGAGGGTGAGTCATTAATGACATAATTTCATTTTTGGGTGAAC
This sequence comes from Siphateles boraxobius, assembly GCF_051911475.1. NCBI lineage: Eukaryota > Metazoa > Chordata > Actinopteri > Cypriniformes > Leuciscidae > Siphateles > Siphateles boraxobius. Next base: position 36,481,121 of record NW_027508734.1, on the reverse strand, counting down.
TAACCCTTTAACATATTTCTCATAATCATCTGCTTATTGCATTTAGCGCGAGAAAAAAAAAAGATTGGTTTGCAAAGATAGTTGTGTTGTACTTCAAAATGCCATGAAAAGCACATTAAATGTTAATCTTTGCAAACATGCAAGAAAAATGAGGAGGGAAAAAAGAAGAAAATTAAGAGAGAAAAAGACACACAAAAAAGTGTGTGGTCCAGCTCTGGCCTGCAGGGACTATAGCCTGAAGCTTGCAGTAGTAGAACATAGTGAAACCACCACACGCAGCAGTTGAAGTGGTGATACCAGTAGCACAGGCCCACTAGTCATGTCATGCTACACACAGACAATCACTTTTTGCTACGCCCGCATGAATGGAGGAGAAAAAAGATTCCAGTTGCCTAGGAAACACTTCACTCTGATAATTATTACTGTAACTATCTCTGCACACCCCACCTATAATAGAAATGGATCATAAATTATAATCAGACTGGCAGACCTCTGTGGCAAGGGCTACTCACTGCTGCCACCCTCTGGCTAAAGCATCTCTGCCATTCTCTGTCCCTGCTGTCTGTGTGTGTCAGAGAACCGACAATACCCTGAGAGCGCCTTCTAATTTATGCTCTCCGCTGAACAGAAATTCAAATATTTATGTATTTGATGTTTTTAGACTGTTTTCAGAGAATAATTATTGAGAGTGGAAAAAATGCAGTTAACCGCCAATTGGAATATGGCTTCATGCAGGATTGCATGTCTTTAAATATTTAAAACTAGGAAATCCCATGGCCATATCCTAAGTAATCAAAAAACAATTAAATATTCTTCCAGTTGAGAAATGCTTTTTTGTTTGTTTATTTTTAAAATAATTTGTGCCTTTAAGAAAAAAAAACTAAAAAAACAAACAAGAAAGTGGGATTGTGCAATACTTGCAAAGTGAGCGTCCTACTTTTCTCTCTTCCCAAGAACTGGGAGGCAATAAATAAATAAATAAATAAATAAATAAATAAATGTAAACTAAAAAGTCTAAAATAGCAGCATCATTAAGTTTAAGCAACCAGCCAAAAAGGAAAATAAGATAATTAACAGCATGGATCATCTTCATTTCATAGAGTACTTCAATAAATTGTGCACACTGTCCAATCCTGATAGACAATGAGACAGCTCTTCCATTGTTGAGGGGACATTTAAACATTTCGGTCTCTTAAAATGATTTAGTGAATGGGACTTGGACAGCGTGGAGATGCCTGGCAAGCAGACACATGATGGTGAGGCTACAGCTGCCTTAAATGCAGTTCCATGAAATAGAAACTGTCTTAAATCAACCAAATACAGCTGATTTTAATTCAGCTCCCCTTTTGTGGTGTGGAAAAGTGGTTTTGATTCAAGACGAATGTGCAACAAAAGGTCTTCACTGCTGTGCCAGCTTACCCAATTACTGGCAAACTGCTGGGTCTTAAACCAGCTATCACATGTAAACATTTCCTGCAGCCACCGCCCCCTCGGTTTTTACCAGGGCACTGCAAGTTCAGGGGTGGAGGGACGTCTACTCTGCCATGCCTTCTTCAATCAAACACATGATGCTGAGGTTTGGCACCCACAGAGGCAGAATAAAAAAAAAAAGTTAATTCTTTTTTTTACATTTCTGGAGTACCAAGCTGACAAACACCACTTATTTTGCTCAAGGAAAGAGAGGGGGAGTGAGAACAAGTGGCTTTGTGCATCACAAAAACATCTGACTGTATTTAATCAGCTAGGAGTCTTGTGTCATTTTCACTCATTAACTTCATGTGAATCATGGACAAGTTTCCTCCACTTGTCTCAAAAAGTGCACGCTGCTCTTTAATGCCAAATGTGGCTCTGCTATGAACGCACATCGGTTTCAAATTGCACAATCACAAGGTCATCAGGCTGTGTGAGGATTTGATCTTTAAAGTCGACTCTTGTGCATAAAAATGCACGGAAAGTTATGCTGCAACAAAACTTTCAGATCTTAAAACAATGAAACTGCTGCTCCTACATAACAAGAATAAGTTGGAAAAATTATAACAGCTTTGACAACTTTCTGAAAACATAACTCTGAGACTTTCAAGAGCCCCCCCGCTCACAGAGGTTTACGGCATGTTAGCAATATGTTAGATTCAGACTGTACAATGCAAATCATAGTGGAGATTCTCATTAGTAGGTATTGACAAGCCACATAAAACAGCCTTCTTATGTGTGCCCGCTATCCATGCCAGCTATTTCGGCTCACCTCACCTCTCCTCTCCTTTTGTCTCATCTTTCCGCCTGAGCTGTAGCCGTGCATATTTCAGATCGGCATGACAGACAGTGGAAATTATTTATCCTGGGTTCTGAGCTCGTTGCGAGCTGTTTAAGCATTCATACTAACAAAGGGCAGCGGAGTCACAACGAGGCTGACAAGGCCTCTCTCTCTCTTTCTCTCTCTCTCTCACACATACACACTACAGCACTTTTCAGAAAGAATGTTTTTTTTTTCATTCTCTGACCTTTGAAGCAGCTTAGGTTCACAAAACACTTCCAAACAGTTCCCTCTAATGGCCCCCTACTCAAACAATCGGCAGAACGCTCTGACCAAGATGATTGATCTCCGACAAGCAGCTCGATGTAGCTCCATGAATCATTAGATCAGCTCGGAGGTAAAGAGAGAGAGAGAGAGAGAGAGAGAGAGAGAGGGAGAGAGAGAGAGAGGGAGAGGGAGAGAGAAAGAGGGGAGCGATATACCAAACTGGTGTGCAAAGGTAACGAAAGATGAAAAAAAGAAGGCAGACATACTGCATGCAAATAAGCTTCCACGCAGCTGGGCATTTCAAAGCTACCAAAAAAAGAAAATCAAAAGAATGGTGCATATTTGACACATGAGGGAATCAAGCTTGGGTCTCGTTTTATTATAACTCAACACAAATGGAGATTACTAGGATGCTACATATGCATTTAAGCAAGTTGCTGAACATGTTATAATGCCCCAGGACAGCAATCCCAGTCCATGCTGAGCAGAGACAGAGAGCAGAGGGGTGTGAAAGAAGAGTTGAATATTTCTTCCTTTCATAGAAAGGAAAAAGAGAGCAATATAGAAAGAGAGAGAGAGAAAATTGGCAAAATTTAAGGACAGAACAAAAGACTGAAAAAAGTAGTAAAGACAGAAAGACAGAAAGAAAGAAAGAAAGAAAGAAAGAAAGAAAGAAAGAAAGAAAGAAAGAAAGGACTTCATGAATTGAGCAGGGAAGGAAGGAGGAAAGGAATAAATGAACGAAAGAAAGAAAGTGAATTGAGCAGGGAAAGAAAGAAAGAAAGAAAGAAAAAAAGAAAGAAAGAAAGGACTACATGAATTGAGCAGGGAAGGAGAGAAGGAAGGAGGAAAAAAAAGAAAGAAAGAAAGAAAGAAAGAAAGAAAGGACTACATGAATTGAGCAGGGAAGGAGAGAAGGAAGGAGGAAAAAAGAAAGAAAGAAAGAAAGAAAGAAAGAAAGAAAGAAAGAAAGAAAGAAAGGACTACATGATTTGAGCAGGGAAGGAGAGAAGGAAGGAGGAAAAAAGAAAGAAAGAAAGAAAGAAAGAAAGAAAGAAAGAAAGAAAGAAAGAAAGAAAGAGAGAAAGAAAGAAAGAAAGAAAGAAAGAAAGAAAGAAAGAAAGAAAGAAAGGACTACATGAATTGAGCAGGGAAGGAGAGAAGGAAGGAGGAAAAAAGAAAGAAAGAAAGAAAGAAAAGTGACAAAAGGGAGTAAAAATGTAAGTAAACATGAGGTAAATGAAAGAGGAGATAAGAGATAAGATGAGCATGCAGCAGTGGAGCATTTGATACAGTGTGTCAGACTGATAAACACTCGTGCCTTTTCCTGCTCTTCATTGAACTATCACACAGCGTTTCTGAGGCAGCTGTGTTCTTTAATGTAGCGCTGTGTCGAGCTGCTACAAGTAGCTGAAAGGAGACCTGTCAAAGGTCAACGTGTGCAAGACACTGCTCACTGCAGGGAGGACTAGAGGAGATGAGAACAAAACAGCACTTATCAGTACCCAGATACTTGAAGCACGAAGGAACCATTATTACACATGTAAAGCATACATGTAGAAAACTGCTTTGCTTTTTTGTCACTTTATAGAAGGAGACCGTTAAAGAGGAAATGATAGAAAAGATCACTGGGATCGGGAAATTACAATTCAAACTTGAGTCGCCATGGATATTAATAACTACAAATTAATTAAAAACTATCCTTTTTAACACATGGAAACAAAAGTAAAATATTTGAGCAAAACAAAACCCAAGTACCAAGTATGCAGCATCTTTCTTTTAAGAGAAGAAAACTCTAATTTAAACCATCGCATTAAGAGACATGTGGCCTGCGTGACCCTTGACTTAACTGAATCTGAACGCCATATCAAAGCCAGCAGATGCCGGGACACAGAAGTGGTCTTGTCTATTGCAGGCAGATGCGGGCAAGCAGAACATGAACAAAAGCTGCCCTTGTCCCCTCCAGTGTTACTGTAAGAGAAAGATTCAAAGCCTGTCAGACTGGCAGTCAGGCAGCACCACTGGAACCATCAGAACATGACTGTGTGGACAGACAGACAGGTTCTCAGGGCCTTCCATACCTGTTCATGATTGCAATGGTCAGCAATTTCTAGCCCTCATTAGGTGTGCGAGAATGCAAATTTTGGTTGTCTCTTTTTAGAACACACAAAAAAAAAGGATGGACAGAAAGAATGGAAGGGAGGAAATGGATGCCAAAAGTATAAATGTAAAAATGTGTAGTGATGAAAGGTGTCAAACGTACATGTTAATTTATTGTGATTAATTATAAATAAAATAACTTAAAAATTAACACAATTTGATGAATTTTTGATGGTCCTTCAACATACATTCTACTGAATACAAGTCATTTTGCAACCACGTCAACTTATTCTACTAACCCAAACCTTAACCTAACAGTCTTACAATCTACTACGGTCTACTAATACTCTAATGAGAGTTAGTTGGCATGTAGTTGCAAAATTACTGTTAGTTGGTAGAACATCTAATTTGGACTATCGAAATAAAGTGCAACCTTTTTTCTTTTCTTTTTTTAAGTCAACCTCAGACAGATATTATATATTTAATATAGGCATATAATTACGGCAATTAATGACTGAATTAATCACATCATGCAATACATTTGAATAAATGTGAAACGATTGACAGACCATTATTGTTATTATTATTATTAATAAATACTTGGTATATTATTAATAATAATGCGAACTACAATAGCAACTGACATGATACTGGTAATATCAAGTAATTGCATGAATGTTTAAAAAGTTTATTTTTCATTGCCATTACTAAATATCTTCCAAATATCAAAGTAGTAGAGCAAATGAATTGTACATGGATGAACAAGGGGCAAATACATGATAATTAGATCAGTGACCTTTGCACAAGCTCAACAACTCTTCCCCATTGAGAGGTCAGGTCACGTGTTTCAACAACCCATGTTTACACAAGCCTTACACAAACGCACAACACAGTCCAAGAGGGCACAGGTCAACAGGTCAACTCTCTAAACACCTGTAGATTGACTGCTGTTTCTAGATGTACTGAAAGATGTTCAGCAAAATACAGAAACCTTTAAACTCTGTACGCAGGCCAAATTCTGTCCGTCACACAAGACGGTGAAGGTAGGACATGCTTAAATCCCTCTAAATAGGAAGCATATGCACCAAGGCATTACCGTATATTGAGGACAAATTAAATAAAGCCAGTTAAGAGAAAGAATTTGTGGGACACAAACTCCATCTGCTGATGACAACAGAATAGAGTAAGAAAGGTGTAAGAAATGAGGACACAAGAAGTAAGGGTGAGGAAGGGAAAGAAGGAGAGAAAAAGTGTGCTGATGATCCTAAAGAAGGCAAAGGAAGACAAAAGAGGCACACTGACACCTCTATGAGGAACAGCAGTGGACAACTTTATAGATTTTTGGGATTGTGCGGTGGCAGTGGGTGGGTCCCCTTTAAAACCTGACGTGGGGGGGGGGGGGGGAGAAGCCCCAAACCCCCCCAACCCCCTCCAGCTGAGCGCCAAGGCTGCACAGATGCAAACTCCCCCCTGACCGTGCGCTTGCCAAGACGAGCTTCCGAACCCACACCAGCTGGGAGCCCTCTGATGAGGCCAACACATCCATTTCCGTGGTAACCGTGCCCCTCTCCCCTGTCCTCGCCAACGTACACACACACAAATACAAACACGCACAAAATCTAACTCCCAGCCCCCATATTTGCCAGCAACAATATCACAGCACAGGGGCAGAACGCAGCTAAATACTGCCATTCATACACACAGGTGACTTGAACACAGAGTTGAGGACATAAAACCACAATGATGAAGTTAAAATACAACATCATGTTTGTCTAATATCTCCAGTTGATTTATTAGAGTGTCAGGAACAAACAGGCAAAAACATTAAATTCAAATTTGGTTCAGAGCAGAAAAGCTTAAGACAGGAAGCCAAACCCAAATATCAATTCTAAAGCATTTAGGTGTCAGCTCAGCTTTTTTAACCGTATTGACCGATCTACACTTAACAGGAAGAAAATACATGATGTAATGTTAGAACCAACAGCACCTCACAAAACACAGACACTGCTAAACTCACACCCACAGTCTGACAAAAATCTAACAGCTTGCTGAACATGTTCACTGTTTAGCTTCACCATTTAATAAACAATTAATGCAGAAACTAAAACATCCCACACATCGCACTCCTAATCAATAAAAAATGCAATTCAATAGCACTTTGGCTATGAATATACCAAAACTTTTTCCAAACTGAAAACCTCTGCAGCAGCAAATTAATCAACAATCTTGCCATACTGTGTGAACTCTCACTGAGATCCCATCAAAAACACATGACTGACATCTGTTGGGCCGAGCACAAACATGTTCTCTCACTCCCTCATGCACTACACATACACACACACATCCATTGGCTGCGTGTTACTCAAAGCTATTAGCTTACTCCACTTCTGGCGTATCCATCCTCAAGGTAATCCAGTGAAGGAGAGACGCACGGCTGGGGAATAATGCAGCATTGTTGTGGGAATGTGAGAGATAGGGAAGAGGAGACAAGACAGCATTTATCAAGAGGAGCTGGTAAACATATAATCTCAATAAACTGCCAAGGTCAGGCAAACCGCAACTGGCAGACATGAAGTGTTGAGGAATGGAATGGAATGAAACAGGAATTCAGATCCTGGAACAGGATCAGTGGCTCCTCCAGGTAACCTTGGGGTCTTTGTGCTCTTAGAAAGAGGACACCCAGTTCTGCACAACACCCAGATACATTTATCCAGCTCTTGCTTGCTCCAGTCGAGTGTCCTGGTTTTAAAATGGTGTTTCGGCGGCTGCTTGTTGAGGTTTTTTGAAGTGCCAGGGCCTCAGAGTGTGCTACACAAAGCCGGTAGCGGGCGTGCTAACACCAGAGCTGTGCCAAGAACAACAAGCCAAGCAAGCAGCTGTGCACTAGTGGGATGGCTTGCCCGAGGAATCAAAGATTGCCGCCGAAGAAAGAAAAACAACATTTCAAAGAAGTGGCCCTCTTTACTGTCATTAGTCAAAGTCTGGAAACAAAGAGACAGAATCACAGGCCATAAGAGAACCCAGTATCCACATGATCTTGAGAGACCGCTCAGGGTTAGCTTTAGCAGAAGTGTTAATGAGCTTTGATCAGGACATGCAGATGAAAGTTAGGATGAGTTAGCAGGCTAGCAGATGGGCACAAACCCACTGAGATCTGAAAGAAACAGTGCAGCAAGAACTAAACTAGTAAAAGAGACAATATAAGGGATAGTCAACTCTGCATCCAGACAAGCACAATGGCGCCTGGGATACAAGACCTGTTTTCCCAACTGAAAATGCCTTTACCAGTTAAGCCTTCTTGAGTGCAAGCTAGGAGTTAATGTTACATTCCAGTTAGTCTGTGCTCCTGGAGGAATTTTAGATTTGAGATGCACATACGATATCCAGTCTTTTCACTCCATTACAGTAAAGAGAGTGCTCTTAACCATTTCAGATGTTTTCTAAGGCGTAGCACCTGGGGCTCCCCTATCGAAGAATCACTCAAAGATCAAACGGCTAATATTCTTTTCTGTAGCTAAACCACTGCATTAATACCTAATGTCTCCGAATCACATTTCCGCTCTCACTTTACGCCATCATCACTAAAAAGCTGCATTATCTTTAAAGCTCCAACTTTAAGAGAAATAAAAAGGTGGTAAAAGAAGGGAGAAACATCATCTTTTAAGTGGCGAATTTGGTCATTACCCAGGGAAAGAGTAAGAGATCTTTAACAGCACACTGTTTGCACATGTAAAGATGAGGAAAGTGATAGAAAGGCACGAGAGACACGGTGTGACGGAAATGAACGGAGAAAGGATTCCTTGCGTTCTCGTGCCTTTGGCGAAAAACACTCGAGCCAGCGGTTAGCCTCCATCCCCTCAGGACAGATACCGGAGCATCTGGCTGCTTCTAATACCCCCAGAGAGGAAAGAGATGGAAAAAGGGAGGAAGATCCTGTGAAAGCACCACGTGCTTACAACCTTCCGACTGATCGGTGGCAATAGGCCACTGCCAAAAGCCTGACTCCTAAGCTCTCATCTCCCATTACTGGTGAGACAAAAGCAGGCCCTGAACTCCCCTTCACCCTAACCAATTACAAGCCCCCAGAGACAAGTCCCTGACCGCTCCAAGCCAAGTCTACTCTTTTTTTATCACTGCCCTGTAATGTTGCAATGGATCTGAGCCTGCTGCTGCTGCAACTATTGCAACTCAACTATGGAAACTGTGACGTGCTGTGTCAGTTTCCTAGCATTCCTAAAGAAAAAGACAACGGATATCATTACAAAAGGAGTGATCCAGTGACCAACTGATGTTTTAAACTGTTGTATATAAAGACATGTCATTTAGGAAACTACTTTCTACTTCTAAAGACTGCTGAACAGAGAGCAGCAGCAACAGTTCTTTTGACTGATGAAACACCAGTTATTTCCCGCCAAATATTCTGTATGAAGCCTCCAGTGAACTTTGTTTCACAAAGCCAGTGCACAGTCTTCAAAGGGGGCGTCTTATCTAAAATCAGTTTTAAGTCCCCGCTACTGTGGTTTCCATCAGTCCATCTTCGGTTGAAACTTCTTTAATCGTCGCTGCCTCCCTTTGTAAAAGATCATCTGATCAGATGCCTGAAATGAGAGTGAATAGGTTGGGATGCTTACATCAAGCATTGAAACCAAATCTGTGCATGGCACGTCAATAATTCCATCTTGAAAATGACCAAATTTACTCAAAAAAGGAAAAGTACTATGTGGCTTTTCCGCCTAAAGGCTCCACTTAAGGCAAATTATCATTTACCTTTAGAGTGCTGCCAAATCATTAGGCAGGGACATTAAAATCAGCCACCGCAGCACCAGAGGGGGCAAAAGTGAACCAGTGCCCGGTACACAGCTGAGCATGCGTGTGCACGTGTGAGTGAGTGCATGTGTGTGTATGTGAAAAAAAGAGTGTGCCAGCATGCATTTGTGTATATGTGTGTGATGACATCAAAGCCTCCAGCAGTCAAGGGTTTGCCATGTGTCCAGAATCATTTGACATGAGCAGATGCATCATTAAAACCTTGCCACACGCGCAGTTTCCTGTGCCAGACACCACAGCCATTCTCACTCTCGTCATCATTAGCAATCTTCTTTATTCTGTCTCTCCTCCGTATCTCAAATACGTTCTACAATAATGTGCAGATCCAACAAGGGAGAAATCTATTCCTCTTTCTCTACCCTGGCATTTTCTGGGGTCATGGGACTTTCTGTGTGTATCTGTCAGTCAACCGGGCAGCTGTATCAATTGGGCATGTGGACTCTTTTCCACAAATTTTTTTTTCCTGTTCTTTCCTCCCTTTTTTCTACTCTGGCCAGACGATGGCATCCCAAGCTCCTCTCATTAAATCAAACTGACTGGTCGGGTGTGTGGCGTGGCCAGTGACCACCTTCTGATGTTCAGCCAGGGATATGTGAAGGGACAGACCTTACCTTCTTCTGAGGGGCTGGCATATGGCCCCAGCACAGCTGCTTTACTCCTTCCCCTTCTCATCTTCTTCCCTCCCTTAAATCATTCTGTGTTTGGTCTTTCTCCTCCTCCTGGTCAATGCTACTGTCCAGCCTGGACTCCAGACTGGAGCACACACACGCACTCAAACACCTGAAACAAACCCAGCTGTTTGAGGAGCTACTACCAGACATTGGCGGTCACCACCTTTCTCCCCTAAGGAAGAGGATGTTGTGTCTTTGCAAGTCATGTCTCACTATAAAGCAAGACTTCCAGGTTTAAAATAACAACTCCAACATTTCCGGGTGAAAGGACAAAGCAAACTGTCCATTGTGGAAAGGGGGAAAAATGTCGATTGAAGGGTTATTTTTTAACAATGAAGTTAAAAAAAATCTCTTTGGAGGTACACCTGAACAATACCGCAGGAAGGGCTGGGGTGAATACCGCTGGGAAAAGAAAAGCTGGCGCAGGGATCAAAGCTTGGCTTTAAATGATCCAGACTGTAAACACAACACATGAATAACTCATGGCATAATCTATCTATCTATCTATCTATCTATACATTTAAAATTAATTATTTTCTAAACCTACAACGTGGCTACAATATTCAAAGTTTGTGTTGAATATTACAGTTTCTTTGAAGTTTGTTAGTTAAATATTACAGTTTCTTTGAATCCATTTATTCACGCATGCTCACATTGAAATTCAAATTGTAATTCTGCATCATTTTTGCTACATTAATTCAAAATTAGAAATTGAATTGGAATTTAAAAGGCATAAAGAAAATTAATTCTAGCACACAACCCTGCTTTCCTGTTGTTTCTTCACTCACCTATCTCTTCGAAGCTAAAAGTCAACAAACAAGATTTGTCTTAAAAGGTAAATTTAAATGATAATTTAGCATCCAAACCACCACAAACCCACAGATAATAAAGACCAACAGCCATCAATGACGTATGTTTGTGTGTCATTAAGGTCAGGAATAGAGGCAGTGAGGAGAGCTGCTTTATCAGAGCACTAGATAGACAACAAGGACCGAGAGACCTCTAACCAGCCCTATCCAGCCGCCAGGAGCATGCCACATACTCTCTCCTCTGTTTCCTTTACAAGGAGATTAACTCCTGGGCACAATTAAGAAGTGCACTCTGAGGACTTTCCTGACGTTCGGTTATAAACTCCAATGTGTCTCACATTTCAAAGACAGCAGGTTTTTGCTATGCATGGAAAGCGTTGCACACCATGAGTACCCAGGTTCAGCCAAGCGTTGCTCAATTGCACCTGCAATAAACAGCAGATTTATGGAAAATATTTTCATCGTTTTGCCTCTGTCAATGCCAAAGTTTCAAATTAATTATTGATTAATCACTTTCTTTTTTAACAAAAATGCAGACTAGCAATATCAAAGCACAGCGGGGAAAAAAAGATTATAGCCCCAATTCAGGTTCCTTCCAATCATTCATAACCATTGTATTGACAAATACCAACTTGCTAATCACTGAGCTTGAGAAATAAAAATGGTCAGCATTTCCCCCTGGGCACACTAAAGCTGAAATACATCAGTTGTCTTTAACAAGCCAATCTCAGAGAACTAGAGTGAGGAGAAAATAAATCCTATATGTGTGTGTGTTTCTGTCTGTTTGAATGCATGCAGCCGAACAAAACCCCAAAGCACAGCATCAGGACTCATCATGAAGGCACATGCTTGGATGCAGTGGACAGTACAGACCCCCAGTGTTGCTCTGGTCTGGTCAAACCAAGAAGGGAAAAGGTCAAGGTAAATTTTAGAGCATGCAATGAGCTTTAAAATATTCATGGTCAGCTTTTTAGCACATGTGGCCACTCCAGAAGTAATGAGATGGGAATAGTAAATATTTGCCGATGGTTTGTACTATTCCCATGTGCTGAAGCTTATTTTGAATACAGAGGATGCTGGGGAGGCAAGTGGAGGGGGCACCTGATAACTAATTAGTACATTTGCACAAATAATTAGAATGATTGATTGATTTTTCACAGGGAGGCGTGGGAGACATGTCAAATAGAGATGGTCTGCCATTAAGGGTAGACTACTGGTGGTCCATCTGAAATCATCATTCTGAGCATATGCTGATAATAGGAAATGAGACAGACAGATGACATTAAAGACAGTAGAAAGACAACTTCTCCCTTGAGGTACACTTTGTGAATTGTTCATCAAATAACTCTATAAACCTATAACTTCTTCAAAAAATATCTAGGGTAATTGTAAGGGTTTAAAGACAAGATGTATTTTTAGCACTGTACATCCAAAATCAGAGTATTTAAGGCAATTCAGCGTTTGAGACCACTGAGACCATTTGAGACTCTTCACTTAAGTAGGCCCACACAGAATCCGCACATGTCCATGTTTTTCAGAACCAAATATGGGTGGAAACGTGGAATTCTACTGAAAGAAAAATCCAGCTTTTAATATATTAAACTAAAATATATTAAACTGAATCTTTCTTTTTTTTTAAAGCCAGCATAGATTCTGAACACTCATTTTTTACCATCAATTGTAGTGGGAAATGCACTGAATTTAGCGGCTTTTATAAATATAGAAAATTAAATTAAATTAAAGAAAAAAAAGTGTTAAACAGAGCTGTAGTACTGTAATCTGATTGGTAGATAATGCTGAACACATATATGCATTATCAAATTAGACCACATATTTTAAATGACAAGTGTTAGACTTCTAAGGAAAACTGCAGAATTTCTGTGATTTAGTACAAGCCTTCTCATGAGCCAGGGTACACCGAGTCACTAGGTAACAGCTCCACACCCGGAATAAGAGCAAGGTTACTTTAAATTCCGATTTTGTATTTTGATTTAAAATCGAAGGGCTCCAGGCTCTAATGTCCCGCTATTCATCTGAGTGATGTTTGTTGCGCCTTGAGCAAAGCACTTAAAACTCAACTTGCTCCACGGGCACAACAATATGACACAGTTTTCAGTGTTCTTGTGCTAAATGACAATCGCTTTTTTAAATAAATAAATAAATAAATACAGTAAATATTCCACCCAGCCCATTACAAACAGTCGAGTCTTGCAGAATGCATATAAGACAACATCCTACTCCTCTCTCCCGCTGCAGAAACGTGCACGCAGGCTGACGCGCCAGTCTCTTAACATCAGTGTGAGCACACACATTACGCTGAGCAAATAGATATTCTCTCTCATTATCCTGTCTTTTAAAGTAAAGGAGAGGCAGGCTGTTTGTGGCGGCCGAACGTAATTTCTCCCTCATACAGAATTCAAATATAGACAGTTAGGAAATGGGAAAGAGGAACCGAAAGGAAGAGAAAATGAGAATGAGATTGAGAACTCGGGGTTGATTTCTCCATCAGGCCCTTTTGTTGGTTGTGAGCAGTCACAAGAAAGATTCGTCTTCATCTTCCTGGCTGGCTCTTTCCAAGCTACTGTAACTGACACCTCGCAAGTTTTTTTTTCAAGGGCCTCTGCGAATCTAACGCATGCCTCGAAATTCTTCAGCACAGTCAGTGACTGTGAGGAAAGGTGGCGCAAAGGAGAGGAGGGCAGGACGGGTAAGGAGAGGTGAAAAGGACGTAACTAAAATAGAAATGTGAATTGGAGAGTAGGGGAACACAAGGAGGAGGGGTAGATAAGAGTATAATCCCTCTTATGTCAGGGACAAACTGGAGAGAGACAAGATTAGGCGATACCTACCATACCGTTACAATTAGTCTCAGCCTTGACTTAGTGCTCACATTGAATGCCTCTCTAACAGGGTCAAGGAAAAGATGATTTAAACGTCTATATTTGTGCACTGGCTGAAAGAGTGGCGCACAATTTGTCTCTGTCTCTCTGTATTTTAGCAACATCTGGCAGTAGGAGATTTAGATTAGACAAGTAATTAGTGCCACGTATTTGTCCTAAAGACAGGTGTATTTTCATTTAAAAATCACTTCATCACTGTGCTGGAGAGCAGCCGGCGCACACACACATACACCTCCTCACCTTGCATGCTTCACAATGACAAGTTTGTGTGGGCTGATGTAAACTTGAAAGGTAAACTGCAAAAGACCCCTTTAAGCAAAGCGTGAGGATTTTGCAAGCCTGTCAAATAGACAAGTCTTTTTAACCACCATCAGATGGTCATTCCATGCACTAGTCGAACTTTACAGCTCGGTTTCAACATATGCATGCATCTATTCAGACATTTTCTAAATATAATATAATATAAACTACCGTTCAAAAGTTTGGGGTCAGTATGACTGTTTTATATTATATTTTTTTACCAAACAAAATCAAATTCAAAGTATTAATAAAAAATAATAGTAGGCCTATCTCAATTATACTAAAATATCAATGAAACAAAGTAAAAATACATTTTGTGAAATATTATTACAAATAAAAAATGAATTTTTGTATTTTAATATATTTTAAAATGCAATTTATGCCAAGAGATGAATTTTTAGCCGCCATTACTTCAGTTTTCAGTGTCACAAATTATTAAAATGCTGATTTGGTGCTCAAGAAACGTATTATCATCTATCTATATCTATTATGTTGAAAACAATTTTTTTCAGGATTCTTTGATGAATAGAAATCGAATTTTCATCGAATTTTTCTCGAGAAATTGATTTCAACCTTTGATCACTTCATGCAGGCTTGCTAAATAAAAATATGAATGAAAAGATGTACTGACCCCAAACGTTTGATAATATAATATAATATAATATAATATAGAAACATGTATTTTAATTAAAGCCCTGTTTAGTCTGGAGGTCCTTTTTATTCTGAATCTAATGAAGTATGAATTTGCATATTGTATACAGACAGTAAATGGATAAATTATGAAACGTGACAGTATCTCTCACATTAATACATGGTCATTTCTCTTTCTCCCTCAGATCTCAATATAGTGCCCCTCTCTCCTTCACTGACTAATCATGTTGTTTGTTTCCATCGTAACTTTTCCAGATTGAGTGCTGAAGTCTTTTAAAATGGAAATGTACTTCATCATGGTCATCTGACACTGAGCGCTAATAAATCAAGGCCAATACTCTTCTACTGAGAATTAAAGTAAAACAAACAGCAGAGGTCTGTTCCTCTTTACTGGACCTAATGGAGGTCACATTCACCCACACCATGCAATTAAATAGTCAAAGACTACAGAACAAAAGCTCTCTCCCTCATACCATTTCTTAAAAAGGGATGGTATTATGCTCCAAGACAAATAAATATCTATAAAAGTCTTACCTACCAAAACACCATTTTGCATTATATTGGACAAAACTGACTGGGAAAAGATATTAAAAAGTCAAGTCTAAATTCACTGAAACAATATACAAAATACATCAACCTAAAGTACAACAACGCATCCAAAGGCTTCAACTAGCTAAAATATTTCATGACAGATCGGTGCTGGGACCCCGGCAAAAATCTAAAGAGCAGTAAGATTGAGATCGACAATGAGATCAATTGTAATTCAACTCGTTCCTCTGAATAGAATTATCAGCACGGAAAAAGAAAATTCAAAATTATTCTTCGCTCTATAGGCTCAATCAAAATATTCTGATCCTTGTAACAAAATCTGAATATGTATGAACGTATCAAATATGCTGAATTTATTTTGAATATTTAATGAGATATAAAATATAAGTCTATTTCAGCAAACTAATAAAATCAGTCTTGTACGAATGTAACATAGATAGGAAAAAAATAAGGAAGGTGGGAAAGGGCGGAAAACAAAAAAGACAGACAGAGAGAGGGGAGTCGGAAGTTAATCAACATTCACTGACAGAATAACACAGCCATACTTCCCCGCATCAAGAGCAGTCAAAATATCAGTGTGCATATCTAAGCATCTGCACACCCTCCATCTATCTCTCAACCTCTCTCGGGCGCCTCGCCTGTGTCCAATCACACACCAGTCCCTCGCAATAAAACAAATTAACTGATTAGACATTTTAATTTCACTTGTCTTTGACCTTGTAGAATATATTACTGATGTCTACATTGGTGGGGTGATAATACTGAGCTTTTTCATTGAAACCGAGCTGCCCTATTTTCACCTTCCAAACGCAGTAGCAGCAAACAGGTTGAAGTACATGCATGCATACAAACATGCAGGCACAGACCTCCCCTCCTAATACACAGCATCCTTTCCTTTCCCGCTCCGAACACCCCCCCCCCCCCCTCCCCCTTTCCGCTCTAGGCGGCCAGCAACGGAAGGGTTAAGCAGGGAATGCATTAACAAAAGAAAATTATAGCGTAAACAGTTCATAAAATCTCACAGCCCCCAATGTCGCGCTAGATCATTAAATTTCTGCAACAATTAGACCTTTTCTCACGGCGGCAAATTGGACCCGTTGCCATGGCAAATCTGAGCCCTTAAGTCATATATCTTTGATTGCGGAAAGGTCAGACGTAGACAGCCTAATAACTCAGGGGGCTGTTTGACAGATTTCATCCGAGCATGATCACATAACAGCACAAAACTATGTCGGCAGTTGTTAAAAGCAGGGAGGGGTCAGGGAGAAGGTTGAGGTTATGGAATGTTTGAGCTTGACTGAGCACAGCCTGATAATGTGCCTGACTGCATTTAAATCCACAGAAACGCCATGCGTCTGTGCCCGCGCACCCTCGTTTCAATGCGGATGGACCTTCTGTAGTTTTTTAGATGGCAAAGTGGTGTTTGAACGCGGCTGAGGCAACGAAAGGAAGAGAACTGCTGGCAAGCAATGGCAGCCTGTTGAGAATACAATGATTTAGCATGATTTATTTAGATGATGTCGCACACCCCCGATCACACACACATATGGTTGGGGAATTGTGAGGAGCAGCTTAGTGTAAGATGGCATCAAGCTAAAATCTATGAGCTCGACTCACTAATGACCTTGACATGTAAACTTTGAGGGAACAATAAGCTCTCTTTACTCAGCTAACGGCATTTGAGTGTGATTTTAGGAGTAATCCTTAACCCTCCCCTGTAGGCTTTGCTGGCATTTCAGCTGTCTTTCCCACAGGTGCCTAAAAAAGCAGTGACAACAGCGCCATCTGCTGGCCGGAAGCAGGAACTCGGACGTTACCCTGTGCGATCTTTAAAAAAAAGAGGTGGATAAAAGATGTTGTGCCTGAGTGTAATTAAGTTTCAGTGTGTGTGTGTGTGTGTGTGTGTGTGTGTGTGTGTGTGTGTGTGTGTGTGTGTGTGTGTGTGTGTGTGTGTGTGTGTGTGTGTGTGTGTGTGTGTGTAAGAGCCTAGTTGCTTGTCTTTGACTGAAATATACTATCCTTGTCTCCAGACCTAGATATCAGGGGCCCTTGGGAAAGCGTGACAATGAGAGTGTGCACTTGAGTGAGTCAATGTGAGGGTGGCTCAGCTGGACAGCAGATGTCTACCTCTCAGTCCCCTTCAATCTCTGTCTCCTAGTTTCCTCCTCCCTTTGACTCTTTCCTCCTCAATTCTCACCCTTTATCCTCTTTTTATTCTCAGCCTCTGTTAGTCTACTTTGTGCTGCCAACATAAGGTCATTCCAGGGAACACAAATACTACTATCAAGAACATCTTACTTTTTTTTAATCCAAAACACTTTAAAGTTCATTCAAATTGTGTGTGTAAAAAATACCTGAAATGAACTTTTTGGATAAAATAAAATAAAACTTGTATTGTTAGTTCATATTAGTCACAAGATCAGAATGCATTATCATTAAAAATATATATTTTTTTAAGAAATTTATTTTATTCACCAATAATGCATAAAAATAACCCATAAGTGACAATGAAAACATTTATACTGTTATAAAATATTTTGAATTCTGAACCAAAAAAATGTAGGATGGTATCCAGATAAAATCCAATATTAAGCATTATTAAGTTTTCATTATGGACAATAATAAGAAATGTGTCTTAAAGGAGCTCTAAGCGATGTCGGGTGACATCACTTCTTGTTGACGTTTAAAGTATTGTCAAACAAAACGGAGGCTAGCTAGACCCTCCCTCCTCCTCATCCGCGCACTAACCCCCCAAACCCCACCCCCAAATCCTTCTTGTCGGTTATTGGCTGGAACAGTTTGTTATGTTTTGTGGTTAGCCCAGTTTGTTTTTGTTGCCGTTTGTGGAGCCTGGGGTTTCTGCAGAGACCGTGTTTTTTTACAGTGTGTTCAGGGGACAGGCAGCTAGTGGATAGTGAGGAGATGTTTGCTGTATGTGACAAAAAATGTTTTGGCCTAAAAAACGCGTGTCATCGCTTAGAGCACCTTTACACACAAAATCCGCATATTAGAATGATTTCTGAATGATCATGTGACACTGAAGACTGGAGTAATAATGCTGAAAGTTTCAGCTTTGCCATCAGGAATAAATTACATTTGAATATTTAAATTATATTTAAATTAAAATTGTAATAGTATTCCACAACACTATTTTTTACAGTATTTTGGATCAAATAAATGAGCATAAAGTC
This sequence comes from Siphateles boraxobius, assembly GCF_051911475.1. Taxonomy (NCBI): domain Eukaryota; kingdom Metazoa; phylum Chordata; class Actinopteri; order Cypriniformes; family Leuciscidae; genus Siphateles; species Siphateles boraxobius. Next base: position 36,462,605 of record NW_027508734.1, on the reverse strand, counting down.
ATTTTTTCAAAAACATTAAAAAAAAAATCTTACCAACCCAAAACTTTTGAACTGTATATACAAACCTAACTGAGCAGTTCCGGCGCTGAGCTGTGATGCTTATGCAGACGACAGAACTTTTAGTCTGCCTCACGACACCAGAAAAATCCCATTTTCCCTCCCTTTCTCCCCATTATTTTCAGACTTCTCTCCAATTTCATCTATAATAAAATCGGCATAAAGGACAGTAATAACTGTGAAAAATCATATGGGTGGACTTAACATCACCTTTCTTTGAAACCAATTTTATAGTGAAAATCTCTTTTAGCCCCTCACAGGGCAGTCCAGATCACCTTTAAGCTTTCGTTCAAACAGTCAAAATTAAATGTTATTATACAAAGGTCACACATTAATTCCAGTTTCATAGTATTTCTATTCATATGACATTGAATAGTTCGCTGGATATCTGTGTCCTCGTAATCAGATATGGACTTCTCATTAAAAACGAAAAGGCTAGTGGCTGCCACAAGATGCCACGGCTTTACTTTAAGACTACATCATGCTTTCCACCAAAGGACATTTCTTCCACAACGCTGTCACCGCTGGCCTCCTCGCCGGGGATTTAAGACACTGATGTCAGCTTTGTGACAGCTGGTCTAAGTGTACAGCTGAGTTTTACAAGACAGGCCCTGTTGTCTGCCCTTAATTAAGGCTGAGAAAATGGCCCTGATTCACAAAAGCATTACACACAAGCAAAAGCTGTTTTGCTGAGCAAAAGGAATATGAAATTATGTGAATGGTTTAGGCATCTGACAAGCCCCAATCACTGTTCTTTTAATGGCAATTTAATGATAATTGGATGTAAAAAGTACAAGTACTGAAGGATTTGAGAAGTCAAATGCACTGAAAGAGCACTATATAATCCTAAAATGAAACTGGAACTACTGACACAAACTGACTCGTGCTGGGGAACATAACCACTATAGTTAAAGCCTCAAATCTTCCAGCCACTCGCACATTCCACAAATGCAGCCGTAACTCCGTACGGTTACTCTCGAGCAAAAATACGCACACCTCAAGTTAATATATAAAGAACTAAAGTCAAGCAGAGATCAGCCTGAACAGGGGAGCCGTGAGTGGGGGGTTAATTAATACAAAGCATTTTTAAGAGAGAACCCAACACATCCGCACTCAGAAGCAGCGGGGCTCCGCAATAAGCGGCTCATCAAACACACAAGTGGAGCTGTTTCTCAGCTGTTCTGCACCCAGATTAATAGCACCTCAGGTCAGGAGGCCCCCTGCGGTTCCTCAGCACACTACCATTCTCTCCAGCCAGATCATTCACTGACGCATTGCCACGGTGGATAATTGGGGCACGTCGCTGCGCTCCGCTCCGCTCACCTGTCTGCTTGCAGGTGCGAAAGTGTCAAAACCTCTGGGAAACACGTAAGATACTCCGACGGTGAAATCTAACATGCATCCTCTTACATGCTGTAGCGTGCAGCTGAAAGCAGCAGGAGAAGCTTTTGGAAGGTAAAGGTGAATTGAAACCCTACAGCAGGATTAAATGGAGGCTGGAGAGAGGCGAACCATCCTCTTATTTGTCAGATTCAATGTGGCAACTGGTAAAAACCTGTAACCTGTGCCACCCACAGCAAACCCGTTTCTTTTTGGTCTTCAGGGGTCCCACGCTTTGACAAATTACTTTTCCATTGCTTTTCTAGTCATTCTTTATTACCGGATAAACTTTAAAAAATAATAATAATTTATTAAAGATGCATTGCACTCACAAAAAGCAATATCTAATCAATTAAGTATTTTGCATTTGATGATATAAACTAGCAATGAACAACTTTTCACAACATATTTTAATCTAGGTCATTTTAAATCATTTTTATAATTTAAAAAATATGCTAATTTAAACTTCACTGAAAGCAAAACTTTACAAGCGAGGATGTTTCTTAAGCACAAAATCGGCATATTAGAATGATTTCAGAAGGATCATGTGACACTTAAGTCTGGACTGGAGTAATGATGCTTTGCCATCACAGGAAAAAAATAAAGCAAACTTTAAAAAGTAAATAAAATAGTAAACAGTTGTTTAAAATTTTAATATTTTGCTGTAATTTTTAATGTATTTTTGATCAAATATCTACCGCTTTGATGAGCATAAGAGACTCTTTCAAATACATAAAAATCTTACCAACGCCAAACGTTTAAACAGTTTAGGGTCAGATTTACTAAAAAGGGCAAAATAGCATGAGAGCGCAATACCATAAAAGCGCCAATGGGAGTGGAAAGTTCAGTGTGTGATCTATTGAAGATGCGCAAATTAATGAGCACAGACGCAGCCGGATCATTTCAATAATGACCGACGCAATCTACCAAGAACAGCGCAAATTAGTGTCTGCTTTTTTTTGGTGCGGTAAATAATGCCGTAAATACCAGTAAATTGACTAGTGCAAACCTTAGTAAATCGCCTTGCATGATTCATTTAAATAATCTACTCCCATTAATGTTGCCTCTGAAAGGGAAACTCCAACAAATGCATATGCAATAAGGTCAGCCTAAAAAATAACCCTGTCCACGCATATTCAGCGCTAATTTTTCACTGTGGGTCTTTTTTTTTAATGCCAAAAGATGGTTTGTGCTGGACCAAGCTGTTAATAAATCTGGCACATAGTGTATGTAGAAATCAACATTAAAATAAATAATAAATTCTGTAAAAGTACTGCTTATGAAATCGAATACATTAACTAATGTTAAAAAAACTGAAACTTATTGTAAAGTGTTATCATTTCATTTAATTTCATGATTATTTCCAAGCATGGAATCTTACAAAATCCCTGATATTTCAAATGTTTTCTAGTGGGAACCCTAGAACTTAAAAGTCACATCCTGTCTGATTTATTGCCCTGCACTTGATAAAAGCCCAGTTAAGTGTGTCAAAATTCATAGTGGAGAGGAGGTGAGAAGGAGAGGAATAGTGGGAATACAAATGGAAGGAAGTCTGGGATTAATTGTCCGAGAAGCGAAATGGCTGCGGTGCAGTTACTGTGCTTTGAGGGCTTGGGGTCTCACTTGTTGTTGGGGTTGAGGTCAGGAGCGGGTCGATTCTAATGGTGTCACCCAGCACGCTCACAATTCCACACTCATTACACCATTCACAATTACTGCTACCTATTTCCCCGAGAGGGCTGGGCCAACCATTATCACGGCGACTCAAATGAAGTGGATAATTGTGTCTCTCTGCGGCACATCAGGAAATGGGGGAGAGAGAGAGTGAGAGAGAGAGAGAGAGAGAGAGAGAGAGAGAGAGAGAGAGAGAGAGAGAGAGGCAGAGGAGGGGGAAAGAAAGATGGATCAAGAGGTGTAAGACAGATATCAACAGACAACAAGCAGAACAGAAGGAACCCTTCTAACATTTACAATCACAAAAACCACATCACCGCAGATCAAGCCATCTAAAGTTGGAACAACTTCACCAATTCATGAGGGAGAGACGCTCCGATACAAGCTTGCTAATAACACAACACTCGCGATCGACTGATCTGAAAACACTCTGTGCCACTAATGTTTAAGGAGTCGGAAAAGGGAATTCATTCATGGGAAATTACCAAAAATAGAGGCGTCTCTTGAATGCTATATTTATAAGAAATGGAGGCCAACTCTCAGACCGCAATCCTACACAGACTTGTCAAACTGCGTGCCATTACTATCCCATGTCTTAGCGCACTTGTCATGTAAGACTTGTACTCAAATGAAATATTTATTCTGCATAATAACTTTCAAAGGGGAATAAAGTATGGAATTAATTATTAATCATATGTATATTCAAAGTTTTTTCTTTTTTTGGGAGTGTTAGATATTCCCAGACAGTCTCAATCTGACGAGAGGCCCTGATTAAGTCGAAGACTCTGAAAAATATAAGCTGAAAGACGTCAGAAGTAAAAAGAAAAAAAAAGAGAGAAGGAACCGCAAGCTTTTGCCCCTTGGTTTAACTAGTTCACAGGTGTCAGAAGCGGGATGTTTTGCAACACAAATTTCACGGCTCATTTGGCGGATACTAACCGTGCTCTAGTTCTGTGGAACAAAGTACATTTGCTGTGGAAAAGGAGTCAAGGTCAGGTCATCAGCAGACGTCATAAACTCCCATTAACGGGAGTGAGGAAATAAAGAAGGCCACTGATGAGAGGAAATGCGATCTGAAGCGATAGATATCTCATTTACTGCATTCTGCCCCATTTTGACACAATTTGCTTCAAGCCAGTTAATATGCAAGTTATCCATCTGAGAGGGCGTGAGACAGACCATTTCAGTGTCAATTTACAGCAAAAAAAGAGAATGTGAGTACCCTCCATTCTTCAGAGCTCTTTAGTCTAATTCAATTGTACCTTTCAATACCTTATGATATGCAGGAAGTGCTTGGATCACTATATCACATTATGGGAGGATAAAATAGTAAAACGGATTTTTTTTTTTTTTAAAGGCGGCAAGTATGCACAGGGATAAAAGCAGATAAAAAGTCAAGCTTACTTTTGCCTTGTCTGGGGGTTGAAAAGTGGCTATAAGTGCTTTAGCTAGCGCTTAGCGGTAAATGCAAGGCATCCATCATAACCGCCTCAAATAGTAATGGGAGAAGTTATTCCTTATTGACTTTATTCAACTCTCTGCTTGACAGACTATTCATAACCAGCTGTGGACATCACAGGAGCTCAAAATGACGCAGAGAAGCTGGATGAAGCAACGTTGCCCCATATTCACACTTCAAAAAGTAAGAAAAGACAAATGAAGAGGTGCATTGCATTTTGCATGCTTGTTCACTATTCCCTCCACTATCATCAAAGATGATTAACAATTTGAATACAGTGTGTGGATCGCTAGTGTGGTTCCGTGCTGGGCAAGAACCCCCTTTGGGTAAACAGAAAAGAACCTTATAGATGTATTGCAGATGTCATTAATGTTCTTAATGACAATAACTTAATGTGACAACATAAATCAGGATAAATGACAGTCTGATTTGAAAATGAATATCAGAAGGCCAAGTCCTAACTGAGGACGAGAGGAGGAGCTGGGGATGGAGGAAGATAATAAAGCAATAAAGCTGCTGATAATACTGAATGTGCAATATATATAGGGATACTGTGATAGGCGTCGTATTCCAAGAGATAGACGTGGATCAGCTGATGCGAGTATGACTGACGTGACCTGTCAGAACTGACGCTATGCTTGATTTCTTTGTCCTTTTCGTTGTCCTTAAAAAAAGCACTTTAAGTACCCAGCCACTGATCTATATAGAATGACTGGATAGCTCATGACGTCATAAACAGTGAAGCCACCACGCCGCCATTTTGGTATTCCCTAGTGAGCTCACGGGTTCTATTGAATCAATAAGAAGTTGAATTTGACTGAGAAAAGATTGCCTAAGGAGACACCGTTTTAAAATCTAAAGTCTCCCTGTACTTTCTTACCTCTCAAACACTCTAAGCATTTAAATTGATATTTGTTTAAAGTCGAAAAATTTTCCTGCTAATTAAAAATTGCATTACATTAAGATGTAGCTAAATCTACTGTACAACAGTAGGCAAATATAATTATTTCAGTCAATTTCTTCAAGCTAAACCAAAATTTTATTTTGACGGGTTGCCGTGAAGACCTTTGAGTTTCTGTGTGTGTTATGATATGACTATAGTTTTTCTCAAATGAAGCGGTAAAATGCTCATGAAGTGACTCTCAGATCGGCTCTGGAGAGGAAGTTCATCATGTCCTCATATCGTGAGGCAGCAGAGACTGAAACCTGCGCGAGCGTCACGCGTGCTTCTGTGTGTGTGTGGTAATTTAAACTGCGCGTCTGCGCCATTCATTCCCACAGAGACAAGCAGAACATGCAGGGTTAATAGCCAAGTTTTTTGCGGTTTAATATTCACAGACACTAGTATAATACATCGTGGTATAGGCTACATTGGCTAAAGTGCTCCTAGTAAAAAAGTTAGTCCGGAGCCTCGATCGCGCTTAGATAAACACTGAAGCGATTGAAAGCAGCCATTAGTGGGTACAGGGAATATAAGTTACCCGGTACTGCAGAAATGCTGGTATCGTCCCATTTTCAAAATTTCAGTACCGACTTGGTAACTTAACTTACATAAGTAACATTACCGGTTCTTTTGACAACACTAGTAGAAGAATTAAGTTACTCTTGCCTCGGAGAAAACAACACAGGAATAGGGACAATTGTAACTTACATATAAATTCCTACTTACAGGGCTTGAAATACAACCTGTGCGCAGTTTTTCTACATCCTTTTGTGAACGTCGTTTTGCATGCTGCACAGCGGGTCATCTTAAAAGTACCATCGAAGCTACCAAAATCTGTATAACGTCCGTTGGAGCCCTCTGCTGGTAGAGAATCGTAAGATGGCCGCTCGAACACTTCCGGTGGCTTCACTGCCTGATGGCAGTTTAGAACGTCATGAGCTATCCGATCAGTGTACATTTACCTTTTTTACATTTAGTCATTTAGTCATTTAGCAGACGCTTTTATCCAAAGCGACTTACATTTGAGGATTAAACCAAGCGAGTCATCGTGGAGAGGCAAAAACAACGCAAGAAGTGCTCAGAATACAAAGTTCAAACATTGCTCGGAGTAGCATAAACTAGACAAGCGAAGATTTCAAGAGAAAGGTTTTTTTTTTGTTTTTTGTTTTTTATGTTAAGTGCTCACGGAAGAGATGAGTTTTCAGTTGTCTTTTGAATGCTGTCAGGGATTCTGCATTACGGACGAGGGTGGGTAGGTCATTCCACCAGCATGGAACCGTGAATGAGAATGTTCTGGACAGTGATTTTGTGCCTCGCTGTGAAGGCACCACGAGCCGTCCATCCTTGGCCGATCGTAGGCTTCTGGTAGGGATGTAGACCCGTAGGAGCGAGTGAAAGTAGGAGGGAGCTGAGCCGGTGGACAATCTGTAAGCAAGTGTCAGCGCCTTGAACTTGATTCGAGCAGCGAGTGGTAGCCAATGCAGGGAGATGAACAGCGGAGTGACGTGGGCCCTTTTGGGCTCGTTGAATACAAGACGAGCAGCAGCATTCTGGATCAATTGTAAGGGTTTAGTTGCACATGATGGAAGACCAGCTAGAAGAGCATTGCAGTAATCAAGCCTAGAAATAACCAGGGCCTGTACAAGAAGCTGTGTTGCATGCTCAGTTAGGAAAGGCCTGATCTTCCTGATGTTGTGCATTGCAAACCTGCATGATCGAGCTGTCTTTGAAATGTGATCTGTGAAGGTTAGCTGGTCATCAAAGATTACTCCAAGATTTCTGACTGACCTTGATGGGGTGATTGAGGATGAGTCTAACTGGATAGTGAAGTCGTGCTGTAGAGACGGATTGGCAGGGAGAACAAGAAGCTCAGTCTTTGCCAGATTGAGCTGCAGGTGATGTTCCTTCATCCATGCCGAGATGTCCGCCAGACAGCTAGAGATACGTGCAGCTACTGTGGGATCGTCTGGTTGAAATGAGAGGTAGAGCTGGGTGTCATCAGCATAGCAATGGTAAGAGAAGCCATGTGCCTGTATGATGGGTCCCAGTGATGTGGTGTAAATGGAGAAGAGGAGGGGTCCAAGGACTGACCCCTGGGGAACCCCTGTGGTCAGTCGATGTACTTTGGATACCTCGCCTCTCCATGCGACCCTGAATGACCTACCTGTGAGATAGGACTCAAACCAGTGGAGGGAAGATCCAGTGATGCCCAGTGATGAGAGGGTGGACAGAAGGATCTGATGATTCACAGTGTCGAAGGCAGCAGACAGGTCTAGGAGAATGAGAACTGATGATTTGGAAGCAGCTTTGGCGATCCGCAGGGCTTCTGTGACTGAAAGTGACAATGAAAGGTAGGAGAGAGACAGGTCTGTAATTCTCTAGAAGTGATGTGTTTAAAGTTGGTTTTTTAAGCAGTGGGGTTACCCGAGCCTGCTTAAATGCTGTAGGAAAAATGCCAGTATGGAGGGATGAGTTGATGATGTGTGTGAGTGCTGGTAGAAGTGTGGGAGAGATGGCTTGAAGAAGGTGTGAGGGGATGGGGTCTAGAGGGCAGGTGGTAGGATGACTGGAAAGGAGAAGTTTAGATACTTCTTCCTCGGTTAGAGGAGAGAAGGAGGAGAGAAGGTTATTGGCTGTGGGAGAGGTTGGACTAGGTTCCTGTGTGTGTGGAGGAGAGAACTGACTGCTAATGGTTGTTGTTTTGTTAGTGAAGAAGTTATCAAAATCATCAGCAGTTAGCGAGGAGGTGGGTGGTGGTGGAGGTGGACAGAGGAGAGAGTTGAATGTCTTGAAAAGTGTTCGTGTGTTAGAGGAGGAGTTGATCTTGTTGTGGAAATATGAAGATTTTGCGGCATGAACATCAGCAGAAAAGGAAGAGAGCAGAGATTGGTACATACTCAGGTCAGATGTATCTTTTGATTTGCGCCATTTCCTCTCCATTGCCCTGAGTTTAGTCCGGTGTTCCCGAAGAACTTCAGATAACCAGGGGTTAGAGGGGGTAGCGCGTGCTGGCCTGGAGGAGAGAGGGCAGATAGTGTCTAAAGAAGAAGTTAATGTGGAGCATAAAGTATCCGTTGCGGTATTCACATCTAGAGATGAGAATTGTGAGGGTGAGGGAAGAGAAGATGACACAGCAGAGGAAAGACGGGAGGGAGAAAGTGAGCGCAGGTTTCGTCTGAAGGTAACTGGTAGGGGAGTTGGTGGAGTGTGGATAGTGAGTTGTAGATTGAAAGTAATGAGGAAATGATCTGAAACATGGAGAGGTTTCACCAAAATGTTGTCTGTGATGCAGTTGCGTGTGTAGACCAGGTCCAGTTGGTTGCCTGACTTGTGAGTACCTGTGGTGATGAGCCGATTGAGATCGAATGAGGCTTGGAGAGAGATGAAATCTGTAGCATACGGCTTCTCTAGATGAATGTTGAAATCGCCAAAGACTACAAGTGGAGTGCCGTCCTCAGGAAAAGAGGACAGCAGCACATCCAGCTCCTCAACAAAGCTTCCCAGTTGACCTGGGGGGCGATTAATGACTACAATCTCGATCTTAAAGGGAGTTGTAAGTGTAATAGCGTGATATTCAAATGAGTTGTTATTGCATAGAGAGGAGAGAGTTGAGTATTTCCAATTGTTAGAAATGAGAATACCAGTCCCCCCAACCCTACCAGACTGGCGAGGGGTGTGAGAGAAAGAGAAGTTGTTAGAGAGAGCAGCAGGGGTTGCTGAGTCTTCTGGACGGATCCAGGTCTCAGTCAAGCCCAAGATATGAAGAGTTGAAAGAGATGCAAAGGCAGGAATGAAGTCAGCTTTATTGACTGCTGACTGACAATTCCATAGACCCATAGAAAGAGAGAGAGGTGTGTGTGTGGATGAGAGAACGGGACGCAGATTAGCAGTATTGCGCTGCCTTCTGTGCGTGATGAGAGTGCGTTGTCGGGAGACAACAGGAATGTATTGAAAGCACATGTTGATTAAGGGAAATAGAGTACAAGTAGGAAAGGAAAGGGAGAAGAAGATACTTAAGTGCGTAGCTGGTGTCGTTGCTCGGTGGAGTCGCACAGGTAGAGTCGATGGTCTTTACCCGAGTCGGTCTTCACACGAGGAGGCTGAGCGCTTCCGCTGGCGCTTCCGCGACAGCGCGCGCACTACATTGATATAATGCGTACTAACGCCTGAGTGAGGACAGCTGTTTCTGCCCAGCAATTAACACAGCAAACGCAAATCACCCGAATAATGGGAGAGGAATCGAAACTAGCTGTTGGACAGCGCTCACTTAAGTGCTATACAATTTAAACTGCAATATTATTCAGAGCGGCTGTTATATAAAGTGGGAACGCGTCTAATTAAAATACAAATTTGTGAGAAGGCAAAACAAGAAAATAACCAGAGAATCGAAAACAACCTTTCCTGCTGGTAGATACTACACTGAAACAACAGGAGAACTGGATATTCCGAAAAAAAACGACTTGCGCGCTCTTGTCTCGTTCACGGACTGACCGCTTGTCCTGGCCTACTGATGCACTTTATTAACAAAAAGAACTAAGTGTGAAATGTTGCACGCTTCATGCATTCAACTGTTAAATGTTTCCTTATACTGGATGAAAAAATAAGGTTTACGAAGTATGAAATTGTGCATTTACCAGGGTTGGTTAATTTGGATGGGTGGTTCCCAGAGCCGGACAGTAACGGAGTACATTTACTTGAGTACTGTACTTAAGTACAATTTTGAGGGATCTGTACTTTACTCGAGTATCATTTTTGGGGAGTACTCATGACTTTACTCAAGTACATTTGAGAGGCAAATATTGTACTCTTTACTCCACTACATTTCTATCCATAACCGTGAGTACCCGTTTCTTCAAAAAAAAAAGAAAAAGAAAAAAATTCTCGGAAACCCTCGATTTGTTGTTTCCCTCTCAAACGTGATTGGATTGTGCAGGCGCCACTGATTGGGACAGCCTATCAGCAATCACCTTCAGCTTTCCGCCAAAGTCAACTCCATGGTCAGATTTAGATAAGAGACAAAACCATGGACGAATCAATGGATGAAGACGCAGCAGGTCCATCCCGGGAATGTGCCAAACCTTGGCCCCACCTCGCCAGACTATTTCAATTTTCTTAAATTTTCTTAAATGTTAAATAAAGCAACATGGTAAAAAGATGAAAATGACTTGATTTTACTTCCAATTCCTTTTAAATTCTCGAAGGTATTAACATTCACATTTTTCATAACTCCATGTAGGATGTTTCTGTACATAAATGTAAGCACTGACGCAGCAGTAATGCAATATTTAGATAATGTACTCTTGTACTCTTGATAATCAAGTACTTTTAAAAACAAGTACTTCAGTACTTTTACTTAAGTAGACATCTGACTGTAGTACTTTCACTTGTACTTGAGTAAAATTTAGCAAGGGGTATCTGTACTTTTACTCAAGTAATGAAGCTGTGTACTCTGTCCGCCTCTGGTGGTTCCTTGTCACAATCACAACTAACTAGTGGAGGAGTGCATAAAAAGGTTCGACAAATAAAGAGAATTTGAGTTGCAACTTGCAAGACATGCAAGGCTTGCACATGGCCAAAGCAACAAAGAAGATCTGCAGCCCCTGTCTCAAGCATCCTGCAAAAATCAGGGCATTTTACCATACTGGCTTTATTGCCTGATTTACCAAAAAAAAAAAAAAAAAACTTTTATGCATTAGTGTGCTGTGGGCCAAAAAGTCCAAAAGACAGACGAATCCCACAGACCTGCGAGTGGTTCATGCATTCATACCAAAGGATACGAATGGAAATCTGACTTTAAATAATCCTTTTACCTAAGCTGTCGGCAGGCATATTTCGTCCATTAATATTTACATCACATCAGAGTCGAAGGACTAAAATCTGAAGATGTGAGCTTGGACAAATTTAAAATGCATACATAAATAACAACAGCTGGTAGGAAATCAGGTGGGCTTCTTGACATGCATGGAGACTTGTCAAGCATGGAGAAATAGAAAATATTTTTAAAAAGCAGTAATGCTGTTTAACACAATATCCAACCGCATTTTCCCAGCAATGTAAACTTATTTTCTATTTATAACATTCTGCAAAGAGTGTTTTGGGTTTTGTATGTTCAATATGCATCTTGTTACAAGCTCAGCATAATGTCTGTACTGTTATAGTATGTTGCCAGAGTAATGTTTATATGTTAATCAACTGAGTTAAGCTGTTTTTGTATTAATTATATATTTACAGTAACATGCAAAAGTCTGGCATCAGAGATTATTTTTATTTTAAAGACATTGATACTTTTATTCAGCAAGGATATATTAAATTGATCAAAACAATTTTTGCATTGTTACCCAAAAAAGCATGATTCAAATAAATGCCATTCTTCCGAATGCTCTATTCATCAAATAATCCTGAAAAAAGCATATATTAAGCATAAATTTCCATCCATGATAATAAAAAGAAATGTTTCTTTCATTTTTTATATATATATATGAAAGAAACATTTATTTTTATTATCATGGTTGAAATGTTATGAGATATATATATACTGTATGTATATACATACATGCATACATACACAATATTACTGTTTTGACTGTATTTTTCATCAAATAAATGCAGCCTTGGTTAGAATAATAGACTTCTTATAATATTCGACTTTTAAATATTTTAAACATCTTACTTACTATAGTGTATGTTGATATTTACTGCCCTAGAATATTTATCTACAACACGCCGCCTGTACATTCTCAAAGAGAAGTATCAGGCTTTGTGTAACATCCGTTTAGCACAACGAGGCAGTCTGAACTCTCCATCTTATGATACTGGTTATTGGAGATGATGAGCCTCTCATGTCGATGAAAATAGCAACTGCAGCCGCAACCCAATTATGAGCAGAATCTTCCCCGTTTTGTTTTCTTTTCTTTCTTTTTTTTTTTTTTTACCTTGTGAACAGTAGGTCAGATGGGATCGACCAGGCAGCGGCGTTCAAAACAGACAGCTCGGCCCCTATTTGAGGATCAATAGCAGTGGCTAATGTCTGATCTGTTTCTGTCCATATTCAAATACGACGTGCTGGGATTGTAGCGCACATCGTCTGCTCAAAGTCATGTACGATTAGGCACGCCTGAAAGACACAATGAGAAAGAAACAGTGAGCGAGCCAGAAAAGGAAAATACGTTAATTAACGAGGGCCTATCCACGGTTCTGTGTCTCTGATTCAATATTAAAGGCCTTAACCGCATACATTTAAATGAGATCTGTACATATACCCCAATAAAAAGGTAACAGAGAGGGTACTTCCAAATATGAAAAAAAAATTGAATGAGATGAAATGAAACACTGACTAAGAACACATTTTCTAGCTCAGTACATCATGATATAGCTCCAGGCGCTACCTTTTGTCTAAATCTCCACACTGACTTAAACTGCGCATTGTAACACGACACCTCTGATTTCATGCAATATGGAGGATTACTGAATTGAATTGAACGCTCAGCGTTTTTGTTCACATCTCTAAATTAGGATTTTCTGTCTCCATAATGACAGAGAAGTCTCTCTTTTTGTCGAATCAATGCCAGCTATTTATATGAACGGTAATCCTTCACCCGGCTCTGATCTGCAAGCGCTGAGATGGTTTAAAGTAATGACTAAAAAACAAAAGAGACACAGAATGAATGCGAATTGGCTTCATTCCATGTAAAATAAGATTTCGCTCGGCATCGGGAGACTTGTACAATGCTGAAGTACAAGGATCCTGAAATAAAAAATCAATGTGGGCCAATATACTGTGTGTGATCGGGGCGAAGGGGGAAGAAGCTGCCCCGCTTTTGTGAAAGTAAAGTGGGAATAGCTTGTAAGGAGATGTTATGGTTATGCTAGCGATTCAAATATCCTCCTTGCTTCTTGACAGAGCGAGTCAGCCTGACAAGTAGGCTATCAGCCAAGAGATCATTAAGCTAAAGGGTTGAAGTGCCATTGCCAATGTGTGGGGGATGCCATGGCAACAAGGGTTCACCCTGCTTGAGAGACAAGATAAAAAACAATGAGAGGCAGGGTGCGGGGCCGTGTAACGATCGTCACTGATCGATGGCTCACTCTTTCTCTCTCGGGCTCTGCCTCTGTTCTTCCCTCTTTAGAGATGGAGGGAAAAAAGAAAGGGCAGCATCGTTTAGGCTTTGTGGCTAGCAGAGCTTAGGAGGTCCTTAAACACACAAGAGTGGGAAAAATGGTGAGGACAGGCACACTGTGAAAATGGCTGACTGTAATGATATCAATCGGTGAGATCCTCAAAAGATCCTGAGAGAATCCTTTACACATATACGATATCGAAAGGCCAAGTCATCAACATTTACAGCGAGTCGTTCCAAACCTGTATGACATTCTTTCATTAGAACACTAAAGAAGATATTTTGAGGAGTGTTTTTCAATACACTTGAAATATAACTTTTTCTCTACAATGAAAGTAAATAGAGTACAACAGTCAGATTTTGGAATTAAAAAACCCATTCATATTCTCCATAGGGAAACTGATTTTTAATGATAACTCTAAACTTTTAAAGACAGACAGACCTGGGGCCTATACCGGGGCAGGTTATGTTCCAGATAAGAGGTTGCAAACCAAACTTGGACCAATCAGCTGTGAGCAAAGTGACACATGCCTGATGCGATAAAGTCACTCCACCTGTTTCTACTCCAAATTAAAGGTCACTAAATAGCAAACGATTTTTAAAGACAAAATCGTCTGGCTTTTAGTAATGCTTATTTGTATGATTTAGATATTATTTATGTAATTATTATACCCTTAATCGATCACACATGTACGATTTTAGTTCATCAATTATAATTACGCAGAGTTTAAATGAATAAATATATAAAGGTAACATATACGCTTTAGAATCAATAAATGAAGCTATAAAATGACTACATGTGAGCTTCAATGTTCAATTCTCTATACCTTTATCAACTTTAAACTTCACAACTTCTACTTGCACTGCATACAGTAGCGAGACTTTTTCTTTTAGTTGTTGTCTTTCATAGACAGCTATTTTCTTCTTGCTGTGTGAATTTGTTTAAATTCTTAATATTTTAATACTTTTGTTTAATCAGTGAATTGCGCTGCTTCTCTCGCGAGAAATTAATCGCAGTTTCACTCTTTCTCAGCATGTGATTGGCTGTTCGCTACTGATGTCACACCTAAACTCAGGATCAAAGCCTGAGTTGACAGAGAAAGTTGATGATCAGCATCATGGCACTACCAAAGCCTGGTTGGATTGGTTTGGTTTTGTCAACTCGAAAATAATCCTGCAACCCTGAGTTTGTTCAACAACCATCATGGCACAGGCCCCTGCTGTGAGCGACTAGGTTGTTTATTGATGGCATATCCTTTGTTGAAGCCATCAGTCTGGATTATTTCAAATTATCATTTTAAAAAAAATCAAAATTTCTAGTGAAACTACATAATTACCCATGATTCTGCAAAAAAAAGCCCACCACTTCGCAACAAGCAAACCATGCCAAAAGAACCAAAGAAGCCCTGCAAATGACAGTCAGTTTCCCTATGCTAAATACATTGTTATGATATTATATTAATATTAAATATACTCCATTTTTAATTAAACTTTGTCATTTACAATACTTCTAGGAAACGTAGTTATTTCCATTATTAAAACTGTTAAGTACCCAGTCTAGTACCTTTGACTTTTTGTTTGATTTTCAAATCAAAAGTTTGCAATGTTGTGATTCACCTCCTATCAGGTAGGTAACTCTTAATTTAAGAATTTGTATTAATCCCCATGGGAAAAATACTTTCAAAATGTGGGCAGGTACTGTTGCACTCTAGGGTCCTTTTATCACAATACGAGTAATTTTATTTCACGATAATGATATATATCACAATATAGTTATTTTTGCTTTAAATACGTTTTTTTTTTTTTTTTTCATAATTCTTGTCACCATTTTCAAAATCACAAAAAACTAATACTAGTAAAAAAAAAAAGCAAGCTTACTGAAGCCAAGTTAACAGTGATAAAGAAAGAACAAAGAAACCAATTACAAGCAGAAAACAAACTATAATAGAACAAAGACACAAATGAAACAGACCTACCTGAAAAACTTCAAGCACTAGAAATAGGAAATTATTTGTAATCAAATTATTACAAACATGATTATCAAATGTATAAAAAACAATTTTCTTCACGGTGTAAATTAAATTTATACATTTCTTCATATTAAAGTTAGAAAAATGATTCAGTCAAGAGCAGTGAAAGATTTTCTTTTTTGTTGTTTGATTAACATTAATAACGCCAGCAGGAAAATGTGGATTCTGTCTGTTTAAGACCGACTGCACGGATCCAATATACTTATGCGTTTTCTTTCTGTTAACTGTTAACGTTCACTTAAGTTAAGACATAAATGACTGTTTACTTGCAAAGACATGGTCACTTTGACACGTGTATTTAACCATCAAGCCCAATTAGTCGGCAAAAAGCACTCTCACATGCTTTATGAGCAGTGGTTTATGATCAGCAGCTTCATGCGCGTGCGTCTCTGACAGCTTGCGCATATAGCGAAATAATTTGTATTTCGCTGCCTACTGTCCTATTCGCTTCAATGGTTTAATGTCATTGTTTTTAAACCGCAATACTTAAAAGCGCATGCAAACGATAAGCTTTCGTGACTCAACTGCGTACCACAGCAACGTCACTTGAGCGTAACCACAATAGACGATAGTCTAAAATCTCGACCAGCTGACAGATTTCTATATTCAATTGAATGGCATCGCTGTCGAAAAGTAATTAGCGAAGTGGATTTACTTATTGTAGAGTTAATGAACGTTATTATTAGCATTGTAATTTTTGGGGGATTTTTTGTTTGTACAAAACGAGAGGGTCAATCCCAAATGCGTAAGATCTTGCCTTTATGCAGTGGAAATACAAACCTGAAGACAGAGCACAAAGAGGAAGCCTTTCCACAGAAGGAAGACAGTCATACAGATTTGGATGTATAAATGTCATTTTAATTTTATGGCGAACTGTCCCTTTAAGTTCTCCAGAATGAAGAAGAGATCTGCAGGACTTTCGTATCAGGACAACCGAGCATCTCCGACAGTTCTGCCACATAAGCACGACAAACGACGTCAGACACAATCAGGCTCTCGGAGGCTGGTAGAAGCTCCTTGAGACATGTGATAAGCACCTGCTAACCCAACACCCCCCTAAACGTCTCTCTGGGCGCGCTCGCTTACTAGCAACACGTCCTGATCAATCCAGTGAAAGAAATCTGTCAGGAAATCTTTAGCATTAGGTCTGCCACCTGAATGAGGATCAGGCCCTTTCAGTCGGGCAGGGTGCAGATGGGTCTTAGGAATCTTCCTTTCCGCACCTCCGAGTGTCAATACGGATTATGAGCATAGCTTTTATCTTTTCAAGCGCACAGACTATTTACTCATTTAAATGGATGAATAAGTGTTTTCCCCCTTCTTCGATAAATAAAAAAATAAAAGACTTTGAATGCATTCAAATCCTGCTCCAAATTCAAATTCGCCTCCCTTATGCATCATTTGAGATCTAATCTGTCTTTTTAATCCACACAATTGACTGAGGGCAATTTTTTAACATACTTCCTTAAGACCTGAACGGATAAACACAGTCTAGCTATTGTCAGTGGCAAAGCACCTTTCTTCCCAACTTAAGACCAACAATTCGCTCTAAGATTGACTGCTTGCCAGCACATGCAAAGCAGGTGAGTTTAAGAAGCGTTTTCAGCAAAACGCCTGAGCAACAGAATCATAAAGAACTTTATTTACTGGTGTTTCATTGGCTACAAAAACAGGCCTTTATATCACCATGCCATCAACATAAAAAAGAGCCAATAAAACCTGTGAAGAAGCGCCACAACGACGAACAAATAAAAGCAAATTTTGACATTTCGCATTCAGCACATCTCTTTATAGGTCAGAGGCAACCCTGGCCGACCCTGCATTGTTTCTAAATGCCATTTTGTAAAAGAGGATCTCAGGAATTAATTAATGCATGGGTAGCTGCCACTGTCAAGAGGCACGCATTAAAATCAATGATTAATAAATTCAAAACACACAACAAACTCAGAGGGGAGATGAAACTAGTATTGTGTTCCCCAGGAAGCGGCCCCAGTGCGGGTCCTCCCACCAGCGAGGCGGCCACTCAGATGCCTAATGGAAAGTCGCCGATGCCAGCTGTGTGCCTGTGAATAAAATCACTTTAATTAAAGGCATTACAATGAACAGAGAATATACGCGGCAGAGTCGACAGGAAACGGCCCTCTTACTTGACACACACACACACACACAGCCAAAGCGGCATAATACCTAAAAGAAATAGAGGTCCCAGATGATCAAAACACAATAAAACGAAAAGCCCGCAGCTTCTTTTCTGAGGCTATCAAGCACAACAATTACAGTAAAACACACATAATTACATTACACATATCTTTCCTGGTGTTTTCTATTATCAGGTAATCTGGGGTGGGAGGCCTTTGCGTTCTTATGAAATTTAATTGCCGTTCAGACATCAGATCATTTATTTTCAGACTTCCAGAGACCACGCAAAATCTTTTTACTCTAAATGCTTAAGCATTAAAAGAAATCAGCATAAGGATGCAGAACACTGAACCGCAAATTGTTCATTCTGCGGCAAAAAAGATTTTCAATTGTCTGTATACTTTTGAAATATCATGCTGTCTTGCAAGCAAACAAAACAGCAAAATTACTGTCCACCCCCATAGAACAGACGAAGGGTTCCTCTTAATCTGATATACAACAAAGATGAGCCATGATTATATTCTCCCTCCTCTTCTTGTTTTAAATAGACTGGGAGCAGTGCCCAGAGACAGCTGGGGTAAGCTCAGCCCAGCTGATGCCGGATCAGTGGAGCAGTTTGTCTATTTAACCATAAGGGGGCGGCAAACGCAAACTCACCCGGACATATGCAATTAATTCACAAGCAAATAACATGCAAATGAAGAAATGTGACAACAACACATACATAAACATCTTCTGCATTCAATACAGAAGGACTGCACATGTTTAAAAACAGGCTTAACAGTTGTTCTCTGGCTCATAAGATTCACAGAATGTGCCATTGTTTAGAGGAAAAATAGAGAACACATGCGACAACTCTTGTGGAAATGCATCTAAAACAAAGTTGATCTTGACAGACTGAAGAATACGGGTTGAAAAAGCATTCTGGATTGTAGTTTACTTACAGGTCATAATTTCCAAAATACATTTTACCATTGTATCACAAACACCGCTATACATCAACTTCGATTGCAGTCTGTGAGTGTATTTTCTTCACTGAACAGGAGGGGGAGTATTAGAGGGAGGGGCGGGAAAATCAAACAAGGGTAAAGATGAAGGACTAGCTTTCACCACCAGAAACACGGTTTAATAAGTTATGAATCTATTCAGGGTACGGGTATGGTAATATATGTCTAGTCTGTACCGTACAAGAGCTTTGTATGCCAAGACTTTGAAGCCTGGTTGCTGCAACAGCATCCTTTCACTACAAGGAAATATTTCACAAATTATGCCTACACATTCAGACCTTTTCTCATAAATCAGAGGGTTGCTGCATTTGAATTGAGGTAGCACACATGATTTGGAATTTCAGATCGAAATTGACATGAAGCCAAAATAAATCCACATATTACCAATTATCATAAACTAAACAAACAATATGTTAATTATTTCTAGATGCATATATAGACAATATTGTATACCACTTTAAGCGTTGATTGTTTAATGTCAAATATAATTTTAATGAAAATAAGGTTAATTTCTTTTAAAGACCATGCCTGGTGAAAGAACATAATTTGCCAGAACGCCATTACTTTTGTTGACGCAATTCAGTAAATTCCTATTCCTATCATTCCACTAAAATCTCAATTCAACTTCCTGTTAGGCCTGGCAAAAACAAATGGAAGTCAGTTGTTAAATTATGTTGTTAAAATGCGATTAATCTTGATTAGTAACAAAAGCATGATTGAATGTTACTGCAGTTAAATTGCTAGATTGCACTTTTCATTCTGAAGTTTCCCAAAATGTGTGAAATGTGTCTACGTTAGCCTAACGTTACATAAGAAAATATTGAATAGCCTACTTTTTAAGCGCAGTGACCCACGGGTGTGTGTGTCCCTGTATTAAAACACTAACCTGGTGTATTCAAATAACCCGCTAAAATCTCTTCCAACTGTGAATTACTTGAGTTTCTGCGCATGACGCTCTGATTTGAGCTCAAACTTAACCGTCGCCCCTAGCTCGACTTTTGTTGATGACGTCCAAGTGGGCGCCACTCAGCGAGTCACGTGTGTAAACAAAGTTGCTGCCACGTGGTCAGGCGGGAAAGCTTCTGTGACAGTTGAGCTTGACAGCTCATGAGAGACACAGTGCTACAAGATTGGTGAAACTTAAATTGATATCATTCTTTTAAAACAATATAGCGTTTTTTAATAAGTGAGATAGTCCTGAGAATGAGGTCACGAGAAACTTATTTTGTAGCCAAGAAAAGAAAAGAACATAGGGTTAAAAAATAAACTAGCATTAGCCACTGCCTGTTCCTTGTCTTACACACATACACACAGCAAACGGTCGTGGGATTTTGGATCCAAAGAGGAACAACAACAATAAATCGCAAAAAATACAATAGTAACACTATTAATACATAAATATGTTATTTAAAAATATATTTTTTTTGTATTTCAATTTATTCATGGTATAAATAAAAACATTAATGTTCAGTGTCTCTAGCAGCATGAGGTTATACAAAATATACAATAAACTACATATAAGTTTTTTGTTTAACAGTTTTGACTGGCAACTGGGATTACACTGCTGTTATCTTTGAATATGCATGTTTGTTTTATTTAATGTTCAAAAATGTTAATTTAAATTAACATTTATTTAATTTTTACAGTATATATATATATATATATATATATATATATATATATATATATATATATATATAAGCAAGAAAATCCTGATTTTATAAATGATAAATTATTTGAATAAAGTCTTACTATTTGTGTATGATATTAAGGATTATTGAACAGTTCCGTCACTGTTCTATAATATAAAGAAATCACTTAATCCTGCTATTTTTATTGAAACAGTATTGTGTTAAAAACACACAATCACCTCATTAGCTGAACTATTCTAGGTGAAAAATGAGACAGTGTAGATTGAATTTTCTCATTTGAACTGAAGAAAAGTTGTGTGAATATAGCTTTTTAGCCCCCGCCACCTCTTAGAACCGTAGGGTGCTTTTGATGAAGATGGCTCACTAACAACCCGAGAAAAGCCCGCTTATTTTGCCTAAAACTGAGTCATCTAAATGAATTATCTAAAACAATTTACTCCCCACCCCGTGTCGTACAGGAGACAGAACAACACAACACATACTCATTAATGCATGTAGGCTGATTATACATTTCAACCCTGATAGCACCTGAACTACTCAATTAACAATTACAAACAAGCAATTCACTCAAGGACTGGAAAGCTTACCCTTGGTTTGTCTGAAAAGAAACCCCTTCTTGCGTCTGCTACAGTATGGCATGGAGTGCCTTACCCCTGGTTTACTCTTGGTTTAACAAGACAAGGCTTAAGCCTAGTCCCATAATAAAATGCATGTTTGAACTGAAAGCAACTTGCTCTGACATATCTTAAAATACGTCAGTGACATTTTTTGACAAAATTCAAAAAGTAATGTTATCTAAGGCACGTTTTTAAAAGCTACTTAAACTAAGGTCTAATCCAGGTTTGTCTGTGAAACCAGGCCTTAGACTATAAACACAGATATTTTAGACATTAGACCAATACCAGATGCTCTGAAATCCAAGATTAAACATATTAGCTTCATAAAATTCGTAATCCTAAATAAATCAAAATGTAAAACAATATAATCAGCATTTCATACATATTTTAACCAGAACTTTGTTGAGAACTCTTTTATTGGATCGTGTCGTAGTAGTCCACGGCATTATGAATTTTAGTGGCAGACAGGGGGCACAGAGCTGCGACTAGGTGTGACTTTTGGCGGTGATGGCTGGGAGATCATCCAATGGGCACCTGCTGCTGCTGCCACCAGCGTCTGTGCGGAGGGAACAAAAGGGGCCATTGAGCACATAACAGCTGTTGCGCTGTTGCCTGCCTGAGGGCCCCCCGGCCCCCAGGGTCTGTCTGCTGGGGGAAGCCACCACCTCCTCTTCAACGTTGACCTCCATACAGCTCTTTTAAGAGACTGCATGGTAGCCATCCTGCTGCCACAATGTTAAATACAGAACAGTGACGTGGGACTCCAATCACTGTAAACCTCAGTAAGGTTAGGATCTTAGCATGAGGGACACAAACTGCGCTAATTGATCGTTAAAGGGATAGTTCATCCAAAATTTCTGTCATCATTTACTCACCCTCATGTCGTTCCAAACCTGTATGAGTTTATTTCTTCTGTTGAACACAGAAGATATTTTGAAGAATGTTGGCAACCACAGTCGACAACATACATTAACTTCAATAGTTTTGTTTTTCTTTTTTTTTCTACTATGCAAGTCAATAGGTGTCGTCAACTTTGTGGGCAACCATATTCTTCAAAATATCTTCTGTGTGAAGAAAGAAACTCATACAGGTTTGGAACAACAATGACAAATTTTTCATTTTTAGGTGAACTATCCATTTAAGGTTGAGAAGCTTTCATCTATCTCATCTCCAATCCCTTTTGCCATTAACTGCTTAACCTGCCACAAAACGTGTTTTTAAATTACCCCGATCTGCATTGCATGTTGTATAACGGTCAGTTGTAGAATAACAATGTACGTGTGTAATGTTTCAATACCAATCACATTTTCAACAACTGAAATATTAAAGCCCAAACCAAAATTGCCTTAAGCAGATTCCAGTCACCAACACAGCACCCAAACACTGCCAGACCAAGGCAGCAGAGCGATTGTCAGTGTGCAATGTAATGAATTACCCTAGTCTCAGCAGCAGCTGTTGAGGAGCTCACAGACCTCAAGTCCAGCCTTCTGATCGTGACAGACAAAGCATCACACTGACATCTAGTGGATCATGTCCTTGGTCTCTCCGTAACACTCGTTCTCAGACTGCAAGCAGAGGGCACTGTGTATGTAGATGCACGAGTGAGACAGCCATTACAGGCCCTGTTCACCATTTTGTTTCATAGATCTCATACATGATGTTCCACTTCAGTACATCTGCTATTTTTGACTCCTATTGTAAAACAGCCAGCAAGTGCACATATTTTTCCCAAACTACATAGATTGCTTTTTGGTAATTAGACGACTTATTATAAGAACCATTCCAGTTCCATTAAAAGGAAAATTAGGCTGCCTCTGTGCATGCATGTCAAATTACACACGCTGGAGTTTTTCCCATGAAGTTAAATGCGTTGCACTACAGGGTGTAGCCTTGTTAGTAAATTAAATGGTTGTCATCTAAAGCACTTTTTTTTTTTTAATGCATCATCTCTTTGGCTGCTCATTCATCTCTCATATAGAAATGGTAATTGTAAACATGTTAAAAACAATTTTCACAAAAGGTTATTATAAAATATTTTAAAAGTTAATTGGAATATAATATAGTCCATATATAATAGAGATATATATAAATATGTTAAGTGGTATTTTATAAACCTCAAGAAACAAATAAGTATGGTAATCATAAAAACTGTCTGAGACAGTGGCTTTATTTAGACATATGATATAGAGAAATGTAGCAGCATCTCGTTTAAAAACATACCTATAAAAAGTGAATGGTCAAATTTGGTTACAAACACACAGGAAGCAAAAATCTTAAATATAAAAATCAGAGTCCAAGCTTCTGAAGCTGGTGATTTCTCTGGTCCTTTCTGGCAGTAGAGACTTGAGTCCCTGTGACAACCTGTCAGGGTTTTGCTGGTCCAAATGGCAACCTGAGCAACAGAAACCCATGCCCATATTTGTGTGGGGATCTCTGTGGTCATCTTCCCATCTGCTCCAGTCCCACCCTCTTTTAGCAGCAACCAGAGCCAGTTACAGCTCTGAGATTTTGGCAGGTAGTCTACATTTGTAAAATAAAAAAAATAAAATAAAAAACAAAACAGACCCTTTTGACCATTTAAAAAAAAAAATATAGATGTCTTTCAAGTCTCGTAAGAAAAAAAAAAACGAGCATTAGACATTTTTGGTCTTTTGAGTCTAATGCCAATGCATGTGAACTGATAGCTGGGTTTGTCCTGTAATGCCATTCATTTGTTGATTTTCACTTCAATTCATCAGTCAGGGCTATGTCCTATTCCATACGTAAAGGAAGTCAGGAGTCGGTGTTCTCGGGCTTCTCGCTGCTGTGTGGTGGTGTGAGCACTCCAGAGGGAATCGGAGACCTCTGACTGCTCTCGATGTCCCCTGGCTGATATGAGTGCGCCTTCCCCTGAAGAACAAGAAAAGAAGCAACAAAACTTTAGGCAAGAGGAGATGAAAGAAACAAATTTTGTGGCTTGGGCAAATGAATGTACAATTCTTTAGTCAGAACAAGATAGACAGTAGTGTTGAAACCCAAGTTTTGATTGTGCGTGCGAGTGTGCATATATAAAAACTGGCCTGAGACAATTAAGTTGTGGCCTAGCTTCAAATGCACAAAACTTACCAGCCATTCCAAGTAAGCCACATGGGTCTGGATATTGTGCATGTCATCTGCTGCTATTCCTTTGAATGTCTTGAGGGCTGAGCTGCCGGCTTCACGAATAGACATGGCGAAAGGGACCATCCAGCTCACACACTCCTCCAAATCACACCACTTCAGCCCTTGAACAAAACATAATGTATATATATATATATTTTTTTTTTAATTACATTTTGTAATATAAATACTTCATTTAATAAAGCTATCGAGAAGAAATACAAAAAAAGTTGTTAAAATCATACCTGAAACTTTCATCACTAGCTCTAGAGAAGAGAAGTGGAAGAGTGCAGAAGCTGCGAGGAGGCTGTAAGAGAACTCCAGACTTCTTATATCCAGTACACACAGATCCAAGAGCTACACAAAAAGACAAAGACAAATTAAGATTCTAAATCCTAAGTAAAGAAAGAGACATCCACAGAGACATCTGCTCAGAAAAAAAAAACATGTATGCAAAAACTTTAAGCAAAGAAGTATTACTAGGGATGCTTTTTGTCTCCATTTTAAACCCAGACAATTTATATACTAGATTATTAGAATTACTAAACAAATAATATGATCATTGACATTCAACTCAACACCTTCGACGAAAAACTAAAGAAAGACCTTGGAATTTATGCGTGTAGTTCGCAGTACTTTTTAAATATGTTCTTATAGGTTTTTAATTCTGGTAAAAAGCTCCAATCTCCTATTCCGTTCACAAAACAAGGTTTTATTTCATTACATTTATATAGTAACTTGTAGTTAAATTAGTCAAATCACATGAATATGAAAGTAGTGTTCCTAAAGGGATAGTTCACCCAAAACTTGTCATTACTTACACTCATGTCATTCCAAAACCTGTATTATTTAGGTTTAAAAAAAGAAACATTTCAAAATATCTTATTTTGTGTTCCACAGAAGAAGAAAAAATTAAAGTAAACAATTTTTTAGTTTTTGATTAGACTAGTATGCCTTTAAAACATAGTTTCACAGAAAAGTGCATTCACATATTGGGAGCAGCTTTGAAAAAGATAAAATCAGAAACACCATGTACACCTGCGGTATGTGTAGTAGAAAACAAAAGAGTGCCAGGCCTTCACACTGCAGGACACGACACGTGCAGAATCACAGCTTTTTTTGCGGTAAATATAGTCAGACACCATATTGTGATTTCAACACGATTAATTGTGAAGTCTTACCTCTGCAATCTGCGCAAATGTAGCCTGTGGGTACTGGGCTATGAGAACTTCAGCAGTCTCCTTCAGATAGGCCATCTGCATGTAGATGTTGAGCCAAGCCACTGGGGTTAAAGGACTCAAACTCCAATTCAACTCCTGAAGAACAACAACAAATATAGAGTACAATAGTCCACAACACAATATAAGCAGCAGGTTTAGGCACAGTACTGAGGTTAAAAGATGATAATCTACCTTCATGATGATAATTTCCATGCTAAGAATGTCATCCTCGGAGCAGGCCCCATCAGTGACGTAAGCAAACTGATACACCTTAGGAGGGTATATTTCCTTTGAAAGAGAACATAATGTGTAATTACATTTCAGGTTCAAGTGGTGCACCTTAACTTTGAAACAGTCTTAAAACATGGAATTACACTGATAGGATATTACAGTCCTTATCAAAAGTTCAGGCTGAAGTACAAGGGCAACTGAAAGTAAAACTTACCTCCATTTTGGCAGCTATGAAGAGACATGAGATGCCTACAAGCTGTAGTGTTGTTTTAAGAACATTCTCTTGTGTGGCCATGAAGCGATCAAAGTAGTCCTGACCCAAGTAAAACGTTTCTCTGTGTAACTTGTACACCTCACAAACCTAAGACAGTAGATGTCAGTGTTAAAGATCACCATTTAACATTTCAGTGCTTATGAAATAGAAACAACCACTCATCGCTTTTTTAGAAAAAACCTACTTGCTTTACTTTTCATTTTTAGTTATCCATTCTATGAAAACAGACATCGCATACTAAATCTGGAGAACACGGTGATATTTATTTGTATGCTAGGGTATACGTTCAGTCAGTGTGTGTGACAGAGGTGTAGCAGCACATCAATTACAGTTCAGTAAGTACCTCCATTTCAAATTAACTGTTTGGTGTGTTTAATGTTTATGTTTTCCGGTACAGGAGGGGGGAAGATAAGACGATTGATTATTTTTCTATTCGGTTTACTGTACAAACTATGGCCCTATTCAGAGGGGATTCGTTTGGGTTTCACAGGTGTACCTCGTCTGCGTTTCTCACACAAACTCTGTAAAAATTCTAGGACAAATTACCTACAGTTTTTCAGTAAACTCAGCATTCCTCTGAGAAATCTAATCCCGTCCCAATGTGAATGACGATATCGTATTATATGATCGCTTCTCCTTACATGTTTGTCCAACCCGAGCTACCACACCACTCTTTCACATGCTATCATTTCAATACGAATGGTATCCGACAAAAAATAATAATTATAAAATAGAGTTTGTAAAGATGCATTTATTTGGAATATACATAAAAATGTGAAAATATGCAAATGCATAAGGTGTATCAATAGCTTGAAGACTGCCCATTTTAAAATCAGCGTCAGATAAGATACTTGTTTTGATGTCTCTGCTCACTTTTGTGAGGTTTATTATAAACAGCTACTTCTAAAAACTTGTGTTAAGTTTATTTAAATAGGCGTTTAATAAATAATAAAGCTATATCAATAAAATTCAGTAAAAGACGCAATGCGTGCAAGCACAGCATGTAACTTTCTGTAACGCCCATGTCTTAAAATACATCCCACCTGTAACGCCCATGTCTTAAAATACATCCCACCTGTTATGTAAACATGTGTATGTCAAATTGGATTGTGTACTTTTCCCATTGATTTAAAGGAACAACAACTACACTGTTAAACAAAAGTCAATCAAGCTTTTTTAACTTTTTATGATAGAACTTATGGGTTGGTGGTAATGTTTGACACTTTATTGATTTTTCAGTGTTTCTGTAAAATAATAATAAAATTCTACAACTACTATTGCTAACAAGCTGCTGGGCTCCTGAATAATTACATTGTCAGAGTTCGCTCGAACTGATTTGCTGAAAACAAAATGCGGACAGTAATAGATGAGCGCTAGCCAATGAGATTTGCCGCTTCTGCATTATTCCCGCCCACTATCGAAGGAACAGGCAGTGGCTTCTGCTTGTTCTTTAAAAATTAATTCCAAATGAGAAAAAAAACTCTGAAGACTCTCTCTTTCTTTGCGTGAGTGAGAAATGCAGAGTGCTCCCAGCCTAGAGACAGTGAGCCGGGCGCCTTCACATTACAGTTTTCGGTGAGTCAAATATGCTGCGCATCCATTGATATGAATGAATAGTGCGCTTTAAAGAGTGTGAAACTTTCAAGTGCTCAGTCAGTGTTCAAATGTAGGAAAGAAAAAAACAAATATTTATGTGCTAAACTTGTTCTTAGCCTACAACTCAATCACTGGCCAGTGAAATCTAACAATTTATCATCAAATGGTCAGCGATAGACATTAGTCACCCTAACGCAGGCATGGGCAAACTTGGTCCAGGAGGGCCGCTGTCCTGCAGAGTTTAGCTTCAACCCGAATCAAACACACCTGAACCAGCTAATAAACGTCTTCAGGATTACTAGAAGGCTACGGGCAGGTGAGTTGTATCAGGGTTGACACTAAACTCTACAGGACAGTGGCCCTCCAGGGTTGAGTTTGCCCATCCCTGCCCTGGCGTGAAATTTGATCACATTTTGCAAGTGATTAACTCGCTTTGTAAAGGGTTGTTGCAGTTATTTTTCAGATGCATTCACAACAACATAACATTGATATTAACGGTAATTTCCAAGCCTCTATCGGAGTTTCAAATTATGTTCCGCACATGCAGATCTTTTGCACACGCAGTGGTTAAAACTCATTTGCTTGGTACACATGCGTGCCGAACCGACAAACCCACGTACAGTTACACCGCCAGTGTAAGGTAAATTTCATCGTCAGCACACGTGTACTGTATGAGCACAGTCAGATTTTTCTAACCGCGTATACTGCACACTCAACTCGCACATACATCTTTGAATATAAATGAATGAGATGAAAAAACAAACTTCTAGAAACGGCAACATTGAGGAGTGCTTGTGTGAGAGATACAGGAAACTGTAGTTTGCACAGAAAATATATCTTATGTTTTAATATCTGGAGAGAAATGCTGCAGACACTTTACTAATATGAAACATTCTAGTGCGCATTTGTCGATCGCCTGTGATCACGCACGCTATCAAACAGATGAAGCAGTCACAAAGAAATTCAAGTGTACTTTGGGCTCTACTTGCAGTTAGCTTTTAATTATAAGAAAACCTGAGAACTTGAGGAACAGCTTTTGTAAACAACTTGAGGTTTAGACAAGAATGAAGGAACTTGCGGTGTCCCCACCCCTCTTAATGAGATTAGATTAAGACGTGTGAATGGTTCAACAATGATTACAAACCTCCATAAGCCAATCCAGCAGAATCGCTCTCATTTTGGGTTGGAGATTTGGATGTCTCTCCATAACGTGCGTATCTCGCAAGTAAAGTTTGTCTTTTCGAAGCAGGTTGTTCCACACATCATCTTTGCTTGCCCAGCTGTGAGAAGTTACAGGGGAACACGTTAACTTTTTCATGTACATCCATATATCATAGAATGCATCAACAAAGATGTCTTGTCATACAAGTTGCTCTATTGGCAAACATTAAATCATGTCAATCTGCAGTTTGGAAAGTCAAATCTCACCAGAGGGCCGGCAGAGGGGTAGAGCGCGTGGGGGTGATGAAAATGCTTTCTGAGGCGTACTGTGTAAATCCCATGCTGCCAACAGCAACCGGTTCCTCGACTTCATCAGGTGTGGGGATCCGCCTGCATGGGCTTGTGTAACCAGTGTCAGGATTCCAGCAGGCCTGAGCAAGAGGACAAGATGAGAAAAGAAAAGAGAAGAAGAAGAAGAAGAAAAAAAAGAAACAAAGTAAACTAACGGATATAAACAAATACAAAAGCCCGCCCTCTGCAACTACGACAGGCTTCAAAGGCATTTTGAAAAGGACCTTCCATGGCACAAAAAAGCTTCCTGTGTAAATTCAAGCCATGACATTTACCCTAACCACTCACTACACTAAAGTGGCATAGGCAGCAATGATAACCATGTAACCACTACAGACATTGAGAGGGACAAACCCCTCCAATATGTAATATTTTTGATGCTGTTCTGTTTGTTCTTACGATTACAAAACGTTTTAAATTACATTTATAGGCTGGTCTGCCTCAGTGGTCTAACAGTGCTTGCCAAATGTCAAAATTACATCAAAGGCTGCGGGCCATTGCGGTTAACAGATACTGAACATTAATTCAAGCATAGTCCTTCAGTTTTTACCAGAGGAAGAGATGTAGCTAAACAATAATTGGCAACTGTTTTATGATAGAAATGTTAAACAACCAAATGTAACAACCTACTCAACTTTTGTCAAATTTCAATCTGAAGTGAAAATATAGGCCAAATCATTTACATGATTCATGTAATTCTTAACAAACATGCACTTTCAACATTAGACGTACAAATTGAGTAAATGTGTGCATCTTTCAAAAATAAATAAATAAATATATATATAGGAAATGGTTTGAAATCAAGACATTTATGGCCTTAATATTAAATTCGATGTCTCTGTATATATGAATAATTTCAGCACATTTTAGACCATAAGTCTCATACACCACTTTGCATCCACAGAAAAGACTAAAATAAAAGTGCCAATGGGTTTAGCATCACTGATATGAGATGCGTGGTGAGGCCTATGGATATTATACACACACACAACAGTCAGGATTCATCCATACCTGGGATGCACATGGTTTCTTTCTGGTCATCTCTGTGATTTCCTCATCTAGATCTTGTAAATGCTGTGAATTCAAAAACAAAACTGTCAGTGACTTCATCACTCATTATTTTATTAATATAGGCACATTATAAAAAGTTGAATAGCTTCCTTACAATAGCCACGTCTGCTTTCCTCTTCCTGGGACGCACAGAATTGGTTTTAGGAGCTTCATCTGTAGTGTTAATCTGCTCTGTTCGTAGCCTGCGTCGAAAAAAAATATTGTTACATTTCCACATTGGCCTGAAACGCTGTGACTAACTGCGCCAACTCGCTGCTGCAACTTTTCCATGCATGCACACTGATGGTCAAAGCCTTAAAATGACACGAAAGCGAAACTTACCCTTTCTTGCTTGGCATGGTATCCACACGTGTGACCTTGTTGAGTGTCGAGAGCCTAAAAGATAAAAGTGTTACTTTACAAAAATGTCCGATTTGTGGCTTTTAATCCCAACCCCCATCATGTAAATCTTCACAATGCGCTTTAGGCGCGGGGAAGTAGAACCGGGCGCGATGTTCAAGAGGTCAAAACTACACGAAAAACACAACCGACCACTTCAAAACCAAAGATATGTGCACTTAAAAGTATATATTTTCAAAGTAAACCAAGTGCGTGCCGATATTTCAGTTAGTTTTTTAATAAAGCTACACGTTTGCATTGCTCAACCCAAGAGAGCCAGAAAATGGCCGAGCCAATCATTATTTCTCATTTCATTGAACCCACTCTAGCAACAGAACCTAAAGTCTAGGCAATCCAACATTGTAAAGTTTGCTTCCCCAAACCCTTGAAATGCATATTACTTGTCTGATGTCACTTTTATCGATCTTTAACCAAATTATTGTGCAATGCACGTACCTTAATATGATGCTCTCTGAAAATGCGTTCCCTCCACGGATATCCTCAAACGCAAAAGTTAGGATGGTGTGACATAAAGCATTATTTTTTTTAAAAAATGATCAAAGAGTGCGTAAGCAGTGAGCATATGGCTAAGCTGTGATGTGTTCCGCAGTCCGCTCGCTCTGAGCTGGCGCCAGTAATTTTGCGCCTTGTCTTATAACCCGCCAGCAGTCGTTAAAAGGGGCCGTCAACGCGGGTCATTTAAAATCCCCGCTCTGCTACAACGTTAACAACCGCGAAGCAGTGCGATCAATACCGCTGTAGTGCGATTGACACCGGCACGGAGCGAGCATGCGATATCCAGGCGTTATTATTCAAACATATGATGCTCAATAAAACTAAGTTTAGAAACATGAAAAATTTGCCGGCAAAACGAGGCGTGTGTTTGTTGACGTCACGGCAATGAGGTAGCGGAAGTGCGTTGAGCACATGGCTAGCAGGCTCGAGAAGTAAACAATCCCATTGATCAGGTTAAATTGATGGATGTAATCGCTTTATAGTGTTAGTGAGACATGAAATTGAATGTTTTGGTTGTACTCTGATGGCCGTTTGAGATCTCAAGTGTTGTCAAGCTAATATAATGCATTATTTTGTTACATTTGCTGATTAGGTTAACGCAGGCAAATCAGTTTCAGTGTATTTGACTGGCGCCCCCCTTAGAAATTCCCCAAACTTTCAATATACAACAGCGTTTTAAAATAATAGAGGTGTATCTTTTACATGTTCAGATGATTAATGTAGCTTGGATGTTGTCATTAGATCCACACTTCTGTCAGTTAACCTTTGACCAGTCACATGACATCAAAAAGCACACAAATCTGTTTTTTTTTTTTTTTGGCTTAAGAAATGAAGTTTTTAAATATTTTCGGACGCTTAAAATCAAATGTCATTGGCATGATTCACGTCCGAGCCTTGCCAGGTAACGCATTTGACGGGAGAACAAAATTAACATTTGAAAGACTAAACTTTTAATTTATTTTCTTTTACAGGAACCCCTTTGAACCGCGCTACTCTCTCAGAGATCACAGAGGAGGCATGTCGAGAGGCGGAAATTTACCACCACGCAGGACTTGTATGTGCTCAATACAGTTAAACGTATCATTAGCATTATGTCTTTGTTTAGAATTACAATAATCTCGCTCTTTCTAACATATAATAATCAGCTATAATGTTAGCGGTGCTATTGATTCGCGAACGAATCATCCTTTTAAATCGGATCTTTTCAATGAATTACTGTGTCGAATCTTGTATACCTGGCACCATAGATTGCACCGGTTTGAACGATTCATAAACCGGTTCGAGTGGTTCTCGAGTCATCTGACTCATTGAACCGAGAATCATCTCCGACATGTCTGATTTGTATTTATTGTTTTACTTTTTTTTTTATTAAACATTACAAAGCATTTAACCAATACAGAATAATATGGAACAACAAATCAAAGAAGACAAAAATATACACAGACACAAATAAGTTGCTAGGGTAACAAAAAACAAGAACACTGAAATAAATGTATAACAAAATGGGGACAAAAAGGTTGAATATAGAGATACAGTTTTCATTGCTTTGGGATTAACAGAGCTTTGGATAGTTTCCATGTACTTGTCTAGATCAACTTTGAATAGAGAAAACAGATGTTTAGAGCCAGTATGTTTTTGTTTGTAGCCTATGTGAAATTTAGCTATAGTAAACACAAATTGATCATGTAATATTGTCCTGTTTTCTCTTTTGAGTAGTAAAAAAATCCAAAGAAAACATCTTTAAAACAGAAAGAAAAGTCACTTACAAGGTATAATATGATTGCATTGGAAACAATAGCATATCCATTAGCAGTTATAGGAATTTTATATTTCTGTAAATAATCTAAATAGTTTGCCAAGTCTGCCCTGTGAGTTAAAAAGCTGTCCAACTAAAAAAAGGTCGTTTTGGAACCAGTTGTAAGAGAAAAGTGATTTATTCTTGTAGAGAATGTCCTTATTGTTCCATAAGTAATATATGTGCTGAGAAAAGTTGTGTTTGTATATTAGGGACCATGCCAAGAGCATCTGCGTATTAAAATTTGAAAGTTTGACAGGGATCTTTGTAACATTATAGTTAAAAGTAAGAGAAAATTCAGACCACCAACTTTAGAGAAAATATAATTAGGGATAATATTCCAAAGTGAAGAGGGATTTTTAAGGACATTTTTAAGACAATTAATTTTAATAGATTTGTTTAAGGTAGTATCCGACATGTCTGATTCGTAATGACTCAAAAACATTTGAAGTGAACCGATTAATTGCGTATTAGCATAATGTTAAGCATAATTATAATAATCGTGTTTATGAGAAATCATTATAAGGATAACGACACAGGGGAACGATATCATTGGAATTTCCACTGAACAGGAAGACAGGGCGAGACATCGATCAGCTCCTCCTCCTTTTTAAAATAACCAATAGTTTAGTTTATATCACAGTTTGGCCAGAGCTGTTGAGCTCGGTAAAGCTGCAGTTTTCTCCTATTCTCTAATCGTCCTCCTAATCCCCTTATCGCTTTTAAATATAGTATTCTGTACAGAATTCAAATGAGTCCGAAACGTTTTCTGGTATGCGCCGACTCGCACATATGTACAGGAAACTGTGTGTGCTCTGTGCCTGTTCGCCTAACACTAAATTGATTCGCCCCAATGGAAAGCATATTTACACTGTCTGAATTGTTCCCTTTCCCCTATATAGTGCACTTAGTGCCATTCACCATGTAGAAAATAGTAAATGTGTGAACAAGTGACCGATTTTTGCCGCTGCAGCTTCAGTGTCTATTTATCATGTAGGGGGTGGGACGCTTTAGTTTCTAGAGAGCATTTTATTGGACAGAAAATCTGTTGAGAAGCTGAAGTGCAGAGTGATGTCATCAAAATCATTGATCCATATTGGCGGAAGTGAGAGACTGTAAGTTTTGAATACTTATATCTTCTAAATGCAAGTTTTGTCATTGTTTTGGAACACACTAGCTTATAGAAGACAGTAAGGCTAAAGTATTCATACTAAAAGCCAAAAAAACCTTCAATTTTGATACCATGGGGACTTTAAAGCTCAGACTGCAGTGGGCAGTTATAATAAACAATGTCCGTTGGTGTAAACGTCAGTATAGTTGTCGTCGCCCTTAACATGAACATTAAATTAGAATAAATATTTTAAAATTATGGTCGAAAAAGACGCATGGCTTTGTTGGAATGTTTCATTTAGAGTATGTAATATCACCCCATGATGTCAAATACCACGTCATTATTTAATGACATAAAATAAGACCTGAATCAGATTCTTAAACCGATTCATGGAAACAAGTCAGATCAGTCTTCGGATTTCTAATAGCTTCTTTCCAGTACGAGTGCCTGCAAGGGTCATAACTAGGAGATATGACTCCATTTTCTTTAAATGTGACTGAATGAAATTACATCATCAAACCAGTCTATTTGGTAAATGTTATCAGATTTCTCTTTTGTCAGATATGCTTCTGGTCAGTGTGCTCAATGTGTGAATGCTCATTTCAGATCATTCTCTGTATGACAGGATGGGCTGATCATTGAAAACATGCATGATATTCCCTACACCCTTGAGGTGGGTCCAGAAGTGTGCGCATCAATGACAGCTGTGTGTGCAGCAGTCAGGGGACTTTATCCATCTTGGCCGCTCGGTGTTCAGATTCTCTCAGCTGCAAACCAATCAGCACTGGCTGTTGCCCTGGCCTCAGGTGTTCACATGACTGTACAAGCTATCATGAATGCCATTTCAAACCGAGGTATTCTCTGACAAGACATTAATGAATGTTTACTTCTGCCCCTCCACAGGGCTGGATTTTATCCGTGCAGAGGGGTTTGTGTTCTCACATGTTGCAGACGAAGGCCTGTTAAACGCTTGCGCTGGCGAGCTGCTGCGCTACCGCAGACACATAGGAGCAGAGCACGTTCAGATCTTTACAGACATCAAGAAGAAGCACAGGTATCTGTGATCTGAGTGCATTACGTGCTGGCTGACCACAGAGCTCGAACAGAGGCACAGCACAGTGTGGTGGTTTCTGCTTTATTGTGTGATATGTTTGATAATGTTACAGTGCTCATGCCCTGACTTCAGATGTGAGCATAGCTGAGACAGCCCAAGCAGCTGAGTTCTTCCTCTCTGATGGAGTCATCGTCACAGGAACTGCCACTGGAGCACAGGCTGATCCAGAGGAACTGAGGGGTGAGTCTGGCTGCCTGATGTCAGAATATACTTTAGTCTGACTGTAAAAGTGATGTGTGTATTTTTTAATGTCTATACTTAGTCTTCGTGTATGATTAAGTCAACTTTTAAGATATTATGCTATCCAATATGTCCTCTTAGTTGGTAAGTGGGTAACAAGGCTTATTAAAAAAAAAATACAGTAAAACAGTAATATTGTGAAATATTATTACAATTTCAAATATTATAGCTAAAATATTGTAATATATTTTAAATGCAATTTATTCCTGTTATGGCAAAGCTGAGTTTTCAGTATCATTACTCTGTGATGTCACATCAGAAATCATTCTAATTTGCTGATTTGGTGCTTATCAATGTTGAAAATAGTGTTTTTTTTGTGGAAACTGTGATCCATTTTTTTTATTTTGATTATTTGATGTATAGAAAGTTCAAAGGAAAAGCATTCATTCGAAATAGAAATCTTGTGTAACATTATTAAGGTATTGATCCGGTTAAAGTCTTTGCTGAATAATGAAAAATGAACGTATGCTTGACCCCAACATTTTGAACGGTAGTGTACCTTTTGTGTTTGATAAAAAGTATTAGGGCTATAAAGTGATCAATTCTTAGTATGCTATGTATGCATGTTTGAGTCACTCAACTTCAATCTGCTTCAGTATAAAACAACCATCTCATATGTCATCCTGACATTCTGCAGCTTCCTAACATCTCACAAAATAACATCAAACTAGGCCCATTGGTGACTAGAAATGTAAACATAATTTGTTAGGGTATCTTATCGTGATTAGTTTATCATACAGGAAAACAATTTGAATTAAAATTTGATATACAGTATGTGACTAGCATGATGTTTGAGGTAACATGACTTAAACCTTTTTTTTTTTCATGTTTTCCCTTTACTACACATTCTTTTAAAGAAAATTAATATTTTTATTCACACTTTTAAACATAAATGACAGTAAATACGTTTACATTTATATAAATGCAATAAATGCTGTTTTTTTAAAACTTTCTATTCATCAAAGAATCCCGAAAAAAAAGTTCAAGGTTTTCTCCAAAATATTAGGCAGCATGACTGTTTTTATCATTGATAATAATAATAATGTTTCTTGAGCAGCAAATCAGCACATTTGAATGATTTCTGAAGGATCATGTGACACTGAAGACTGAAGTAATGGTGCTGAAAATACAGCTTTGCCATCACAGGAATAAATAAAACTATAAAAATATTAAAACTGAAAACAGATATTTTAAATTGTAATAATATTTCAGTTTCACAGTATTACTGTATTTTCGTGTAGCCTTGGTCAGCATAAAAGGCTAGAGGGACAAAATCTTACAGACCCCAATTGTCCAATTACTGTATATGTTTGTGCAAGGTCCAGGAATCATTAGTGTTAAAACTCGATACTTATGTGACACTCTCTGCGTTCAATCCTTTTCAAAGGTAAATCTGCTAATTTTGAAGTTAATCTGCTTCTAATATCTAATAGAGCCCATGCAGCCACGTGTGTAAGGGCTTAAAGATAGTGGTGTGGTTTGGAAAGAGAGGATGCTGCGCAGTCTCCTGGCCCTGGTGACTGCCCCGTGTGGGCAGATGGCCTGCTTCCTGCTCTACCCTGCCCCAAACCCAATGGCCTTGTATGGGCTAACATAGACACCAGCCCTTCCAGCTATTTTAAATCCCACTTCCAGATGGCTAGTGATCATGGAAGGCTGTAAACATAGGCATGAAAAACCAGGCCCAGTCTAGTCTGCTACTGCCCTGCTGCCTACTTTGGACTTGTGCCTATTGCCTTCCTTAGTTCTGATCCATTGGACTAGGGAAGCTGTCAGATGGAGGATGAGGCACAGTCTGCCAAAATCCTCATTACAATGAAGGAACAACATGTTTTTGTATTTTTATGCATACATGTAGCAGAAAGATGTCCTCACACACTGTTTTGAGTCCTATTTGTTTTAACAGAGGTTACCCAGTCTGTACGGATCCCTGTTCTCATCGGTTCTGGAGTTACACATGATAACGTGGAGCAATACCTTCATGCAAGCGCCATGATCATCGGCTCCCATTTCAAGAAAGGAGGCCACTGGGCAAATGGTGTGGATGCTGAGAGAATCGAAAGGTTCATGGGGAAGATGCACACACTTCGGGAGTGACTGTTGTGAATAAAATTGCAGAATAAATAAATAAGAGCAATTGTGAAGATACAATATTTATTTTTCACTTTTTAAAAAGTTTTATCATATATATATTCATGAAGATAAAAAAGCAACACCAAAAAGGCATTTAAATATACAAAGTCAAATAATCACAGTAAATCACAACATATCGCTTTGTCATGCGAGTAACATTAAGATACAATTTCACTTTAATACTTGATGAAAAAATGCATTGCCTTGTACAGTACAATCTTCAACACTGAATTGTTTTCAAACAATGTTTTTTTTTTCTTTTAATATACATGCTCAAGTCACAGCTAAGCTAAAATAGAAGCACTCAAACATCATTACATTGCTTAAAAACTTTAAAGTACTAAAGGACTAATAATGCAAATTACTTGTGATTGTACGGAGTTATTTCAGTGTCACACTGCCATTGATACTTCTTCCTGAAGATAATAATACCACACAGCATTTAATGAAACATTTTTCTTAATCCATCCAAGTCTTAAAGGGGAATGGTTTCATTTCCTAATATGCAAACGTACCCCCTTAAACTACTATTCACTTATCAAATCCTGTATGTTCAGTGGTTTCAGATACAGTTGATCTTTCTCAGTTGTT
The DNA here is from genome assembly GCF_051911475.1 of Siphateles boraxobius. Classification (NCBI taxonomy): domain Eukaryota; kingdom Metazoa; phylum Chordata; class Actinopteri; order Cypriniformes; family Leuciscidae; genus Siphateles; species Siphateles boraxobius. The sequence goes on along the minus strand of NW_027508734.1, from coordinate 36,424,610 downwards.
GTACAGGCGCTGAGTGGGCTGTTTGAAGTAGCCATAACGGCGCTCAGAAGGTGAATAGCGTGTTCTTGAGAGGTTTTGCCTGTTGAGGGCGCCACGGGTCAGTTTCCTGTGCTCATTATAGACTCTGGCACGCTGCACTGAGAGCAGAATGGTGCTGCAGGGCAAGGGGCTGCCCCATGCTGCTAACCGCCAAGAAACGTGACGGCTGACTGGCACTGGCCTAAAGGGGTAGATTGACAAATCACAAGCCAACATTACCACAGTTATAACTTGGAAATATAAGTTACATGTGACATCAATGGACATGTTTTCTTTATGTAAAAACAAAAAAAAAAAAAAAATATATATATATATATATATATATATATATATATATATATATATATATATATATATATATATATATATATATATCATTTTACAGAAGATTGCAGTCTTAAATGAATGCTGAAAATGGTTTATATTATAATATTAAGCGGCAAACATTTTTAACATTGATCAGTGTTTTTGAGCAGTTAATGAGCCATCACATGAATAAATTACATTTTAAAATAGAAAACGGTTATTTTAAATTGTAATAACATTTCACTATATTGGTAGCTCTTTAATTTACAGTTCATGAAGTGTTACCTTACACTACTCAGTACTTTTGTGGGTAAGTACACTGCAAGTGTGTGCACTGTAAAATAAAGTGCAACCACTATATTACTGTTTTTTTGATTAATAAATGCAGCCTTTTTGAGATATGATACTTATTTTAAAAGTATTACAAATCTTATCGACTATTAAACACCTAACATTTTAAGTAGCTTAAATAATCAATATTAGCTCGATTCTAGCTGAATAAATGATTCTAGCTGAAAATGCCTAATTGTCTTTAAACTTACCTAGCCACGTCCTCGGTTTCTTCATCCAAACCGAGGTCTCCCTGATCAGGCCTCATCTGGTACACAGACATGCTGGGGTGCTCGATTAACAGGTTCTCAAGAATGTTTGTGTCAGCTGAGCCAATTGACTGATTCTCTGCACAGGAAGCATAAATTACTTTAAGTAAACAACATTACTAATGATCCAATAAGGCATGATTCAAAGCAGGGTCGGCACCTAAATTCATGGGGCACATTTTTATTTTCCTTTCTTGCACAGACCCAATGAGTAACCTATACAATAAGGGATACTGAGGCTTTAGATGTCACACAGGGGTGTTTGCCACAAAGATGAAAGCTCAGTAACTATCTTCCGGTTTCACAGACAAGTCTTAAGCCTAGTCCCAAACTAAAATGCATGGGTCAGCTGTCTTAACTGAAAGCAAATTGCACTGTCATATCTCAAAATATGTCAGAGCCATTGTTTTGTCACGAGATGCACACCAGTAACGTTAATGATTTTTAAGGCACTTTAATACAAGCTACTTAAATGTCCTAATTGTACTAAGGCCTAATCCTGGTTTAATCTAAGTTTTAAAATCAGAATTAAACATGCGCGGCTTCTCTGTCAGTGGAATTTATTATGAAAATTTCTATACAGTTTTGCTATAGCTATAACTGGATAGCTATTTCTATACAGTTTTGCTATAGCTATTGGATACTGATAACGATACAACCACACTAGCATGGATTTAAGATGATGAAGGTTGATTTTAACTGAAACTGAACTGATCCTGAACGGTGACGAGCGCGTCGGAGCTGTTGTGCTGCACACGGGAGTGAACGACATCAGGCTGCGGCAGACGGAGGTTCTATAGAAACTGTGTCTATTCCTCGTTTAGTGAGGCCAAACAATAAATCTACTGTAGGATCTAAGATCTAGGAAAATCTTATTGTAATTAAACCAGAAAATCTCAATATCAGTGAACAAAAACAATTTCTAAAGCTAGGTCTTCTAAACAATAGATCGCTCAAACCTAAGACAGTTATTGTAAATGAAATGGTCACAGATAAAAGTTTCGATGTACTTTGCCTTACTGAAACCTGGCTTAAACCAAATGATTATTACGGTCTAAATGAGTCCACTCCACCAGGATACTGTTATAAGCATGAGCCCAGTCTGATCGGTCGTGGCGGCGGTGTTGCAACAATCTATAGAGATATTCTAAATGTTACTCAGAAAACAGGTCACAGGTTTAATTCGTTTGAGGTACTTTTGCTAAATGTTACGCTCTTAGATGGAAGAAAGAAATCCCTATTATCTCTAGCCTTGGCTACTGTATATAGACCTCCAGGGCCCTATGCTGATTTCCTAAAAGAGTTTGCAGACTTTCTCTCAGATCTATTGGTCAATGTCGATAAAGCAATAATTGTTGGAGATTTTAACATACACATAGATAACACAAATGATGCGTTAGGGGCTGCGTTTACAGATTTATTAAACTCCTTTGGGGTCAAGCAAAACGTCAGTGGTCCCACTCATCGTCAAAATCATACACTAGATTTAATTATATCATATGGAACCAATCCAACCGATATAGATATTGTACCGCAAAGTGATGATGATGTCACTGATCATTACATGGTAACTTGCATAATACGTACTTCTGAAATTTGTCATGTTGCGCCACGTTATCGACCAGTAAATGTACAATCTTTTATGGTGTCTTAGGATTCAACCTCAATTATCACCCCTCAAGAACAACTACACCGCTTTACAACTATAGGACAGGAAGAGCTTAATAAACTTATTATTGCATCGAAACCAACAACATGTTTATTAGATCCAATACCCACTAAACTACTGAAAGAAGTGTTACCTGTAGTGGAAGAGCCTCTTCTCAATATTAACTCGTCTTTATCTTTAGGTCATGTTCCAAGAATATTAAAACTGGCAGTAATAAAACCTCTCATTAAGAAACCGCAATTAGATCCAAATAACCTAGCAAATTACAGACCCATTTCAAATCTTCCATTTATGTCTAAAATACTAGAAAAAGTTTTGTCCGCTCAATTGTGCTCTTTCTTGCAAGAAAATGATATCTATGAAAAATTTCAGTCAGGATTCAGGCCACATCATAGCACTGAAACTGCGCTTGTTAGAATCACAAATGATTTACTTTTAGCTTCTGACCAAGGCTGTATCTCAATACTAGTTCTACTCGATCTAAGCGCTGCGTTCGACACTATCGATCATAAAATACTCTTGGATCGACTACAAAACTACACTGGTGTTCAGGGACAGGTTTTAAGCTGGTTTAGATCGTACTTATCAGACCGTTACCATTTTGTCTGTTTAAATGGGGAAAAATCAAAGATAACGTCAGTAGACTATGGAGTGCCGCAAGGATCGGTGTTAGGCCCTCTGCTATTCTCAATATATATGCTGCCACTTGGTAATATTATAAGAAAACATGGAATTAATTTCCACTGTTAAGCTGATGACACTCAATTATATATTTCATCACGACCAGATGAAAACACTAACTCATCTAAATTGACAGAGTGTCTCAAAGATATAAAATGCTGGATGATGTGTAACTTCCTGCTATTAAATTCAGATAAAACGGAGGTATTACTTATTGGTCCAAAAAACTACCCACAAAACCTTGTACAATACAACTTTAATTTTGAAGGATGTCCTGTTACTTTATCCACTGCAGTAAAAGACCTGGGTGTTATACTAGACCATAGCTTGTCTTTCAAAAATCATATTTCATGCGTTACAAGAACAGCCTTTTTCCACCTTAGAAATATTGCTAAGCTACGTAACATGCTATCTGTTTCTGATGCAGAAAAGTTAGTTCATGCATTCATGACCTCGAGACTAGATTACTGTAATGCTTTATTAGCTGGCTGTCCTGCATCCTCAATAAACAAGCTACAGTTAGTGCAAAATGCAGCTGCTAAAGTTCTTACTAGGTCAAGAAAATATGATCATACAGTATAAGACCAATTTTATCATCTCTACACTGGTTACCTATTAAGTTCCGTATCAATTACAAAGTATTACTACTGACCTATAAAGCCCTAAATGGTTTAGCTCATGTCTATTTAATGGACCTTCTATCGCCCTACAATCCATCGCGTTCTTTAAGATCACTAAATTCGAGGCTTCTGGTCATTCCTAGGATATCTAAGTCCACTAAAGGAGGGAGGGCGTTCTCGCATTTAGCTCCTAAACTCTGGAATAGCCTTCCTGATATTGTTCGACGCTCAGACTCGCTGTCCCAGTTTAAAACTAGATTAAAGACGCATCTCTTTAGCCAAGCATTCACATAATGCTTACCTTTTATACCACTGTTGAATCGGATCGAATGCATTAATATTATGAACAGCAGCTATGCTAATTATTTCCCATTTGCTTTTCTGCTGTTATCTCGGGACGCCAGTCCCGAGGTAAATAGCGTTCGTAGCTCTACCAGCAGTTTGTATCCAGCCTCTCACGGAGACTTCAGATCCCCCAACACCTGCAATGAGATGACTAAACGCCTGTGAAGAGACGACTCAACGCCGGCGATATGTTACGCCCTAAATTAATACATGATTAACTAACAGTATTTTTCTCTGTACATTTCTGAAATGCAATTTCTGTAAAGCTGCTTTGAAACAATATGTATTGTGAAAAGCGCTATACAGAGAAATTTGAATTGAATCCTAGCTGCTCAGTACAAGGGTATTTATTTTTTAAACGTTATATGTTTATGTAATTTATTTATTACAATACAGGTCCTTCTCAAAAAATTAGCATATTGTGATAAAGTTCATTATTTTCCTTAATGTAATGATAAAAAATTAAACTTTTATATATTTTAGATTCATTGCACACCAACTGAAATATTTCAGGTCTTTTATTGTTTTAATACTGATGATTTTGGCATACAGCTCATGAAAACCCAAAATTCCCATCTCAAAAAATTAGCATATCATAAAAAGGTTCTCTAAACGAGCTAATAACCTAATCATCTGAATCAACTAATTAACTTTAAACACCTGCAAAAGATTCCTGAGGCTTTTAAAAACTCCCAGCCTGTTTCATTACTCAAAACCGCAATCATGGGTAAGACTGCCGACCTGACTGCTGTCCAGAAGGCCATCATTGACACCCTCAAGCAAGAGGGTAACACACAGAAAGAAATTTCTGCACAAATAGGCTGTTCCCAGAGTGCTGTATCAAGGCACCTCAGTGGGAAGTCTGTGGGAAGGAAAAAGTGTGGCAAAAAACTAGTGATCGACCGATATTGATTTTTTATAACCGATACCGATACAGATTATTTGCATGTGTATGTGCCCGATAACCGATATGCAGAACCGATATTTATTTATTGTTATACTTCTGTTTTTGACACAATTATTACAAAACAAATGAACTGAACAAACCATTTTATTTATAACAATCACTCCCTCCTTGCATACAAAAAAAAACCTTTATATTTATACACAAATAAATAGAGGGGTCTGAGTCTAAAAAATAAAGTGCGCTGTTACTAAGTGTCTTTGTTTAAAAATAAAAGCTTTGATGAGGTAAAAAATAAAGCACAAAAACTATTCTAACATATTGGGGGGTGGGGGTGGGGGGGGGGATATGTTTATTTGTTTTCATAAATGGTAAACTAATCAAATTACAATAAAAACATTTATATTATTACATTATATAACTTATATCTAAATTATACATATCATTTATAAGCATCAGCAGCAACAATGTTAACAATAGGCAAAATAAATGTTAAAAGTCTAATGTTTTCATATGGAAAAAATAATTGACAGGGGAGTCATATCACCTTTGCAGAAATGTAATTCATTTTAAACAGTTTTAGAAGGTTTATGTGCCGTTTAATAGGTTTAAACTAAGAGTGAGGAATAATTCACTGGGTAATATTAATTCACTGCATAATATTAGCTGGAATAGCCTATAACATCAGGAAAGTAACAAACAAAACAGCATATACATCATTGCATTTTCCAACTAGTATGTTATTAATTATTATTAATATTTTTGTCGGTCTAGATCATGAAATGCTTTATGACAAAGTGCTGTTTATCTATGCATTTACACATAACTATAACATTAGGCTATACGTTACTCAACCGCGATCGCGAGTGCAGATAATAAATAATTAATTTCCACAAAGCGGTATATTTAGATGTGTATTAGCGAAATAATTGCTATGTAGTAAATGATAATATAATCTAGGGTGTTTAAACAAGATAATCTTGTCAAAAGTTTCATTCAGTGGCCGTGCTTGAGCATTCCTGATCATCAACCCAGTGAGTGCTCAGCAATATGAACGAACTTTTTTTTCGAGACTAATGGTGAGCAAATACAACAGATAGAGAATTAAATTCAGCGCTTTTATTTTCAACATGCACTCATTCATGTCTGTTTTATTTAATTCATGTAAAGTTACGTCTTTATTGGGGAAGGACATGACGGATTACGCTACGTGGCTCAATGAGTTCGTCTCAATTTTTTAGAACCAAGCTGAATAAATAAACTATATCAGACATTTATGTCTCAAATCTCATTTCTGCATGTCTGTTATGTTAAATAAAGTTGAATAATTAAAGCAAAGCAAGTAGAACATATACTTTACCTGTGCACAGAGTTGTTATTGACTGATCTCCTCAGACGCGGGCTGCAATGGCCGAATTCTCAAAACGGCCACAAGATAGCGCCGTTTATCGGAAAATCCGATATTACAAAACCGATTCCCGATTATGGGAAAATGCTTAAATATCGGGAAAAATATCGGTAAACCGATACATCGGTCGATCACTACAAAAAACGCTGCACAACGAGAAGAGGTGACCGGACCCTGAGGAAGATTGTGGAGAAGGGCCGATTCCAGACCTTGGGGGACCTGCGGAAGCAGTTGACTGAGTCTGGAGTAGAAACATCCAGAGCCACCGTGCACAGGCGTGTGCAGGAAATGGGCTACAGGTGCCGCATTCCCCAGGTCAAGCCACTTTGGAGGAAGACTGGGGAGAAGGAAATGCCAAAATGCCTGAAGTCCAGTGTCAAGTACCCACAGTCAGTGATGGTCTGGGGTGCCATGTCAGCCGCTGGTGTTGGTCCACTGTGTTTTATCAAGGGCAGGGTCAATGTAGCCAGCTATCAGGAGATTTTGGAGCACTTCATGCTTCCATCTGCTGAAAAGATTTATGGAGATGAAGATTTCATTTTTCAGCACGACCTGGCACCTGCTCACAGTGCCAAAACCACTGGTAAATGGTTTACTGACCATGGTATTACTGTGCTCATTTGGCCTGCCAACTCTCCTGACCTGAACCCCATAGAGAATCTGTGGGATATTGTGAAGAGAAAGTTGAGAGACGCAAGACCCAACACTCTGGATGAGCTTAAGGCCGCTATCGAAGCATCCTTGGCCTCCATAACACCTCAGCAGTGCCACAGGCTGATTGCCTCCATGCCACGCCGCATTGAAGCAGTCATTTCTGCAAAAGGATTCCCGACCAAGTATTGAGTGCATAACTGAACATAATTATTTGAAGGTTGACTTTTTTTGTATTAAAAAAACACTTATTTTATTGGTCGGATGAAATATGCTAATTTTTTGAGATGGGAATTTGGGGTTTTCATGACCTGTATGCCAAAATCATCAGTATTAAAACAATAAAAGACCTGAAATATTTCAGTTGGTGTGCAATGAATCTAACATATATGGAAGTTTAATTTTTATCATTACATTATGGAAAATAATGAACTTTATCACAATATGCTAATTTTTTGAGAAGGACCTGTATATCTTGAATAATGTTAATGTTTGCATTTTTCATGAATTGTTTTGTTTCATAATTGTTTTAATTATGCTGAATATTTAAAATAGGCTGTTTAATGGTCAATTGCTTCTTTGACCGTTTACCCCATACACTGCGACAACATGACATGATTTTAAAACGTTACAAAACGTCAATGTCTGTTTCGGTGAACTGCACCAGTCTCTATTGTTTATTACAGTGGATCTCAACCTTTTGGACTTCAAGGTCCCCCATTCCCATAAAAATAACCAATACTAAGACATATTTTTTTTTTTAATTGCTTTAACTTATTTTAATGCTCGTTTTTTCTTATTTTAAATAATAAAGTCATCTTAAGGCCCCCTAATGAGCCTTAGCCCCATGGTTGAGAACCACAGGTATAACTAGACATTTAAGTAATGACTGTCACACTTTAAGCGCTTTAAGATGTACTATTAACATCAAAAGAAGAGTTACTGAACTGACAAAAGTTAACTTTTATCAATAATTGGTTACCATGTATCTTTATGATAACCCATTCTCCATCATCAAACTCAAGGAGGTTTGCACAGTTATCAGTTTCCTCTGCAACATCTCTGTCCTTCTCTTCTCTTCCCACCAGCTGTGCAAGGATTCTGCTGATCATTTTCTCTTATGGCTTAGCCTTAGCCAGACTGCTATCTGTAAAAAAATAAGAGTTATGTTGCCCTCTAGAGGAATGGACCTCCATTGCAATATTTTCCCTTTTGCAATTTTAAAAGATTTTGTAATGAACATATTTAGCATGCAGATTTCTGCTGTTGCTGTTTATATAAGCTGTTGGTGGAAAGTAACGTGCAGAATGTTTCAGGTGTCAAATTAGACACCCTTATGTAACAATAAATGTAAGGTCATGTTCTGCTAGCCTGGTTCAGCTGATGCACATGGTATGTACCAGTTGGTTGAACTGAGACATGGTGTTCCTTTACACAGATCACTTATTTTTAACACCGTCTGGAATTATTTTCTAAATTTAGCTTCTTTATTATTTTTTTAGACTAAATTCATATATGATTCAGATCATCAATAGACTCATGTACAGGATCAGATATGTCCAGGCATGTCGGCCTACTCTGCTAAAGACAAATTTCAACCAAAAAAAAACCTTGCAAACTGAGTTCTGAGAGCCCACTGTACCACTGTAGAGACTCAGAACTGATATATTTTTTACAGGTTTGAATAGCATCCCCATTACAAAGATAACTTGTTTGTACACACCAGCATAACATTTCAAACATTTTATTGAATCGTAGCTCCCTTTTAAATAGGCAACAGTTAAATGTTATAGGAAATATTAGTGATGATTGTTTTTGTTTGACAATTAAACGGTTTATTTTTTAACTCTTTTCAAAGAAAAGGAGCGCTGTTTCTTTATGCTAGTAATAATGTTTAATTTTTACGACTTTACAATGTGTATTGATAATTGTTTTTTGTTTTAGCCTATATATATATATTGAGTTAAAGCTAGCCTAATTTCAACACTGTTATGTTTATTTTTGAATATCCTAAAATAATCCCCAATATACGTCAGTGAAGTGAGACAGGAAGCAGTGATCAGCTGTAGCCCTGACCATGTAAAGCATCTAGACTTGTTTACAGTCAAGCACTGAATGCACTGTAAATTTATTTAAAGCAACTGAAGTAGCTCTACCATAAACACAACAATTATTGTTTCTTCGGATTATCGAAGAAAGTAATGATATAAAGGAACAACAAAATAATAATAGGTAACTGCTTTTGTATAGGCTATATAGCCTATTATAGTCTCTTTCAAACATTGTCAAGGGATAAACTAATAAACTGTGTCTAAATAGATTTGAGTTTTTAAAAAGCCTACAAAACAATTAGCCGAAGTTATCTATAGGCAACGAAGAAACAAAACACATTCACAAATTTGACATTTAAAAAAGATGCAGTAAAATCTGAACAACAACGTTTAGTTTTGCCCACCTTATTAGCTGTCAGAAAAGTAGTTTTTGCAGCTTAAATGCCTCTGCTTTATCTTAATGTGTTGTAGTCACTGCCGTCTGTGTACAGTCTGGACTTGTTTATGTAGCCGAGGCTCCTCCCCCTTGTTCTTCACTGTACTCGACCTGACGTCAACAAGCTCCACCCATGAGGCGGGGCGTCAATGGCATTCGAATGCGGATGATCTTATTTACATCGGAAGTCTCACAGGTGTTCACAGATAGGCTTTCATATACAATAGCCTACTATAGAAAAACATCCATCTATTCAAAGCCACAGACGCTGATTGGAAGACCTTTATCTAAAAAACTGCTTACATGTCAAATTGACTGTTATATGCTGCATAATTCACAATTAAAACACAAGTGCAAGGTCTTTAACTCTAACAACACAAGTCTTTAACTCTTTTTCTTTAGCCCAGTCTCAACTAATATAATATTTCTGTAAATTACAGGTGCTGGTCATGTAATTAGAATATCATCAAAAAGTTGATTTATTTAAAGAATTCAACTTAACAGGTGAAACTAATATATTATATAGACTCATTACATGCAAAGTGAGAGATTTCAAGACTTTATTTGTTATAATTTTGATGATTATGGCTTACAGCTTATGAAACCCACAAAATAAAAATCCCAGAAAATTTGAATATTACATGAAATCACACAGTAATTAGACAGGAATACCAGGGTCATTGAACCAGGTTTCGGTTATTTTGGCAGTGTGGGCAGGTGCAAATCCTGCTGGAAAATTGAAATTATTATGATAATTGGCTTGTTCAAAATAAGCAAAGTTAAAATAAGTTCAAAATTTCACCTTGAAGGTTGGTACTGTGACTTAAAGGAATAGTTCAACCAAAAATAAAAATTATGTCATCATTTACTCAACCTCAACTTGCTCCAAATCAGCATGAGTTTCTTTGTTCTGTTGAACACCAAATATGATATTTTGAAGAATATTGTTAACCAGACAGTTGACGGCACCTATTGACTTCTACAGTAGGAACAAAAAATACTAATGGAAATCAATGGGTGCCAACAACTGTCTGGTTACTAACATTCTTTAAAATATCTACTGTGTCAACAGAAATAAACTGTTTGGAACAAATTGAGGGTGAGTGAGTGTTGACTATCCCTTTATGTGGCCCTCAGTTTTGAATAACCTGAGCCTGAGAAATGTCTGCTTTTCAACTAATTGTTCCTTATTTTACTCATTTATCTTTAATCTCAAAATGTCAGAAAAGACCCACCTTATGATAAACATTATTTGTAAATGATTTAGGCTATACATAGGCCTACAGTAATTTGATTCAGGTGTCTGCTGAGAACTGACTTGATCTTGAAGAGTAAATGCATAAACTAATCTATAGTGAGATGCCTCATGTATTGTGTTCATATTGATATTGTCATAGAGATAGAAAACACAAATTAAAGCGAGAGGTCAGATGAGCAGACTGCAGAATTGTGCAAGTAACTTGAGCAATCCCACTCTGATTTCACCCAAAGTGACTGTAACAGGCGTCTGCTACAGCTCCTCTTTATAGAACAAAAGGTAAGCTCTTTAAAAACCGAGTTGCATTATGGCAGTTTAATTTAATTTTTATCATATTAATGCACATTATGTATCCTAAGTGTCAAAATTATTTATAACAGTAATGAAATGGACTGTTTTGTTTTTAAAATGACATTAATAATTTTAGTTTTTAAAGATAATATTGTGTAATCCATAATGTCAAATATCTCATAATTGTCCTAAGATTAACCTTAGTTTCTATTATTTTTACATTATTTGATTACAGAACGTGAAATATAAATATGTAGAACTGTCTGTAATAATATTTGCTATCATAAAATCAATTGAAATAGGTCTAGTTATACTCGCAGATACTGCACGTGAACTGGCAAAGCATTAGAATATCAACGTGACTTTCAGTTCTCGTTTAAGGGGGAATTCTTATTTTTCTCTTGACATCACAATGAGCGGGCGAGTGGATGACGTTATGCAGCTTTGCTGTGAGGTCTCAGCCAGCAGGAAGATGAAAGCAGCAGTGAAGAGCTCTGGAAAGGGAGCTGCAGCGGCTGGCGGAGGTGCTTTTGTCGGGGGAATGGTTGGAGGCCCCGCCGGTATAGCTGTTGGTAGGATCATGCCTCTGTTTCCCATGCAATCCACAAACTTTCATCATGGGGTGGTGTTATATTATCTTGAATTTGTCTTTTTTTTAGTAAGGTGACGTCAACACCAAAAAAGAATTAAAAACATAGGCCTATGTATATATATATATATGTTACATTATAGACATGTATTATAAACACAAGATTAATTTAATCTATATTATTATCTAATATTTTTGTGTTACAATTTTTTTTTTTAAAGTTTAACACTCTTTATAAGTATAGCTTTAATATAAACAGAAATTAATCCTATTCTGTGTATGAATATGTTGATAGGTGGTACTTTGGGAGGTCTCATGGGAACCTGGATGACCAGTGGCCAGTTCAAACCTCTTCCTGAGATCATCATGGAGCTGCCTCCTAAATATAGGGAGAAACTGTACTCTGATGTCATGGCTGCACTGGGCACACTGGACTGGACAGACGTCACTAGCCTCATTGCTCTGGTTATGGGCAGTACCACTCTGCAAGAACGAGTGCTTGCTGCTATACTCTATTATGCCACGAAAGAGCTCAAGGCCGAAGTGCAGTATGCAAAATGACCACTAAAGGATTAAGGTCAACAGCCAGGGTTTCCAGATCCTGGTACTGTTTGGTTATGTATTAGATAATCCTGTTGCTTTTGTACTAATGTTCATGTTTTTCTGCAACTCCTGTTCAGGCTCCTCTTAATCTTCTGTCTTTCTATATCAGTGCCATTTAAACCATTAGCTATTTCTGTACAATGCAGGTTACTCTAATAAAGCGCATGTCATTTCTGTGGCTAAAACATATTCTCTAATAAATTTATACCTCTTCTTTGGGATGGATTATTATTTTATTCATTTTATACGTTTTACTAATTATTATAATATATACTAATACACTAAATTATAATTATTTTATATGATTAGTAAATTATATGGAGTTTAAACCAATAAACTTTTAATTCTCATATATATATATATATATATACACATTTACAGTACTGGTCAAAAGTTTAAAACACGTTACTATTTTTTATGTTTTTGAAAGAAGTATCTAATACTGTCACGTTACGTACACACACAAACAGGTAAGTTCCAAAAGCAGTAATTTATTTGGGTAATCCGTATTTACAACAGTTCAGGCATGGGTCAAACTCCATAATATCAATCCAAGACAGCACCAAACAGAAACAGGCAGACTACAAAGTGGTGTGACGAATAACAACGACTCCGTAACAAACACTAAAACAGACAGGGTATATATAGCCTACACACACAGAACTAACAAGGTGATGGGAAACAGCTGAGTGCAATGAACTGACGAGTGACAGACAGAATGCTGGGAATTGAAGTCAATCGTGAAAGACACCGTGAGAACGAGGACCTCTAGTGACAACCCAGGGAACACAAACCAGACACTCTGACAAATACTCATCAACCCTGCATTTATTTGATCAAAATTTTATTTACAATTTAATATGATGTTTTTCTATTTTAATATACTTTAAAATTTAATTTATTTATTTGATGCAAAGCTGGATTCACTGATGAATAAAAAGTTAAAAAGGACAGAATTTATTCTAAATAGAAATCTTTTCTAACAATATAAATCTTTAATATCACTTTTTATCAATTTAACACATCCTTGCTGAATAAAAGTATTAATTTCTTTCAAAAAAAGAAAAACCCTACTGACTCCAAACTTTTCAACGGTATCCACCTTATTCTGCTCTTAACAATGGGCGCCGCTGTGGTGAAGAGATGAGTCCATAGATATCATATCTATATGATGTCTATGGATGAGTCCACCTTAGGACCCCATTAGTATGCTAGTAGTATTCCTGATCTAAATATGTTCTCGCGATAACTTGTAGCTAACGTGAACTGTTATAGCTTTATGTGGAATGCTAAATCCCGCTGCTATGGTAGTAGCGTGATTTTTTTTCCCAAACCACTTCAGCGGAAATCCCGCCCTGCAGCCGATTTCATTGGTTTAGGTTACAGTGACGGGTAGGTTTAGGGATCAGTGTTTGGTGTAGGCAATCAGTACAGTGATTGACATGACCAATGAAAACTTTTAAATCGGCTGCAGGGCGGGATTTCCACTGAAGTGGTTTGGGAAAAAAAATCACGCATGGTAGTACCCCAGAGTGCAAGATAAGATGAAAAATAAAAGATAAAAGCAGTTTGTTGCCATCAAGTAATACATTTATTTGTATAGCGCTTTTCATAGTAGGTTGCGTCAATAGCAGAGGAAAAAGGCCGCGAAATTTAAAAATACTACTTTTATTGTGTCACGAAATGTAGTTTTAAGAGTTTTTCAGTCGAGAATGTAGTTGCTTAAAGCTCAAATCTGTGGTTTATTTATAAAGATAGCGCCTATTTAAAATTTTTATCTGACGTTTTCGGAGTTGTGAGATCCAGGCGATAACCGGGCGCATAGCGCTCATGTAACTGGAACAGCCTTACCTAGGCTAGTCCTTCTGACGTTTGCCGCTGGCTCTGATGTCTCTAGTCTAGTGGTTGAACATGAGATATAATTCGGCTTGTATAAATCGATCTTTGGTCTCATTAATCTATAGTTTGTTCCGTGGCAAATCGTTTTGGCTGAGGGCAAAGTGAAGTCTCATAACTTTATATATTTAGGCTATTTAACTTTAACGTTGTAGCCTGCTGACTTAGTTTGACTGAATCTTTTAACTTGCTTTATTTCTTGACTTGTATAGCTTCTTATACCTTTTAGGCTACTTGTACTTTAATAATGGCTATTATTGATCAATAAAATGAAATTTAACAAAAAGAGACAGGGTTGTGTCATTTTATTTCATATAGCCTATGTAAGAATATTTTAATATATATAAAATATGATATCACCAACACGTCATGTATTTTTTCATGTATGGAATGGGAAGAATTTCAGAGTATGTTGTCTTGAAAGAAATCAAGCATTACTGGCAAAGGCTGAAAAGAGACCATGCCTTTCTAAGAGCTTTTAAAAACAGGTTGCTGTTGATAATGTAGGTAAACAAAGTTTTTGTTCTGTACTTAGCTAATATGATGTACTGCAATATTAAATATATAATACTTCAATGTGTATATAATATAATGAACTTTGCTGCTTTGTAAATTTAAATCAGGAACGGGCAACTCGGTCCCTTTTTTAGGTCTCCTTTTGAGGTGGAGTTTACCTCCAACCTTAATCAAGTACACCTACATTTTTTTAACCAAAGTCTTCAGGTTTACTTATAGAGAATTATAGGCAGGTGGGTTTGAGGTTGGAGCTATACCTGCAGGACAGTGGATGCTGAGGATGGCAGAGTAGCCCACCTCTGCTTTAAATCATGCAGAACATAAGCTGACCCGACTCTCCTTTAAAACAACTTAATTTGAATTGTTTGTGTTTTTTTTGTTGTTGTTTTTTTTACTTTTAGGACTGAAGAACATCTGGCAATGGGCTGTCACAACTTCTTTTTCTGTTTGTTGAGAAAAAGCAACACCACATCAGTGATCACATCTTCTTTTCATCAGTTAGGGTACAACTGAACGAACTGTTTAGACGAATAAGAACATGATAGAACATGAACATGATATAGACATGTACAGGGAAGAGCAAGACAAGTATAATAATCATTAATAATATAATAATTATTTTACAAATGCAAAATCAAATCTGTTTTCTGTATCGTAGTTGACTGTATGGGATTCTGTGGCACTCATTTGTGTGGTTTCAGCAGCGGTGAATGGATGTAGGCCTAAATGTATTTTGATGATCCATTTTTGTTTTGTTTTTTTAATATATGCTATTTATCAACTTAATGCTGTATCCTCCAATAAAGTGTTGTGCAATAAAGTATGGTGAATATGGTGTGAACGTGGTGTCCTGTACAGTGAATACAACATTTTACTAGCCTCATACGAGTTTATTTCATAATAAACAAACAAACAAAAAATCCTACATCTATTAAAAATGGAAGCATGCACATTACTGATGTCAGAAATGTAAGGCACAAAAAGAGGGGGTGAAGATGAAATTTTGGCAAAAAATTAACAAAATTTGTTGTCCATGATGAAGACAATTAGATTGTACTGCCCTTCCACAGGGGTCCAGTAACAGCCCTGGAAGAGCACACAAATGCACATTTCAAATGGCTGTAACTCAAAGTATGAATAGGATAAAATTGGCAGGACACCTGCTCTTGCTCTATCAAAAAAAATAACATCTCAGGCTGTCCTTCATATATGTCATAATGGTTTGCACAATACACATATTTAGATATCAACCTGTCCATTAAAGATATTATTTTTTTAAAAATGACTGTTTCATTACTAAATGCTTTCAACTACATTACCCATAAATCTCTGTCATTCTATGAATGGAATGGGAAAACATGGCTGTTATTTGTAGTTCATTGTAGAGTGCACAAAATGCTTAGGTTAGGGTTGGGATCTCTGCAAAGGAGTACCTTCAGCAGGGGTAAAGTGCTTCTAACATTTACAGTGTATGATTAGGTATAATTTTAATCACATCTTTATTTTCATTCTCCACCATTTGAAGTATTGGAATTAAAATAAATGTAACTAAAGTATAATGAATCCACACAATTTTGTAATCAACTTCCAATATTTAATGATATTTCAAACTGTTTGCTATATACATATATAGGATATATATAGGGGCCATTTCCACTGCATCTGGATGTTGCTGTTTTTCCGAATTCAAGCACATATTTTTACTCTCCATCCCCCACCCGAGACGTAGACATTGCACTGCCTGTGCGCGAATTTCTTTTTAAGCGTTTTTTTTAAAGCGTACACACCATCATATTTACGACATACATGTAAAAAAAATCACTCGATTATTTCTGCACTCTTTAAACTGATGCTTTGATTGATTCGTGACAACTCTGTCTCAGTGGATTTTTGCGAACGGGCATCGTGGCGGCCATCCTTTCAGGTCCTGTCTAGGTGGGACTCATCTCTTCACGCTTAGAAATGATTTACATTGGATACATTTTATACACAAGGTGAAACCAAGGTTTTGTGCATTTCTTAATGAGTTTATGTATTTTATAAAAGCCCTTAAAGTGATGAAAAAGAAGAATTCAATAAATAGTTTTGTATTAAAGAAGAATACGATTTAGAAAACAAAAAACTCAAAAACCTAGCCTTATTTTTTTCTTGTTGTATTGTATTTCTTTTATGCACCTGTTCTGTATATTCTTATGCATTCTATTCTAATGTAATTCTAATTTTTGCACACTGTCGATCGAAAGGGCAATATATATATATATATATATATATATATATATATATATATATATATATAATATATATATATTAAAATAAAAATATTGGAATTAAAATAAATGTAACTAAAGTATACTGAATCCACAATATATATTTTTGATCAACTTCCAATATTTAATGATATTTCAAACTGTTTGCTATATACATATATAGGATATATATAGGGGCCATTTCCACTGCATCTGGATGTTGCTGTTTTTCCGAATTCAAGCACATATTTTTACTCTCCATCCCCCACCCGTTCTTATGCATTCTATTCTAATGTAATTCTAATTTTTGCACACTGTTTGTCGATTGAAAAGGCAATATATATATATATATATATATATATATATATATATATATATATATCACAGGTTTTTAGAAACAATTTTTATTATTTATATTACGACGTATATTACAATCAATAAAACATTGTCATTTTTAAAGACACTTGAAATGGCCAATGAGAACGTCTCTCATCTTTTTTTTTTAATGCGGGGACAACAAGGTTCAGCGAGCTATCTACGCCTGCTGCGTTGTGCCTTCCAGTTTGCCCATCTAAGTAAAAACAGTGAGTGATGTTACATAGCACAACAGACTTTGCGCGTGTACACATGCACGTGTTACAGGATGTTTGTGTGTTTTTCAGAGTTCCTCAGCCAGTCCAGCCCCCTCGTCCACCAAGACACGACCCAATCATGCCAAGGGGATGCTCATTATGGTTTAGCATTCTCTCCCATATAGTATACATAACTTCCAACCCAACTTCAGTCGTCCTCGGGCAGGGGCAGCCCTACTTATTTCACATATTTTCTAACCAGCACATCACTGCGGCGTTCTGAGCAAGCAGCGCTTAATCTTCATAAAGCTTCGAACCGGAAAAGGACAACCGACTTCCTGTTCAAACCCGCTATGAATCATGGGTAAATTCGCTAACCAGCAAAACGGTGGATAGACCCATAGATATCATATAGAGACTATGGATAGACCTTATGCAGCCCCGCCCCTTTTCATCGCTCCGCTCGTTGTCTTTTGACTTCCGGTCTGTATTTTCACAGCGATCTTGCATAGGTTTGCTAAGACATTTGCTAAGACATCTGGGGCCTGTACCATGATGGTAGTTGAACAAACTCAGGGTTACAGGATTAGTTTAGAGTTGACAAAACCAAACCAGTCCAACCAGGCTTTGTTGGTACCATGATGCTGATCATCAACTTTCTCTGTCAACTCAGGCTTTGATCCTGAGTTTAGGAGTTTAAGTGTGACATCAGTAGCGAACAGCCAATCACATGTTGAGAGAGAGTGAAACTGAGATTAATTTATCGCGAGAGAAGCAGCGCAATTCACTTATTAAATAAAAGTATAAAAATATTAAGAATTTAAACAAATTTACACAGCAAGAAGAAAACAGCTGTCTATGAAAGAGGACAACTAAAAGAAAAAGTCTCGCTATTGTATATCAGTGCAAGTAAAAGTTCTGAAGTTATTTTATACAGCTGATAAAGGTATAGAGAGAATTGAACATTTAAGCTCACATGTAGTCATTTTATTGCTTCATGATGCTAAAGCGTATTTATATTACCTTTATATATTTATTCATTTAAACTGCGTAATAATAATTGATGAACTAAAATTGTACATGTGTGATTGATAAAGGGTATAATAATTGCATAAATAATATCTAAATCATACAAATTTATTATTCTAAATAAGCATCACTAAAAACCAGACGATATTGTCTGTAAAAAATAATTTGCTATGTAGTTACCTTTAATTTGGAGTAGAAACAGGTGGAGTGACTTTATCGCATCAGGCATGTGTCACTTTGCTCACAGCTGATTGGTCCAAATTCGGTTTGCAACCTCTTACCTGGAACATAACCTGCCCCGGACCAGGTTAGCCGTGGAGCGTAAGTTACTATGGCGATGAACACTGCTAAAAGCCAAACCACTTTCATGGTCCCTAAAACCCAGGGTTGATACAAATTAAACTGAAACATAGCTGGCTAGCGACCTAAACCTGCTTCATGGTATAGGCCCCTGCTTTACAATGCTTATGATAAACATAACAATGCTCATGAGAACTTTTGTTAACTCTACAAAAAGTAAATCCACTTCACCAGCTAATTACTCCTGGACAGCGATGCCATAGAAATATACAGAGCGACCGCAAAAACGGAAGTTCAAAGACAATATTCTAAAGATGACGGCACCCACGTTTCTCTGGTGCATAAGGTCTATAGCCTAAAGTATATTGCTACAAAATAGACTAAATATTAGCCTAGTGTATATTGTTATAAAATTTTATTTTAAATATATTTTAACTTTTTATTTGTCAAAGAAAAAAATGCCATAAAAATGTTATAAAATTAAAATGTAAATTAAAAATAGTAATGTTTCCAAACTTTTGACTGGTACTATTCAAACCTTGCCTGAAAATTATAGACCTAGGCTATATATATATATATATATATATATATATATATATATATATATATATATATATATATATATATATATATATATATATCAGCCAGGGTTTGAATGACTCAGCTTGACGAATGCAGTCATTTTTACTTTTACTTTCTACTTGGTCGAAATTTTATATATTTTCCCTGCAATGTTTGTCTTCTTGGGTGTCACAGTTTTAAGAATGGTAACATTTATTATTTATTTAATAATTCAATTCAGTTTTTAGCCAACTACAACGACCTGAAAATCAATTTAATAGCTTGTGACACGTAGCCTATTTTAAGTGTGTGTCCATCTGACTAGTCAACAGTCAACAACATTCAAATGTTTAAGCGCAGAGACAATAGGTCCTTTATGCCTAAAAAGCTGAGCAGAGCGCGGAAGTGCATGTAAATATAGGCATTCATGAATGTGATACCGAAAGTAACTTTACCATTAAAACCTGCTCGAGTTTAAAGAAAGACACTAAGGTAAGAACTGCAATTAAGCCTTGTTGAGTAAAATCAGAGATGTTGTTTATAAAGTAGGCTAGCTAGAGAGTAGAGACTTTTTTTAAAATTGCAGTGCGTCGATCCTATTTTCTCAAACAGGAAAAGTAGCGAGGCTTCAAAAATAGCCTATCCGAAATGATTAAAGAAGTTTGTGTGTCGTTTGCAATTTTTCCTCTTCTTACATGTGTATCGTTGTTTATTGATATGTATACAGCACGTCAAAATGACAAATCGAAAAGATGATATTATGAAACTCTGCTGTGAAATCTCCGCAAATAAGAAGATAAAAGCAGCATTCAAGAGCTCAGCGAAAGGAGCCGCAGTTGCTGGTGGAGGTGCTTTTGTAGGAGGTCTGATCGGAGGTCCAGCTGGAATAGCTGTTGGTAATGTTTACCCGTGATTTCATGCAATACTCAAACGTCTAGTTCACTTATTAACCACAAGATGGTGCTATAGATTGCTTTTATTTATTTATATTGCTTACAGGTGCTGCTTTGGGAGGAGCGCTGGGAGGATGGATGACCAGTGGCCAGTTCAAGCCACTTCCTCAGATCATCATGGAGTTGGCTCCTACACAGCAGGAGAAACTGTACTCTGATATCATGGCAGTAATGGGTACACTGAAATGGACTGACCTCCCTCAGTTAATAGCTCAAGTTAATGGGAATACCACTCTACATGAGCAGGTTCTAGCTGCTATACTCAACTACACTAAAACCCAGCTCAATGCTGATGTGAAGTATGAAGATTGAACACTGAGGGGGAATGTCGCTGGTTTAGTTACCTTTTTAAATTACAACTTTCGATTAGTCTTTCTGGTTCTTTAAGGATTTAGTGGCATTTTGTTAGCAAAAAGTATGATAAAAATATCTTCTGATGTATTAGAAACTGTTGTTATGGGATAATGTGGGACTAAAAATGGTTGAAACACTGGGCTATTTGTAACAGAACTAAGTCCAGTGTTGGGACAAGCTAGAATAATGTGGTTGCTACAGTTTTCTTGATGTCACATGTATGCTACAAAATTTTAATCGGAGTGGTCCAAGACCTGAGGAACCCCTAGCGTAGCCAGAAAAGAGTCTCTGGGTGTGCATAAGAAAAACTGTGTGTGCCACATTTATTGTCAGATTAATGTGCAATAAACCCCCATCACTAACTTTACAGAGTAGATTGGGCTGATGTGTAAAACTATACTGAGGCTCGCCACATAACCATAATACTATATAAAATTTAACTCAGGGCTCGACATTAAGCCTTTTCATGTGCTTGTCCTTCGAACAAGTAAATCGGTCAATCAAATCACTTGTCCAAGCAAAAAAATTGCTTGTCCAGAAAAAAATTCAATAATAAAGCAATATTCTCATCAGTGTTCAGTTAACTTTGACATATTTAAATCTGCATATTTATATTTTAACCTTTATAAAGAGCTTTTTTCCTTAATCGTTTTATGCTTAATCTTTCATTTTAAATTCTTAAATTTGATCAATAAATTAAATTAGAATAATAAGACCGCATATGGCGGCTAACAATCAAATTAAATAATTGACAGTGAAAAATTACAACGGCATTAAATAATGTTATCAGATTGTTTTAAAAATTTGTTGAATATACAAATATGAAATATTGGAAAGAATGATACTTTTAAACACGAAACTAAACCATTAATAGGTGGCGGCAGATCACCGTCTTAATGATTGAGTCATTGAGCCATTAATTCAAACGAATCGTTCAAACGGCTGAATCGTTCAAGAATGAGGCAGTAGGTCATTTCATCTTTCAACCGATTCATTCAAAGCGCTGAATCATTCAGTAATCCAGATATGTGTTCCGGTGAGATGTGCTGCGGTTCTCCTTTGATCTTTGTTTGGAACTATTTTCGCTGCTCAAATACAACAAAAACGTCAATATTGTGTCTAAAATGTAATTACATTAAGTGACTTAATATTAATTGCTTGTTTATTAAACATATGAAATCAGTGACACATTTTAAATTGTGATGGTAGCCTATTCAGCACTCGTGGTCGTGTGATGTTGCTTAACTATTATCATATGTTATAAATATAAGAACTCCACATTGATTTTTTTACCGCTGTATGTTCATTAAGTTTCTTTGTTTGATCTGCGCTCATTTGTTTCAATTTCTCTAGCAACCTTAGAAATCGTCAGATAGTCAGCGGCTGTTTACGGATTGGTTGGCACTTGGCAGTCCAAATGTCGGCAGATATTTTTTTAACAATAATAATTTAAACATTAAATTACATTTTCAAATAACAAATTGTAAGTAAACAACAATAGGCAAGTTTAGAAAACACTTTTTATCAAGACTTAAAAATATATATTTTTTATTTTTAACCCACAAGGGAAGGATTTGTTATTTTTTTTAAATTTATTTAAGCCACACAAATCCTTGCATCCAGTAAATGATGTGTGTGTATTCCAAGTTCAAGTGTGACAAAGGTCCTAACATAGGCGTAGCCACGGGTGTGCCGGTGTCACCCACAGTGGCAGCTGGCACACCCGTGGCTACGCCTATGTTAGGACCTTTGTCACACTTGAACTTGAAATACACACACATCATTTACTGGATGCAAGGATTAGTGTGGCTTAAAAAAAAAAAAAGATTCCCTTGTGGGTCAATTTGATCTCCATTAATTAATGGAATATGAGTTTTTTTTAATTACTTGTCAAAAGAAATATAATAAATCTCGCACAATCTAGAACAAACACATACACAAGGCATGACACACACACACACACACACACACACACACACACACACACACACACACACACACACACACACACACACACACACACACACACACACACACACACACACACACACACACACACACACACACACACACACACACACTAATTCCCATTAAAATGAACATATAATGGGGGCAATGATTTTTTCTTTATTTTAAAAAAAATATAAATCAATTGTTCGATTTGAACACATTTACAATGCAGAACAGGAGAACAGTCCATTTGCTCCATATAGGGCTATACGGCCATCCAATGGCAAGAGTCCTGAAATATCATGTTGTTGTTTTTTTTTCAGAAGAGATCGGCAAAGACCCCCAATGTGAGATATTTTGAGCTGAATTAAAAGGGGTTTGCATGAAATTAGTTATTTTGAATTTAAGTTGAAAAAGTTTGAAGAATGTGCTTAAATTATGATTACTATTATTTTATAAAATCTAGTAATTTAAAGATAAATAAAATAAATAAATAAAAGCCCCAAAGAATTATATTATACATATAAAAGTATAATTTTAGGCCTTCTGTCATTTTGACCAGCGAGGAAAGGATTTTTTACAAAATGCAAGGAAAGGATGAAACACTACAGGCCTATAGGCTATATAAGCATGTACAGTAGAACTTGCAATAGGCCAATAGAACGAAGTCAGACAGTTTACATTTTTGACAAATCTCAAATGGGCAACTAAAACATGTAGCCTAGCCTCATGTAAATACACACATGGCCATGTAGATATTTTTTTTTAAGTTGTCACAATGCAAAATGTGTCATTTACTGTGTCACTGCTGAATGGACATACATGCATGAAATACACAATGTCGATTGTATAAATGCGAGTATCTTTTTATCCCAAGCCAAACAGATGCAAAATATGTAAATACAAAAAGGTAATATTCCATTAAAAAAATATCTGATATTTGTTTCTTTTGGCTCACAAATTTTCACAATTGGCTCACAAATTTTCACAACCATAGTAACTAACTCAGATATTAAAAAAGAAAATAAGAAAAAAGAAGAAGGATTCGATTCACATACGTGCAGGAAATGAATGAGGTGCCCTTGACCCCTTCACCACTCACTACTTCTAATGTGTGTACAATAACTTGGATTAAATCCAGAGGACAAATTCCAAGTAGGGTACATACTTGGCCTTCAAATGTCACCTTCACTTTCGTAATGTATGCTATAACCGTGGAAAAATAATGTATTCAAAATCAGTATCTCTTGAAGACTGATATTTGTAATAGGTGGATGTACCTAAATATTTGTTAAAATGTCTACAAAACGACATAGAATCATCAGCCAAAGTGCCACAATATCTAAAATAATCTTGGGCAAAAATAATTATAAACAAAAACAAAGTCTGTTATTTTTTGTTTATTTATTTTTAGATGAAGTCTAACATTTGTTCAATCTGTCATTTTTTTAGAACATTTCTAATAACATGACATTTCCCCCCCATATTCCCCATATAAATGTTAAATGTCTTTCATTAACTGTGACCAAGCGGTTTGGGAAATGGATGAATTGATGGATGGATAGATGTCTTGCATTGACTGACTTAACCTCTGTGAAAACACACACCCCCATACACACACACACACACACACCTTTTGTTCTCTGTAATTTCTACTCTGTCCAACAGGTGGACCTATTGGGGCCATGCTGGTTGTTTCGACAATTGTATGTTGAGGTGATGCTCCGATCGATATCAAATTAAAAGTGTAATGACATAGCAGTGGAGCAAAGAGCGGAAGTGATGTCACTTTCACTTTCTCAATCTAGTAACGTCAACAGAAGAAACGGAGGTAATGTTAATACCAAAAGTTTTATGAAAGCTGTAGTAATATAGTTTACAAAACGTAGTTAAATTATTGTCAAAAGCAGATGTAGGCCATGAAAATGTACATATTTTTATGTAACTTGTTTAGCTTTAACATTCTTTACTTTTTTATCACAACTACTATGACAGTTGCAGTTACAGACTATTTGTTTTAGAAACCGTTTATGTGACGCGCAGTGTTAAATCAACTTACATTTGAGAATAGACACTTCTTTGATTCATGTTTCTCCTCCCCAGGCTGTGTTTTTGAACACAACACAATGAACCGTCAAATAGACGATGTAATGGGGCTCTGCTGTAAAATATCAGATAACAGGAAGATTAAAGCAGCAGTACAGAACTCAGCCAAAGGAGCTGCTACCGCGGGCGGAGGGGCGCTTTTAGGGGGGCTACTCGGAGGGCCACCCGGTATATTTATTGGTATGTATTGGCTTGTGTGTTTGATTTCTTGTCATCCACAAACTTTGACTTACTGCAGTTTTTAACCACAAGGTGGTGGTATGTAGCTATAAAAAATTGTTATCTGGTGCCAGCGTTACCTAACACAAAAAATAAAATTTAAACAAAACCTACTTAAATTTATTTTACTTTAGCCAGCCTACTTGTCAAGTCAATGTTTTCATTTTTTAAACAATCATTTTTATTTAGGCTAGTTTAACTTTTTGTAGGCTAGGCTACTAAAATAAAGCAATAAATAACCCCAGCTGTTCTAAATTCACTGTAAACCGCAGCTTCAACTGGCTTGCTTTTATAAAACGGTTAGTCCATAAGATATTTATTTTAATATTTCCTCAATGGACATTTGTAATTTATGTTTTTGTAGAGTTATTTACAACATGGATCAAACTTGTTGTTTTTTACAACGTGGCTTGTAAAAGTGGCTTTTACAACTAATTTATAGCTAATAGTCTATAATTTTTATAATATAAATGTATAATTTCTAGTTTATAATAGCCTATTTATAACATAAAAAATGTAACAATTATATAAAATTTATTAAAAATATTAATCAATGATACTAAAATAACACTGTATGTTGATCTTTTTGTAACAATATAGGCTATATAAACACAATGTAGGCCTATTTGAAAAATTAATGAAGTTTGACTAAAGCATGGTGAAAAAGTTGGAATTACAAAACAAAAGATTACAGTAAACGTTTAGACCATTTAGTTAGACCAACTTCAAATTTGATCTTCTATTATCTTATGTAGGTGGTGCTCTGGGAGGTGCTGTGGGATGGTGGATGACTAATGACAAATTCCAGCCTCTTCATCAGATCATAATGGAGATGCCTCCTCAACAAAAGAATAAACTGTACTCTGAGGTCATGGCAGTACTGGGCAATCTGGATTGGGTTGACCTGGCTCAATTAATTTTTCTTGTAATGGGTAATTCCTCTCTGCAGATGCGAGTGCTTACTACTTTAATATCTTTTGCCACAAAAGAGCTTGGAGCCAAAGTGGAGTATAGACAAAAATAGTGGGTTAATGTTACCTGCTTAGTCTTAACCAAGTTTGACTACATTACATGAAGCTTTTTTCTGGTTTAGGTTTAGTTGTTGTTTCTGAAATCTGTGTTTTTACTTTTATTTTCCTTACAATAACAATTGTTGGATGTTAGCACATTGTTCTTTAATCCACTTTACCAGAGTAACAGTTTCACAGTAAACCTTAATGTTTAAAATACTCAAAGAAATTGAGAAATTTCCAAAATGTGAAATCAAAACCACTTGATGTACCATTTCAGTACAGTTAAAAGAGTAGTACATAATTTTGCTCACCCTTATGTTTTTGCAAATCTGTCTGACTTCCTTCTGTGGAACATAAAATAATATATTTTTGAAGAATGTTGGAACGCAAACAGTTTTGTTTACAATTGATTTGCATTGTATGGATTAAAAGAACGTAATATAAAATATCTTCTTTTGTATTCTGAAGAAGAAAAAATGTCATACAGGTTTGAAATTACATTAGAGTGAGTAAATGATGATGAGTTTTCATTCTTTGGTGAGCAATGTTTTAGTAGATTTAGATTTGCTATTAATATAAAAACATAGGTTAGAGAAATTTGTGAAGTTATGACCTGCATTAGAGTCAGCATTTTTGTTATCATTTATGCTAAAATCAATTTGTTTGCTATGTATTAGCATTAGGGAATTTGGATGAACTGAGCAGGGTTTACCTAAGAGAGCACTAATCATTATAACAGTGACTTAAAGGTGCAATGTGTAATATTTCTGAGGATCTATTGACAGAAATGCAACATAAGATCCATAACTATGTTTTCATGTATAATATATGTTGGCGTATAAAGATCTTGCATAATGAACCGTTATGTTTTTATTACCTTAGAATGAGGTATCTCCATATCTCCATTTATATCCATAACCGCGGGCACCCCCTTCTATGGAGGTCGACATATTGTCTCGTCATCTTTCTACCGTAGCCAACAGCGAACAAACATCGCTACAGAACGCATTTTGTCACTACCTTGAAAAGTAACAATAATAACAATAAGAAACAAGTAACAATAATATTCGCAATAACATATAGTTTTACTGAATAATTAAGTAAACATAATTTCTTAATTTATCCTTGTAAAGAAACCTCATTGCTGAACTGACTACTCTCTGCTGTCTCAGACGATGACATATTTTCCTGTCGGCCACCGTAGTAACTTTTGTTGGTTGCAATATCTAGATGCCGCTAAAAATCACACACTGCACCTTTAAATGACTCTTGTCTTTATTGATTCATTGATAACTATTTACACATAGCTATTTTCACAAAAATGATGAAATAGTTCAATGTTATTTTAAGGCTACACTGTGCAAAGTGTAGTGCATTATCACAAAGTCTTTTAAGATCTTTAATTTATTTTTCCATTTGTTATTACCTAACACATCTTATACACAACCAATCAAGTTATGGGCCAGCAAGATTTTGTAATTTTTTTTTAACTCTTAAAAAGTAAAAAAAATATAGTAATATATTTTTACATGATCCTTCAGAAATCATCCTAATAAGCTAATTTGCTGCTCAAGGACATTTATTCTTGTTTTCAATGTTAAAAAAAGTTATGCTGCTTAATTTTTTGTGTGGACAACATGATACTTTTCCAGGATTCATAGTTCAAAAGAAACAAAATCATAAACCGTAAATGGTTTAAATAGCACTGACACCAACCTTTGCATGGTAGAATATTAATGTACCTAATGAAGTAATTAACAGAAAATAAAAGAATGTAAACACACTGCATTTCATGTTTGGTTTTGTCATGTAGATTGATATCACAGGCCCTATCGTAGTTATTGAATATGTTTAATAGCCTAATATAAAATGTGCAGAAGGGTTTTGGGATTTGCACTTTGCAGACGGCCCCTTATTCGGATGTGTCTCTCAATCGGCTGTATTATATTATAAAGCTCGTTTTGAGGAAAACTGGATTGTGATTGTAAATAGGTTGTTTGTGTTTTAACAACGTTTAGCTCACGGATATCCGGGAACTTCGAATAGCCTATATGAATGTATCAACTTAACTGAACTCCTTGAGTAAATCACTGACTGCATTTCTTTATATTTGAGTCCAACCAAGTTCAAACAATATGAAACGCTCAATTAACGTACTCAGCACTGCCAGCGGTAGGCCTACATTAAACAGGAAGTGTCTGTCCAAGCTCACAACAGGTTTTGAGTGGGAACGCAAATATCTTTGCGAGGTAACGCAAAAGTTTTTGTGTGGGAACACAAAAAGATGGAACGCAAAAGTTTTGCGAGGGAACGCAAACTTTCTCGGGGAAACGCAAAAGATAAAAAAAAAAAAAAAAATCCACCACCTTTAGGGGCTCTACTATGCATGACGCAAGTGTTTTTTACTAGTTTTGGAACAGGAATCATTTTCATGTCCTTCGTCACGTTGTTTAAATAGCAAATGCTTGTGCGACTCCATGGGCATGCTGTTCTAAAAAAAAAAAGGTGTGTTCAGGTGCATTGTTGGTACGTTGCAATTTAGAGGCCACTGAATTTTGAGTCCATGACCAACAAAAACCTGGTCTAAAGTCAATGTAGCAGTGTTTTATTTATTTATCTATTTTTATTTAAAAGGCACATTAACTATGAGCCTAGGCGGGTGCACAACGCCCGTACTCTGTTTATTACACACACAGGGATGTACAGCAGTACACAAAAATGTCAAATATTAAAAATAAAAGCATTACAATGTAAAATATTATTATTGCGCACTTTAACCTCGCGCACGATCATCAGATCCGATTGCGCCGGAGACGTGTTCGGTCTTTCCGCTTGCAAATTCCATCATGTAAATAGCGAATCCGCCATGGCACCAGTGCAACTGGCTTTTAAAAGGAATGGGAGTTGGGAGATAAGACACTGTGTAAACGATTCATTGAAGTCCACTGGAGGCAAGTAGTAGTGAGAACCCAAATGCAATTTATTTCAAAACTTGATCAAACATAAAACAAAGGCATGGAACTCAAAACAAGAACATAAACTTACAGGAAATTACAGGAAACATTCAATACTCAACAAAGACACAGGGCAAACATGAGGGCTTATGGTGCGTTCACGTGCAATGGAAAATATGATATTTTCCACTTGTGAACTGGTATTTACCATTGTGTTGCGTTCAAGTGCTTTTGTTGTTGTAATGTGGTAAAAAGATGGAAATCCAGACCTGTTATTTAACTATTTTAGATTGCTTAAGTCATCTGCTACAGCAAGAAGATTTATCAAAACTCAAACAGTAAATAATATGCTGTATATTTTCTAGATCATGAATAGTACATATTTATACCATTAACGACTCTCGCGTTACTCTCCGCCATTTTGAAAAGGTCAAAGGTTATGTCATCTCGCAACTCGTGCATCAAAATATTCTACGAGCTGGCCAGTGGAAAATGCCACATGAGGGGGTGTTCATGTGCATTTTCCACGTCGGCTTTTGGTATTTACCATAATTACCATAGCACGTGAACGCACCATTAAATACATTTGGATTTGGTCAGGCCCTAATTGCACTTTAGACCATGCGCTTAGATCATTAAAGGGACATTGTGTAGGAATGTCTCCCATCTAGCGGTGAAATTGTATTTTGCATTCAAACGAATTGTGCTCTCCAGCGCCTCGCTTTTTCAAATGCATGTTGCATCTACGGTCGCTGTTATGTACCAAAAAGCTATGACAGGATGTCTTCTAATAGCACTTCGTCGAGTTTTCCTTCGGTTGAACAGGTTTGTTATTTCAAACAAACTGCAACTTGACACAACATACAAACGAATGTTACAGTATGAATAATAACAGTGCAATGCAGCCTTTTAAACTTGCCGGGGTAGTGACAAGCGCCTCTCACTGCTCTGCTCCTCCGTTTCTGCTGCTTTCAGTTACGTGACGCTGGCTCTGAACGAAAACGCGTTGTGGAAACGCGTTGGCCTAGTACTTTTTGACCCTCTCTGCTACTATAGTTTTTCAAGATGGCGGAACGACATGGAAGCCTCCATGGACCTACCAAATTCTAAATTCTTCGTTTACGAGGATAAGTCAGATAATTGGCAGAGGTATTTGTACACCATTGAGGACATATTTATGACAAAAAATATTGATTTTAGATAATATAATATCTAAAAAACTAAACATAGTACCTTTAAGGGTGTATTTACCCTTAATGATTTACCCTGAAAGTACGTTTCCCCCCTTGGTGCGGAAATCTAGGCTGCGCTCCAGTCCAAAATTGTCATACCCTTCACTTGCTAAATTCCCTCCATCTTGTTCACTCGGATGTACCTCATTGCTTACGTTTTACGAGTGCCCACTACTGGCGGAAATTGCAATGGGCTGAACTGAAACGTCCTAAGCCCTTGGTCACTTTGAATCAGCTATGGAGTTGATTTATTTACATTTGTTTTCCCTTTAAGAATTTGTTTAATGCAGCATCCAAATGTATTTAGGTGTGTTTGGGTTGTTTTGTATAAAAAAAAAATCTAATTCATATATCATAGAGTTGTTTTTGGTGGTGGTCTGCAGTGACGTCACAATCGTGTTGCATTGTGGTATATGGAACTGCGCTGAAGTGTACATATGAAGTAGACTTGCTCCCTTTGTCAAAATTGAGGGAACAAGGGTCTGTCCATATAAACTTCCATCATCCACTTCACGAAGTGGAACGCACTTCAAAATGGTGGCAGGGATTCCCCCGAGGGGAAGTGCTTAGGGAAGTTCGCAAGTGTGTGTCTAAAAGTGCACTGGAACGCAGGCCTACACACCGCCTAGTATAGCAACCAGGGTAGTCTAGCAACTCTCAGTTGGCTTTCGAGCTGGAAAAAACGAACTCTAGTCAGGCCAATCACATCGTGTATAGAGTTGGTTGACGGGCATAAGATAATGACTGCAGAGTTGTGACGGTTCCGCGTGAATTCCCTGCTACTTGAAAATAAAGAAGATGGTGGCTGCTGCTGGCGAACAGTGGTCTTTCGAATCGTCTTTGATCGCGACTCTGGAGGACTTGGAGTTTTGAGAAAAGAACAAAGACTTAAGTGCCTTAAGTCATTCTTAAAAAAGGAAGATGTGTTCGAAGTTTTGCCGACCAGATACGGCAAAAGTTTAATATATCAACTAGCTCCGCTGGTGGAAAAACGCAGGGGACTCACTGAACCACAACCGTTCGTTGCTCTGGTTGGTTGTAGCACTATCCTATTACGTGCAGAGGGAATTTGAAAGACAACCCTTTATCCCGGCCCTCGGATTGAGGCATGCCAGTGGTGAGTTCCCAGACCTAATATCTTGATGTGGGCCTGGCTTGAAAGACTAGATCTTTTGGGCAGGTGTGAATACAGCAATCTCACTCACATGCGGACCAAACATTATTTAAATGTTTTAAATGGATGAACCATTATTTAAAATTGGAATTTCTCTGAAATTAAAAATCTTTGGGAACTTTTGGGATATTGTAAGTACACAACTGCATGAAATATATCACACTGTGCAAGTGATTTTTGGATATTTTATTACAAAAATCTTACATATTGTAACTTTAATAAAACAACAAAATACAGCTTTAACAAAGATGAAACTATTTAATTTCTACAGTGAACAAATGCTGTGGTTAAGGGTAGCTTTTTTTCAATTGAGGGGCATTGCCAAATTGAAAAGCTTCCTGTCTTTCAAAGATATGGAAACTGTGATCCATGCATTCATTTCGTCCAGATTGGATTAGTTTAATTCTCTTTATTTGGGGTTCTCTAAGAAGTTGCTTTCACGCCTGCAACTGGTACGAATGCTGCGGCCAGATTGTTGACTGGCACCAGGAAATGTTCCAGTATCTCTCCAGTGCTGGCTTCTCTGCACTAGCTCCCTGTTGAGTATAGGGTGCAATACAAGGTCCTTTCAATGGTTTTTAAAGGTTTACATGGGCTTGCCCCTGTATATATATATATATATATATATATATATATAGTTTGTTACAGCATCATGTTGCTGCTAGATCACTAAGATCCTCTCATAGCTTTCTTTTAAATGTTCCAAAATCTCGGTTTAAAACTAAGGGAGATCATGCCTTTGCGGTAGCAGCACCGCATTGTAGGAATAGTCTCCATTTACACATTAAATCCTGTGATTCCATTGACTGTTTTAAGTCTAAGTTGAAGACCCATATCTTCTCTGCTGCTTTTAACTGTTCTTAGCTATATGTGGTTAATTTAGTTTTTTTGTTGTTGTTTGTTTTAAGGTGTGTTTGTCTATGTTTTATAAGGTTGGGTCTGTAAACCACTTTGGTCAACTCGTGTCGTTTTTAAACGTGCTTTAGAAATAAAATGATTCTTCATATTGATCACAAAAGATCTCCATGATTAGCCTGTTTTTGCACTTCCTGCTTTTCCCTGCTTGAGAATTTTTGTCCAATGAATGGATGAACTTGGCACAAGTGTGGTTTTGTTTACAAATGTTGGTTCACTTGCAAAAAGGGCAGTGTGAAAGCGAACCACACCAAACAAACAAAAAAGCAACTGAACTAACGGACTTTCTTGGTGTGAATACACCCTTAAATAGGGCCCTTACTTGTGGGTGTTGTATTGACTGAGTTTTTCATATTACGAGGTATGTGGACTGCCAAGAAATTGAAGATGTTTTCATGTTTAGAAAATGCTACTATTACTAGGTAATAACATGTTTAGAAAATGCTTTTAAACTGAAAAAAGGTTGGCCATTGAACCACAGGGTCTCAATCTTTCTGTGATTTGCTGGAGAGCAGCTGGTCTTTGCTTTTCTTAGAATAGCCTCTCTGATGTCATAAGCTACAGACCACACTCACACACCGTGAGAAACTAACAGACTTAAGAGTTGAAAACCACACTGCAAATATGAGCAAATAAGTGCAAACAAATGAAATGAAATACTTCAAACATTATACAGAAGAATGCAGTGAAACCCTCTGTCTCAACCCTGTCATTTTATTTGGCAGCACAATTGTTTTTTATCTTTAGTACAAAACGGTTTTGTCAAGGTGGTTGTATAACATCAGTTGTTAGCCAAGAAAAATACAGCTACTTCCTCATACTAAGGTGTGTATGCATCCGCTGTCTTTCGTCTAAATG
Organism: Siphateles boraxobius; assembly: GCF_051911475.1. Taxonomy (NCBI): domain Eukaryota; kingdom Metazoa; phylum Chordata; class Actinopteri; order Cypriniformes; family Leuciscidae; genus Siphateles; species Siphateles boraxobius. Next base: position 36,391,312 of record NW_027508734.1, on the reverse strand, counting down.
GGACACATCGCATGTTTTCAGGCAAAACATGAAAAGACACATTAAACCCTTTTAGATCTACATGGACTCAATGAAGACCTTACCTTGAAGGAATATTCACCAAAAAAAAAAAAGTCAATTCAGTCATGTTTCCACTCACCCTCAAAATTAATTCATCCTCATGTCACTTCCAACCTGAATGACTTTCTTTCTTCAGTAAATATTATTAGATATGGCTTAATATTTTTTTCTTTCTCTCCACACAGTGGATGTCAATGGTCACCTACATTCCTCAAAATATCTTCTGTTGTGTTCCATAGAACAACAAAAGTTATTGGTTTGGAACAACGTAAGGGTGGGTAAATGATGACAGGATTTTCAGGTTTGGGTGGACTAACAAAACATTCCAAATCTAATTTTTTTCAATGTTTGATTTTGTCTTTCTTCAAGTTTTGACCAGTGTCCTTTTGACAGTATTCAATTATGGGGGTTTGTCTATGACTATTACAGCTACCTAATTTACTACCCCATCTTGGGCATTAGTCACATTTATTGTGTATTTGTCTGTCCTACTGCCCTTTGTAAAGTCAATTCACTTTTATTTAGCCTAACACTTTATGCAATAAAGTGATTAACAGGAACATAATGATCAATGATGCAAATAATTAAATTCTACTGTAAAGCATCTCTGAAAAAGGCAATTATGTCATTATTCTGCTGAAGTCAGTTCAGTGTTGACTGTAAAGTTCATCAATTACGAAATGAGTTCAATTCAGCTATAAGCAGCTCTATTGAAGACATTATCGTGTCTTGTTTGTAATGCAAAGAAATGGAGCTTGTAGTTAGACACAACTTTTCTTTAAACTTTAGAATGAACGTTGCTTCACTAGTTCCCAGAATCAAGCTCTACGACTGTAATGCGTAATGTAAGACGGTGGTGTTTCTTTGGTAATGAGTCTCTGATCAAGTGGTTTATATTTTAACAAACTTGTGGGTTTCCTCTAATGTTTATCAAAGAACTGATTTAGTTTTTAGGATGAAAGAAGACAATTAAGAGAATGTTGATTCTGGCTTAGCTCATTAACCCTTAAAGGGATAGTTCACCCAACAATAAAAACAATTAGCCCATGACTCGTGTAAGAAAAATATCCATATTTAAAACTTTACAACGAAAATAACTAGCTTCCGGCAAATGGCCGTGCAAAGTCTACTGACCCCTTATTTACACTGCACACATCTGCGGCGCATTACGGCTCCGACAAGGTTTTATTCCGTCCTTCACGCGGTGCCAACTCACACCAGGAGCATTTCAGAAGCGAAGCGACTGGATGCGCGAGACCACGTGATTTACCTGTCCGACGTGGTTTTTCTTGATTTTTGGGTTTCTTCCTTACTGTCTATCAAAGAGTATAGAAGAACAGGAGGTGAAACTCTGATGCTTTTTTGATAACAGCCACTAGGTGGCGCTTCGGTAGCGCGGCCGCCATTTTTGGGTGAAGATTCCAACTGGAGTCACTAAATAAGGGGTAACGTCAACGCCTACGGCTGTTTCACATGCCGCAAGCGTCAACGGTGAGTGAACAGCGCATATTTTTTTCAGCGTGCATGTTAATCAATGAGTGCATTCACACCGGGAGCATGAGCAGCGTGCCTGAGCGTCAAGCAGGAGTCTACTTTTGCTGCGCTGCTCACGCTCAATTAAAGTGAAAGTACACTTTTGATGGACAAAATAAAATTTGATTTCACACAAAAAGTGCCCAAAATGCACAGAATAGTTAAGCATGTTTAGTGAGTTTTAACAAGAACTGGAGTAGGCATAAAAAGAAAATGAAGACTCAAAAATATTATAGAAGATTTAAGCTACCCACTTGTACTTAATTATTCAGTTTGGGTGAAAGTAGTATGGTGTAGGCCTATTATATATATATATATATATATAAAGTAGGCTATAGAAAGTAGGCTATATATATAGTAGGCTATAGTAGCAGAACATATTATACATAAACTTTCTTTTTAAGTTTATGAAATACACAGACAACTACATAGGCTAGCACAACCCAAATCAAACCCGAGTGTGCAGTTTTGTGTGTGTGTGTGTGTGGGTGTGTGTGTTTTTATCCACGGAGTAGGCTATGACTGAAACGACAAGATTGGAGCTGTTTTTTCAAACAAATGGCTCATATTCACAATCTCATATTCTCAAGACTATAATTTTTTAACATCTTCAGAATCAATATTTTGTTCGCTGACAGCTTCACCAGATCCAACATCAAGTGACAAAACTAATATTTGACTGCCTTCAGTAGCCTACTTGCTCTGCAGTAAAATCGGAAATCATGTCCCAAAAAAGGATGCAATGTTTTTGTTTATTGCAATTGTATCCATCCGAGAAGCAGTATGCTAAATCACTGTCCACTCTTATAACACTATATCTTCTGCCCTTCAACGTTATAGGTCTGCAGTAAGAAGCTGTCTTTAGTGAGGATGCTTCTATTGAAAATATTGAATTTAATATGATCCGCACTGTTAGAATATCGGAATGTTGTAATTATTTATTCGGTTTATAAACAAACATTTACAAAAAACTGGTGTGTGTGTTTCCAACCAAGTATTTAATACAATACCAAAATATTTATTAAATAATGCTTTTTTATTATATTGATTGCAAAAGTTACACAGTTCCCTTTATACATATGCTATAGATTATACATTCAAATATACATACAAATACTAAAAAGAAGTGCAAAACAGAAGTCGTAGAAGTGACTCATACATTAGTGCAAAATACTTAATAACTGCTGGTATTCGTCTCTGTACAACCGTGGTCAAAATATGTTCAATTTCAGCGTAGTTCATAATAGTAGTTGCTCACTCACATCACGTTCACAGTCCGGTGAGGGGAGGATTCATGTGCTCGGGCTTTATGTAGCAGTATTGGGAGTAATCCTCCTTTTCCAACTGGTTGTTGAACCACTTGGTGGGCACCTGGTACCCGTTCTTGTCTTCGAGATCCTCATCGCTGGACGTCTCAAACTCAGGTAGCGTTGGTGATTCCTCTACGGAGTTCTTCTTCCAGTGCTTTACGTTTTTTCTCTTCTGTCCCTGCACCTTTCCCTCTTGTGTGCTGCTCACACAGTGCCGGCAAACTCTCACGGGCTTAGAGGAGATGTTTGGTAGCAAGGCCCGGCTCTTCGAGCAAGCTTGACATACTATATAGCCGCATTTCCGGCAGTGGTGTCTCCGAGTGGCGACACTGAAGTTCTTTGTGCAGCGCATGCAGATGGCTGAAGCCTTGTCAGGGATCCAGGTGGAGGCAAACTTCTCTGCATTATTGTCAGTGGGGAGGTCCTTAGTTTGCATGCGGAGGGTCTTGCACTTCTCAATGTGCCCCATCCATGCAATTTTTTCCTCAGGCGAGGCTGCCGACACATAGAAAGACTTGTGTGGCATGCGGATGAGCCATTGGTTGGCCATGGCCATTCCGTCTTCCAGATCTTCCTGCTGTACCTCCTCCAAAGGAACGATTCTCTTCTTATTGTTCCAGCGACCAGACACCATGACGCTACCATAGACCAAGATGTCGTTGAAGAGGAAGAACACTTTGGGTTTGGGTCCACGCCTGCACAGCTTCAACAAGCAGCCCTCTCCCACAAGAATACGCCCGGGTTTTAAAAGCATCTTCCCAGTGCGGCCAAAAGAGCTTGCCACTGCCCTGATTCGCTCACGGTTCTGAATAGTAAAGGCCAGATCTTCCATTGTTGCTGCCTGTAAAATGTCAAAGTATTGACATGGTCAAATCGATTTCAATGTGCTGCTGTTGTTGTTGTTGTTTTTTTACAGTACTTTCAAATCAACACTTTAAGTCAAGGTTTCACCCCTGATTACGCTAATAAATTAAATTATACAATATAGACACAAAATAAATGTTTGAATATCTTAAAAATGAATTAACCAAGGAGCTACCAAATACCTGATTGGCGTGGAAAGCAGTTCCCTCGTTCCAAAAAAACTTTATGAAAATACTCCTCTGTGTTCAAGCACTAACACTTCTTTCTCTTTGCAGGTTGGTTGAGACAGACCATTTATACCGTGTCATAAGCTTGTCTTTCCTGTTTGAAAAGGGGGAAATTCCAGAACTGCTACTAGAAGTGTTACCTTCCTTGTTCTTGACTGGAACAAACTCAGACATGTACTGTAGACATACTAGTACAATATGAGTATTTGAAAACAAATGACATGTCAGATTCAAGTTACTAGATGCAAAGAGTGTAGAGATAATTAATATATATATATATATATATATATATATATATATATATATATATATATATATATATATATATATATATAAAAAGTCATGCCATTTTTTTTAAGCCTCATGTTCATCAAATAGAATGGAACATTTATGATAATACTGGTATTATTGGTGCTGTATTTTTGCTTGCCTGCCTAATTCATTTCACAGTTCATGTGTTTGAAAGAATGAATGTGTCGATATTGTTCACTAAAATGAAAAATATTAAAATCTGTTACATGAACTAACACTGTTCCAAATTATTATGCAAGTGACATATCAGTAGGATTTTAGCACAATAAACATTCCGATTTTAGTTTATTTCTTTTCACATATCTTTTTAGATATCTGGTCTCAATCGCAGACAGTTTTGTAAAATATTTTGTTCCACATTATTAAGCAAGCCAGAGTTCTAATGCAATATGGTGAGGAAGAAAGATTTTTCTGAAGAAGAAAAACATGAAAGAGTGTCTTGCAAAAGGTATTAAAACAACTAATATTTTGCAAAAACGGAATAAGAATGATCAAATTATTAAAAGATTTGTGAGTGATTTAGAGCAAAGAAGAGCTCGATCAAAGACTTAAGGAAAGTTTCTGTCAAAAAAAATAATTGTATTAAAAGGACAGCTAATTTAAAACACATCTGAGAAGCAAACAGGTATTTGAAGTATTAAAATAACACTGATGCATAACGTCCTAGAAATGTCAATAATGACATATTTCATAGCCAAAGAAAAAAACAAAACAAAACAAAAAAACAGATATGTTCCTCAAATCCCCTGTCACGGAAATATTAGCTGAGGCTTTTGCACATAAACAGTTAAAAAGAGGAAAAACATTTGCTTGAACAGGTGGAAATTATAGGCAAATGAGAGGAAAATATCAAAGGTTAATGTGGAAGAAACATAATATGAGATACCCAACTACAGGCTGAAAAAGACAAGGCATTAAAAAAAGCAGATTTAGGTGCAGTGCATGACGTAGTAAAAAAAGTCCCATAGTATTTGCAGAGCAATAATGACATGAAACTCAAGTAAAATTAAGTACTTCAAAATAAGTCAAATAAACACTAAAACTAAGAAAAGATAAATATTCTACACAAGGCTGTCGTAGTTATACTTGTAGATATAGAAGCAGCTCTGTATATTAAAAAGATGCACTAAAAATCTAAATAATAGTATACACGTGTGCTTATGGCCCAGCTGTTTCATCTAAATAACACAAAATTTTCATTATGTTGCGCACAAACCATGCACACTAAGAGAACATTTATACAAATTTGTAAAGCTTTTAATATACTGTAGTGGGTAATCATGTAAAAAATTACGTTAAAAAAACAAAACAATACAAAAGCATGACGAAAAAAAAAATTCTCATTCAGATTTTTTTCCATTACATTATTTTCAAGTTCAATGAAGGAAGTACAGTAGTGGTCAATATCCAGAGGGAATGTTTGTTAATGACCCTACAAGTTTGATTAAACCATCAAAATATGAGGAAAATATTTTATATATATATATTTTTTTTTAATATATTTTAAATATGAGGGAAGAGTAAAACACCAAACTTGGTTAAGGTATATACCTGGCAAAACAGGCAAACTACAGCGACACATTTTAACTATAGGCAAAAATGCATAGAAAAACAAAAAACTCACAACTTAATCAGTTATTAATATTTTGTTGGTTCTCTCATTTTTTTTACATGCGTTAATACTTTCTGTGTGACTGCCTGGACAAAAATTATGTTTGCACAATTTGGCATCATTTATTTTTTTGAAATATTTGAATCTTTATTCAATATAATATAAGATGTCAATTTTCCTAGGCCAAACATCACTTTTGGCCACTGTATGTGAAGAGGATATTACTAAGAGTAAAAACATTTATTGTTCATCTGATTAACAGTATGGGCTCAGATAGCAGAGAACTCCTTATCTGATTCAGTAAACAATAGCCTCAAAACAACAACAGAACTTTGTCCCTTTAACCAATTGGGTGGCAAAGCCAGTCTAACAAGTTTTTCTTTTAACAGAACAATATGCAAAATTACAGCAAAGAACAGGCTGGTTATATGAGCACAGCACAGCCAATTAATACATATAACCTGAAAATGTATATGTGACAATTAATAGGCTACGTATTAATTCTTGTAAAAATATAAAATGTGGAGGAAGTGCACACCCTTATGATGCAACACTATTTACACATTGACCACAGAGGAGATATTAAGTGTAAAGAATCTCTTTTCTCATAAAAGACATTGCACATCAGAATGATGAAAGGACATCATGTGTATTTGCAAGAATGGTGACATTGTTGTTGTTTTTTGGTACATAAGCAGTCGATTTTTTTTCAGCTTACTTTAGCTCAAACACGGTTTTCAAAATTTGTACAAAGTACTAAGCACTAAATGCCAAATAATCTAGATTTTTTCTCTAAGCCAATATAGTTAGTAACAAACTCTTACGTATTTATTTGCCAAACCAGTTCTGTGTCTAGGAATGTGGAGATTCCCTGGCATTACCAGAAGATGCATTGATGAGTCACTTAACACCCTTTTAAGATGGGAAAAACAAGTTCCTTGTTTTGTGAGCAGGCAAAGACTACAAAATATATAACCACTGAAACAGAACCAAATAACTTCAAAATCATACCAATTCCCCTCAGTATACACTTTGAAATGGAGATCCTGCTCATTCAACTAACAATACTTTGCTTATTTTACAAAACTTTAACACTTTAGAACTTACTTAAATACCTCCCACCATGGGAAATAAATGTGCAAACTAAACATACTTGTGGATCTATTTTCATACCATGTTATTACAGAAGTAATGGGCCATTTTGCATTTGCAGTGCTGACTACCCTTGTTAACTAAATGAGGTCATAACCAAAGAGTTTTATATAATAAAAGGAAGTGGCAGGTGAGTGAGAGTGAGAGTGAGAGAGAGAGAGAGAGAGAGAGAGAGAGAGAGAGAGAGAGAGAGAGAGAGAGAGAGAGAGAGAGAGAGAGAGAGAGAGAGAGAGAGAGAGAGAGAGAAAAAAGGTCTCCCTCTGGTGGACAGTCAAACGCTACTACTTTTCCTACATCCCCATTATAGTTTCATGCTTGGCCAAATCCATAATGATTGAGCATCTGCTCTTCATAGTCTCCCAGGCTCCAGTATCAGCTCACATTTAAAATTGGCAAGATGTTTAAGACTTTCCATTACAAGTCAATAGTTCCTTTTACTTTGAATTTCTTTGCTGACCGCTCACTGGAGCGCAGTTCAAACTTGCTGCCATAGATGTGAGTTACGAAATCACCAATCTCCATACTGAACACACTGTTCCTCTTCGGAATTACTGTAGAGAGAGAAAGAGAAAAAATGTCAGAAATCCAGAGGGAATTACTGAAGAGCACATTTCTATAATGAATAATCAACACCATTTGAAAGGTTAAAGTGGCCTCTGTTAAGCAACTGTCAAACAAAATGGTTGCAACAGATCTTTTTACACACTATCTGTTGACAAGACTTTGTTCTCAGGTTCATTTGGAAAAGAGGGTTCTGACAGGTGGCTAATGACTTATGAGGAAGAAGTGAGAAGTGTGTTCATGACACAGTAAAATATTTGACAATCTGGACTAGGGTTGTCTTATCATCAGATTTTCACAACACTATTATCGTTGCCAACATAATTCACAATAACAATATTATAGCAATATCTACAGAAATGTTGCAAAAAAAATGAATGATGCTACCAGACAAATACATCTTTAACTTTGTTTATTTTGCGTTTTCTCTTTTTTAGCCATTGAATCACTAAAACATGAGTGTAGGGAAGAGAGAATTTGTAACCATAACTGTACAAAAAACAAACAAACAAACAAAAACCTAGTTGATCAGCTTTTTTTTTTTTTTTTTGTAGACTGGGTTGTCTAAGGCTACGTCATTTTACCAAATCCCCCCACCACCCAAAAAACTCCCACACTAACCTCACCAGTGTCGGTGTCAACAAGGTCATTACTGGTGCTGGATTATTTAAAATATTAAGTACAGCGTAACGTGATATCAATATTTAAAAATCACACATGATGTTTCTATTTAAAGTTGTGAGTTAAACGCAAAATTGGAATATCGTATAAAATGTTTGTGAATAAACAAGAGAACAAAATCGTCACTTCCTGAGAAATTGGCACAAAAATATCTCTAATAAAAATGTAAGTTTCTGCAATCAGGGAATAATCCACTGTGGATCTTTTTTGTTACATCATAAAGAGCATGCAGACTAAATGCAATACACACTGTCTGTCGCATTATCTTGTGTTTACATACCTGGAGTTTGGAAATGAAAACGTGAGAGTTCTGGGTGGGCATTATTAACCATTTTGATGATAGACTAAATGTTTGTTTAGTTATTCTGCATTTCAGAATAACTAAACCAACATTTGAGATGCAGTATAATGAAATTGGTCTGTAGCTTATTCCAGCTATCCAATCACAACCTCTGTTGAGTAGGGGTGTCGAAATTAATCGTTTCTACGATGCAACGCGATGCAGACGAGGACGATTCGGTATCGGTTCAGTAATAGACTATAACCGGTTATACTGACGCTTTTCTGACGTCATTTGTCGCGTGTGTGCTTAGTCGCGGTAGCATACAATGGCAGAGGAGGCGAGACGCGAGTGCGAGTAATTAAAAATGCTCCGAATACTTTAAAAGCCTACATCTATTCTGGGCACATTTCGGCTCTAATGAACAACCTGGTAAGCACGACCTGGAGAAGACACGCGCTGTGCGCTCATGTCACGCACACATAGAGCTGATTTAAGTATCCGAACCCGATGGTCAAATTAATACAATTATTCTGTGTTGTTACGCGTGATTATGAATGGATGATCGTTACCTTAAATGAACATTTCTTTACAACAAAATTGATTTGACACAATTTAATTTACTAAATGGCATAAACAGACTTTACTCCCTTGAAACTTAAACCGGAATGTCACTGTTACTGTCAGTGCGACTTCCCGAACGGGCGAACACGCGCACGCACACATCACTTTTGGAGTAAAAATTTAAATTGCAGATGCAGTGCACCGCGATATCGAATTGAACTGAATCGATGACATGATAATCGTAATCGAACCGAACCGTGAGACCAGTGTAGGTTCACACCCCTACTGTTGAGGCAGTGTCACACGAGTTCTTTGTTGCGTATTGAGGCATGTCTTCTCATCAGATGAAAAAAGTATCACCTCAATACATTTTTTGCACATTCTTAGAATTGAAATGCATTTTAGTGTTTCCATACAACATTTTTCAATGCGATATCCAAAGGTTTATGTAAAATTAGATGGATGGAAACATAGCTAGTTATTGTCAGAACCGGTATATTGTGCCACAGTCTGGACAATGATAAAACAGCCAGACAGCTGCATGCAAGACAAAAGACTTTGACAATTGATGAGCATAGCAAACTTTTACATAATGCTATTTTGACTTGATTACCACAACGCATCAAGGCACAGGGAAAAAAAATAGCCAATTATATCAGTATCTATAATGATATAATTCTCCTTCCTTTATCTAGTGGACAGAAGCTTGGCATCTTTGACACACTCACTCATGTTCATGAATTGCTTTGAAACCTATAGTTTATATTTAAGCATACCTTTTAGTTTGTCCTCTTTTGTTATGATTTTAAAGATGTGCTTCATTTCCTGTACCAAGATGCCAGTTAGACCCACGTACGAAGGGCACTTTGATCTGACAACTATGGGGGAAAAAATGAGAGACAGAGAGAGAACATACGGTTTTAATTTACTCTCAAAATATCAACAATAAATCAGAAATCTGGATATACTGCCACTAAACCAAAAATGCGTGCCTTTGTGTGCAGACGTTTTTAAATATGCATGAAGTTGTACCTGTTAAGACAGCACCATGGAAATCAGCTTTCAAGAGCTTCTGCTGGATCATCTGTGGGTTGCTGTGTACAAAAAAAAACAGGCAGCACATTGATGGAGCGTTAGCAAGACTTGACATTATACCCATGAGCCAGAAATTCTGAAGAGCATCTTCCTAAAAATATGACCTTTCTGGTTTCAATCCATTGCACAGATCCTCAATGTACTGTTTCCACAGCTCATGCAGAGGCAAGAAGAGTTCATATCTACAATGAAATCCATAGACAAAAACATTCGATTTTAGTGAGAAGCTGAAGTTTTGCTGATATAATGTAGTGCATGATACAAGGTGAAAGAGTAAACATAATGAAACCTCTAACACATACTTTTGATGTTCAGGTTTGAGCTGGAATATTTTCAGCTGTCTTCTTTCTTTGGCATTCAGTCCCTTGGCCCTGCTTTTCTTTCCCTTCTTTTTCGGTCTTTTAAATTCCAGTACTACCGCCTTGCGCAACATCATATCCTCAATGGCTGCATCTTTCATTTGGGGAAGGCTATTTTTCAGGAATGCTTTGGTGAAAGCCTCCGCTTTCGTTGTAGTTGAAGACTGTGGAAATTGACATTCAGAATCTTATTGACTAGTTTGTAAAGTTTCTGTACATCATACACAGTGTGAGCCCATCTGCAACAATGAATTTCATGATTTCCAACTTTTACAGATCCAGAGAGACCCCAAGCTGACCCTAAGCCCACCCAGAGACCCCCCCACCTCAAAAAAATAAAAAACAAACAAACAACAACAACAACAACAACAACAACAAAAAACTAGACTTTCTCAGTAACAGTTTACATATTAGCAGAATTAACATAATTATTAATATTTATACATTATGAAATGCTTAAAACAGATCATTAATTAGAACGTCGAAAACCGTGGCTGTAAACCACGGAACAGCTTGAATTAAGAAATTAATGTTAATGACAATGAAGTCACCTCAACTCCCAAAAGAGCGCTTTCCTTTGATGGGATCGAGGATTGCACCACATCTGTGAACGTGAAAAAAGATCTAATAGCATTAGGCTTGTCCTTCCTTTTGTTTTCGTTGATAAATTTCCTTAATTTTATGTATGTTTAACACAGAATCAGGATCCAAGATGGTCACAAAATAATGTTTTAAAATATAAGATTAATAGGATCTTGATCAATATAATACCACCATAAAACTTACGCTCCATAGTTCAAAACACAGTAAGTTAACACACAGGATCCAAAAAAATGCTGCGGCTAGAATCACATGTGACATACAGGACAGACAAGCTGATCACCGATTCAGACCGAAGAAATCCAGCACGGCATCATTCACCACATAATTACAGTCCAAAAATAACAATAATAACCCTGTGAAAAGGGTGATGTATTTCTCGATTTCTCTGTAAGGGTTATAAAAGATTATTTATGAACATTTAATTTAGAATTTTTTTTATCTAAAATAAAAAAAAGAATGAACTAACAACCAAAGAGAATGTTAAAAAGCTAAAGCTCACCTATGTTTAACTGGTCCACTATATTAAAATGCATTTAAATGTAGAGTACAAATACATATGTATTTACAAGTATTTATGTAATGTCTTTATCCACCAAGTGGTCCTAGGCGGGTCGGCCTTAAAGTTGCGATGATTAACTTAAGTTATGTTAACCACATGAGGGCACATTAATAATAATAATAATAATAAAAATAATAATAATAATAATAATAATAATAATAATAATAATAATAATAATAATAATAATAATAATAATAATAATAAAACAATATTCCATAAAAAAAACAAGTATTGTCAATTTTAATTTCATGGTGACTTTAAAAGGTTTTAACTGTGCACTGTCCCTTTATGAATGTTTCGGATTGCCCCGCCCTGTGAGTTTATTGGGCTCTTTGCTCAGCCCGGGTAGCTTTTGAAAATACAAGAGAAGGGTGGAGACCGACCGTCAGTTGGCTACTAACCTAGTTAACAAAATACATTTTATTTATATCTACCTCGTTTTTTGTAGCACAATTAAAGTTTTAAGCTTTAGTGATGTCAGAGGAGATTGTGTGTTCAAAGCCGGAGGAGGTGAGAGACGCTGAGACTGAAAACAACGTTGAAATCATCATCAAACTGACCAGCGAAAATCCACTAAACGATCATGATCATAATGTCAACCAAGAGACTGAAAGAGACACAGAGACTCTCTGTACTGAGATCAGACCAAACCATAGTCGAGTTTCTAAAGGTTTGTGATGTTTATACGCTAACGTTATATGACTGACTGTGTGTTTTGTTGTAATTTGCATTGAAATCCTCCATTATGTCAAGTTACCATGTGCCATTCACACACACACACCCCCAAAAAAGTTAATCTAATGTCACACGTTTGACTTTGACACTGATATTTTAACAATATCACATAGGCCAAAACACATTTGGTTGTGTCACTTGCGTGGGTCTAGCAAATTACTGAACTAACAGTGCTGATGTTTTCAGAGTTATTTCAGACAGAAGAAGAAGATGATGACGACGACAGCGGCACCCATTATCTGAGTTGTGATGAAAGACCCTTTACTCATTTAAGGCGAGCAGAGAGGCCAGGACATGGAAAACTGCTGGACACCTTCCAGACAGATCATCTTTTGTACTATGAGAGATTCAAGGCATATCAAGATTACATGCTTGGTAACCATTCAAACACGTTTGAAAGTCATCCACAACAATATACGAGTCAATAAGTGTATTTAAAAACCTGAAATGTTTGACAGGTGACTGTAAAACGTCTGAAGTAAAAGCCTTCACCGCTGAGTACCTGGAGAAGATAGTGGAGCCGTGTGATTGGCAGGCCATATGGCACACGGATGTGTTTGACGTGCTGGTTGAAGTAAGTTCATTGAAGCATATGGTGGAAAATGCTTTTTGGGTATTTACTGTCAAGAAACAAAAAGGTCAATGCGTATGTTTGAAGCATTCACACAAAAGGATGTTTAAAAGGCTGAGGATTGTTGTTGTAGGTTGTTGACGTTGATTGTAAGGAGCTAAAGGCAAAGGTGGAGCTGGTGCTACCGATGGAGTGTGAGACCAGAAGCTGTGATCTTACTGAAGAGTCCATGAAGTCCCTGCTGGAAGCTACACTTCATAAAGTACCTCTTCTAGAGCTCTCGGTTGTCTATGATGAGTCTGGGGACTTTGATCAGACTGCTCTGGCCCTGGAACACCTCAGGTTAGTTAACCCATTAAAGGCATTTTTTTTTTCTTCTTTTCCTTTTCAGGGCTCTTCAGTAAAGACTGCCCGATTGGGCCTGTGCTGTGTTGTCACGAAAGTTGATCATTTACATGTGTTTTTCCCACCCACATTTTTTCCCCATGTGCGAATGAGTGCATGCGTGCCGTGAAAACAATTATTACAATTACTGGATTGGGTTCTCTTTCGCATCTGCTTATGCTTGAATACTGAAAACTTAAAACAAATATTACAAATGTTTGTTTACCTCAGTGTCATGTGATGTGACTATTAAATGGATAGTTCACCCAAAAATGAAAATTCTGTCATAATTTACTCACCCTCATGTTGTTCCAAACCTGTATAATTTATTTGTACTGTTGAACACAAGGGAATATATTTAGAACAATGTGGGAAACTGAACATTTCTGGGGCACCAATAGTATTTTCCCCCCCTCCCAACTATGTAAGTCAATGGTGCCCCAAAGCCGCCTGGTTACACACTTTCTTCAAAATATCATCTTTGTGTTCAGCAGAAGAAAAAAAAAATATTATACAGGTTTGGAACAACTTGAGGGTCAGTAAATTATGAAATTTTCATTTATTGGGTGAACTATCCCTTTAAACGACACCAGCGAACCGTGAACTTTATTATCATTTATTATTATTATTGACTTAATTTTATTATTGACCTAACTTATTAACTTGAAATCTAAGCTCTTACTTCAAGTAAATATATAAGGTCAAAGTGGTTCAGCTGACAAAAAAGTTGGAGCTTTATTGCCAAGTGTGCTTGCACACACAAGGAATTTTCCTTGGTACTGAAGCTTCCAGTGCACATATACAAATACAGATACAACAAGAAACATAGTAATACAAATTCTACAAATAAAATTATAAAAAAAAATGAAAATACTATAAAAATATATGGTCACAGTTGGGTTTTGTCAGAATAAACATTTACAGATTATGGGGTTCGCACCAATGATCCTCTCCACAGTCCGGACTGTCCGTTGTAGTCTCCTGATGTCTGATTTGGTAGCTGAACCAAACCAGACAGTGATGGAAGTGCATGGATAAGTGGCATGTAAATATGAAATTATATGAATTTGTATTTTAATGCCTTCCGAAGACAGTAATACATGGTTAAATGATTCACTGAGTAATAATTAAAATAATAATTAGAGTGTCAGGAGTTGATTAGATATGCAATGTTGAGAGAAACTTCTTAAAAGTGAAATGATTTCTGTAAATCAGAAATCACTATTATCTTGTCTGTGTGTGCAATTCCACAAACCTGGAAGACCTTCTGAACATATAAACAATAGGCTTTTTTAGAAAGGAAATTTTAAAATATAACACAGAATTATGAATCATTTATTGCCATTGTGAGAACAACATCTAATCTGTAGAAAAGTAACTAGTCTGATTCTGAGTATTTTAAAATGTAGTTAAGTACTTAATTTTTGGAATCCGATTACGTTATCCAGATGACATGTAATCAGTTTCTACCCAGCACTGTTCTTAATACATTAATATTAATTACACAGCTTGAAATATTCCAAACGTGTGGTTTAGTGACCATGAGCCGGTGAGGTACTGTAGGCAAAAGGGACGTTTAAATATTTAATGGATCGTGCCATTTGATATTCAAATCTGCCATATTTTGTGCATCCAAACATTGATGCTGTTGTATACGAGTTTGGTTTGTGATTCTGATGAGGTTCCTTTTGTTATACCGAACTGACTGGTTAAACAGGTTTTCCTGTCATTGTTACTCACATCTCCCCCACACTGTCTCTCTCCCCATCCCCTCCCATCATTCACTCTTGCACGTTTCTGTCTAATCCCCACAGGTTTTTCTATAAGCATATCTGGAGGAAGTGGGATGAGGAAGATGAGGATGATGACTTTGATTACTTTGTTCGGTGTGTGGAGCCTCGTCTAAGGCTGTAAGTGTCCTCTGTGTCTCCTGTCTCTTCCCCTGAAGCATGAACAAACACAGAGTTCATCAAAGTCTTGTAGTATCCCATGCACTGTTTTAGTTATAAAAGATCTGTGACCACCAGGTGGCAGTGTGTACTCAGTAATAACCAGTTCATTATAAGACAACACTATAAATTCCTTTGAGCAATCCAAATATATTCACTCTTGGAATTTTTTAAGTTATTATGAAATTAGATGTTAATTTAAGCATGGGACATCTAGTTTTAAACTCACATTGGCATAAAAAATAGTGGATACGATGTCAGACAAATTAAATTAGTCTAATGGCACACCTGTGACTTACTGAACTTATTAAGTTTGAATGCAATTTTTAATGGTTCCCCTTGTAATACAGAAATGCGTCATCACCCTTAATAAGATCATGGTTTTCTGTCTCTTACATTTTTTCCCCCATCTGTCCCTTCATGTATTTTCCTCAGTTACTATGATATCTTGGAAGATCGTGTTCCAGCTGGTCTTGTCGCTGAGTATCACTCGGTGCTGGCACTCTGCTCGGGGAAGTTTCAGGAGTTCTCCAGCCTGAGAAGTGACCTGAACAGTGACTCCGAGTCTGAACAAGACAACGTCTCCATGGTGGAAGGGTTGCGCATGTACGAGCAGCTGGAAGCACTTAAGCGCAAGCTGCGTATTATCGAAAACCCACTGCTCAGGTTATTATTACTGCTGTGTGTGTTTGAGATTGAGAAGTGTCATGTATATTTGTGCCCACCTTTTTTCTTCAACCCCCCAAGTTAATCAGGAGAGGAACATGAGTATAAATGTGATTAATATTGCTATCAGGCATTCATGGTTTTTGAAGTATTGACGTTTTCCAAACCTGTGGATCCATACGTGCTGCTCCATAATTAATCATCAGTCTTTCCTAGTTACCAGATTTCAGATCTACTGGGATCGAAGACGTGTTAATCTGAACAGCTGTGTTTGAGCATGTGTGCCAATTAGTTCGTTGATTTGCTTACCCGCGCTACCTGGTCATCTATTGCAGGTATGTTCTGGGCTACAAGGTGAACTCTGGTCAGCAGTCATGCAGGGCAAAGGGGCCACGTCCTGCCGGCGGCCATGTGGTCCACTTGGTATCTGCCTCGGCCACAGTTCACCAGCTTCAAAGCTTGATAACTGACAAACTGATGCCCCACTATTCGAGTGAAGAGTTTGAATTGCAGGTGTGTATAACCCTTTCTCTTTTTCAGGGTGCAGTTGTCATGCTTGTCAGAAGACCTTGTAGCACTCAGTTTTTCAGGATAAGGGTATTGTTTTCATCTGTACTGGCTTTGTATTTGGGGATTTTAGGAGGAGTTATCTGATATCTGGACTGAAAGAATGGGAGACCCTCTTCGTTTTAAGCCATGACAGGTCATTTGGGTGGGAAATATGGTATTTGAATTGGAAAAGGTCACTTCCCCTATTCCAAGAGCTGAATCCTGATGGGGGATGGTCTGATCGTTTTAAATAAAGTAGTTTCAGACAAGGCAGGTTGCGCGCAAATCCTGCACAAATGGTGATATTGATGCCCCCCTCTCCCATCGCCTCTGATCACTGTCTTTTAATTTCCTGGGTTTACCTCCTAAAGGTTAATATCTGGGTAAGAGCGCTCTGGCCGCCTCAGAGCTCTTAAAAAAAAAAATCATTGATTTAATTTGTGCTAGTATAATTCTATGCCTGCTAGGTCTCAGTGAATGGTTTGGCCCGTAAAATCTTACATGTGTGCTCGCTTCGTCATCTTCTGCTCGAGTAGTGCGATTAAAGAGCGGTTTGTGTGGAAAGCAGTTGTTAGGACGATATGATCACTGATGTGTCAAGGTGCTGTAA
The DNA here is from genome assembly GCF_051911475.1 of Siphateles boraxobius. Classification (NCBI taxonomy): domain Eukaryota; kingdom Metazoa; phylum Chordata; class Actinopteri; order Cypriniformes; family Leuciscidae; genus Siphateles; species Siphateles boraxobius. The sequence goes on along the minus strand of NW_027508734.1, from coordinate 36,374,076 downwards.
TGTAGGATTTGTAAAGCGCACTGTTCATGTACTAGCTCATGTTTGATCTCTCTTGTTCTGTGAGCCAGTTTATCCCTCAAGAACTTGTTAAAATGGTGCAGATGTGTGTGCTCGCATGCCTCTGTTCAACCCCACTTAAGTGTGTGTGTGTGTGTGTTTGTGTGTGTGTGTGTGTGTGTGTGTGTCAGACTGTTTTTACTCTGTGTGATTTATAATTCAGTTTTCATTGCTTTCTCTTCAGGATAAAGATGAGTTGGACTAATGTGGTGTGTGTGTTTTGATCCCAGTTTCACAGTGACCCGGTGCTTGCGGTCAATGCGTGCTATGAGGGCGATGTTGTCATCATATGCCCAGGCCTTTACATCATCAACAGCTCCATCAGTCTCGTCGACTCTATCGAGGTTGAAGGTAATCACCGTGACTCACCGTGTTATTGATCTTTTTGAAACGTATTCACAGATGAATTGTTCATTTTCTTTTTTTATATATATATTTCTGACCTAGTAATGTTTTATCAAAATGTCATAACTGGACCTTCTGGTGAAAACTACAGACTTCTCTGGTGATGTGTGCAAGGCTTCTCTAGTTCTCAAGCCACAATAGAGGTTTTCAGTTTTACATGTTTTTTTTTTCAATTGTGCTGATTTTTGCCAAATTTAATGGAAAATGATTGGGGTTCATTTGAAAATCAATTCACTGAAATTAAAGTTCAATGAAAAAAGTTCCGAAATGATATAAAAAAAATGGTGTGACCACCATTTGCCTCACGCGGTGCAACACATCTCCTTCGCAAAAAGTTGATTGTGGCCTGTGGAATGTTTGTCCACTTCTCTTCAATGGCTGTGTGAAGTTGCTGGATATTGGCAGGACTTGGAACACGCAGTCGTATCCACGCCGATCCAGAGGATCCCAAACTTGCTCAGTGGGGGACATGTATGTTGAGTATGCTGGCCATGCAAGAACTGGGATGTTTTCAGCTTCCAGTGCTGCGTTCCACTCTACCTTTAGACATGCACTTGCGAACTTCCCTAAGCACTTCCCCTCAGGGGAATCCCTGCCGCCATTTTGAAGTGCGTTCCACTTCGTGAAGTGGACGAGGGAAGTTTATATGGACAGACACTCGTTCCCTCGATTTTGACTGAGGGAGCGAGTCTACTTCATATGTACACTTCACACTTCACACTTGTACAATTGATCACCACCACCACCACAAACAACTCTGATATATTAATTAAATTTTTTTATATAAAATAATCCAAACACACCTATATATATTTGGATGCTGCATTAAACAAATTCGTAAATGGAAAAAAAAAAAAAATAATAAATCGACTCCATAGCTGATTCCAAGTGATCAAGGGCTTAGGACGTTCCAGTTCAGCCCATTGCAGTTTCCGCCAGAAGTGGACACTCGTGCAACGTAAGCAATGACGCACATCCGAGTGAACGAGACAGAGGGAAGTTAGCGAGTGAAGGGCATGTCAATTTTGGACTGGAACGCAGCACAGGAATTGTGTACAGATCCTTGCAACATGGGGCCATTCATTATCATGCAGCAACATGAGGTGATGGTCGTGGATGAATGGCACAACAATGGGCCTCAGGATCTTGTCACGGTATCTCTGTGCATTCAAAATGCCATCAATAAAATGCACCTGATTTATAGATGTACCATCACTTTAAAATTTGGTGACATTAGTGATCAGAAATCAATGGTTTGGCCAGTTTTAGCTGCAGTGATGTAGAGACATTTACCTTTATCATCCAAATTGATTGGAAGTTGGTACTTTACTTTTTTTGCATCCACCTTCATCTAAAAATCAGAGGAAATCACCTGTGTTTTGTTCTATTCTTTTCCCTTGTAATAAAGCTTTGTGAAACAGCATGCTTCATAACAGTAAGTCACTAGTATGGCACCATGCCGTGTTTGTTAAAATGGTTCCCTGGACGTGTATAAAACGAACACCGCAATCGGTGCATGATATTAGGAAGCTTTCCGAAGTAATGGAGCTTGATGGAACAATAACCATCTTCCAATGATGGGGGGAGGAAATCAATTCATGAGGAATGTGGAGGCAAGCGAGCAGAGAGAGCACAGGGTCAGGGTCGAGTCTCTTTATGCAAATGGTTGACCTGCAAAGTCAGATAGTGAAGAAGTCAAATGAGGAAGAGGCCTGGAGGCCGCTGTTTAAATATGGAGGTTTTGTGTGCTTGGCAGCCCCTCCTGCAGCGTCAGGGAAGCCCTGAAAGAGGAGATAACACACAGCCGGCTGCTGGCTCTACTACAGGAGAAGAGCAACTCAATTAGACCACTGCCAGATTACCATAAAAGAACTCTTTGGTATTTAGCGAGAATGTCACACGTGCCTGTGTCTCAGGCTATGGCTTTATCGCCAAGATTATTTGAAGGAGCTCAGGGCTCCAGACTAACTTTCTTTACTAGGAACGCTGTAGCCCCTGACTGAAAATTTTAGGAGCGGAAGCAGAACATTTAGGGCAACACTTTAAATCAGCTAGCAATGCAATTATTCAAATTTCCCCCAAAATAACTAATACTGACAAATTCTTTAATAATAAATAGTTAATGTATAGATATTACAATGTGCAGTTTTATTTTAAATTCACAGGGCTCCAGACTAACATTTGAGGGCAGCAGCACCGCTCCGGTGTTCTGAGTTCTACAAAAAATATCTGGAAGCACTGGGGCTGACAATAAAGCACTAAGCTTAATTTAGGGTGTAGATGAAATTAACTTTAATTATTATCATTCGTAATTTCTTAATATTAGTTAAAAAGCAAAACGAGTGAAAAAATTGATATTAGGGAGTGAACGTATCCAATATGCATCCTACTGTTTACAATGGTAATTTTTTATTTTCATTTTTTTTAAATAAGAGTTTTCCTACATCTTAAAATTTTTTGTTTTAGGACAATCTTTGAAGGATGAACAAAAAAACGTGTTGGTCAGCACAATAGAAATAACATTTATATATGATGATATAGTCTTGAAATCCTGGAAAAAAGATGTATAGTACTTGTAAGCGATTGACTATTTCTGTCACGATACCATTGTTATGGTCTGAGTTACTACATTAGCCTAAATCCATGGTGAATGTTGCTGATTTGTGGACTGAAAGCCTTCTTTAAGTGTTTCTCCTGGTTTCCATGTCAGTGCTGTTTGATCTGACATCTATGGTTTATAACAGAGAACTCTGCACCGAATCGGAATGTTTCTCACTGGATCTCGGTGCGATTATGTTATTAATTCTGAGGCGAATTCTTCACTGGATCTCCTAGTAACAGTGTCGCGTAATTGAGATCTGCCCCGCGACTGGTGAGTTCGAGTCTATTATTGGTCCGAACTAATGAACGGTCCGTGAAGCATAAATGAGTAGCGCATTTTCGTTCCGCTTTCATTTTGTTTGCATTCGCTTCAATAAATGTTTGGTTGCACCGGCAGGAAAAATGGTTGCACAATGCGACCAATTGGTCGCAGTCTGGAGCCCTGGAGCTGTAAATTGTTTTGCATGTTTATAAGAGTATAAAGACCATTTTCACAGACTGATGATGCATTTCCAGTTATTAATAGCATACATTTAGCTGTTTATATAATTTTTTATATTATATATATATATATATATATATATATATATATATATATATATATATATATATATATATATATATATATATATATATATATACACACACACACGCACATTAGCGCTGCTGCGTGAGTGCTGCTTTCTTCTTGCCAACATAATCAATCTTTTGGTATTTTTTCTTCTTACCACTATAGAATTATACCCAACTATGACTACTTCCGCTTCTTATAATCCTGGAAATGTGAAAAGATCCATTGAGACCTGCAACAGACAGTGTTTCGTGTGATTGTGTTTTCCCCATTTAAAGCATCTCACTGCTGTCAATTACGGTGAGATCTTCCATCAAATCACTCTTATTACCTGCAGACGTAGAAGTGTGGATGGTGCTGTGACCTTATTGGTCTATATTCAGCCTTTGGCATTTGAAAGAAGTGTGTGAGAGCTGACCTGGCTGCTGAAGTTCATCTGAGCATTGTTAGAAAACTCTGGAAGAAACCTGCTTCAGGACCATCTGTCAAAGAGCAGTGTGTAATGAAGCCGGGCTGTCAAGCTCTGCGGCTTTGAACCGCTGCTCTCGCTGACCTGCCACCACTATCTCAAACTGAGATGGTGCTAAGCTGACCTCTCAGTCATCAGACTCCAATAGACTCAACAAGATAGTTGATGATCATTTAGGCACATTGTTACCTGGAAACCATGTGTCTAGACTGAGAGACGGTCTAATTTCCATAGAAATTATGGAGAGGCCATTATAGGCTCTATAATGAGATGTTCTTTGCTGGATGGTAGGCATAGTGGTAAATGACAGTGATCCATCAGGGTTAAGGGCCTGTCAATTTCTCTTCTGCGTTTTTGTCATGCAGCTTCAGAAAATGTTTTATTCAAAGAGTGCCATTTTAACAGGTTCTTGTTACTGTCGAAAATATGCCATCACTGGCCTGTTTTATAAGGGTATTTTAGATTATTAAAGAGACATAAAAACATTAAAATCTCGCTGCTGTGTTGTTGTTTTTTTTTTTTAATCTTTTTTGGTTCTATTTTTTTTTTTTAAATACTTTTCATTCTGCCAAATATCTAAGGGTTGGTCTTAAAAGCACTTTTTCCTAAACCATTTCTCTCCCTGTCTTTCCTCAGGATACGGTCTGCCGGATGAGGTGGTGATCGAGAAGCGTAACAAGGGTGACTCTTTTGTGGAGTCAACGGGGTCAAACGTAAAACTCTCAAATCTAAAGTTCATACAGCGCGACGCCATTGAAGGCATCTTGTGTGAGTCTTAAAGAAAATTGGCCTGTCCCTTTCCCCTCTTTCCAGCTGTTTGTCAAAGAGTCTTGTGGGACTGCTGCTGTTGAATGGGCAGCAGTATATCCACCCGAGACCTGATGTGCATTCATTTGGCCATTGACGAGTCATCCTGTGTTTTCCTTTTCATTTCATTGGTGAGCCATTCTGGCATGTCTAGCCTAGGGAGCTTTTAAATCTGTATCCCCGTGTGCAGCTACACTAAAGGTTTGTTTCCTGCGGGATTTCTGATGTGGTCAGAGAAATGTTAGAGATATGTTTATTATCTACTAGATATCCTGCTTGCTTACAAAACAATGTTTCCTACAGTATTAAGTCTGGGAGAGAGCGAAAAAAAAAAAGTATCACTATTTTTCAGACTTGTGTGTGTATGTGTGTATATATATATATATATATATATATATATATATATATATATATATATATATATATATATATATATATATATATATGAATACACAGCACAGCAAAGAAATTAATGCACAGCAAGGATGCATTCAATTGGTTCAAAAGTGACAGTAAATACTTTTACATATAAAAATTCTATAAATGCTGATTCAAATAAATGCTGATGTTTTGACATTTTTCTATTATCAAAAAATAAAATTCCTGAAATATATTTAATGTTTTCTACAAATATATTAAGCAGCAACAACTGCACAACTGTTTTCAACATTGATCATAATAAAGGATCAGTTGACACTGAAGACTGCAGTAATGATGCTGAAAATTCAACTTCTTTTTACAGTAAATTACATTTTTAAATATATTAAAATAGAAAATGCTTATTTTAATTTTTTACAGTATGACATTTTTTTATTATTATTTTTATTTTTTTTCTGAACCAAACTTTTGAATCAAAGTTTTGTATCAATCAAAACAGACATTTTGAACTGATTCCCATATATGAATAAAACCTGCCATTCTTGCAGTTAAAGTGTAAATAAGATGCAATTTAAAAATTTGTCTTAACACGTTCATACTCACAAGTCAAGATCATGGATCTAATCTAACGTCTTAAAAATCATTGTGATGTCAAGTTTGTTTAATTTTATATTGTCAATATATCCCAGCAATATTTTCAACCTTTATATGTGACCGGAAACCATTGCATGTCCTGCCACCGTCTTCCAATGTCTTTTCAATTTGTCACCCTTTATCTTTCATCAGGTGTTCGCCAGGGGAAGCTGGAAATGGAAAATTGTGTGATGCAGTGTGAGACCACAGGTGTTATTGTGCGATCGGCCGCCCAGCTCTCCATGAACATGTGTGACCTGTACGGCTCCAAGGTAAGCTGCACTGGCTCAAGGTACCTCACGTAAATTATAAAATTACTTCTTCACTTTTGAAATGCGTATTATCATTTGAATGTATAGCTCCATCATCTATCCTTTACAATAGTCATTACAGTATGAGATACAGGTGTGAAAGATCACGCCAGCAACATTCTTTGACAGATTTACCACCAACCATGTTACTAAAGAGCTTCTTCATTTACTAATACCATTATCATTTGTTCTGATGGTCGCTGTGCGCTTGCTTCAGGGGGCCGGTGTGGAAATCTACCCTGGGAGCGTATGCAGTCTGGTGGGCAACGGCATCCATCACTGCAAGGAGGGGATCCTGATTAAGGTGAGCAAGATGGATGAGCTTCTGCTCTTCTAAATGCCTATGGATTAGCCCGTCTAGCTCCTGGTTACTGCTAATCGTTGCCCAGGCAACAGCAAGTATTTTACCTGCTGAACAGTGGCGGACTCTAGAGCTGTCTTGGTATCATATTAATGTCCTTAGTGGATTAATGCATTTAGAAGACCTCCAGGGAAGTTAGCCCCTTTAATGCATTAGTGGAGTGGGACTTCACTGGCCGCCATGGGGCGTCTTTGATGGTAATAGCTCTAAGCTGTGTCACCAGAGGTCAGTACGCTCACACAGTTCAGAGGAAAGTTTAGAAAAGCCAGTGAGCACCCTGCAGTTGTAGACACATCTTTGTGGAAAATCTTGCAGATCGGCTTCAATTGAGAAAGTGTTTCATGAGCTGATGTATTATGTGATAGCTTTCTCAAGTCAGTGTTAGTGTTTCACCTGAGAGCAAATTAGATTCACACACAGGTAGCAGCATCCCAAAAGTTTTTTTCCGTAATTAACTCTAGCGGGATAATTGGATTTTATCTACCTTCCTAAAGCTTTTGTGCATTTGTGTACATGCTGCGCCTTCCCAACCTCAGTCTTTCATTCTTCCTCACGTCGCTAAGACCAAAAAGAGATGTGAGTGTGTGCGTGCATGCATGCATGTTCATTTGTGTAGGCATGCTGCGTGTTTACCACCCTCTGTTTCCCCTTTGGCAGGATTTTGCAGATGAGTTGGATGCCATGCCTAAAATCACCATGGTGAATAACGTGATCCACAACAATCAAGGCTACGGCGTTATCTTGGTCAAGCCAGGTGACGCTACCGTGGCTGATCTGCCCCCAGAGCCCAATGCCGCAGGTGCCTCTCTCTTCTTCTGTCTGCTCCTGCCGCTTCAGTTCAACAAAAGCAGGGCATATTCTCAAATTAACACCAGCTAGTTCATTAAAGAGCGGTAATCTTGAAGTACCTAGCAACACCTGAAAATGTAGAAACGCTAACATCTGCTCTAGGTTTTATGCAGACAAATTGCTGCAAGCATTAAATAAAAATGTCCCCCTTTTTTGGTTCGAAAGTAAAGTTACTTTACTTTCTTAGAGCAAAAAAGTACAATTCTGAAGAATCTTCTCACAGCTCTTTTTATACAACTACCGTTGATAATGTCTAGCTTGTCAAGCTTCAAAAATGACAGCACTGAATGAAGCATGATAAATAGATTATATTTGAATTATTAGCTGATATTAGAGATTGGTGTTGGTCAATATTGGATATTTAATAGTACACATGCTCATTTCCCCTATTTTTACATTTAATTGCCATTAAATCCCATTATCAAATGCTCACTTAAAGTTAGTGGTCGACCGATATGGGTTTTTTGATTGCCGATATCTTAGAGAGCAGGGTGGCCGATATAAAGCCGATATTTATATTTATATATCAAACATGTGTATATATATATATACACACACAGACACATATATAATATAATATATATACACACACTTTATATTTATTTAAATCAATACTTAATAAATTGGATAAATTTAATAAATACTTAAAATAAACATGCTTAGGCCCTATACTTCAGATGGCAACTTCTTGAATCTGCAATCATATTACTGTATTTTTCACAAATAAAGTAATTGTTTAAAAATATATGAATATGTGAATAAAAAGGAAGTAAACTGTAACAGGGCACTCAGTAATCTGGTAATTTCATGCGCACTGATAATCATATTTTTTTTACTTTGACTTTTGACAAGGTAGGCAAACGCTAATTTTACATACAGCACACAGTGAAAACGACATGAATGTGACACAGTGGGCAACTGGATATAGCACAGCATATTTTAAAATGAAGGATTTAAAGTTTTTCGATCGTGTCTCATGTGAAGCTGATCTTCTGTTCACATTTACTCGCTTCGCACGGACCGTCACTCGCAGGAACACGTTTATGCAGGCTACAAATGCACACTTCACAAGATATCACAGTTGGATTCGATTAAATCTGCAAGGTTTGTGAAATTTAATGTTTATTAGATATTCAGAGATTTGTTTAAATGATGTAGATGCGCATTTGCTGAATGTTGACTGTAAATGAGAAAGTATTTTAGCCTGATTGTTTGGCTTTTCGGTTACAAATAATATAAAAGCAAACGCATTACTTTTTCACATACCATTTACTTTCTTTGATTACCAGTTCTGTAGCCACCGGTTCTGTCTAACAAACTATTAGATATGACTGACAGAGAGACGGAGAATGTGAGTGAGCGCTGTGTGATCAGATTCCGGCGCTGCCGTTCTCTTCTCAGGTGTGGTGTTCTCAGTGCCGCCCGTCAAAATAAGTCTGCAGCGCCTCCAAAATAAAAGTCCCACTTCCAATACCAAACGACGCCATTGTCACCGTTTACCAATCAGAAAAACTTATCGGCCAATGCCGATATTTTAAAAAAGCCAAAAAAAAAGTTAATCTTTAAAGTTTTTAAACTCCACATCAGTAATTCCTAAACTTTTTTTATTTTGTCAGCTGTGGTATTTGTTCTTATTTTATTACTGACTGTTCACTTGTTTTTAAGAATGTTTCTACTTTATCAGTTAGGCTAGTAGTTTTTTTTTATGTGGTTTCGAGCTTTAAAGGTGCCGTAGGTGATTCTCTGCAGAATTTTTTTTTGTTATCCTGGTTGAAAGTCTCCTCTAGCCTGATAGCAATCACTCTGTTAAGCGGTCTAAATGCATTTTTATAAATGTGTCGTCTTTGGAAGAAGTAGGACCATAAAATGTTCGTTCACTAGTTGCGTTCGGTCCGAACGGTCCTATTGCATGTGTTCCATGTCGTTAAATGTGTGTTTGCATACCACTGTGCAGGCTGTTCATGCAGACATAAGTCATCAGCGCGTTCACGTACGCTGTGCAGACAGAGCAAGAATGGGAGGCAAGCAGCAACAACCTAACTTTCCTTTTGAACCGACAACAAGTGGCATTGGCAAAGTATCTACAATCTATATATCTTCATCTGAAACAGGCAAACTCTCATTGTGGAAACCCTGTCATGCAAGAAATATGATTACACACTGACAAGTTTTGCTAGCTAAACAAACCGAAAACTTGCTGCATCTTAGGGCTGCAACTAACGATTATTTTGATAATCGATTAATCGGACGATTATTTTTTCGATTAATCGATTAATCGGATAGAAATTAAATTAGATTTTTTTTTATTATAACTAAATAAAACCGTAAATCAGGGTATTTATGTGTAAAAGTGTACTTTAAAAAGTGCAAAAGCCACACATTGAGTTTTACTAATATCAATATTTGCATTGTTTTTAATGATAATTGCTGATGGCAAGTTGACAAACATGATTATTGTTAAAAAAATGATATCCAACATATTATGTTTTAACACAATTTTTGTTAAAACAAATTTACACAGACATGTTGTTCAGATGTGAATATCTGAACTAAAAACAAACTAAAAACATCTAAAATATCTAATTCATTTAATTTTTATTTAAAATTAATTATATATAAGGAATATAAGGATAAAGAATATAATATATATTATATATAATATATAAAAGAATAATATAAGGATAAATTGATTAAATAAATATAGAAAGACTGAAAACAATTGTGTGAACGTAGAGCCGCAGTAGATCGCGTTTGAAAAACAATTAAAACTTAGTAGACAAATGCTATAAAAAGAGAACGGAATGGAGGTAACGTTACCAGGCTTGAGTAAAGGACAGGAGAAATTATGCATTAGTGCACAAGCATTCGCTGAAAACCACTGAGTACAGTGACTAAAAAACAATATTTTACTGCTGCTGTTATTAACTGCCTTTATATTTAGTGCTTCGCTTTGTAAAGACCGTTTTAATTTAACCTATTTCTGCGGTAGCGCTATTTTAATCCATCACTTACGTTGCGAGCGAACTGATTGCGCAACCTGATGCTCGAGACAAAATACAGACATCCCAAGATCCCGGAAGTCCCGGGAGTCTCCCGCATATTGATTGCGGCTCCCTGATGCCCGCGAATTAGTTCAAACTCCCGAAATCGCGCAAGCGAGACAGAAGAGACTGCTCCAAACCGTGTAGCGCGCGCGCTCGGCAGAGCGCCTGAGGGAGAGAGACCTTGCGTGTGTGTGCGTACCAGTAAACGCTCCCCGTGACGTAAGCAGACCAACTAATCGATAATGACATTCGTTGACAACGATTTTCATAATCGATTATAATCGATTTTATCGATTAGTTGTTGCAGCCCTACTGCATCTAATTCTATTTTTTAGAATTTGTGTACGTTTGGTATTGTAGTGTTATTCACTGTACTGTACAGTTTTCTCACTGGTGAATGACACATGATTTGCAGTAACGTTGTCTCCGGTCTTCATGGCTGTGCGCGTTCATGCTTTCAGGGGGCGTAGCTTTGGACGATGGTTTGCAGAGAGGTTTTGACGTACGCTTTTACTGCTATCAGGCTAAAGTTAGCATTTTCATAGATGTTTTACAGCACCTTTAAGTAATAAATGAAAAGCAAAGTTACAGAACCGTTTTACAGCACATCTTCGTCTTCGCAAAATCCTAATTCAACATTGTATAGATGACATTGTATCATATGATACTCATAAGTTTCTTCATATTGCGTTAGTAGCTGATAACACCAAATCAGTAAAAGAATAGAAATTGCCCTACAAAAGATCTCCATGATTAGCCTGTTTTTGCACTTCCTGCTTTTCCCTGCTTGAGAATTTCTGTCCAATGAATGGATGAACTTAGCACAAGTGTGGTTTTTTTTACAAATTTTGGTTCACTTGCAAAAAGGGCAGTGTGAAAGCGAACCAGACCAAACAAAAAAATCAACATTGTATTTGGTCCGGACCAAAGCAAGTGAACTATAGCGTACTTTCCTGGTGTGAATACACTCTGTTAATATTTAAATAATTTAACAATACATTTGCAGATCACTGCAACTGGTCATTGGGTCCAGTCCAATTCGTGAACCAGATAAACTACATGGTTTCAGAGATGACTTGTATGGACTACTTTTATAAAAAAAAATTTTTTTTGACCTTTTTGGATCTTGATAGAAGTGGTCAGCATGAACTGTCGTTGTATAGATAATTTTTTTTTTTTTTTGGTTTCACAGAAAAAAACTGCATTTGATTTTGAAACCACATGAGTGTTAAAGGGTCAGGGAAGGAGGAGGCAGGAACCGTAGAACGCTAAACAAACTTTAATCCAAAAATAAACAAACAACAAAAAAGTAAAGCGGCAAACCCTCATGGACGACTGCATATACTGTAAACTAACGCAACATAAATGTCCCAGACCTGGTCCTCTCGCGTCCTGCTCTGTTGTCACTCCTCATTTTATCTTTCCGGAGCTCCTCCATGGGACTTGAGACCGGTGTGGTGCGCAGGTTACGCTCATTATCACTCATGCCACCGGCCTTGCTCCATTCCCACAACTCTCGGCCCTCCTCTTTGTAGGCTTGTAACAAATATGCATAATGCCATTCTATGGTCTTCATTGGTTGCCTGCAAACAGTGTCTACCTTTAGCCGCCATCAAACACTGTAGTTGTAGCTGAGGCCTGGAACAGTTTGGTTTGTGTTGTTGGCATGTTGAGAAGACGCTGATTCCTGCTCTGTGAAAACAAATCCACTTTGCATGCGCTTCCAAAGGATGAGGACTCCGGCTTGAATTGACACGGTAAAACCAATGCTATCGTTACTGTTGAAGCCTACAGAGCTGAAATTCAGATTTGGTAATGAGTGTTTCGTTTCCAACATGCACTGTAAGCGGTCGACCAATCACAACAGACTGGGTCATTTGACCAATCTGAGCAGTGTAGGCTCTCGGTAAGGAGAGGTTTATCCTTTATCGAACAGTTTTAGACACTGTGAGAAAAGCGGTGATGGTGCAAAGTATTATGAGAAAATGAAAGCGTTTTCTTTTATGCATGTTAACCTGTTTACCTCCCAAACAAAATTAGGAACTTTTAAAATATCATAATAGGAGCATGATTCATTCACATGTTTTTTATACTGAATTTTGAAATGCAGTAATTATTTTAATTTATTGGGAAATATACGAAAATGTGCTTCAACTTGCAAATAATACATTCATGTGTCCAAGGCCAATCCACTCCTTTTTTTCTGCTTTGTGTCTTTGGTGTTTTTTGTATGGGCAATACTGTAACCTAGATGTTTTTTTGCTTTCACACATCTCGTCTTCTTTGCCACAAATTGAATAGGCCACGACCACTCTCCCCATTGATGTAAATGGTTCTGTGTGTGCCTGCGTACATCACAAGCCTATATAGATCATGAAGGAACCCGCAGGAATCAGTCCAACTATGGGAAAAGTGCCCTACTTTCTCCTGCGGTAATATCTGTGAAAATATATTCACTTGCATAAAATTTTTGTTAAAAATGCCCCCCTGGGGCTGTTGGAAGGCCTGTCCGTAATGACTGCCATCCCCACGGTACTTTTCTTCAGCATGATTGGCTTTTTTCCCTCTCTCAGCCAGCTCCGTTTTGAGAAAAGGAAAGAATGGAAATACGCTTGACATTCAGTGAAGGGCAGCTGTAAATGTAGTGTGCTTAATTTCTGAAAAATGCTTTGCAGAAGGCATCTCGGCTTCAAAATACTTTGCAGAAGGCATCTCGGCTTCAAAATACAAGTAGACCCTACTTCTCCCTCTGGCTCCTTTGTTTCTGCCTCTAACAATCTGCCTTTGTCTAATGGACGCATTGGCATAGGGACTTTCTGTTCTGCATTGTTTAAATAGCACTCCTTTTTATGTAAGAGAGGCATTTCAGTCGACGAGTGTTTTTGTTTGAGAGTTGGAATTCAGAATTAATAGATTTATCTTATTCAGTCCAGCTAAAATGGATATAAAACATTGGAAGGAAAAAGTAGGTTATGTTAAGTTCTATCTATATAGCAATGCGTGAAGAAAAAGTTTTACACTGCTCGTAGTGTAACAGCTGGCTTTTCTAAAGACGCTTTCTTTTTTTCCCTAGAATATAGGAAAATAAAGTCTCTCTCTGTCTAGTATTATACTAAAATTGTCCCTTGCGTCATTTGTTTTTCCAGGAACAGCAGGGTTCAGTTTTAGTGCAAAAGCCCTCCATTTAGGGCAGAGTCGTAGATGTATCAAACACATCCTTTTATTGTACCCTATCATTTTCTGGCTGACTATAACCATTCATATTGCTCTCCGCTGTAAAGTTGAATGAGAGCATGTTGTATTGATGCATCATTTTGAGGTGCCTGCTTTTTGGTCAGGAATTAAAGGAATATTTTGCCCAAAAATGTATATTCTATCATTCATTCTCACTTATGTTGTTTCAAACCCATACACACTTCACACTTTTTCCAGTTATATCTAGTTATGAATCACATTTTCTTTAAAGTTTAAGGTTTTAGATTAAAAATGCTATCACCAAAAACAATTTCAACCAAATCTATTCTGAAGCCTGTCTCTTCTGTTTTGTCAGATGAGAAAGAGGAAGAATCTGAGGACACAGGAGTAAAACCAGAGGCAGATATGGACGAGGATGATGATGATGATTGTGATGTGCCCATCATTGTGGTGGAGGAAGAGTGTCCAGCCATCAAACATGGCCACTCCATCCCTCCAGACTTCACTGAGGGAAATGATGCCATCAAGCAAGAGTTGGTTGCCACGTCAGCCAAAAAACATGGGCTTCAGAGGAGCCGGATAAAGGCACTAGGGGCCATGCAGGCTGATGAGAATCTACTCTCACAGGAAATGTTTATTTCCATTCATGGAAATCAATTCAAGCTCAATGGCAAAGGCAGCTTTGGTACCTTCCTATACTGAAGGCTTCTCTATAGCAGACATGCACAGACACACTTTACTGTTGAACTATTTATTCTGTTATTTCTTCAATTTTGCTACAAGTTTACTTTGAGAGATTTTTAATAATTTCATTGTGAGTGAAATGCAAAATGAATTAAATGTGTGCTAAAACGTGTAGGAGTTTAAAAATGTCTCTTTTTTTAACCTGTGCATTTTTTGGGGATTTAATTTTTTGATTATCAAAGTTTTTAACACTGAAACACGTGTACATATAACACAAAAAGAGCAGCACCTTGGGAATTTTCTAAAACTTGTTTTAGAACAAACATGTTCACAGACAAAATAATCGTTGGTTTTGTTTTTTTCTTTCTTTTTTTTTGAGAGTTCACAGTTCATGTTTTGTCCACACTATAGTTTAATGGTTACTATTGTTACTAATAAGCTCTAAAAAGCATTTGGTCTCTGAAAAGTAAAGGACAAAAGCAGTATTTTTTTTTTTTTTTTTAATTGTCTCTTAATTTTGTAGAAATAGTGTTATTGTTCCAAATGGCAAAAATCTGCTTTATTTAGTCTACTTTATAAAAATAAAAAAAGCATTGAAGAGTAAGTTACTGGTTTTGCTGGTTCTTTTTGTGACTAGAAATTGTATTCCAATTAATTGATTAAAAAAAACTTTTAATAATTCTCAGAAATTTAAGGTAAACCTTATTACGTTTTAAGTCTGAATTAAGGAGCTAGTTTGAACTGCATTAGCCAAACTTGTTCTCTAAAACCAGCAGTGAGACTAATTTATTTTAAATGGGGAAATAAATGAACCGCAAAAAAAGCATTATGAGATATTTGAAGTGCATAAATGTGAAATATAACAATACAAATTCATTGAATAAAATGAGATGGAGAACAATTAAAGAATGCTAATGGTTTGTCTGTTCAGTTATTCATCCTTATACCCTCCATGTCAATTTAAGTATTACACCAAAATTTATTTATGAATCCTAATTACTTTTTATACTTAACTGTCGCTTTAAACTGCAGCATACAGGCCTATTCTCTTTAAGGAGACGTATGGGAATTAAGGAATCATTTTCCTGTTTATAACCCATTCATAAGTTTTTCTTAGTTTCACAAGATATCTGTGTTGTATAGGTCAAAGTCTTTGAGTGGAATCGATGAGATACACAACCACACACACCTTTCTTTTTGAAGGAGAAAAAGGACCTGGGGGTTATTGATTTTTTTTTTTCCTTCTACTGATTCTTCTGGCATATTTTAGATTTTAGAAATGGAGGGGAAAAGAAAAGAAGTGACAGGCCTCTTTTGTGGCGATTGTTTTATCTTCAAGTGAGGTGTCACATTCTGGACAGACTAAAGCAAGAGCTTGCAGCCATGGATGACTCTAGAAAGTGTCCCATTTTGAAGTCGTGTCCTTCACACTGGCATGCGGTCTAGGGAACAATGGCATCTATTGTTCAGGGTAAGGGTGACTGTCAAAGCCACTGAAGGTGCAGTAAGTTTGAGCTATGACTAAACCACCACCCTCTCCTTGTTTTTCACCTTGTCTTCTGCCTCAATACTAAGGTGACCTACAACATACCAGTTGCTCATTAATTTATGACAATGAGCGTTTCACCTTCCAAAGTTTGTGATGGTGCATTTGAATGCTAGAGTAACAAGCTGCCCTTGTAGTCTTTAAATACAAGATAGTGGTGAATACAGTCTTGTTAATTAGCAGTGCTGTCTGTTTATTATATGTCAAGGAGCATTGTCCTTCTCGTGAGGTTGGAGTTTTAGGATACACTGTTTAAAAACAGTGAGAGAGGCTGTGTTATATAAAGTTTTGACCAAAATAAAGGTTTGTTGAACTCTATTTACACTGGACATAAGTATTAAACAGGAGCTAGAGCGATTCAAGAAGTGTGGATATGAGTGACAGATCTGAAAAAGTCATTAATAAAATTCTGTCAGATAGTTTTTGTTTTGGGTTCTTGCTTGACCTAAGTGGTGCAGGTATGACGTCTTTGTAGGCCAATCGGCAGTTTATTATAACCCTGGTTCCCTCAACAACAACAAAAAACAATATGATTTTTCTATAGGCTGTTGGATTATCGCAAAAAAACAAGCTCTGTGATTGCACGTTTTGTCCATCAAGATAATTGTCACAGATGAACACAACTTTTATGAATTTTGAAACATAAATGCAGTCGCCATAAGTAAAAAGCGAAAGGTAGGATATAAATTAACTACACCACGGTCCCATGACATCAACGTCACCATTAATAAGCTTCCCCAGAAAGTCTGAATTAGAATAGTTTATGAGCACAATTTGCATGATAAGGCAACTGCCTTTTTCAAGACACATAACAGCTTAAAAAAATCACGTGTGGGGTAGGGGTTGAACCATAGATATCATATAGAGACTTACAAAATAATATTCCAATGAATTGCGGGTGAATTAGAGGTAGCCTACATCATTACTATGTTTAAATAAATATAAGAAAAAAAATAATATTTTAATAAGGAGACTGAACTCTCATTTCCCGGTAAAACAATGAGCGTGCGTCATGCTTTTACTTTCGTTTTCAACAATATCTAGTGTTAGGTTAGTAAAGTATTTACACACACTTGATGTACCAATGCTGCTTTCTTGCTGCAATGACCCCCAAACATTTTATACAACAGTTAGTTCCAGTCCTCAAATACTCTATATTTGCATTTTTGTACAGTATATGATATTTAGTGAAAAATGTTTAGACTTCAGTTGTCTCGCCAAGTCAGAAAACAAAATGAATCCAGCCCTTTGAAAGATGCAGCTCGAAGTCCGGTTAGCGCCCTCTGGAGGAAGATACAATATCGCATCTTTGCAGGTAATGGGGACAGATAGGCTTGTGTACATTTGTGAATCAAGGCCGCGGAACGACAGTCTCAAAAGATTCCACAGATACAAAAGAGCATATGGGGCAGAACACCAATGCAAAATACTCATGATTTGCTGTGCATGAAATTACAGGTACAGATGAGCATTTGTGTATTGTGAGCAAAGCAATGTGAGTAAGGACAATAATATGGAAATATGCATTAACGCGTTAAAATTCATGTGTTTTTGGCCCTCTTGGCCTTCCGTTATCTGTCGTGCTTGTCAGTCTTGTCGCCGAATGGAACATTCCGAGCGCCATACCCTTGGCCTTCCATACACGAATGCACGCGAGAGATACACACACGGCAATCATGCATTATAGTATGGAACACTAAAAGGCTCACAATGAGCCACTTTCCTACCTCGTTCTGTAAAAAAAATGCCGTAAAAAGCACCGTTTGAATGACCAGGACGCTGCTTTTTATGAAAAAAACGATGCTCTATATGCTCATGTAACGCCGCTTTTTACGGGGCACAGTGTCCCCAATGACGCGTATATCACGCTTCACAAGACGCGTAGTAAATGATAATGATCTCCACCCTGTCTTTTCCAAAGCCAATAATTTTGAACTGTTATCAACATAGACATCATATAGAGCTAGACGCCTTATTGGCTGCTATGGCGGAAGAAATGTGGCCGCCATCTTAAACTGGTCATACTCCTATTTGCGTTGCATAGCAGCAGTAGATGCCAGAGCACTGTGCAGCATATTCCTGCTCAAATCGGCGGACCATCACTCGAGGATTACTTTTCACAAGTAAGATTTAACATTTAACATTACCGTACTATTGGTTGTATTTGTGAATAAAATATTCAATGTGTCCTGTACGTAGCTACATGTATGACCTTTGCAGCAAAACAACGCGCATGAAAATCAGTTCGGTATTCAGTGAGACAGCTAATTGCACCTGCCAAACAGATTACGCGGAGCGGGTGACCGGTTTAAGATGGCGGCCCCACGGCTCGTCTGCGCCAATAGGCAGTAGCGGTCGATAGGGCGCCTATCTATATGATGTCTATGGTTATCACCCAATCAGTAAAGAACAAGAACAGACCACATTAATCCAACCTAGCACAAGGATGAGCTTCCATGCCTCAGCTCACTTATTGTATACTGAATGTTGCTGAAACTGAGAGAGATGGTTTAGCTCACTGCTAACATTACCGCCTTGTAAGGCAAGTCTTTAGGCATCTTTTATTTATCATTATAATAGGCCCACTTTAATCTTTTATTTCTCTATGTTCTTTTACCGCACATTCTCTGTGTTTTTTCATCTGACTATTTGTAAAGCACTTTGAATTGCCACTTTATGCATTATGCTTTATAAATAAACTTGCTTCTGGTGTCTTATGTTGGTATAAAATTAACAAAAAAGCAATAATATCAGTAGCCACCAGATGGCTGTAGTACTCAATGGCTGCATATAGGCTGAATTACGAATTACGAATTTAACCTCTTAAGTTTTTGACTTTATCACAAGTAAAAATTGTCATTTAAAATATATATATATATCTGTGTTAGGATACAGATATGACCATACTATAAGGAAAAGACAAAGTAGTAGATCATGTGTTTGTTTGTTTGTTTGTGTGTGCATGGACAGGTGATTGATTTGAACATACAAAAAAAAGGTTCAGTCATTGGCTTATTCAATTCATTTGTTTTTGTATGTGTGAGTGACTTTAAAAAAAAAAAGCAGCTCTGTTATAGGCTCATTGAATTTGTAGCTTCGTATATCTTTTTGTTTTGAATCATAATTTACTACCATTCCCTGTTGTTTATACTGCTAAATACAACTTACTCAACATCACATATTAACCTGACATCGCTAGCTTCAGTCTAAATCGTTGCTAGGACAACAAGCTACTAATTCGCTAGCTTGTTAGCGTGCCATCCGTGCCGTCTTTATTTATTTATTTAGCTCGCGCCTTTTACAAATCCATCAAAGCTGTGGTAAGTAGAATCAGTCAACAAACACGGTAAGTCATGTCATCTTCTCCTCTTCTTGTGACTTGCACTTCATGTAACATGTATAGTATAGCCTTCTCTGTCTGCACAGGATTTACATGTGATGAATGCAGGGAGATAGTCAGGCTGACTGAGAAGATTTCAGAACTAGAGACAGGCATCCAAACTTTAATTGAGGTTAATTGTAAGAGTGCAAGGGCTTTAGATTCTGCTTTGGATGTGACTAGCTTAGAGAACACTGTACATTGTTTGGTTCTAGCTGAAGTAGAGCCCGTGCAGCAGGGCAATTGGGTGACGGTGAGGCGCTGTAGTCGCGGGACAAAACACTGCTCTTCGGTTCCGATTACAACATTAAACAGATTCTCCCCTCTCAGTGAGACACCCACTGAGAATCATATTGAATGTGCCCTAGTTATTGGCGATTCAAATACACGGAACATGAAAATAGAGACACCAGCCACCATAGTCACATGTTTGCAGGGTGCCAGAGCGCCTGACATCAAAGCAAATTTAAAAGTACTGGCTAATGCTTATCGTAAATTCTCTAAGATTATTATGCACGTCGGTACTAATGATGTTCGACTTCGCCAGTCGGAGATCACTAAAATTAATGTTAAAGAGGTGTGTGAACTCACAAGTACGGTGGCAGGCACTTTAATTTGCTCTGGCCCCCTGTTCGATAGTTAGCAGATTGCCATCACTCAATGGCTGGTTGTCTAAGTGGTGTCCGCAAAATAATATAGAATTCATAGAAAATTGGAAAAGTTTTTGGGGCAGACCTGACCTGTTGAAAAGAGATGGTATTTATCCTCCTGGGATGGTGCTGCTCTTCTCTCTAGTAATATGGCACATAGTCTTAGAGCTCAAACATGACAGTCTGGGGCTCGGGTCAGGAAGCAGACAAACTGGCTGAACCGACCGTCTGCTAGCTGTCTCACGTCACCAAGGTCAGATAAATCCCATCACATAGAGGCTCTTTCACCTAGATATCATCATATAGAGGCTGTGTCTGTTCCCCAAATTAGGAAATACAAAAAACTTCCAAACCCATCTAAGGGTAAAATTTTTATTGATGTTCAACAATTAAAAAACAGAAATAATACAAATTAACAAATGATAAAGCTTGGGTTGCTGAATATTCAATCCCTTACTTCAAAAGCACTTAGGCCTATTGTTAATGATATAATTACAGACTATAACCTAGATGTGCTGTGTATGACAGAAACCTGGCTAAAACCAAACGATTACATTACTTTAAATGAGTCCACCCTGCAAGATTACTGTTATAAACATGAACCTCATCTGAAAGGCAAAGAGGGAGGTGTTGCTGTAATTTATAGTAATATTTTAAAAATTACTAAGAAGTCTTTTGTCACCGGTGCGTGCCCGGATGACCAGCCGCCCCTGTCTTGCACACCACCGTGAGGAGCCGACACCACAGGCACGCAACAGATAGATGACGAGACCAGAGATAATTTCAAAGGAATAACAATCTTAATACACAATAAATCAATGAGCATTGACGTAATAGACCTCCGTGTCTTCCAGGTCTTCTTCAGCTACGGGTAGATACTGATTACTTGTCACAGTTTTGCCCTGACGGCGACTTCACCCATAATACGGCTCCCTTCAGGACTCAGACGGTAAGTAGGACGGTAAGGATTCTTCTCAGTACAGGATACTTTCGTCGGTGCACAATAGTGAAACAGTGGTTTAAAAGCTTACTTCACCTGCGATGCTGCATACTTCCAGGCTCAGATCCACCAGCAATGCTGCATACTTCCATACTCAGACGGTAGGTAGAAAGGTAAGGATTCTTCTCAGTACAGGATACTTTCGTTGGTGCACAATAGTGAAACAGTGGTTTAAAAGCTTACTTCACCAGCGATGCTGCATACTTCCAGGCTCAGACGGTAAGTAGAAAGGTAAGGATTCTTCTCAGTACAGAATACTTTCGTCGGTGCACAATAGTGAACAGTGGTTTAAAAGCTTACTTCACCAGCGATGCTGCACACTTCCAGACTCAGATTCACCAGCGATGCCGCATACTTCCAGACTCAGACGGTAAGTAGAAAGGTAAGGATTCTTCTCAGTACAGAATACTTTCGTCGGTGCACAATAGTGAAACAATGGTTTAAAAGCTTACTTCACCAGCGATGCTGCACACTTCCAGACTCAGATTCACCAGCGATGCCGCACACTTCCAGACTCAGACGGTAAGTAGAAAGGTAAGGATTCTTCTCAGTACAGAATACTTTCGTCGGTGCACAATAGTAAAACAATGTTTTAAAAGCTTACTTCACCAGCGATGCTGGGTACTTCCAGGCTCAGACGATAAGTAGAAAAGTAAGGATTCTTCTCAGTACAGAATACTTTCGTCGGTACACAATAGTGAAACAGTGGTTTAAAAGCTTACTTCACCAGCGATGCTGCATACTTCCAGACCCAGACGGTAAGTAGAAAGGTAAAGATTCTTCTCAGTACAGAATACTTTCGTCCGCTCAGCTGTATCACTCTAGGCTTCTGATAGAGAGCAGATATAATGACTGGCCACACTCGTGTAAGCAGGGGTTGGGCCACTTCTCAGCAAAAACACATCACACTCGTGTTCACTTCAAACCCACAGCAATGAATCAATGTATATAAATAAGGCAAAAGCACTGCAATTCACTCACACGATAGGGCTGATTAGAGGCTTCAATCCATTCGTTACACTCTCAGGGGAGATATTTACTCTTCAGTTCCTCCTGAGCACACTCTGAAACACATAACTTCTCCAACAGTCGGATTTACATTCACATCAGCTTTTCGAATATTCGTAAGATGAAACCAATTCACTTATCTTTCTCTCACTCCCTTCGCAGCACAGATTCAATTGAGAACTCAGTCCAGCAGATTCCCACAGACGAACTAAAATCCAGCAGACTTCAATGGGCAGCTTCCACACCCAGGCAACTTCCCAGAATAAGCTTGTGTCCACCACTGCTCAGACCACAGAACATAGAACAGCACGAGACCAGCACGGTACCAACAACAGACCAACCTTACCACGACGCCTTCTCAATAGCCCTTTTATCTATGGCTTATGAAGCAAACAGCTCGTGTAAACGCCACTCCTCTCTCTCTCTCGCACCTGTAGTGCATTAGCGTTAATCAGGCCGGGCAATGATTCTGCCACACCCGGAACCGGAGTGGGATGTGTCGCACACAAATCGTTCCCTCTGGAAACTCGTGACACATCAAGGGGGTTCCGTTCGCTAAGCGTTTTTGTCACCCGTGACATCCCCCCCCTGCCAATCGGTTCTAGTCCCTAGAACCGGTGTTCCTCAATTCCATTCGCCATACCTCTCAGGTGGCTGTCCTCTGGTGTCCCGCTGAGATCGTCGGGGTTGCGAGGGCGGAGCCACTCTGGCTTCAACTTCGGGGTCCCTCGGGACCACAGCCCACCCTACCATGGGTACCTCTGGGGCGGGTGGCACACTTGGGGCCTCGGCCGCTAGCTGCGGATAGTTCGGACAGGGACGGAGCAACTTTCGATGGAGCACCCGTATCGGTCCTGGTTTCCCCTCGGGCCGTACCGAGTAAACTGGAGCATCAGGCCCTTGTCGTCGTTCCACCACATATGGCGCCGACTCCCAGCCATCGCAGAGCTTCCCCTTCCTTGAGCGCCTGTTGTCCCTTACCAGCACTCGCTACCAAGGCAACAAAGGGGCCTCTCGGGCCGTCCGGTCGTATAGCCGCTTGTTCTTGGCGGCTGCTGCACTCAGATGATCTGAGACTCGTCGGTAGGCATCGAGCAGTTGATGGTGGTGCCGATTCAACCAGTCGGTGGTACTATACCCTCTTTCCGCAGCCTCGGTCCCCAGGAGCAAGTCCACCGGTAAGCGGAGCGCCATGCCCAAACATAAGGTAGGAAGGAGCATACCCGGTGATACTGTGCACACTATTGTTATAGGCTTGCAACAGCGAGGGGAGACTCTCGGCCCATTGGCCCTGTTGTTCACTCTAGGGTCCCCAATAACCCCAACAGGGTCTGATTGAACCTTTCGCACCCCCCGTTACCCTGAGGATGGTATGAGGTCGTATGGGTCATCCGGCACCCATAAAGGTGGCTCAGCTCTTGGATGACTCGGGACTCAAAATTCGGACCTTGGTCTGAATGTAGGGTCTCCGGGCAGCCAAAGGGTTGTATCACTGCCCTTCAAAGGATGCTGGCTGTGGTAACTGCCGTCTGATCTACAGTGGGGACGGCCCAGGCGTATTTAGTGAATAGGTCCATCATCACCAGGATATTTTGAAATTGATCCGTCGGCCGACCTAGCGTCAGGAAATCGATTCCTATGATGTGCAGAGGGGCTTTGGGCCGTAGGGGGACCAATGGGGCTTGAACTTCCTTCCTGCGTTTGAACAACGTACACCGTGGACAACTCTGAACGAACTCCTCAACTTTCTTTTCCATCCTAGGCCAGTAGAAATACCTCCTCAGCAGTGACAGCGTCTTCTCTTGGCCCTGATGGCCAGTAAGGGTGTGGTATGCAGTCAATAGCTCCGAGACTTGGCCCTCCAGTACCACCACCTGGTGTACTGTCTCTTGCGTTCGGGGATCTCGTATCGAACGGCAAATTACCCCTTCTCGAAGTCGCAGCCTCTTCCACTGCCTTAGGAGCTGTTGTACTCCCACCGTCTGAGCCCGCCTTTCCTCTGCCCTCGGCATGTATCCCTGTCTAAGGTACAACGTAACCTGACACAGGTCTGCATCTCCCTGCTGCAGCCCTCTCCACCGCTCGGGGTCCCACCCCCAACTGGACGGAACAGCCCCCAGGGTCCCGGGAGCTTCCACCATTGCCACCAGCAACTCGTCTTCGGGGCCAGGGGTACAAAGGGGAACTTGGTCGTCCCTCTAGGCGACTGGGAGTCTGGACAGGGCGTCCTCATTCACGTGTTCTCTGCCGGGTCGGTATTTAAGCTGGTAATCATAATTTGCTAGTTGTGCCACCCAACGCTGTTCTACTGCCCCCAACTTGGCGGTCTGCAAGTGTACTAACGGATTATTATCCGTAATCACCGTCACCTTGGCTCCCCACAGGTAATCTTTGAACTTCTCCGTCATGGCCCACTTCATTGCCAGTAGTTTGATTTTGAAGGAACTGTAATTTGCAGCGTTCCGCTCTGCGGGATGTAAACTTCGACTTGCGTATGCAATCACTCTCTCCACTCCTTGGTACTCTTGGGCCAACACGGCTCCCAAACCTGCGTTGCTGGCGTCAGTATACAGAAGGAACGGCTGGGTGAAGTCAGCGTAGGCCAAGATAGGAGCCCTCAAAAGTTCTTGCTTGAGGTTCTGGAAAGCGGTCTCACAGGTGGAATCCCAGTGCACTGACGGGGAGCCTTTGCCACGGGCACGTCCGAAACCAGCAAGAAGTTGGTTCAATGGCTTAGCAAGCCCAGAGAATCCTTTTATAAAGCGTCGATAATATCCCACAAACCCCAGAAACGACCGCACCTGTCTCACGGTCCGGGGTGGCTCCCACCCTTGGACTGCCGCCACCTTCTCCGGGTCGGGAGATATCCCTGCAGCACTGACACGATGCCCCAAGAACTGTACCTCCTTCCGAAATAACTGGCATTTGTCTGGCCTAAGCTTCAGCCCATATTTCTCCATGGCCCTGAACACTTCCTCTAAGTGGTGCAAATGAGTGCGGAAATCTGGGGAGAAGACAATCACATCGTCCAGGTAGACCAGTGTTGAGTCGACCATTTGTCCTCCTAAACAGCGCTGCATCAAGCGCTGAAAGGTCGCGGGAGCATTGCACAAGCCGAACGACATATGGTCCCATTCAGATAACCCAAACGGGGTGGTGAAAGCTGTTTTCTCTCTATCTCGGTCGTCTACCTGCACCTGCCAGTATCCACTCGCCAGGTCCAATGTTGAGTACCACGCCGCTTGGGTGAGACTGGTGAGTGAGTCTTCAATCCGTGGCAACGGGAATGCATCTTTCTTCGTTACGCTGTTAAGTTTGCGGTAGTCAACGCAGAACCTCCAAGCTCCCGTTTTCTTCTGAACCAGAACGATTGGCGCCGCCCACGGACTACTGCTCTCTCGAAACGATGCCTCCCTCCAGCATCCCTTTCAACAGAGCGCGGACCTCGGCATAGAGGGTGGGTGGCACTGGACGGTACCGCTCTCGGCTAGGCGTCGCCTCACCGGTGGGTATTTGATGCTTCTCTACCCCTGTGCAGCCATAGTCTTCTTCGTGGGTCGAGAACATGTTGCCATTTTCTCAAGAACTCCTCGAGCTGTAACCCTTGTTCCTCTTCCAGATTCTCACCCTTCAGGGATTCTCCCATCAAATGGGTCGGCACCCCTCCTCCCACAGGGCCTGGTTCTGCCTCCACTGGGCAGACGGCGACTTCTACCACCGCAGAGCTCACCTGCCTGAAGCAGACGTCCTGATGCTCATGAACCTGGACAGGGCGTACCGAGGAAACTCGGACCAGACGTTGGTGTCGACGAAGGAGCACAGGGTAAGGATTGGCGTTCCATACCTTTACTGAAACTCGCCCTCGATGGATAACCGCCAGCCCGTGAGCCACTTCAATGGGCTGACAGTCCTCATGGGGCTCCACCAAGACGCAGGTACCCGACCCACAGGGTCCTGCAGGCACTCGGACCCAAAGAACGGTCTCGCTCTGGGCTGGGACAGACATAGCGTACCGACAGACAACTCGACCGATGCCTTCTCTCTCCTCCACTTGGCTAGTCGCGTGCACTCTTCGGCAATCGGCCAGAATTCGGTCCCAGTCCCCCTTCGCAGATGACAGCGGCGTTCGAGCCGGCCGGCCCCGAAACAATTCCTCCCAGCAATCCAGTATAACGTTCATCCCTAGGAGTGCTCAATGAATGCCCAAGCAATGATCTCGGACAATAACGACCCCTTTCTGTTGGACGGGGACCCCTCGGACCAGAAAGTATACCACGATGTACCCAGTATAGAGGATGTCCAGGCCATTCGCCCCCCGTAAAGTCAGCCTGGAATGCAAGGCAAGGCAAGGCAAGTTTATTTATATAGCACATTTCATACACAATGGTAAATCAAAGTGCTTTACATAGAAGAAATTAAAATAATCAAAAGAAATCAGAATAATTAAAACAGTTTAGAATAAAAGATAAAATTCAGAAATAATCAAATGAAATCAGAATAATTAAAACATAAAATAAAATACAGTGCAAACAGTCGGACGAACAGTGGCACAGTGCTCATTCAGTAAATGCACAGCTAAACAGATGTGTTTTGAGTCTGGATTTGAATGTGACTACTGTAGGAGCACATCTGATCTCTTCTGGAAGCTTGTTCCAGCTGCGGCTTGCATAGTAGCTAAAAGCAGACTCGCTATGCTTAGAGTGAACCCTTGGTATTTCTAGCCGATGTGATCCTAATGATCTGAGTGATCTGTTGGGTTTATATTCACTGTGCATATCTGCAATGTATTGAGGTCCTAGGCCATTGAATGATTTATATACCAGTAATAATACTTTAAAATCAATCCTAAATGTAACTGGCAGCCAGTGTAAAGACCTGAGGACTGGTGTGATGTGTTCATATTTTCTGGTTCTGCTCAGAATCCTAGCAGCAGCGTTCTGTATGAGCTGCAACTGTCTTATGGTCTTTTTGGGAAGGCCAGTGAGAAGTCCATTACAATAATCCACCCTACTGGTGATGAAAGCATGCACAAGTTTTTCTAAGTCTTGACTGGAAACAAAGCATCTAACTCTTGCAATATTTTTCAGGTGATAGTATGCTGATTTAGTTATTGCTTTGACATGACTACTGAAACTAAGGTCTGACTCTAGAGACACACCCAGATTCCTGACTTGATTTTTAGTTGTTTGACCCCTAGACTGAAGGTATGCGTTCACCTTGAGAACTTCATCTTTGTTTCCAAACGCAATGACTTCAGTTTTGTCTTTGTTTAACTGAAGAAAGTTTTGGCACATCCAATTGTTTACTTCATCAATGCATTGGCAAAGGGAGTCAATGGGGCTGTAATCATTAGGCGATAGGGCTAAGTAGAGCTGTGTGTCGTCTGCATAGCTGTGGTAAGCGATTTGGTTCTTTCTCATTATTTGGCTCATTGGGAGCATGTACAGGTTGAATAGGAGTGGCGCAAGAATTGAGCCTTGCGGGACTCCGCATGTCATGGATGTCCACTCAGACTTATGGTCTCCTATACTCACATAATAACCTCTGCCTCCTAAGTATGACCTGAACCATTTTAGGACTATCCCAGAAAGCCCGACCCAGTTTTCCAGCCTGTCAAGAAGTATTTTGTGATCGACAGTGTCAAATGCAGCACTGAGGTCGAGTAGTACCAGCACTGATAATTTGCCTGTATCAGTATTTAAGCGAATATCATTTATTATTTTTATGAGCGCGGTCTCTGTACTGTGGTGCGGTCGGAAACCAGATTGAAAATGGTCAAAGTATCCATTCGAGCTTAAGAATTTGTTCAGCTGATTGAACACAACTTTTTCAATGATCTTGCCTATGAAAGGAAGATTTGAGATCGGTCTATAGTTGTTTAATATGGTCTTATCCAGATTGCTCTTTTTCACGAGGGGCTTGACAACAGCAGTTTTCAGGGAGGTCGGAAAACTCCCAGAGAGAAGTGAGGCATTTACCACTTCTAGGAGATCTGCTTCTAAGCTGTGTAACATATTTTTGAAAAAATGTGGGGAAAAAATGATGTGGGAAGTGCGTCAAGGGCGCAGGTTGATGTTTTTAGGTGCTGTACGGTTTCTTCCAAAATTTTGCCATCAATTTCTTCGAAATCAGACATAGTAGCTACTTTCTCAGGCTGTTGTCTGATCTGCCTGACCCCAGCGCAACTCAAGGATGAGCAGATCACCTTTCTGATATTATTGATTTTCTTAGAGAAGAAAGAAGCAAACTCACTGCACTTTCTCACTGAGAGCATTTCACTGGGAATCTGGCTTGGGGGGTTTGTCAGTCTCTCTACAGTAGCAAAAAGAGTGCGTGTGTTGTTTATATTGCTGTTTATAATATTTCGAGAAGAAAGTCTGTCTAGCTTTGCTTAGTTCCTTATTGAAAGCATGGATGCTGTCTTTGTAGATGTTATAATGGACTACAAGTGTTGTCTTCCGCCACATGCGCTCTGCTTTTCTGCATTGTCTTTTCATATTTTGCACTGCTGTTGAGTTTCTCCAAGGTGCTTTTTGTCTGCCACTCTTCTTCCTGACTTTCACAGGAGCAATATCATCAATTACACTCTTAACTTTTGAGTTAAAAGAATCAAGGAGAAAATCAACAGAGTCAGCAGATATGCTTGGTGTTAAAGATACAGCCTTCATAAATAGTACACTAGTGTTCTCATTTAAGCATCTCTTCTTGACAGACACATATCTAGCTTCAATGGCAGGAGAGATCAATATATCAAAGAAAATACAAAAATGATCAGACAGTGCTACATCCTTAATAACAATTGATGAAATGTTTAGACCCTTACTGATAAGTAAATCTAGAGTGTGTCCACGATTATGTGTGGGTCCATGTACATGCTGAGTCAGATCAAAAGTTTTTAAAACAGTTTTGATTTCTTTTGCCATGTTGTTTTTGTTGAAGATTTTATTATTTAGAAAACAAGTAATTTTGCTATATATTTGGACAATATTATTTCTTCTGTCTGTGACTTTGGATTTCCTCTGTGTATGTGCAAGACCTTGAATGGAATGTTGTTTGCTGCAGAAAATTCTATTCTGAGAAGTCACATGGTAAAAGACCTTTACCCAAAACTATCTATAGGGTGTGTTACCTTCTTTGGAAGAAGATGCATGTATATAACTCTGAACCAAAATGTACTCGGGAGCGCGCTGGAAGGCCAGAGGGCCAGTGGGCCGGAGGGCCAGAGCGTTAGAGCGCCGTTCTATGGAACGGGACGGCGTTCGAAAATAAAGTCTAATTATTTCTGGCATCAAAGATCTCTGCGAAGTTGTTTTTCGGAAAGATTGAAAACCACAACATTTGGCGCCCAACGTGGGGCTTGGGTTTTGAAGCAGAAGGAACCACGAAAGGCGACTATGGTGACCGACACAGACAACAGTGGCCACTGTACTTTGAGGTGAGCAAATTTTTGCTGTGTTGTCACCAGTGAGCCAGAGTGGTAAGGCCCTTTAAAATGCTTCTCCAAGTTTAAAGAACTATAAAATTGATAAGAGGATCTTTGATTCTATAAATAAGTGTCTATTGTTGTAGACGATATCAAGTAATGTGTTATAGCGCGGCGGAGCTCCCGTTAGTGTTTGCCTGTGTTTATATAATCTGATGCAGATTGTATGAATATTGGTAGGATGCTGATGTGCCGCTAAAGGTTTTGTCGTATGTACGTAAGAATTTATGTTTACTGTTAAAGGTTAACAGTTATTGTTTTTTCTTGTCAAGAGGACCTTGAGGATGACAAGTGTACTGGTAGAGGTTATCAGTTTTTTATAGATTTAAGTAAACTGGTATAGGGTATCAGGTTTCTGTGTTTCCTATTAAGAGGGCCTTGACGGATAGTGGGATAGCATGTACACAGATGAAGTTTAGTATTAGTTTTCTGTGTTTCTTATTAAGAGGGCCTCGACGGATAATAAGATAGCATGTACACAGAGGATTATAAGTACTGATAAGATATCAGTGTTGATCTGTGTTTACTTGTAAGAGGGCCTGGACGGATACAAGTATAGCATGCGTACAGATCAAGTTTAGGTTCCGGTTACCGTCTTGTTAAAGATTTGACAAGAGACTGCTCGGGGAAGCTAATAGCCTGCGGTTACCGTTTTGTCAAACATAGGTTTGACAAAAGTCTGCTCGGGTAGGCTAAGTTTTATATAGTTATTTTTCACTGTGTTGGGGAAGTGTATCAGTGATGTATTGATTATAAAGACAGTGAGTAACACTGTAAGTAGAGTATAGCTTGTGTGTGTGTGTATGTGGGATCCTGTGTGTGTGCTTGACTGTGCCTGTGGTTAAAAATAGGAGACAAGGAATGTGTGAATGAGCTTGAGGGACAAGTACTGTATAAATGATGGGTAATAAAATAAAGGAAATAGTAAAAGAAAACAATTGTTTCAATATAATAATCTTGCAGATTATTGTAGTATGAAATAAGTTAAAGTATAAAATATATATTTAATTGATAAATGGACTGATATAATGATATATATGAATAGATAATGATAAATAAGAATGCACATGCTTAATATATTATATCTTATATCTGAAGACGTCTAAAATTTGTATCTCATTATCCCTGAAGACAAAGTGAGAGAAAAATGATTCCATTGTAGATAATTAAGTTTGTGCTAAGGAAAAAATAACTTGTGCAGTGTGCTAAAAGTGAACAAGATTGAGTGACAAAGTTTCAACAGTCATAAATAATTTACAGCAATCTTAGAATTGTAGTAATGGGAATTGTTGGAAATGGCTGAGCAAAATTGTATTCACCATGTTAGATTATTTTGAGCACAGCATGCAAATATAGGAGAAAGATTGAAGTCTGATTTTATGATAGGGAAAATTATTTAATTGTATTATACTCAGATAGTCAAAAGTTAGATTATTGCTGATATTGCAAAGAAGAGATAGCTTGCTTTTTCCTGCAACGAAGAACTTGCTTTACTAAAAACAGAATGGGAGAACTGCTGTTGTCAACCATTGATTATTATATACTATAAAAGAACTAGGAAAAAGATGGTTAAAAAGTGGAATTTAGAAAGAAAAAAAAGCTAATAGCTCAGGAACAAATATTTATAAAGATTAATTTGATCTATGCAGCTCTCGGAGTGTTCAAGTTTCAGATGGCTTCAGTGTCGAATGGAAGAGGTCAAAGGTCAAAGACGACTGCAGAGAGAAGAAGAAGAGTGGGTGAGGGGCTTTCAGCTCCCCTTCAGAAGATGACCACTCTCTGGAAAACTCAGCATGGAGAAAGACTGTTTAATACTGGAAAAGGTGAAACTTTCACTATTTCACTGGAGACTTTTTCCTGAGGACAAGAGGAAAATCCTGAGATGCAAAGCTGAGGCAAAATCTATCAAAAGCCCAAACTCAGAAGAGGCAGAGAAACAACAGAGCCTATATTCCAGTCTACTACACCAAGCCTTTGAGTGACAGGCTGACGACACATGCAGAGCGACAGCCAAGAAGCTTCAACAGACTGATAATCTCAAAACAGTAAAACCGACCGACATCCTTCCCTTACAGGCAACACAGGTGTGGCAACTTCAATGATCGCTCTATAGAGACTGCTTCAAATTTAGTTAATCATTAGATTAACTTTATTCATTCTGATTATTCACTGGTCTCATAAGCAATTCTTTATATTCTCTGCTAAACTAACCCTCTCTGCTTTTTCAGTAGGTTCAAGTCCAGCCATATAAAAAAGAAAGAAAATACACTGAAAGAGACAAGTGGGTGCTCAACTCACTAAATAGTTCAAACTGAGGCTGGATTTGGTATAGTGAGGGCTATTATATGAAACAACTATAGGGCTAAAAGCATGAGAAAAATTAATCTGTAGAAAAGAAAAAGATAGAGGCAAAATGTCAAAGATTATTATTATTGTTTGCAAAACAATGATACTGGTCACTCCATTTTGTTTTGGTAAGTTTTAGAGATATAGATTGGAGAAAATTACTCCAAAATTACGAAATCGCAAAAAATGCTGTCAAAACTGGGATAATGAGATGGAAATGTTGTTGGCCATGGATCCAAGATTATGCAGAGATCTCCAATTTATTTCTTAAAGCAGCTCATGAACAAAAAACAAAAAGAATAGGAAAAATCAGAAAAACAAATGACAAAATGTATTTGAAAAATTACAATTGGCAGGCCTATTATTCTAAAATACTTAGTCTATTAGAATTTGTAAAAAGAAACAAAAGGATTATAACAATGGTGTTAAACTAAACCTTATGATCATTGACACTTCTCAATAGTGTTTGACATAGCTGTGTTGACCTGATCAACCCTTGGCTAAAATTATAGGATGCCACATTTAGAGCACAACCTGCAAGAGTGTATGCTGGCCAGTGTGTGTGAGAGAGACACTGAGTGTGAATGAGTGAGAGATGGTGTTTGAAGAAACACTAAGGCAAATCAATTATTTTGCCAATACAGCTGTATTTAAAATTTAACATGTGGGCCCACAGGGCAAATTCTGCCCAATAAAATAATGACCATGGATGGATTTGGTTAAATTTCCTGGTCAGGAACTGAAGTAACAATATGAAAAAACAAAGAATGATAAGAGAAAAATAAAAATAAAAACCAGTGTCACATTTGCGCAGCGCATAACATATCTGACTTTCTTTGAAGCATAACACGTCTGACTTTCTTTTCAGCATATCATTCATGATGGAGATGATCTTTGTCAAAAGTATGAAATATTGTCTTGTAACTTTTGTCAAAGTGGGTTGAGTATTGTCCAAGATGCCTAATAAATAATGTGCTAATAGTGGAACTCAAGACAAAGAGATCAGATAACTGAGTTGAATTGACTAATTTTAAGAGTACATTGGACATTTATTGTGAGAAAAATGCAAAAAGTTGCAAATAATGATGAAAAGTCAAATTTATGAAAAACAAATGAGAATATATGGATTAAAGCACTGCTGTTAATAAAAGCAGAAATGACACCACTCAGCCCACATGACCTTTCTACAGGTAACATCGAGAAGTACAATGGGACAGATGAGCAGATGATTGAAATCACATGTTATTTTCACTAACAAAAATAATTAAGCTTTAATTTACAGATAGCAGCAGCTCAATTCCAGGAAGGATTCTGGGACGAGTCTGACAAAATGAACCAGTAACTGTGCTTTGTAATTTCTGAGGAAGTGATCAACAGACTGACATTTGAGTCCATGCCTTGAGTCCAACTTAAAATACACCAACCAACTTCAGCAACCCCCCACAACTGAAGTGAGGGATCAAGGACATACTGACAATGAGAGAGAGTCCATTGCAATGAACGACTCACCGGAGACACCCTGGCGAAAGATGTAATGATTGATGACAAGGTTAACAGAATGATCAAATCATGAATGGAAGAAAAGACAATCTTAACCAGAAACACAGGAATGAGAAGAACTGTGCAAAGAAAAGAGAATCAACACAGATGAGTACAAGCTCAAACAATAGTCAACATCAACCAACTTTCCTATGAATGGATGTTCAGTCCTTGAATAGATTCAGTAGCAACTTAATAACCCCACAATAACAAAAATGATTGAAGAGAAAAATATATTAAAGCAACATAGAAAACAATGATAATGAAAAAAAGAAAAGAAACTAAAATAATGTTAACAATTATTTTAAGAAATTGATATAGCATAGTGGGAATTAAGACAATTCATGAAGGAAAAAATTAGAACTAAAAAGAACTTTTAAATAAATCTTAATTGGTACTCAGATGTAACTTGTCAATACAAGGGTATACTTAATTTAAGGCTATTGAAATTAAAGCAAGTATTAACACTGGGTATTAACAAATATTCAATGTCAAAATTGAATTTATAAGATTTGATTCAATATGCAATTGACTAATATTAAGTAGTACTTATAGAAAGTTTATAGACTTACAAGAAGTTATTGAAATTCAGTAACAAACAAGCCCTTATGAACAATCTAAATGGCACCAGAGGGGGGGTCAAAAATAAATATTTGGCATTTCACATGAAGGACAGATTATTGAACCAACAATAATTTTGAATATTCTCAATCCAGATGCGCAATAGTATTAAACCAGTGCGCAAAGGGGGGAGTAAGGAAATTCAAATTAAGGCAAAAATTAATTAAGAATAAGGAAATTAAATTAAAATGAAGTTAAAATTAAATGCATTTTTTGCAAAGTTTTGTGAAATTTGTGCAAAAACAAAGTTAAGAAAAGAACAGCGACAAAAATAGGCCATATGTCAGTATACCAGAAGAACTATTAAAACACTTTGTAATGGATTATGTGGACATGATATAGATGGGTAAAAGCAATGAAATCAACAGAGGAGGGGCAGGAACAGAAATTAAATTTCTAACAGAGAAGTAATCCTTGGATTGGAAGTCTATCAGAAATAAAGTCAGATTATATGTCAACTAAACAGAAGTATTGAAGATTGAAAATAAGTTGCATACGAACAAAAGGAAGTTTTATTAATAATTAAGATATAATGCTAATGGTTTAAATGGTTGATAGAAAAACGTTTAGATATACAGAAAAAGAAATGTACATATAAGGAATATGTAAGATAGTGCAAATAGTTATTTTCTAGAGTTATTTTTCTAATTGTCTAATGAGTTTATTGAATGACTTTTATGAGATAAATGTAACATTGCTCTGAAGCTTTCTTAGTTAGAGTGATTACATGAGACATAATTAGTTTATTCATGATAGCTTATTTAGAAATTAGTAGAAACAAAGAAAATTTATTCAGTTTAGTCTTGAACTGAGGAGCTACAATGAGAATAGGAAGCAACATGCAAGATTAAAAAGGTCAAAATGGTATTTATTGTTTAAATTTGGTAATAAAATAGACAGTAATTGAAATGTATTGCAATTTATTAGATAGGTGTAAGTGTTCTGTTCACAAAAATTGACTGACTAAAAGATGGATTCTTCGAATTTAAGAATTGATATTCCTTCATAAAAAGCGATTATTACCAAGCCATATTTTGAATTAATAGTCATATGGATCATGCAAAACAAAAATGCATAATAAATCAATTAGACTACTATAATAAGCAGAGATTTATTATAATGATTTGTCTGCATTTGGAGAAAAACAATTATGTGAAAAAAGTAGAATGACTTATGCTTAAAGATCAGTGTTGCACTTTTACTGAATAATATTGCGCAGGGAGGAAAAATTTAGCGATTACGATTGAGTTAAAAAACCTTAAGAGCAGAACTTAAGGAAAACTTAATGTAAAGTCTGGAAAATTATGATTTTCTCAATTAGAGATGTTTTTGGAGATGCAGTATTAAAAGTGGGTTAATATTCTGTTGTGTACTTTGTATATTAAGATCACTAGTTGGAAAACCAAGGTTAAACAAATGGAAATGCGGAAAAAAGATAATGAAAACTAATTTGAGAGGGCAACCAAATTGATATTTACAAACCCTGGATGTTGATTCCAGTAAATGAGGAATGAGGACGAAGAAGATGATTGATGAGCCAGACCCTAGAGGATATCTACACCGCAAGAAAACTTTATGTTTGATATGCTCTACATAACTGTGTCAATAACAGGCAATGCTGAACCAAATGTATACACACTTATAACACTGCCTTATTCTTTGGTTTAATTTTTGATTAAGGAGAATTCAAGTTTTTTACTCTTTCCAATGAAAGAAAAAGAAAAAAAAACTGAAAGAAAATGGAGAGAGATGTTTGGCTCGAATGCTCCTCCGGAGTGTGGTGGCTTAATCCAGTAATTGGAAAGGAGAATGAGTGACTCAAATGAGTCACTAGGTAGCATAACTGAGGGAGCTGGATTTTGAAACTACACTCTGGAAAAGGCTAGTGAAAGTGAGGCTTAATAAGCCTCAGAGGAGGGAATGTCGAAGATTTTATTATTTAGAAAACAAGTAATTTTGCTATATATTTGGACACAATTATTTCTTCTGTCTGTGACTTTGGATTTCCTCTGTGTATGTGAAAGACCTTGAATGGAATGTTGTTTGCTGCAGAAAATTCTATTCTGAGAAGTCACATGGTAAAAGACCTTTACCCAAAACTATCTATAGGGTGTGTTACCTTCTTTGGAAGAAGATGCATGTATATAACTCTGAACCAAAATGTACTCGGGAGCGCGCTGGAAGGCCAGAGGGCCAGTGGGCCGGTGGGCCAGAGCGTTAGAGCGCCGTTCTATGGAACGGGACGGCGTTCGAAAATAAAGTCTAATTATTTCTGGCATCAAAGATCTCTGCAAAGTTGTTTTTCGGAAAGATTGAAAACCACAACATTTTCTGCATTATCTATGTGAATGTTAAAATCTCCAGCAATGGCAAAGCAGTCAAACTCTGAGGAAATTGTTGATAACAGTTCTGTTAAGTTCTCAGCAAAAGCTGGAGAGTATTTTGGAGGCCTGTAAACAATGATAAGTAAAATGCGTGGAGCACCTTTTAACACAATACCCAGATATTCGAAAGACGGGTAATTCCCAAATGATATTTGCTTACATTGATAGACATCTTTATAAAGAGCAGCTAAACCTCCGCCTCTTCTGACAGCTCTGCAGACACTCATAAAAGTAAAGTTAGGAGGGGCTGTTTCATTGAGGACTGTTGCACTGCAACTTTCTTCTAGCCAAGTTTCATTTAGCAACATAAAATCCAGGTTGTATGTGGTTATTAAGTCGTTGACTAAAAGTGATTTATTTTTAAGTGAACGGATGTTTAAAAGTGCTAACTTAACAGTCTTACTTTTTGTCCCCACAGCAATCTTGGTATGTCGTGTAATAGGCACCAGATTAGATGGGTTTATTGTACGGCTTTTGAAGGCCTTAGACTTTCTATCATGTAATCTAACAGCAATAGAAAAAGATACAGGCACACTGGGTTCCCGCTTGCTCTGTAAACATTTGAGAAAGTTATTGTTATCATAGCGGGGACCCGACACATATCACTGAGAGCTGGTATCAGTTGTTTTTGGTTCACCTCGAGCCGCTGGAGGAGGGTGTGGGCCCTGGCGCTGTGGCAGAGGCCGAAGAGCTCTCACAGGGGGAGGGAGCGGGCGAGCTGGGCCCGTAGGCTTTGGTGGTTGTGGGGCCTGGCGTTTTTTGGTTGGTATCTGGGGGCTCGCAGCAAAAGAGTGGGATAGTCTAGTTCCAGCATGCACCAGTTGTTCCATTTTCTCTGAGAAGCACAGAAGTGGAGATGCTGGAGAGAGTGATAACGTTTCCGGTGAGAGGGATTGTTGCTCTGGTGTTATTGGAGGCTGTAATATGCTGTCCTGGTTTCCCTGGCTGTTTTCCAGAAAGTCGTCCTTGGGTGCTGTATCTTGGAGCCGTGCTGGTATGTCACAGTCTGTCTGTGGTGAGCTCTGTGGGCAGGGCTCAGCTGAGATTGTGTCCGTGAGCAGAGGTTGTTGTGGCTGAGTGGTGTTATCACTGTCCTTGTGTGATGTGTCAACCGCATGTCCATTCAGGTGCTGAAGTGAAATCCTGTGGTCATTCATACTGTATCCAGGTGTGTGTG
The DNA here is from genome assembly GCF_051911475.1 of Siphateles boraxobius. Lineage (NCBI taxonomy): Eukaryota > Metazoa > Chordata > Actinopteri > Cypriniformes > Leuciscidae > Siphateles > Siphateles boraxobius. Next base: position 36,336,578 of record NW_027508734.1, on the reverse strand, counting down.
TGCCATTCAGGTTGAGTGGATTGGCACACATTGCAGAAGGATGACGGAAGGAGAAGTAGATATTGTCCTTTAGCACTCTTGAACCAAGTTTGTTTGGGTGGTGGCCATTCTGTTGAAACAGTTGCCTCTGACTCCAGAAAAGATTGAAGTTGTCAATAAAGTTCACTCCTTTTATATTGCAGGTTTTTTTGCAGCCATGTATTAAGCCCAAGCAACCGTGAAAACCTGTTTGTTCCTCTTGCTGGGAGTGGTCCACTGATGAATGTTTGAACTTTCAGTCTTTTAAGTGTTTCAAAAAGTTCATTGAAATCCTTTTTAAGAAGTTCCGACTGCTCTTTATGAATATCATTCTTCCCCACATGAATGATGAGTCGATTTGCAGTCTTATGTTTCATCAGAATGTTCTCAAGTTCCCTGTTTACATCAGATGTTGTTGCTTGTGGAAGGCAGCACGTTGTTGTATCCCTGCTATTAATGTTTCTGATTACGGAGTCGCCCACTATCAGAGTCCTGGGCTCGGCTGCACTGTGAGCTGAGTGCCGCTGTCTGGTCGACCTTGAGCCCCAGTTAGCATCAGTGTTAGCTACTGGCTGATTCAGTCTGTGTGCGATCACATTCATCAAATTTGGGGATTCCTCATTCATTAATACTTCAAATCTGTTCTCAAGATGTATAGGCGGTGGTAGGAGACCAGTGTTTGCAGTCCTTGTCAGAGCCGTATCTGGGGTAGAGGATGCTACTGCAGTAATATGTGATGCTCGTGACAATCTGATGTCTCGAGTGCCTTTGGGTCTCGCACCCTGTTTGTGCCATCGATTAGTAAAACGATCGGCTTGTTTCTCTACAGTCAGTATGGCCGGTCGAGAAACACTAGATTCATGGGACTCACCTGCTGTATGCTGAGGACGTCCATGACGAAGCTCTGTTGCGTGTTCCCTCTGGTTTGGTGGTCCCGCAATTAACTTTGTTTCAAGAATTGCAATCCTTTGTAAAAGTCTGTGGCAGTTGGAGCAGCAAGTAGATTCCAGAGGAGGCATTTTCTTATCCTTATGAATGTAGGCAGCTGTGTTTTCTCTTCCCCGGAATGTAAGCTTTCAGTGGGAGGCTGGTCGAATAAAATAATTCTGCTTTTTTTTGTAGTAATCCAAGCGTTTGAGCACTGTGCTGATTTGCTGAAGTTAAAATTAGATGATAAAAGGAGGGGACAGAAAAATGGTCACACAAAGGGGTCCCGGCCACTTGACCCACAGTGGCCGGTGGGACTAAAAACCCCCCTGAGAACCCCGAGAATTAATTTGCAATTAATACAAATGGGCCTTCCCTGGTCGTCCCACTGGACCCGGGGCCCCACAGGGCGTAGGGGGCGGCGTACAGGACCTCGCCCCTCCTCCGAGTACGACCTCTCTCTCACCATCGATCCGCCTCGACTCGACCCCGACGAAGTTCACCCAACAGGTTCCGAGATAGTTCCGCCATCTGTCCCTTGACATCCTCTAATAGTTCAGTTCTCAGTTTCTGTTTCCAATCACTCGGTTCGACAGGCGCGGGTCCACTGGCACTACTTGCTGCCACACAAACCGGTGTACGAGTCGTCTCTCCCTGATCTAGTTCCAACGCCAAGGCCTCTTGTCGCAGAGCCTCAAAGGTCACAGTGGGGTCTCGTCGAAGCTGGAGTCGTATGCCCTGACGTAACAGCCCTTCACGGAGCCCCAAGACAAATTGGTCTCGTAACAAGACATCTCCCTCACCTAATCCATGGTCCTGCCGTCCTTTCAACCGGCCAAACTGCTCCCGCAATTTCAAGGAGTATGCCCGAAGAGTCTGCTTAGGCCCCTGTTGATAGTTAAAAAACTGGGCACGAAGAGTGGCCACCGGGGTCGGGTCTCCATACAACCCGGACAAGAAGTCGAAGATAGTTTTCGCGGTAGCCCGTGTGGCTCCCGATGCAGCAAGAACTTCTCTTTTGGCTTCTCCTTCCAAAGATCCCAACACAAACTGTACTTGCTGTGATGCACTCAGTCCCTGTAATCCGGCCAGATATTCTGTCTGCGCCTTCCACTCATGCAAGCCCAAGTCCGATCCTGGCCCTCAATAGCGCTGTGCCCAAGGAGCTCCCATAAAGATTGGCATGACTTGCGGACGAGCCGCTGGTGCCTCTTCATCCACCATCGCGTACCCGTGGCCGCTACAACTCACGGTGGGATACCCTGCCGACTACGCCACTTTTATGTCACCGTTGCGGGCCCGGATGACCAGCTGCCCCTGCCTTGCACACCACCGTGAGGAGCCGACACCACGGGCACGAAACAGATAGATGATGAGACCAGAGATAATTTCAAAGGAATAACAATCTTTATTGAACACAATATATCAATGAGCATTGACGTAATAGACCTCCGTGTCTTCCAGGTCTTCTTCAGCTACGGGTAGATACTGATTACTTGTCACAGTTTCGCCCTGACGGCGACTTCACCCATAATATGGCTTCCTTCAGGACTCAGACGGTAAGTAGGACGGTAAGGATTCTTCTCAGTACAGGATACTTTCGTCGGTGCACAATAGTGAAACAGTGGTTTAAAAGCTTACTTCACCAGCGATGCTGCATACTTTCAGGCTCAGATCCACCAGCAATGCTGCATACTTCCAGACTCAGACGGTAGGTAGAAAGGTAAGGATTCTTCTCAGTACAGGATACTTTCGTTGGTGCACAATAGTGAAACAGTGGTTTAAAAGCTTACTTCACCAGCGATGCCGCATACTTCCAGACTCAGACGATAAGTAGAAAGGTAAGGATTCTTCTCAGTACAGAATACTTTCGTCGGTGCACAATAGTAAAACAATGGTTTAAAAGCTTACTTCACCAGCGATGCCGCATACTTCCAGACTCAGACGATAAGTAGAAAGGTAAGGATTCTTCTCAGTACAGAATACTTTCGTCGGTGCACAATAGTAAAACAATGGTTTAAAAGCTTACTTCACCAGCGATGCTGCATACTTCCAGGCTCAGACGACAAGTAGAAAAGTAAGGATTCTTCTCAGTACAGAATACTTTCGTCGGTATACAATAGTGAATCAGTGGTTTAAAAGCTTACTTCACCAGCAATGCTGCATACTCCCAGGCTCAGACGATAAGTAGAAAAGTAAGGATTCTTCTCAATACAGAATACTTTCGTCGGTACACAATAGTGAAACAGTGGTTTAAAAGCTTACTTCACCAGCGATGCTGCATACTTCCAGACCCAGACGGTAAGTAGAAAAGTAAGGATTCTTCTCAGTACAGAATACTTTCGTCGGTGCACAATAGTAAAACAATGGTTTAAAAGCTTACTTCACCAGCGATGCTGCATACTTCCAGGCTCAGACGATAAGTAGAAAAGTAAGGATTCTTCTCAGTACAGAATACTTTCGTCGGTATACAATAGTGAATCAGTGGTTTAAAAGCTTACTTCACCAGCAATGCTGCATACTCCCAGGCTCAGACGATAAGTAGAAAAGTAAGGATTCTTCTCAATACAGAATACTTTCGTCGGTACACAATAGTGAAACAGTGGTTTAAAAGCTTACTTCACCAGCGATGCTGCATACTTCCAGACCCAGACGGTAAGTAGAAAAGTAAGGATTCTTCTCAGTACAGAATACTTTCGTCAGTGCAAAATAGTGAAACAGTGGTTTAAAAGCTTACTTCACCAGCGATGCTGCATACTTCCAGACCCAGACGGTAAGTAGAAAGGTAAGGATTCTTTTCAGTACAGAATACTTTCGTCAGTGCACTATAGTGAAACAGTGGTTTAAAAGCTTACTTCACCAGCGATGCTGCATACTTCCAGACCCAGACGGTAAGTAGAAAGGTAAGGATTCTTCTCAGTACAGAATACTTTCGTCAGTGCACTATAGTGAAACAGTGGTTTAAAAGCTTACTTCACCAGCGATGCTGCATACTTCCAGACCCAGACGGTAAGTACAAAGGTAAGGATTCTTCTCAGTACAGAATACTTTCGTCGGTACACAATAGTGAAACAGTGGTTTAAAAGCTTACCTCACCAGCGATGCTGCATACTTCCAGACCCAGACGGTAAGTAGAAAAGTAAGGATTCTTCTCTGTACAGAATACTTTCGTCCGCTCAGCTGTATCACTCTAGACATCTGATAGAGAGCAGATATAATGACTGGCCACACTCGTGTAAGCAGGGGTTGGGCCACTTCTCAGCAAAAACACATCACACTCGTGTTCACTTCAAACCCACAGCAATGAATCAATGTATATAAATAAGGCAAAAGCACTGCAATTCACTCACACAATAGGGCCGATCAGAGGCTTCAATCCATTCGTTACACTCTCGGGGGAGATATTTACTCTTCAGTTCCTCCTCAGCACACTCTGAACACATAACTTCTCCAACAGTCGGATTTACATTCACTGCATCCTCCTTGAGCTTTTCGAATATTCGTAAGATGAAACCAATTCACTTATCTTTCTCTCTCTCCCTTCGCAGTGCAGATTCAATTGATAACTCAGTCCAGCAGATTCCCACAGACGAACTCCAATCCAGCAGACTTCAATGAGCAGCTTCCACACCCAGGCAACTTCCCAGAATAAGCTTGTGTCCACCACTGCTCCAAGAAACCCAGAACCACAGAACCACAGAACCACAGAACCACAGAACCACAGAACCACAGAACCACAGAACCACAGAACCACAGAACCACAGAACAGCACGGGACCAACAACAGACCAACCTTACCACAATGCTCTCTCAATAGCCCTTTTATCTATGGCTTATGAAGCAAACAGCTCGTGTAAACGACGCTCCTCTCTCTCTCTCGCACCTGTAGTGCATTAGCGCTAATCAGGCCGGGCAATGATTCGGCCACACCCGGAACCGGAGTGGGATGTGTCGCACACAAATCGTTCCCTCGGGAAACTCGTGGCTCATCAAGGGGGTTACGCTCGCTAAGCGTTTTTGTCACCTGTGACATCTAGTTTCAAATATAATTAAAATATATTTTAAAAAAATATTGGTGCTTAATGTAAATATATGTAGTGCTTCCTAACCCTCTGGGGACGGATTGGGCGGTACCGCCCAAAATGGCATACTTTTACAAATGTGTCATTATCTTAAAAACTATTAATGATAGAGATGTGCGGCCTTTTTTGCCGTCTTCCTCAGATTCCGCTGAAAACAGTGATAACAAACTTACCCGGCTTGTATACACATTTCCTTGTTGCGCAATACCACTACTTCAAAGGCCAATGAAATCGATGTGGTTTGGCAGATTCACGAGCAACAACCAATGGAAAAATTGCCGATGGAGGAATATTTTTCTTACCCAATCAGAGGAAGGTTACTATGACGTATTCTAGCAAATCGGAGGACTCTGTAGCCGTGCAAGGGGTGGTACTATATACTATTACGCAAACAGCGTTGAGTGGCAGAGACTACAGAAAGCGAACGGACGCGTCGACCATAAACAAGGCTTTACGGAGCGAGAGCACACAGAGATATGAGAGAGAGACAGAACAATTATAACATACACATACAATTATAGAATTATTTATTGTTTTAACACTTTTATGTTGGCAAGGAGTAAACGATTTAGGTCGAACAAGCTCTGGAACAATTACTGGAGAGTGACGGGGAGAAAGCACTGCTTAGAAAATTCTAAGCATTCCTAAGAAAAACGCCTGGGACTATTTGTAAATAAAGTTAAAATTTTCATTGTTCTTTACACATTTTATTTAACAATTACACATGTCTGTCAAGCAAAGGCTTTGACAAATTTATTTTTTGTTCAAAAACTATTCACTATTGTTGTGTGATGTGTGATTTTCAGAAATAAATGCCAAAAATCGAATTTCCGTTTTTGAAATTCTCTAGTTTATAATACATTTTCACTCATACTTCCTTTATAAACATATTACATGAGTGCTTATGTTAGATTAGGGTCTTCTGAATCCATAGATACCAAACACATAGTGTTCCATCTCCATTACATATAGTTTATAAGCCCAAATGTAAAAATAGAGAAAACGGACCAAAAAGAGCTTTGTCCCCAGAGCGTTAACTCTTAATCTATAACTCTTAACATTCTTAACTCTTAACATTCTTAACTCTATTGGAGTTAGACAACACGTGTCAGGACCTACTCATTGTCGTAATCATATTCTAGATCTAATATTATCACATGAAATCAATGTTGATGCCGTTGAAATTCTGCAGCAGAGCGATGACATCTCAGATCATTATCTAGTCTCGTGTAAACTTCATTTAGCCAAGGCTGGAAAGCCGACTCCGTGTTACAAATATGTTAGACCTATCACTTCTGCCACTAAAAATTGCTTTATTAATAATCTTCCTGATCAGTTTCATCATCTCAGCATCCCAGATAGCTTAGAAGAACTCAATATTGCGACAGAAACTTTTAACTCTCTCTTTTTTATATTATGTGTATATTTGTGATGTAATTTTTCTGTTGTGAAGCACTTTGTGGCCTTCTGTCTGTGAAAGGTGCTATAGAAATAAAGCTTACTTATTTACTTACTTACTTTTCCAGCACTTTAGACACAGTTGCTCCGTTGCGCTTAAAGAAGATCAAACAAAATAGTCCTACGCCGTGGTACAACGAGCACACTCAGGCCCTTAAGAGAGCAGCCAGAAAAATGGAGCGAAACTGGAAGAAAACAAACCTAGAGGTATTTCGTATTTCATGGAAGGAGAGCTCTATTGCATACAGGGAGGCCTTAAAAACTGCTAGATCTGCTTATTTTTCAACCCTATTAGAAGAAAATAAACAAAACCCTAGGTATTTATTCGAAACAGTTGCTAATCTGACGAAAAATAAAGTTTTCCGAAAACTTTTAAGCTGGCTATAATTAAACCACTTTTTTAAAAAACGCAACTTGATCCTACATAATAAGTCAATTACAGGCCGATCTCAAATGTACCTTTTCCGTCAAAGATACTAGAAAAGGCAGTATCGTCACATCTATGTTCCTTTTTAGAAAGAAATGGTATCTGGGAGGATTTTCAGTCAGGATTTAGACCGTACCATAGTACTGAGACAGCTCTCATTAGAGTCACAAATGATTTGCTCTTATCATCTGATCGTGGTTGTATCTCACTATTGGTGTTACTCGATCTTAGTGCTGCATTTGATACTATTGATCACAACATTCTTTTAAATAGACTCAAAAATTATGTTGGCATTAGTGGAATTGCATTAGCATGGTTTAAATCATACTTATCTGACCATTATCAGTTTGTAGCAGTAAATGAAGAGATGTCTTGTCGATCAAAAGTTCAGTATGGCGTACCACAAGGCTCAGTACTAGGACCATTGCTGTTCATTCTGTACATGGAACCCTTAGGAGATATCATTAGGAAGCATGGCATTAGTTTTCACTGTTATGCCAATGACACTCAGCTCTATATTTATTCAAGCCCTGACGAAACTTTCCAAATCGCCAAATTAACGGAATGCATAGCTGATATAAAAAATTGGATGACTAGTAATTTCCTACCACTTAATATAGAAAAAACAGAGATTCTAATTATTGGACAAAAAACGTCCTCACGTAATAACCTAAAATACTGTCTAACACTTGATGGCTGCTCTGTCAAGTCCTCGTCTTCGGTTAGGAACCTGGGTGTGCTCTTGGTCACCATGATTTTGCCAAGTTAGACATGGTCCTGGATCAACATATTTTGTTGATCCTGGATCAACATTCCTGTCCCAAAATGAAGTCCTTACCCAATCCCTACCCCTTAACCTAACCCTACCCAAAACTTTTCCCTAAAATCAGAGGGTACACTGATGTTTAAGTACTTCACCTTGGTTCTAACCAACTTTTTCTTAACCAAAATATTCTGACTATAACTCCTCCTAGAGTTTTAACTCTACAAACTCCAAACTCGGGTCAGACCTTCAGACTTCAGACCATCTTTCTTTCTTTCTAACTAATCTATCTTTCTTTCTAACTAATCATCTATCTTTCTTTCTAACCAATCTATCTTTCTTTATAACTATTCCATCTTTCTTTCTTTCTAACTAATCTTTCTTTCTTTATAACTAACCTATCTATCTTTCTTTCTTTCTAACTAATTTATCTTTCTTTATAACTAATCTATATATCTTTCTTTCTTTCTAACTAATCTATCGTTCTTTCTTTCTAACTAATCTTTCTTTCTTTCTAACTAATCTATCTTTCTTTCTAACTAATCTATCTTTCTTTCTTTCTAACTAATCTTTCTTTCTTTCTTTCTTTCTACTTAATCTATCTTTCTTTCTAACTAATCTATCAATCTTTCTTTCTAACTAATCTATCTTTCTTTCTCTTTTTTCTTTCTAACTTATCTATCTTCCTTTCTTTCTAACTAATCTTTCTTAAGCTATCTTTCTTTTTCTTTCCTTCTAACTAATCTTTCTTTCTTTCTAACTAATCCATCTTTCTTTCTTTCTTTCTTTCTAGCTAATCCATCTTTCTTTCTAACTAATCCATCTTTCTTTCTTTCTAACTAATCTTTCTTTTTTCTAACAAATCCATCTTTCTTTCTAACTAATCTTTCGTTCTTTCTAACTAATCTTTCTTTCTTTCTAACTAATCTATCTATCTTTCTTTGTTTCTAACTAATCTTTATTTCTTTCTAACTAATCTTTCTTTCTAACTAATCTATCTATCTTTCTTTGTTTCTAACTAATCTTTCTTTCTTTCTAACTAATCTATCTTTCTTTCTAACTAATATATCTTTCTTTGTTTCTAACTAATCTATCTTTCTTTCTAACTAATCTTTCTATCTTTCTTTCTTTCTAACTAATCTTTCTTTCTTTCTTTCTAACTAATCCATCTTTCTTTCTAACTAATCCATCTTTCTGTCTTTCTAACTAATCTATCTATCTTTCTTTCTAACTAATCTTTCTTTTTTTCTAACAAATCCATCTTTCTTTCTAACTAATATTTCTTTCTTTCTAACTAATCTATCTATCTTTCTTTGTTTCTAACTAATCTATCTATCTTTCTTTGTTTCTAACTAATCTTTATTTCTTTCTAACTAATCTTTCTTTCTAACTAATCTATCTATCTGTCTAACTAATCATCTTTCTTTATTTCTAACTAATCTATCTTTCGTCTTTCTAACTAATCTATCTATCTTTCTACCTAATCATTTTTTCTTTCTAACTTTCTTTCTTTCTCTCTTTCTTTCTTTCTTTCTTTATTTCTAACTAATCCATCTTTCTTTCTTTCTTTCTTTCTTTCTTTCTTTCTTTCTTTCTTTCTTTCTAACTAATCCATCTTTCTTTATTTCTTTCTTTCTAACTAATCCATCTTTCTTTCTTTCTAACTAACTAATCTTTCTTTCTAAATAATCCATCTTTCTTTCTTTCTAACTAATCCATCTTTCTTTCTTTCTTTCTTTCTTTCTTTCTTTCTTTCTTTCTTTCTAACTAATCTTTCTTTCTTTCTTTCTAACGAATCTATCTTTCTTTCTTTCTAACTAATCTTTCTTTCTTTCTAATCTATATATCTTTCTTTCTTTCTAACTAATCTTTCTTTCTTTCTAATCTATCTATCTTACTTTCTTTCTAAATAATCTATCTATCTTTCTTTCTAACTAATCTGTCTTTTTCATTCTAACAAATCTATCTATCTTTCTTTCTAACTAATCTATCTTTCTTTCTAATTAATCTTTCTTTTTTCTAACAAATCCATCTTTCTTTCTAACTAATCTTTCTCTCTATCTAACTAATCTATCTATCTTTCTTTGTTTCTAACTAATCTTTCTTTCTTTCTAACTTATCTATTCTTTCTATCTAATCTATCTTTCTTTCTAACTAATCTATCTATGTTTCTTTATTTCTAACTAATCTATCTTTCTTTCTTTCTAACTAATCTATCTATCTTTCTTTCTAACTAATCCATCTATCTTTCTTTATTTCTAACTAATCTATCTTTCTTTCTTTCTAACTAATCTATCTTTCTTTCTAACTAATCATCTATCTTTCTTTCTAACCAATCTATCTTTCTTTATAACTATTCCATCTTTCTTTCTTTCTAACTAATCTTTCTTTCTTTCTAACTAATCTATCTATCTTTCTTTCTTTTTAACTAATTTATCTTTCTTTCTAACTAATCTATATATCTTTCTTTCTTTCTAACTAATCTATCGTTCTTTCTTTCTAACTAATCTTTCTTTCTTTCTAACTAATCATCTTTCTTTATTTCTAACTAACCCATATTTTCTTTCTTTCTAACTAATCTATCTTTCGTTCTTTCTAACTAATCTATATATCTTTCTTTCTTTCTAACTAATCTATCGTTCTTTCTTTCTAACTAATCTTTCTTTCTTTCTAACTAATCATCTTTCTTTATTTCTAACTAATCCATCTTTCTTTCTTTCTAACTAATCTATCTTTCGTTCTTTCTAACTAATCTATCTTTCTTTCTAACTAATATTTTTTTCTTTCTAACTTTTCTTTCTTTCTTTCTTTCTTTCTTTCTTTCTTTCTTTCTTTCTTTCTTTCTTTCTTTCTTTCTTTCTTTCTAACTAATCCATCTTTCTTTCTTTCTTTCTTTCTTTCTTTCTTTCTTTCTTTCTTTCTAACTAACTAATCTTTCTTTCTAACTAATCCATCTTTCTTTCTTTCTAACAAATCCATCTTTCTAACTAATCCTTCTTTCTTTCTTTCTTTCTAACTAATCTTTCTTTCTTTCTAACGAATCTATCTTTCTTTCTTTCTAACGTATCTTTCTTCCTTTCTAACGTATCTTTCTTTCTTTCTAACTAATCTTTCTTTTTTCTAACAAATCCATCTTTCTTTCTAACTAATCTTTATTTCTTTCTAACTAATCTTTCTTTCTTTCTAACTAATCTTCCTTTTTTCTAACAAATCCATCTTTCTTTCTAACTAATCTTTATTTCTTCCTAACTAATCTTTCTTTCTTTCTAACTAATCTATCTATCTTTCTTTCTTTCTAACTAATTTATCTTTCTTTCTAACTAATCTATATATCTTTCTTTCTTTCTAACTAATCTATCGTTCTTTCTTTCTAACTAATCTTTCTTTCTTTCTAACTAATCATCTTTCTTTATTTCTAACTAATCCATCTTTCTTTCTTTCTAACTAATCTATCTTTCGTTCTTTCTAACTAATCTATATATCTTTCTTTCTTTCTAACTAATCTATCGTTCTTTCTTTCTAACTAATCTTTCTTTCTTTCTAACTAATCATCTTTCTTTATTTCTAACTAATCCATTTTTCTTTCTTTCTAACTAATCTATCTTTCGTTCTTTCTAACTAATCTATCTTTCTTTCTAACTAATCTTTTTTTCTTTCTAACTTTTCTTTCTTTCTTTCTTTCTTTCTAACTGTAGCAATGTTCAGGGAAGAAGGAGGCGGGAACCGGCGAACATTTAACAAACTTTATTTAAAATAAAATAAACAAACTAAAATACCGCCAGCAGCCCCTCGCGGACGACTGCTGGCTTACTCAAAATAAACATAACGGCCAGCAGCCCCTCGCGGACGACTGCTGGCTAAAATAAAACACAAATACAAAAACCAGAACAACTAAAATCAGGCCTGTTCCTCTCTCGATCATTAATGTCGTCGCTCCCCCTTTATGCTTCCGCTCCTCCGTGAGAGATGCGAGACCGGTGTGCTTCACAGGTGTTGCTCATTAGCAATCGCACCACCGGCTTCGCGCCGTTCTCTCACGTCCCTCGGCCGTCCTGTTCGCCACATACCCCCATCGCCCCTCACAGGCCGGGGGGCACCCACGAGCCTGTGCCTACTCCCCCCCGGCGGCGGCGATCCCTGGGGGGTATGGCCCGACAAGCCGAGGGAAACGGAGACGGAAGCATGAGGAGCGACAGATCGAGAGAGGGGAGAGAGAAAAAAAAAAAAAAAAAAAACATGGTCCGGTTCCCACAACGCGCTGCCATCATGGTCCTCCACCAGCTGGGCGATCTCCTCCGCGGTGCCTGGCGGTGACGCTGGGTAGCCCTCGGTGGACGGCTCGACACTCCTCCGCCGCCCGGTGGACGGCGACGGCTCCTTGGGATCTAGGGAAGACGGCAGGAGTCCCCTGCTCCCTGCTCCTCCCCTTTGCTGGTGGACGGCAGCAGGCTCCGGCCCACGGCGAGCGGCGGCGACTCCCCCGCTCCCTCCCGGACGGCAGCCGCCCCTCCAACTCCCAGGCGGCCGGCAGCGAGCTCGGCCGTGCCCCCGGCAACTCACTCCAGCGCACCGCCTCGAGCGTCCATGGCCGCGAGTCCCCCGCTCCCTGCTCCTCCCCTGCCCGGCGGATGGCAGCAGGCTCCGGCCCACGGCGAGCGGCGGCGACTCGCGCACCCGCTCGATGGCACCGCGGATTCCCCACAGCGGCAAGGACTCTCTGACAGCGCGTTCCTCCCTCTTCCCGGGTTTCGGCCCCAGTGTAGCAATGTTCAGGGAAGAAGGAGGCGGGAACCGGCGAACATTTAACAAACTTTATTTAAAATAAAATAAACAAACTAAAATACCGCCAGCAGCCCCTCGCGGACGACTGCTGGCTTACTCAAAATAAACATAACGGCCAGCAGCCCCTCGCGGACGACTGCTGGCTAAAATAAAACACAAATACAAAAACCAGAACAACTAAAATCAGGCCTGTTCCTCTCTCGATCATTAATGTCGTCGCTCCCCCTTTATGCTTCCGCTCCTCCGTGAGAGATGCGAGACCGGTGTGCTTCACAGGTGTTGCTCATTAGCAATCGCACCACCGGCTTCGCGCCGTTCTCTCACGTCCCTCAGCCGTCCTGTTCGCCACACTAACTAATCCATCTTTCTTTCTTTCTTTCTTTCTTTCTTTCTTTCTTTCTTTCTAACTAACTAATCTTTCTTTCTAACTAATCCATCTTTCTTTCTTTCTAACAAATCCATCTTTCTAACTAATCCTTCTTTCTTTCTTTCTTTCTAACTAATCTTTCTTTCTTTCTAACGAATCTATCTTTCTTTCTAACGTATCTTTCTTTCTTTCTAACGTATCTTTCTTTCTTTCTAACTAATCTTTCTTTCTAAATAATCTATCTATCTTTCTTTCTAAATAATCTATCTATCTTTCTTTCTAACTAATCTATCTTTCTTTCTTTCTAACTAATCTATCTATCTTTCTTTCTAACTAATCTATCTATCTTTCTTTCTAACTAATCTATCTATCTATCTATCTATCTATCTATCTATCTATCTATCTATCTATCTTTCTAACTAATCTATCTATCTTTCTTTCTAACTAATCTATCGTTCTTTCTTTCTAACTAATCTATCGTTCTTTCTTTCTGACTAATCTATCTATCTTTCTTTCTAACTAATCTATCTATCTTTCTTTCTAACTAATCTATCTTTCTTTCTTTCTAACTAATCTATCTATCTTTCTTTCTAACTAATCTATCTTTTTTCTTTCTAACTAATCTCTTTCTAACTAATCTCTTTTTCCTAACTAATCTGTCTTTCTTCTTTCTCACTAATCTATCTTTCTTTCATTCTAACAAATCTATCTTTATTTCTTTCTAACATCTTTCTTTCTTTCTTTCTAACTAATCTATCTTTTTTCTTTCTAACTAATCTGTCTTTCTTTCTAATTAATCGTTCTTTCTTTCTTTCTAACTAATCTATCTTTTTTTTTCTAACTAATCTATCTTTTTTCTTTTACATGTATATAAATTTCGCATTGAAAGGTAGCCTGCCTGTCTATAGTACATATTTAAAAAATTTTCCGTCAATTTCATAGATTTTAGTCTAGCAACAGTTCAACTGCAATGTTAACTTTATGCAACAATAACACTAACTAATATAATTCATAATACATTTTTTACCTTAAATCTTTCTTGTCTTCTCGCGTTCTTCTTCTGAGGTAAATCCAATGTAAGCTCATAGCGTGTCTTCCAAACTCTAGGAAAAGCAGAGGACTGTTGAAGTTTGGTGCTTTGTTTTTGAGATAATGAGCGCGTTCGCATTCCTTCACGTGGAGATTTGCATATCAATCTCTTTTATGCGTGTGGGCGTGGTCAAATTAAAACTAATGAGCAAGCGTTTGAGAAACTGGATATCTTGTTGGTTTTATACAAATTACTTAAACAGAGAAATTTTTTTTTCGTTTTGAATCAGATCATTCAAAAGTACACACTTAAACGATTATAAAGATATATAGCTCATGCCTGGGTGAATAGTATTCGCTGAGTTTTGTTTCAGTTTATAGACGTGCTCAAGAAAAAAAAGTTCACCGAGACGGAGAGGCAGAAAGCACACCCTGTTTATTTTCTTTATTTTACAAAAGCACAATGTTGTGTTTTGATTGTAAGTGGACACATACAAAAGTAGACATATCACAGATAATTTTTTCATATTTATTTTTTCTGTATGGCCATAAATGACGGAGTAATTAAAGATCTATTGTGCTACTATGTGAAGGTAATCCAGCAATTGTGAGCCTTTTAGCGTTCCATACATTTGTGGATTGGTGCGCGCATATGTGGATCTCTCGCGTGCATTTGTGGAAGGTTTTGAGACTGTTTTCACTCCATACAATATATGACTCTTTGTAAAGCTGCTTTGAAACGATGTGAAATGAGCACTTTACGAATACATTTTGACAGTAACTTAACTTGATTTGTGTAAATTAATCAAAACGTTATCCAATTGATCGTTAATGAAATCGCCATGGTTATCACTTAATATTTTTGTAGTATGGCCAAACAGCGTAGTAGATCATTCATAAACTCATACATAAAGGAATGTGCATGCTCATGCCTAAAGTCTACGCCAATAAGATTGCTGTGTTATAAACCAATAAAATCGGGTGTGGGCAAGTGTCGCCCTGCCCCAATCGTCCAGACTGCACTCTGTGGTTACTCATTTTTCTGAGTCTTTCTACTGATTACACTGATTATTATGTTGCACCAATAGGTTGCGAAAAGTGACACTCATATGATTCAAATATTCAGATTCATACAAAAACAAAATGCCACTACTGCTGCAGGGAGGATATCTTCGCGAAACACGCTACGGCTGCTACTGCAGCGATTTCTGTTTAGCATTTCCTTTGGCTGAGAACAAAGGTAACCAGCGATATCATTTTCTAAAATGTATGTTACTCAGCATCAACGTTGTTTATTGAACTATTTTATAATTTATCACACTGCTGTTCGTCGGAATATCTGCACCAGTTTGATGACAATCTGGCCTACACTGGCCTACACTGGCCAAATCATAGGCTACTGGTATATGGAACAGTAATTCAGTGCCTTACAAAGATGTAACTTGTTTTTACACTTGTCACTTAATGTGTTTTTACTGATCGTATGTATTGCATTCTGATTTGTTATAACAGTTCCATTTAACGTTACACTTGTCCACTGATTGTATCAAAACGAATGTAACTTAATTCCAATCTTCATGCTATGTGCAAATTTAACGGAGTTCACGTCAACGGAAGCTGCATTTTATTTATCATTAGCTAATTTCAAGATCAAAGACCGCATCAGGAGGGTGAATTGGTCAAATCTAACTATAACATGTCATAGGACTATTAGCCTATTACAATTTTTTTTTATTTCATTTTGGCAGTAACATTTACATATGTAGTTTCATCAACCAGATACATTACACATGTCCAGTTTCGTTTGGAATGTTTTCTTCTGAAGTGGTTTGAGTGATTGGATTTAAAATTTGAAAGCGCTTCGGAGGGCATTTACACCTGGTCTTTTCACGATAATTATATAGCACCAGAGCAAATGCATTAAGTGACCAGGTGGGAAAGCTAACAGATTTTATTGAAGTGAGAATTTAAATATAAATATCCCCGTTTAACTTGTATAGCAGAAAAAAGAATATCAAAGCATACATCCATGCTGCCTTCAAAAATTCATCAGATGAAGGTTTTTCAGTAGACATGATGTGACAGGGTCTTTGTAATCGGATGTGCCTTGTTGCCTTTCCACCTCCGTATTCTGCCTGCGGAGGCAATATTTTTCAGCTTTTGGATGCAGCCAGGGTGTGTCTACAATAGGCACTGCAACAGTCTGAGGCTGTTTACACTGGCCAAAGCAAAAGTTCAAAATACATTTGTCCTTTTGTTTGAAGTGGCACAAGAATGTGGAATATGCCTTAAATAAAATGGGGCATCAGTTCCTCGTGTAATGTTTGGGGCGATCAGCTTTGAGCTCTGAGAAAACCTGTCACAGATGGTGGCCCATTATCTCCAGGCCAAAGTGGATGAGTGGTTTGAGTCCTCTATGGACTCCTTCATTTAAATCTCCATATTGACTCAAGCGTCTAGTCAGCAGACTGTTATTGCCAAATCTGTAAAGGAGCTGGCCACTCAAGATAAGTGACTCCACACCATTATATTAATAAGTCAGAGTATTTTCAGAGTACAAGAGAAAGCAATAACACCATTGAAGGTCTTAAAAGAAAACCTTTCTCAACCACCATAATCCGCCATACATCTGAATATCTTTTCTGAATATAATACATTTCCAGCTAGAGAAATGTGAACAGCAAGAGATCATAATAAATTAATGGCTTCATGGGAAGCTCAAGTTGCTCTTCTCTCATGCCCTCCATCACTGCTGGCTCTCTATTATTAGATCAGGGGGGGTCAGGTGTAAGGTGTCCAGGCTAAGCTTGTTTCACGTGTTCCGATCAATGAAGTCTGCGCACTCTTCAAGAATCACTTTGCCAGAGTTTCCGAGCTTTAATGACTGCAATATCTCAAACCATCTGTCACTCTGCACGGCAGGAGGTCTGATTCTGTTGTTCAGGATTAAAGGCTGTAATTGTCAGCTCATAGTCTGCCTTTCTTGCCAGTGTGTTATGGATGCTATCGACATACACACCCCCTCAACAACACTGCCCTGACCATTCTCTCCATCATCCCTCTCTTCATCATCTCCTAGGAGGGACAGCAGCCAGGGAATGGCGGAAAAATGTGTATACTTCCATTACTGCTCACGCTGTGAGTTCAATGAGTTTGGCTCTGGAATCTAGAGTGCCCAATCTGCCACAAATTACTCTTTTTTTTTTCTTCAAAGGCTGTCTTGAGTGCTATAAAGTTGACCCCTTTTAAAGTTTTTTTTTAAATTAGATGACTTTTTAAGTTTGTCAAATTCTGGGTCTTAATATTTTGTAATGAAGAGTTATTTTATAACTAATCTTTTACCAATTTTCTGTCAAGTTAGGGTTGACAGAAATATTGATGGGCTCCTGAGAGATATTATGCCTGTGCTCACATATTTGTAATTGAAGCTGTGACTTTTTGTGAGAGTTGCTGCAAATGTGATTTAATAATTTAATATTTGAAAGAAAATGTGACTTAGGCCTGGTTTAAGAACCCCCGGGAATTGTGATTTAGCAAGTAAAAACATGACTGCATACAGAGATTCACAGATCTCTGTATACAGGCATTTTTACATACCAACCAATGTTGCACTTATATTGTTCAGTGTTTCAAAAAGATGTTAGACTGATTAATTAATTCAGCATAGAAATATGAGAATAATCTTGCTTAACAGGTGAGGGAGACCTTTTTATTGGATTTTGGATGTTGTACACCTAACCAAACCGAATCACTTGCCCTTTATTTTTATTTTGCTCATAGCTTTACAAAATCTTTCATTCTCATCCCTGCCTTCCTGTCTGAAGAACCCAAATAATAATTTTTGAAATATCAAATAGCAGAAATCGATGTTGTGTTTCATGCTCTTTGAAGATCTAGCCTCTCACTGTTGCACCATTTTAACAGGTTTATTCTGTAGTCCATGTTTGTTATGAAAGAATAAAACACATTGTGCAGATTCTTTTAATGTAGAAATGGTCTTAGATTTTGTCTAGCTTTGTTTTACGTGATGGTGCCAAAATAGGCTAACTGCCTAAATGGCATTGTGTAAGACGTGCTTCACCAATATTAATTTATACTCTTTATGATTGCAGGATTTAAGCTCATTAATAATTAACAGCCTTTGCCTGAGTAGTGTATATGAGAAGTAATGATCCTTCTTTTACTAAATGTTTTCCAGCATAGAAACAGGCCAGCACAGACCTAAATGTCATAGACAGGAGTACTGAGAGGTATTAGTATTCCATGTAGTGTAATGTTCACCTAGGGCTCCCAACATTCTGGGGACCTTTGTAAGATGGTCTATTTTTATTTATTCAGTCACTCGACCTTTTCCTCACAGCTACAATGACTTTCAGTGAAAGGAAGCAATGGCAGATGATTCAACATCAGAATGCACTTTATTCGCACAAGCAGAATTTCAGAAGAAGAAAAAAATCAAGAAAAAAGACATTTACATTATACAGTAGGTTTATATTTATTCCACAATCTATTTCTTTACATAGGTTTTGGGCTGTCACGAAATCAGATTTTGCACTACACAGTTATCATGGCCAAAAGAATTCACGATAAAGATATGTCACGATATCTATAGAAATCTTGAAAAAAATAACAATGCTATGTCATATAGAAATTAAAAAGAAATAATATTATTTTATATTATTACTGTATATATAGTGATAAAGGTTATGTCAGCTGGCATTACATTATACAGTAAATATTATCCTTATAAAAATACCTGAGATGTCTTGAAGAACACAGATAAACCATAGTACTGGAATGGTGTGTTAATTGTCTTCATGTTTAATCAGTCGAAATGTCTCTATCTGCATTTTATTCAGCTGAAGCAATTGCTGGATGTCTTTGTCCATATTAGGGATTTTGTTTTTACTTATTACTCATGAGTCTCACTCCTGCTTTGAGAATGAATGAAACACAAATAACATGTGAGAGTTTAGCACCCCATAATGCTCACATCGTTCTTTTTTGGGTATTTTTAAATACTGCTCTCTAAAGATATTTAAAGTAAACATATGATAATCCATAAGTTTGAATGCATATAAGCACACTTTTGGATTAAAACCCCAGAGGGATGCAATTATAATAAAACACAGAAAGGCGTCAGCAGTTAACAGGTTAATTTAACATTTCCTGTTTCAGGGCTAGCAAAATAATGGCAACTTACTCTCTTCACAGTGGCCAAATCTGCAAGACAATGGAGGCGGAGGTGGGTGAAGAGGTTGGTGGTTCCTTTTGTGCTCACTGTTGATCAGCAAGTCCTGCAGACTGGGGTGATCAACAAGGTTTTTTTCGGGAATCAAAAAAACGTCCACACCGGTGAGCTAACTTTTTTGGAGTGTGGGTAACATTAGAGTCTTGTCTGTCATATCCGACGACATGCTTTTTCACGGCAGTAGGCTATAGCAGCTGCGAAATGTGACTGCTTGCGTTTTATGTCAGATGGCAACCAGCGTTAAAGGGATAGTTCACCCATGATTTACTCACCCTCAAGCCATCCAAGGTGTATATAACATTCTATTTTCAGACGAATACATTCGGAGTTATATTAAAAAATGCCCTGGCTCTTCCAAGCTTTAGTCCATCAAAGTGCAGCTATCCATGTTAAATGTGCTCGTAGCGGCTCTGGCAGGTTAATGACGGCCTTCTGAAGTGAAGCGATGCGTTCCTGTTTGAAAAATATCCATATTTAAAACTTTATCGACTAGAATAACTAGCTTCTGGCATACGGCCGTCTGCAAGTCGACTTATGCCAAAAGAGCAACACTTGACGATGTATGACGTATGATGTAGAAATAGTGTTAGCTTTGACGCCTCTCGCGGTTCAAACAAACATGACTGTGCAATAAACTCAAGCTCCTCCGACATTTCTCTTTAAAAATTCTCATTTTAGACTTCTAATTCGTGACTGGTGTTTTGTTTTGCTCTATCCTCTGCGCCTCCGTGTTCATCAATGGGTCAAGCGCCAAGTCAGGTTAGCAGGGATTAAAGCCAAAAAAAAAAACAAATTAGACTTAATGTTCTAAACTAAGAATCAGTAAACTAAGTTTTTTTTCTCTCTTGTAATTAGGAGTATAGGGAGTACATGCATTACATTCACAACTGAAATACACATTTGCATTTAAAGAAAGGCCATTTTGAACTGTTTCTATTATTTACACACTTTTATGAAATTTCAATGTTTTCAATCTAATGCTTTTTACAAGACTTGACTCTTTGTGATGTAGTCATACTGTTACGCTCCTCCAGATGGTAAGTCCACGGGGAGGAGAAGCAACAATATTTGGAATAAAACCAGGGCAAAAGAGGACAGGAAGTCAGGGTTTCAGTGCAAACTGAAAAGTGTATTTATTACAATATTGACAAAGTAAAACCAACACAAAACTACTTCCTCCGAATGAGACAGCGAGTAAGCAAAGTGAGGCAAACAATAAACACAGGCTAAGTAACTGAGGAAACAAGGTTCAACATTAAATGAACAACTAAACAGTCCTCCCTCCACTGAAGAAGTTAACAAACCAAAAAAAAAAAACACTGTTCTGAACGCACAAAACATACAAGTCGGTGTTTAACCCACTGATTGAATAAGGTTGGTCTGCAGTGTGGTCACAACTGGTGGGAAAGGAAAAAGAACAGAAACAAAACTGTGGGAAGAATCAAGCCTTCTTATCCTCCAGGCACTGAGTATTAATCAGGCACACCTGCACTCACTCATGCAGCCGAGACAGGGGGGGAGGAGCCACTACCTGAGAGAGAGAAGGAACACACCCCAAACCAAACACACGCGTCGTAACACATACAAAAAATTAACCATTTGCATAAGTTTAACGCAAGTTTTTATTTCTCAAATAATAAAAGCCAACAGAGCTTTTGGTGCAAAGTGAGCTAATATCACAAACTTTGTATAATATAATATCTGTTTTTAACCTAGCCATTATAAATAAATATAATGTTATTTTTTTATTTCATCTATGTTGATTATATGAAAAGTGAACAGCATGAGCAGGGCCGTACTCTGTATTTTATAAATACCAAGGTCCTTGCTAAAGGGATCTTGCTAGAGGAATATTATAGGTGCTTGTGTTGTAAAGTAAAATTGAGCTTATATTTTCCACAGCAAATAGCAAAGAACATGTATATGTGTTAAATAGGAATACATTGTAATAATGTTAATCTCATGGGCACAGTATGCAACACCTGCTCTTCCTCTCTCATCTCCATCACATTCTCTCCTTCTTCTTCTCGTAGTCTCATAATCCTTACCTGTATATCTTATCTTCCCAGATCTGAGCTTTGATGGATACTTTGTAAACTGATTGTTTCTGTTACTTGTTTAGTTACTCGAAGGCCAGACTCGCACTATGACTGTTAACTGAAAGCGTGTCGTGAAGCGTCGCGCTGGATTTCTCGCTCGGCTTTGATTTTCTTTTTCATATTGCCTGGGAAAACAAGCGAGAGTTGCGACAGCGTCATTCTTTATTTGGGCGCACATTTTTCGTGCATCTACATTTAAAATAACGAACGTGTGCGCAAACGTGTGAACAGCCATACAGTCATACAAAGTGCCTGCAGAGTGTGACCATGAGAGGAGGGCATCTTTCCTTTCTTATAGTCCTGACTCCCCCCACAAGGTTATTTCTCTAGGCCAAATGAAGATATGTCTTAGCCATAATTAACTTCATTAGATTTGCTTATCATATGCTACCCTTGTAGAGGAGGCCCTCTGTCTCGGTTGTACATTAGTCACACATTTCAGACTTATAGAATAGCCTATATTAAATTTCCCCCACAGTTCTTTTTATCATTCATTGATAACTAAAATAATAAGACAGCAAATATAACTCATTACATCACACTTATACTCTTCATCTCTAACTTTCATATAAATTATCATTGTCTTAAACTTGTGAAATAAGGTTTTTAAAAGAAGAAAGCTTAGGCTGTTTTTTGGGGGGATAGTCCCTTAAGTAATTTAGCAAGCAAGAAAATACTTTATCTGAAGCCGGGCTAAATAAATAAGCACTGTTATTGCACTCCTGACATAAAATCAGACTCGCAGTCACCTCAGTATAAACAAGAAATAGTATAGATGTTCTGAAAAGAAAAAAACATATCTTAACTCAATTAATACTTTTCACTGTAACTTCCGCTAGTCGTATCATCATCAAATTACTTTGGTTTTCGACATACATCATAAAATTGATCCACATAATAAGACATTTAAAGTATTTGATATGGAACTACTTTTCACAATTATCTCCACTAAAGTTTGAAAAACATAGTATTACACATGGCAGGCACATCAACACCAAAACTCCTATTATTATCAGCAGAACTGTATGTCATAAACAATATTGGGATAACGGAATATTGTTTATGTTGTCATTATTGTCTGGAATGTATAAACAACATGATGTATCTGAACATTTTACACACTCCTCCTTTCTCAGCAGTTAATATGTCTAACAGTAATCTATTCTGTATATATATATATATATATATATATATATATATATATATATATATATATATATATATATATTCTGCTGTCTATAACAGCATCTCTGATTTGTTTAATTTCCTCATTAACCATTGTCAAATCATTCTCAGTGCTGTTTGCCATTTCCAACACAGTATAGCCCATGAAAAATAAAATAATAGAACATAAAATAAAACATTAATGAACACAAACCTAAACTTTAGTCACATTTGTCCAATGAAATGATCCCGATTCATAATTTCATTTACACAGTTAAATAGTCCCATAAATTCTATCATAAATTTTATTTTCTGTATTTCAGAAAATAAATTCTTCAACTATATTTCTTTTTCATCTATCAAATAGTTAGTCTGCAGATACAACAAGTATTATCATTATTATCTCAGTCCCACTTATCTCTACTGTTTTGCAGAAACCAAAATATCATTATTACATATCTCAATCCCCACACAGACAGCCTTATAGCTGCTTGCTACTTCAAACTTATTATATAAATGTAAGTTCTGAAGACATCTCACACACAAACATACATGTCTCTGAACAGCACCCCTTTTGTTCAGGCCCCTCCTCTACGGACTCTTGCACCGCTGTCAGTCTAGTGACACTTAAAGTTCCCACTTTGGGGAAATCATGGTTTTTTATTAATTCTTCAATACCCTTCAAACATTTTCCCATGTGCTTTTTTCATCAAACCAAACACCGGTTTATCATATTGAACCTTTTTGCGCATTTTACTCTGAGATTTCCCCATGATGGTCCCACTTTTCTTGGGTTTTCCAGTGGCGCACCTACATATAACTCTAGACGTCTCTAGAGAGATCAATTTTCACCTCAATTGAAAAGGTGAGAACTCACAACTTGTTCACAAATTTGGATCAAACGGATCCTCAGGGTTTCCCCCAATACACTCCCATGGATTAACTGAACCCACCAGATTTATAATCTGTACTAGTCTGGACTAGTAATCTGTACTAGTCACCACAGTGTTCCTTTGACCATCATTAATGAGACCGTCATTCCCTCTTGGCTCTCAACAAAGGCGGCCACATTTTCTCTCCCTCTCCCTTAACCATCACTGGCCTTGGCCAAGGCCGCTGTTGGAACAACAACTCTCCCGGAAGAGCACTGCAGTGAGCCACTGTTGTGTTCCTTCCCCGACTCCCCAGACACCTGGTGATTGTTGACTTTGTATGGCATCTAGATTATGGTGCTGGCTTAGCGACTCTCTCCAGGCCTACACACACATGAACTTACATATACACAGATATGCACCTGCCCCACACGCCATCCCCCGCCTTCGCCACTTCGTACCCCCAGTCTGACAGGCGGGTCTGTGACCAGCGCCATAATGGCTGCAGGACCGGATGGCTGCTTGCCTGGGCTGGACTAACTCCATCCCCCACTCCTCACACGTGTCGCAATGTCTTGTTCATGTTGTAGATTGTACTGTTTATGTGCTAATGTTCCTGAGGTGTTTTTTCCTGTTCCCAGACTGTACTCCTTACAGGAGCATAGTCTGCGGGTTGCCTTTTTTTCTCCTCACCTCTCCTCATGTCATGCTGTATTTTTCTCAAGATTGGCGCTGATTATAGCAGCCATGGTAGCATCTTGTTACCGAAGCACATTCCTTGTGTGTGAAAGCACTACTTGGCAATAAAGTGATTCTGATTCTGATGAAGCAATCCCCCCAAGTACTTTCAACAATTTAAACTTTGTCTCTTACCAGTCTCAGTTTACGCCACTTCAGTTCTTTTGATGATTCCAGTGGTGTCTCTCTTAGACCCTGATAGCGGTCTGCCCCTCTCTCTCAAGTTTACAAGGTAGAGCTGGAACTTCTCAGTCCAGGATGATCAGTCACCGTCCACTCTCGGGTTCAAGAGGCACATCTAAGGAATCTTGCCGACTACGCCAAATTGTTGTGGCAAACAATTTTACATCACTGAATAAGAGACAAACATATACCAATTGTCTTTAAAGGTTATTTAATTCTTGCAAGAAAAGGCCAAGAGTCATACACTCATACAAAGTGCCTGCAGAGTGTGACCATGAAAGGAGGACATCCTTCCGTCCTTATAGTCCTGACTCCCCCCCAAGGTTATTTCTGTAGGCCAAATGAAGATATGTCTTAGCCATAACTAACTTCATTAGATTTGCTTATCATATGCTACCCTTGTAGTGGAGGCCCTCTGTCTCGGTTGTACATTAGTCACACATTTGCACGTATACGAAAGTCAGATATATAGAACATATTAAATTTCTCCCTAAATGAGTTAGAGTAGAGTTAACATTAGGCAATTATTTCACAACCTTCATATGCACTTATCCTGATCTCGGGGACCTCAATGGCGGGCCCTGGGCATGAATAAGATAGGATCATATATCTGATCATATATATTATCTTATTACATGTTCATGATATAAAAAAAAACATATTAGAATAATTTTCAAAATGGAGAGAACACGGAGCAGTTTTTCCGTGAGCGGGTATGGAAAACCCGGAGTGGATCAGGCGCGGAGTGATAACAGATTGCTTAGAGTGGAGAGAGGAACATGCTTTCGCTCCACTCCAGGCCTTGATCACATCACCCTCAGCAGGATGAATACACCTAGTCCTTCCTTAATAAAAGACCTATTCAAATAAAATTAAGACATTTATTACACTATTTGAGAAATGTAAGCATATTTATGGTCTTAAAATTATGAGAAGTGAAGTTAAGACATAAGGTCAGGGGGGAACCCTGATATTGATGGAAATCCGTCGTAAACTCTCTTCAATTAACGGAAATCCGTCGTAGCGACGGAGAACTTTAATCCCTGGGATAGTCTTTTGCCGTAAATCGATGCGTACGTCCGTCTGCCGGAAGCTAGTTATTTTAGTCGATGAAGATTTAAATATGGATATTTTTCTTACACGAACACATCACTTCACTTCAAAAGGCATTTATTAACCCACCAGAGCTGCGTGGAGCACTTTTATGATCGATAGATGAACTTCGATGGACTCCAAAACATAAACGGCCATTCAGTGCTTTTATAAAGCTTGGAAGAGTCAGCGCATTTTTTTATATAACTCTCTTTAATATAGGGAAGAATGTCATATACACCTAGGATGGCTTGAGGGTGAGTAAATCATGGGGTAATTTTCATTTTTGGGTAAACTATCCCTTTACGGTGAAATGTCGACACCTACTATATGTTGGGATGTCAATCAGATACTGGTGTTGGATAATTTATGTGCCATATTATCATGCGTGTACTATTAATTTGAAATTCTACGGTTATTGCCAAAACAGTTATATTACGACACCCCTAATTAACGGCAACAATATTTATTTATTTTTAAATTTCACGGTTATCGTCAATACCGGTATATCGCGACACCAGCTGTTAAGAGTAGGCTAGAAGGTGGAGAACTTGTATAAATATTACGCTTAAGGCTGATTTATACTTCTGCATCGGACCTATGCCATAGCCTGCTGTAGGCTACGTGTACTTCTGTACTTCATTTATACTTCTGCGCCGTTGTCCGCGTTGACGTGCAATTAAACATGCAGAGTGAGCATGTGAAACCTGAATGAGGGGTTCTAGCAAACCAATAACAGCGCTTACGGTCTGTGTAGAATTGACACATTGTTACATTTTTAGAGAGGTGCACGTCAGGGTACGCACCGTAGGCTATGCATGCTACACACAGCCTCAACGTAGCTACGGCGTGAGTTCGACGCGGAAGTATAAATTTGGCTTTAGAAGTTGACCAATAATAAATTTGCCGTAGCTGATAGTGTATGAGGTGACCCTCTTAAGGGTTTACAATAATTTAAAAATATTTTAGCTTAAAAACTTGTCTGTTCTACTTGCTGTGTGTTTGCATGTTTTCTTTAGAGGTGATATCAATCCCAATAGAATGGCTTAGACATAATATTAATATTAATGACAACCAGAGAATACATTAGCCTAGTTGAATATAAAGTGATCGCAAATATAATAACAGCATAACAATGGTATACATATCCAATAGTAACACAGCAATCTGTATAATTTATTCATTCTACACCTTGCTCAAAAATACTCAGTGTTCACTGTTGGAAAGGCGGGGCTTAGTGCACCTGTCAATCATCGCCCTGACGCAGCCGAATGAAGCGCGAGTGAGAGAGACTTGCACGGGACCGGGAGAATTAACCCTTATTTTGTGTGCTATAGTGTGCGTCTCTTACTGATTGTGAGTACCCGTTTTGATCAGTAGACAATCCTTGTTAATATAATAATATTTATTTTCAAATGCACTATGGTATTTGTCCGCTGTTAGTCAGAATGAAGAGTGTGAGAATTAAGCTCGCGCGTTCGGTGCATTCACGAGCTGTGTTCACAATATAATATCGTTTGAGGATATCTTCAGCCTTTTCCATACCTGTTTATTTATGTTACTATGGTATTATACTTAATTCTTTGTTAGGTTTGTATGGGAGTACTGTATAGTGCGCTGTGTGATATTCATATGGACACTTTCGGTTTCAACGTGCCGATTATGTTTATTTAAACAATGACGGCGCCAAATTGCATCGTATTGGTCCAGTTTAGTTATGTATATTATAACATTATATAGTGTAATGCAATGTGATGTATATTGTGATTCATTTTGGTATAACAGTCAAGTCATGTTATGCTGATTATTTCTTTATTTATGTTTTATTGTAGAACCACACACATACCTCACACAGACCAACGCATTCTCAGTGTACAATAAACCCCTTTGATTGAATCAGACTGTCCTGATCCATTCCTGTGTTTTGATCGACACACCAAGAGGAAGGCTAGAGACATTAGAACCACCTTAGAACACAATCCTAGAGTAACTACTTAACAAATTGGTCCTTCGAGCCGGATATCGGCCATTGCTCTTGGATAAAGTGGGATCTATCAGCTCTGATATGGAACCAGAAGGGTTATATGCAGATGGTGGCAGACCTCAACGCCATGTTCGCACTCCTGCCTATCTCGAGGACTACGATCTCACAGCTGCACGACGTAGACCGATCAGACAGCCAATGATGTCTTATGCTGCAGAGGAGCCACAGAGAGGAAATCCATCAGATGCTGCCAGGATTTCTCCCTCCCCCTCTGACAGAGCCTCTAGTCCCGTGAGTCAGTATTCCTGGAACGTGGTGGACGAATGGTCGCCGGCTGCTTATAACAGAGAGCATTCCTATGAAAGACATCAGGTGAGAGCTCCCATGCCTTTTACTCAACCTCAGTTTTCACCATATCATCGGCCTTGGGAAGAGACTGAGGTTCAATTATCTTCACAAACTGTCTGTGACTCAGCACGCAGGCCTTCGCAACCCATGTTGCGCTCTGAGTCTCTTTCAACACCACTTCCCCACTCATCTACCAACCGGCAGTCAATGCGGTTGGCCAGTACAGTTGCTGCACCGGTGAACTCAGATTCGTCTGCCCTTAAAGGGGATTACAGCTCATTCTCAACCCCGAAGCAGACTGTGGACTACAGAGATGGTTTTTTTCTGTCTAATCACCCAGAGAGGAATGCTGAGGAGCCATTAAGGGAACATGTGATGGTAGATTTCTTGGGTAAGATGCTTAGTGAGCTTCAAGTAATGAGAGATCATATACAAACTGGATTGCCTGCCAAACAAGAAGTCACACAGTCAGTTAAGCCCCCTAATTATTATGACTTCCCTCCTGCCAGCTATCCAGATGAAGCTGTCCAACCTACTTCTCGCAGATTACCTCCACCACTCAATGAGTACGATACTTACGCCCATGGTCCAAGTTGGTATCCAGAACAGAGGTTTGAGCCTGTTAGGGCTGCTTACCTGCCTCAACCTCATGAAAGGTATAAGCCAAGGAGACCTAGGTGTGTGACACCTACGCCCAGAGCTTCCACTTTGCATCCAGATGAGAGAGAGAAGACCTATCGTGGGCCTACACCGACCATTCCAGACTTCATCACGGGAGATCCTAGTGAGTTCACCAGACTAAAGCTTGCTCTGGAAAACCTTTTACCTCATGATGCGACTGAGCTCTTCCGCTATCAGATATTGATGGATCATTTGAGATTAGATGAAGCCCGCCTGGTGGCTGACTCCTATCTCAACTCACATTTCCCGTATAGCGATACTATGGCAGCTCTGACTGAGAGATTCGGACAACCTTACAAGTTAGCCCTCAGAAGGATAGCTAAGGTGATGGATGCTCCTGATATGCGACGAGGTGATACAGCAGCCTTTGACAAGTTCGCCCTGCAAATCAGATCCCTTGTCGGTATGCTGGAGACTTTGGGCCATGAAGGTCAGTCGGAATTAAGATGTGGTTCGCATGTGGAGAGGCTGCTAAGCAAACTACCTCCTGAAATGAGGTCAGAGTTCAGAAGACACATGTTCCGTCGTCCGGGTGCAGTGTACAACCTCCTAGACTTCTCTGAATGGTTACAGTATGAAGCGTGGTGTCAGAGCAGTGAGAGTCAAACTTCGGACCGTCGGCGGAGGGTAGAGCAGAAGACGGACCGGGGGAGAGCGACAAACCCTGCTGGACGTTCAGCTACTGTACTTCATGGATCGGATGAGAGCCCTGCCAAATTACCTATCGGACCAGCTCTGATTCCATTAGCCAGTTCAGGGATCACCAAAGCACAGCCCAAAGCTTTCTGTCCGTATTGTGACAAAAATGACCATTACCTCAGTCAGTGTGATACCTTCAAGTCCTTCAACAAACAGCAGATCACAGATTGGATCCAGGCGAATCACCGTTGTTGGCGCTGTGGACGTGCACACCCAGCGGCTAAGTGTACCCTCAAAAAGCCATGTAGTATCTGTAAAGGCAGACACCTGCAAATTCTTCATGAAGTGAACTCCAAACCAGTGACTGAAGGATCTTGTCTGGTTAATTCAGCGACTGAAACCCTGTATCTGGATAAACCTCCAGGATGTAGGAAAGTTCTCCTCAAGGTTGTCAGAGTTCTGCTCCGTCACAAAGATAGGACCCTGGATACTTATGCCGTCCTGGATGATGGTTCGGAGAGGACGATTCTTCTATCCCCTGCAGCCATCAAACTCGGAATTCATGGTCCCATGGAGAGCTTAGCTCTGCGTACTATCCGCCAGGATGTTCAGACTGTAAATGGTGCCGTAGTCTCTTTCCAGATTTCTCCAGTAACTCAGCCACAGAAAATATTTAGAATCTCAGCTGCCTTCACTGCCGAGTGCCTTGGTCTAGCGGACCATTCTTACCCTCCGAGTGTCCTGGAGAAGTATCAGCACCTGAAGAACCTTCCACTGCAGTCTTTCAATGGGGTAAGCCCACTATTACTGATTGGAGCTGATAATACGCACCTCATTACTCCCATATCACCTGTTCGTCTGGGCCCCTCTGGGGGACCTGCAGCTGTTCAGACCAGGCTCGGATGGACCTTGCAGGGACCAGCAAGATTCTTGGAGGATCAGCTGTCACCACAACAGTGCTTCTTCGTATCCCTCACCCCTGCTGAACTAGAGCTGAAAAAGGATGTGGAAAGGCTGTGGCAGATTGATGTCTTACCCTACCGCTGTGAGAAGCAGGTCACCCGATCCAAAGAGGACCAAGAGGCTATCAGTCTCTTGGAGACTAAGACAACTCGGGTTGAAGTTAACGGCATCCTCCGCTATGCAACGCCTTTATTGCGCAGGAAGGACTTCCCCTTCTTCTGTGCTCCTAAGGAAGCAGTAATGCCTAGTCTCAGAGGCATGGAGCGTCGGCTTGTTCGGTCACCAGAGAAAGCGGAGATTTATAAGTCTGAGATAAATAAGCTGGAGTTGACTGGTGCTGCCATCAAACTGCAGAATGAGGGAGAGGAGGCCACAGGAGAGAAGTGGTATATCCCACACCATATGGTCACTCACAATGATAAGAACCGCTTAGTGTTTAACTGTTCTTTCGAGTATAAGGGGCTAAATCTTAATAACTCCTTACTACCGGGTCCAGTCTTGAGCCCTTCTCTTCTGGGTGTCCTCCTGCGGTTTAGGGAGCATAGTGTGGCCATAAGTGGGGATATACGTGGGATGTTTCATCAGGTCCTGCTACTGCCTGAGGATAGACCACTCGTGCGGTTTTTATGGCGTGACCTGTGTCGGGATGACCCTCCAGATACTTATGAGTGGCAAGTACTTCCCTTTGGGACTACGTGCAGCCCCTGCTGTGCGTCCTTCGCTCTTCAGCGACACGTGGCGCTACACAGTACACCTGATGAGGATGTAAGATTCTCTGTAGACAGATGCTTCTACGTGGACAATTGTCTCCAAAGTTTGAGTTCTGTTCAAGAAGCACGACTGTTAGTGGATAAGTTACGTACCCTCTTATCTTCTGGTGGTTTTGACATCCGGCAGTGGGCCAGTAATGCAGCAGAAGTTGTCAGTCATCTACCTCCCGAGGCCAGGTCCCCTAAGCTGGAGTTGTGGCTTTCTCAAGACAAAGCCGACTCACGAGAGTCAACGTTGGGCCTGAAATGGCACTGCGAGCTGGACCATCTTGGGTTCAAACACCGACCTGTCACATACAATGCCTTGACAATGCGGAGTATCTATAGGGTGCTGGCAAGTCAGTACGACCCCCTTGGCATCATCCTTCCCTATACTACCAGAGCCAAGGTGATCGTGCAGCAGCTTTGGCTAAACCACCGGGACTGGGATGATCCACAACTCCCAGGTGAGCTCAGGCAAGCATGGACAGACTGGGAAGAGGAGCTTAAATTCCTATCGCAGGTGACAATTCCAAGGTGCTATAACCCCTCCTATATGGATCAATCAGATGTACGCCGGGAGATTCATGTTTTCAGTGATGCCTCTGAGAAGGCATATGGGGCTGTTGCTTATCTGCGTTCGGAAGGTCGCCAGGGGGAACTTCACCTTGCCTTTCTTCTAGCCCGGTCTAAAGTGGCCCCACGAAAGCGACAGTCAATACCGAGGCTCGAGCTCTGCGCCGCCTTGGTAGGTGCACAGTTGGCGAAGTTGCTCACAACTGAGCTCACTCTGAAATGGGACAAGGTCACCTATTGGACTGACTCTACTATTGTCCTCCACTGGCTCCTTTCTGAGTCCTGTAGGTACAAAGTCTTCGTGGGCACCCGGGTAGCAGAGATTCAGGAGTTGACCGACCGGACAGAATGGCGATACATAAATTCTGAAGGAAACCCTGCTGATGACCTGACTCGGGGCAAGAGACTGCAAGACTTTATCGGCCCCAACAGATGGCTTCAAGGTCCGAAGTTCCTACTGCAACCACAGGAGGAGTGGCCCTCTCAGCCCACCTCATGCTTTCCGAACTCTGAAGATGCAGCTGAACTTAAAGGAGGAATCTTCTGTGGGATCACTAACACTGTGCCGTTGACTAATGAAAGGAGATACAACCACTGGAAAGATTTGGTGGACGCAGTTGCACAGGAGCTGCATGGGGCGGCTGCCCAGGATAAATCTCCTCCAGCAGGTACCTACAGAGAGGCAGAGACTGTTGCCCTGAGAAAGATACAGCTAGATAGTTTCCCTGAGGATTTCCAGCTGCTAAAATCCAACAAGTCAGTTCGCTCCAACAGTCGGTTACTATGTCTCTCTCCTGTATTTGACTCTGAAAACCAACTCATCAGAGTCGGAGGACGACTGAGGAGAGTGGAAGCCCTTGACCCAGCTACCGCGCACCCTATTGTACTTGACTCTCATCATCCTAACACTCAGCTACTGATCAAGGACTATGACACTCGACTTCACCATCCAGGACCTGAGCGGGTGTTTGCTGAGCTCCGCAGGAGAGTGTGGATTCTGAGAGGTAGGGAGGCAATCAGGAAGCACCAAAGGGCATGTCTCGACTGTTGCAAGTGGAGGTCAAAGCCAGCAACACAGCAGATGGCTGATCTCCCTCCTCCAAGGCTCAGATTGTTTAAGCCGGCATTTTACTCCGCAGGAATGGACTGTTTTGGGCCACTGGTGGTGACATTGGGACGCCGGGTAGAGAAGAGATGGGGCCTCCTATTCAAGTGTCTCACCACCCGTGCGGTGCACATAGAAGTGCTGGCCTCAATGAACAGTGATGCCTTTCTGATGGCACTGAGAAGGTTCATTGGTCGACGTGGCCAGCCTGCCGAACTGTACTCCGACCAGGGCACCAACTTCCGAGGTGGAGAGACAGAACTCCGGGAATCTTTCAACCAACTCAGTCCAGACTTACAACAGCTGTTAGCCAAACAAAGGATCAGTTTCCACTTCAATCCTCCGGCCTCTCCGCACTTTGGAGGTGTGTGGGAGAGGGAGATCCGGTCTGTAAAGGCTGCCCTTCGTGCAACCCTAGGTTCAGAAACGGTGTCCGAAGAAGTGCTTCAGACAGTTTTGATTGAGATTGAAGCTATCCTAAATTCTAAGCCTTTAGGATATGTTTCGGCAGATCTGGCTGATCTGGACCCAGTCACTCCAAATTGCCTGCTGATGGGGCGGCCAGACGGTTCCTTACCCCAGGTGGTGTATCCGGAGTCTGAACTCCTCACAAAGCGGAGATGGAGACACTCCCAAGTATTAGCTGACAGATTCTGGTCTGCATTTATAAGGCACTATCTACCGGCAATGCAGACGAGAGGAAAGTGGCAAAGACCATCACCTAACATCGAGCCTGGCACTGTAGCCATGTTGGTTGACCCCCAACTACCTCGGTCCCTATGGCGTATTGGAAGAATTCTGAAAGTCTACCCAGGAGCCGATGGCCGTGTCAGAACAGCGGAGATACAGATAAAAGACAGAACGTATACTCGGCCTATAGCTCGTCTAATAGTTCTTCCTGAAATCCCTGAAGAGGATGACCATCCTGGGAGTGAAGACAACCAACAGTAACCCTGAACTCATTTCCAACGGAGCAAATTTCTTAATAAATTTGGGGGCGGCAGTGTTGGAAAGGCGGGGCTTAGTGCACCTGTCAATCATCGCCCTGACGCAGCCGAATGAAGCGCGAGTGAGAGAGACTTGCACGGGACCGGGAGAATTAACCCTTATTTTGTGTGCTATAGTGTGCGTCTCTTACTGATTGTGAGTACCCGTTTTGATCAGTAGACAATCCTTGTTAATATAATAATATTTATTTTCAAATGCACTATGGTATTTGTCCGCTGTTAGTCAGAATGAAGAGTGTGAGAATTAAGCTCGCGCGTTCGGTGCATTCACGAGCTGTGTTCACAATATAATATCGTTTGAGGATATCTTCAGCCTTTTCCATACCTGTTTATTTATGTTACTATGGTATTATACTTAATTCTTTGTTAGGTTTGTATGGGAGTACTGTATAGTGCGCTGTGTGATATTCATATGGACACTTTCGGTTTCAACGTGCCGATTATGTTTATTTAAACAATGACGGCGCCAAATTGCATCGTATTGGTCCAGTTTAGTTATGTATATTATAACATTATATAGTGTAATGCAATGTGATGTATATTGTGATTCATTTTGGTATAACAGTCAAGTCATGTTATGCTGATTATTTCTTTATTTATGTTTTATTGTAGAACCACACACATACCTCACACAGACCAACGCATTCTCAGTGTACAATAAACCCCTTTGATTGAATCAGACTGTCCTGATCCATTCCTGTGTTTTGATCGACACACCAAGAGGAAGGCTAGAGACATTAGAACCACCTTAGAACACAATCCTAGAGTAACTACTTAACATTCACATTCAACAGAAATGCAAAAAAAAAAAATGGAAACACTTTGTGGTTATTTTAGTCGTCTTTGCTGTTCTTTTTTTAATGGTACTTTAATGGCACATTTGCATGGAAGAAAAAAACGCTTGTCAAAGGTTAAAACTTTTCTAAAGAATAATATATAGAGGAAATAATCAAACTCTTTCGATGTAGAGATGCAAGGTCGTCACACATAATTTAAAATATGAGCAATTAACTTTTCTGCAAAGATCTGCTCATTAACCCCTTAGCTGTCAACCCCCAAGCTGTAAGTTTGGTCTTGTTTTAAAGAAAACAATCAGCAGATTATTACTGAAGTGAAAGCACTTCAAAGAATTAAAGTATGAAAAAGTTATGGAAGTTAAAATTTACAAAAAATCAAATATACTTTATTAATATTTTTTTTAATATAAAATAAATATTTTAAAAAATATGTTTTACTATAAAATTACTATAAAATGAAAGCTTTATATCTAACCAAGTTGTGTTCCAAATTTAAATTTGATATCACAAAAATTGAAGTTCCTATGAGATTTTGTTTAGGCGTTATACCAAAAATAGCCACAGAGTGCCATTGCATTCCATTGAATTTAATTGTATGCATTCTGCCATAACAAATTAATACATTTCTATCCAAATATCACTTCTGTGACTAAATATGGAACCTTGAGACTCAGACCTTTCTGACAATATGTGTTTTGTCAACATTAGAACATTTTTGATAATAAATGATGAAAGATGATGCCCAAAAGGGGAGGGGCCTAATAAAAATACCGTTTCTATGGTAACGCAACGTCCAATTTCAAAACGGTTTTTACAGGATGAATTCTGAGTTCGTAAGCTTTCAAATGATACCTAATTTATGATAACATAAAATATGTGATATAATAATAATAAAAAAATGATATATATATATATATATATATATATATATATATATATATATATATATATATATATATATATATATATAATATATATTATACTTTTTAGAGGACTTTTTACTTTACTTTTTAAAATATAATTTTATCTTTTTTTATTGACAAATACTAGATTATATTTTATTATGAACTTTGAGCATTAAAAACCAAAGTTTCAATTATTAAAAGTGTGTGCGTCGACTTTTTGTGACAAAGGTCAGAAACTCCTGTAATGACATCGATTTTTTGAGGTGCACTCTTGTCATAAATTCATATATTACTGTTCATACAAAATTTTTAAGAAAAAAAACAACACTAATATATCTGTTAAGGAGTCTTAGACCTTTCCAACGATATATAGTTTGTCATGATTAAATTAAATATTATTAAATATTTTTAAGTAAATTTCGGTTGCCCGTATACGGGCAGGTGACAGTTAGGTCTTTGTATAGTTTTTGTCATTTGTCATTTTACCTGATTTAACTGCTCTCTTCTGTTTACTTGGACAAAATCGTTTTTCATTGAGGCCTTTATTCTCTTTTGTGCACATTCCTCAATTATTGTTTGTTTACATTGAATTTTTTGCGCTAAATAAACCTTCATGCACAGTTATGTATTATCTACCGGTGGGACCCATTTTCATGATCTCGCCCAGGGTCTTACATACCCACGGGCCAGCCCTGGTGACAATTATAGTAAAACATTTGCTTTACCACCAAAAAGGACATTGAATATCTCTAGGCCTGCAGAGCTGCTGATAAAAATCCAAGATTGCTGGGTTGGTGTTTTTTGTGTTTGGACTTCAACGCATGCAGTGTGGGGAAGCTGTGAGCCATGGGATTGTTCTTATGTGCAACTTATTGCAGGCCTCTTTGTCTCCAGTGATATTCAGCATTTATATACAATAACCTCAGGATTGTGTTCCTTTTTCACAGTGTTATTGCATTGCTGTTATTTAAACTTCTCTAATCAATCTAAAACAACATGTGAACACATACATTCTTGATGCTAGTCTTAAATGTTAAAATTTCTTAGTTTCTATTTCTTGAATAAGCAATGCACAATTCTTTCAAACTTTAGCTAATGTTTTTTTTTCCCTACAAATTGCCCTCAAGCAAGGACCACTGTGGCAAAAACACTCTATTCCAGGCTGTTTCGGTTCTGATTGTTGCAGATTGTCTCCTGGCAGGGTTTTCTGTTCCCACTGATATTTTCCTCCATTTGCCCTCATTAAGGTGTCAACACCCCGAGTCCTTCACCATCTGCTGGATATAGACTCAAAAGCCTGAGGTGGAAGACAGCCACAGTCCCCTTCTGAGGTCAGAAAACCATCACCTTCTGTTTGGACATGCCCTCAGACATAACAGTGAAATATGAGCCTTGAGATAAATTAAAAATGCTACCAACATGAGTACAACTTCTTGTTTTTTAACTTCAACGCGCTCATGCTTTTGTTCCATTCTAGACACATTTTGTGCTCCTTAAAGGTAAGGCCTTTTTCACACAGTATTTGAAAGCAGAGCATATCTATTTTGGTACACATATTAACAAGCGCATAGCAGGTCCAAGTAGAGTTTCAGCACTGAGCCATAGTGCAATGAACTAGGCAGAAAATATGGTGGAAAATGCACTATAGATCTATTTATCAACACACTCTTTTGCAAATTAGGCTTATTATAAAGTAACAGAAAATACTGGAGTGAAATTTCAGTATGCTCACAGGCATGTAAACAAACTACTGTCCAAACATTCAGGGTCAGTAAGATCTTTTTTTGAAAGAAAACAATCATTATATTCAGCAAGGATGCATTCAATTGATACAAATTTGTAAAAGATGTCAAAGTGGTGAACACACTACGCACCTATATTGAACACGTAATGTTTCTTTACAAAGTGTCATCACCAACTACTGGCCTGGCATGCATAATACAATTTTAGTTATTTTTTGCGGATCCGTGTGTATTGGGATCATTTGACAACTTTTTCATCTGTATGTGAAAACGCAAAGGAAAAACTCTTGTGTTTTTTCTGCATCGCTGTTGTTAGGTAACGTAGTTGTACCAGGAAATCACTAGGAAGACGATGAGAAACAGGAATTTAAGCAAAACTCAGGGCGCCCTGGAGGCTGAGGAGGGAGTTGTCTGGAGCAGAAAGCCTCCAGGGCGGAGCAGGCTGTGCAGGAGGCCGGGGCAGAGTAGGCTGTGCTGGAGGCCAGGAATGCCATCGCGGAGAGGACCCTTCGGGCGGCCATGGCGGAGATGGGTGGTACAGGTGACACAGATGACGATGATTAACAGGAAACAGGTGCTATAACTGAAGACTAACGAGGAGCAGGAAAATAAGAAACAGGATTGAACCAAAACACTAAGAAAAGGGGGAAACACAGAACCTATATATAACAGCTGTCGTGTATATGTACCCTTAGATTTCACTGTTCATGGGTTAGGCAATAGATGTTAATCTCTTGATCTAAGTGATCTGAATGGATTGTGAGTGACAATTAAGTCAGAAAGGTATTTGGGCTCTTGGTTGCTGAGAGATTTATAAATAAATAATAATTTTAAAATCAGTTCTGTATCGGAATGGTAACCAATGCAGAGAATGTAGGATTGGGGTGATGTGATGTATGATAATGTATGCATATTTGGCGTGCTGTCTGAGTGTAGGGCTCTGAGCTCAGAATTTGGCCCGAACCCAGAGTACTCCCCCTATCCGTGACTGGGATAGGAACCAGCAAAAGTGAGGGGATGGGGTGGAGGAGGAATGCTGCAAAACTGTCACAGGACAGAGTTGAGGGACAGCTATACAGGTCTCATCTCGCACTGATTGGTTGGATTACCTGAACATGCTCCTCCCGAACGTTGTTAAATAAACTTCAACAAGTTTTGTAATAATTGCCTATGGTTAACTCCCCAAAATATATTTTATTATTTCTGGCTCTGATTATAGGAAATATTCAGTGATCCAGAAATTGATTTTAGAGCGGTTTAGTTACACACAGTACAAGTGCTGTCAGTGTGACTCATTTACCCTTTGCCTAGACTCATCATGTGCTGATTACTTTCACCTGTTTGTCATTCTTTCGTTTTCCTGGTTCCCTGTGTCTTGGTTTCGATCTTCTGCCTTTTTCCCTGGACTTCACTGTTTGCCCTTGGTTTTGACCTTATGCCTGTTTTATGGATTACGATTATAGATTACCCTCAATAAAGCTGTGTTTGGATCTTCAGCCTAAAGTCTCGGAGCAGTTCATGACAGTATGGTTTGAAACAGGCCTAAATTCTGTAGACTTCTTTACTAGAGGCATTTCTATTGCTGTTCTAGCTGTGTGTGTATGTGTGCACTCACATTTTTTTTCAATCTTAGTATCTGTTAGTTTCAGTGCATATGACAGACTGACGATAAAAAATCCCTCAGTGTCTTATTAATGTCGACTATGAGCTTGGACGTTTGTTTGCCGAGCATAGAACAGTGTGGAAACACAGCCAACTCAGCCAACTTCTGTGTAGTAGTGCACAGCATCCAGAATGAAGAGAAGCATGTAGGAGTAATGCAAGCAGTAACACAAAACATTCAGTTTGGCAGATTTTTTTTCGGAAATAAAGTAAACAAAATGTATATTCTATAAAATCTAGTAGTCTATTTCATGAACTCCCAGGGGTCAATCAAAAATAGCCAGGAAAAAATTGTGAATTGTGAACAAATTTCTCACCAAAAACCATGGCCAAGTGATATAGGCTAGAGCCAAATCAACAACAACGATAGATTTTATAAATCATCTATAATTTTGAGTTGGAATATTTTCGTGATGCTTTTGAGCATGTAAAACGATGTATATTTTCTTAAATGAATGTTATTGATCTTATTGTGAACAAGTCTTTAATTTTCTCTTTAAAAAAAAAAAAAACTATTCTACTTGCCTCTTGTAGTCCCAGTGAATGTAGGGCAGATGTCCTTCTTCTTTCAGAGCTTATTAACACTGGGTGGGTAAATATCATTCAATTCAAACTTTATTGTCATATGCACAGGAAACAGTCGTTACACAGTACAATGAAATTCTTATTCTGCGAATCCTCCCAGCAACATCAGACATCAATTAAACTCACATAAATAACAAGTGACTAGACATCAGAGAGATATAAATAAAGTAAAGTGCAAAGTATGCAGAGGTAAGTTGTCAGTAGTTCACTCCTATGCCCCTCTGTCTGTGTGCGTATGTGTGTGTGTGCATTGCTTTCACACTTCTGTGTTGATCATGTTGAGCAGTGAGTGTCTATACCTTCATTAATTAGCCATGGTGTTTGGCTCCGGCCCTCTGCTAACCTTCATGTTGGTCTTATCCCAGTTTACTCTGTTCTATGCTCGAGGCAGTGTACTGTAAGTGGGAAGAACATAGTTCTGGAACTTAGAAAAAGAGACATGTGTCACAGTGAAAGGGGTAATTATCATTATGAGCTTATAGTTTCTTCTTCTGACACGTGTATCTGCCAATAAAGAGAGCTCTTTGACACGTGCAGTGCTGTTGGATGTCAGGAATCAGATGGCAGGCTTCACTATGCTGCTCCATCTATTTAAGATGAGTTTTTGATGCTGCTGGCTAATTACACCAACGTTTTCAGGTCAGAAGTGTAAAACACACAGGGTGGTTTGCTCTGCCAGCTATATTCTTTGTGTATGACAAACTTCTTTTGGCAGGTCTAATAATAAGCAGAAATGTCAGGCATATCTTTGTAGAAGTAGTTTCTCCAGCTGATAACAAAACCAAAATTGATGAAGCACATACTTTGTGATGCAGTTCTTTTTTAACAGAACAAAGTGTCAGCTTTCAGATTGTCACTTGAATTATAACATTCACATAAAAAAACATTATTTAATGTGGTTAAAAATATTGTACTGTAAATGCATTGTAATTTTACTTTAGTTTTTGCTGTCTTTTTATATTTTTTATATATTGATACTGAAATATATAAATTTGCATTGAATTTCTAATGCAAACTTTTTATTAAAAAAAAGGCTTCCCTGCAGTTTTACGCTTTAAAAAAACTAATTAGGGGTCCAAGCATAGATATGTATATGTAGAATCCACATTCTCGCTGTTCATCACTCACACTAACAAATCAATGAATTTTAATGAAAATGCCACAGCACTATGCAGCCTATGACTGTAAAAACCTCTGAGCTATAAATTCCAGATGGATAGAGGATAACCTTTTCAGAGGTGAGAATGTTGGTTTGTGTGTTTGTGTATCTCAATATGCAATATCCATATGCCTAATTATCACATTAATGATAAACTTAATGCTGTGAAAATCATCTGATAAAGACTATTGCAGATATAGATATCCATACATGTGAATAACTAGGTTGCAGATGCACAGTCGACTTGCTCTCGAGTGGTCATAGACCAGATTTGACCATTCCAATATTACTCCTTTTCCACCAAAGCATTTTGAGAGCCGGTGCCTACTCGCGAACCAGTTCTTTGTGTTTCGACAGCCAAAGAACTGGTTCTCGGCCAGGAAAACTGGTTCCAAAGCGGCACCAACTCTTTGCTGGACTAGAACCGTTCTTTTACAACGTCATGCTTATGTCGCGGGCTGGGGGCGGGTTTAGATGTGTTCTAAATATCTTTTCTGACCGCAAAGCCAGGAGAAACATTTGCAGAAACACAATGTAGTCCGCCATAATTGTTATGCTTGAAGTTGGCACAAGCGTTTCTAGCTTTTATTTTATTTTTTTATTGAAAACATTATGTAAGCAAAGAAGAAAACAGTCACAATATAGAACAAATAAACGGAAAGAAAAAAAAGACACAAGACAGGGGTATATAACTAATCAGAAAATATTACATATCAAAGGAAAATATTAAAAGACTTACATATTTCAATTGTTTTTAAAGCCTTCTTGGTACACAAGTTAGAGATAATCCCAAAGTAATGTTGTACTTGCAAGCGTTTCTAGCTAAGACGTATATATCGACGTACACAGCGACGTAACGACGTCGTTCGCTGGGCGCTCTAGTCAGTGGAAAAACAAACAGGCTCTGAGAAGGTTCGCAAGTTGAACCAACTCCAAACCAACTTTGAACCAGCTCCAGTTCCGATCCAGTTCTTTTTTGGTGGAAAAGGGGCACATGGCGGACTGCTTATGTATAGCAGCTCATAGAAATAGACACTAATGAGGAATCTATGTATATATCTTTGGGTCCAAATACCAAAGGTACTGGAACCCTATTGTTTGTAATGATGATCATCATCTTCCTCTTCTTCTCCATTTCCATTTCCTTCTCATTCTCATTCTCCTCCTTATCCTTCTCCTTCTTCTGATGACCTAAAAGTGAATGGT
This sequence comes from Siphateles boraxobius, assembly GCF_051911475.1. Taxonomy (NCBI): domain Eukaryota; kingdom Metazoa; phylum Chordata; class Actinopteri; order Cypriniformes; family Leuciscidae; genus Siphateles; species Siphateles boraxobius. The sequence continues at coordinate 36,295,219 of NW_027508734.1, read as the reverse complement.
CGCCAGAGACCGTAAATCGTAGAGACCCCATACTTGGCAGGATGGCCCCAATCATGCACCACTTTTTTGGATCATAACTTTTAAACTCTAAATACTAGCAACAAAATTTTGTTATTTTTCTTCCCCTGAATCATTGACTTAAGGCCTACACGTACATTCCACCATTCACAATGTTCTTAAAATCCTACTTTTTTAACTTCTCCTATAGGCCGTTATTCCAATCTTCATCAAATTATGCACAAAGCATCTAGGGATGGTTCTAGCAAATATATATGTATGTATATATATGTGTGTGTGTGTGTATGTACTGTATATATATATATATATATATATATATATATATATATATACATGTATATATACTATCATTTGTACAAAAAATATTTAATGTTTATATATTTCTTTAATATATAACAAGTGTTCGCACAACAGTTCTCATAAATAAACAATTTAAAATGTCAGAAGGACACACCTTAATAACTAAAAATATCTTCTATGATAAATTCTTTAGATAACTAAAGTTTCGAGCTGAAAATATCTTCACATTCGCATCATTGTCCTATGAGGTGATAGATTTAAATTTAGTACACACATACAGTACACCACATATATTATGATCAGCAGTGTTGGGTAAGTTACTCAAAAAAAGTAATCCACTACAAATTACTAATTACTACTTTAAAATTGTAATTTGATTACATTACTGATTACTGCATGTAAAAAGTAATCAGATTACTAATTACTTTACTTTCAAGTTACTTTGAAAACCTATTAAAACTACAAGAATACACTACAAAGTGAAACTCAGTTCTTTCCGTAATTTAATATTGGAGAATACAGACATCCCAAGTCTCCTGGAAGTTCTGGGAGTCTCCCGCATGTTGATAGCGGCTCCCTGATGCCCGCAAATTAGTTCAAATCTCCCGGAATCTAGAGCGAGCGAGAAAGAGCGCGCATGCGAGACAGAAGAGAGGGCTGTTTCTCAATATGTTCTTGTGGACTTGTGAAACGTCATCAGTCGCTGCCCAAGTACTGTTCAAATTCAGAGTTCACATCTAGCCAAGTCCAGTTCAAGACCCCTGATGTGTTCCTGATTCGCCCCTTTTACCCAGGATGCATGGAGAGGTGACTTTAACTTTGTAGCCTATTAGAGAGCTGACTTATGTTTGACTGAACTGTTTGCTTTATTTCTAATTGTACAGCTTTCTTATACCTTTTAGGCTACTTATACTTTTATACTGGATATTATTGAGCATTAAAACTGACATTTAATAAAAAGAGACAGGGTTGTGTAATTTTATTTTAGATATTTTAAAATATATAGAATATTTTTTATATTTATTTTACTATACATTCTCTTCACTGTATGTACATGTGTAATAAAATAAAATGACAAGTCTGTCTCTGTTAAATGTCAGTTTTAATCATCAATAATGTTTCATATTTTTAAAATGAAAACAAAAAGAAGCAGGGTTGTGTTTTATATATCGTGTTGTTATAACTAAATGCAGTGAAGATAATCAATGTATGCGCACATTTGTGTGGCCATTAGCCTAATATGATTATGATTTTTTTAAATGAAAAGAGGCAGAGTTGTGTTTTATAACATATTTTGTTTTATTGTTGACGAAAAGAGGCAGAGTTGTACTTTATACCATATTTCGTTTAATTGTTGCCTGAAATATAGCTACATAAAGAGATAACCGGAGTAGGCAGAAAGTGCTGAGTGACGCGATCAAGAACGCCGCGGTTCCGTTTGCAGATTAACCGGACTCGCGTCCACTCGTCTTCGGGAGTTCGTTCTCCTGAGTCGAACTTGGCAAGTCTGAACTACCAAGGACGCTAGTCCGAAGTTTGCGTAGGCTACTATTGAGACTGTGCTCCAAACAGTGTAGTGCTGCGTGTGTGTGTGTGTGTGTGTGTGTGTGCCTCATGAAGCGCGTTCTCCGGTAATTCATTAAAGCGCATGCTGACGCAGCCGGCCAAACGTGATTTGAAAGGCATTTTACTAAATATTTTTTCTTAACAATACATTTGTAACGCATGTAACTTAATTTTATTGACATCAGTAACTGTAATCAAATTACATAAATTTAAAATGTAATGAGTTACATTACTGCGTTACCACGAAAAGTAATTAGAATACAGTAACGCGTTACTTTGTAACGTGTTATACCCAACTCTTATGATCACACATCTTTCAACAGTAATTTTTTTGCAGAATTTTTTTTTACTCCTCTTTTAATTGAGAGAGAGCACAAACACTCTATTAATGGATAATAACCGTTAATGACTTCTTTTGGAAATCAGATGCACCTTTCCACATGGGCCATTGGTGCTTGGACCCCAAACGATTGCCACTTGTGGCTATATTTATTAGGGGCCAAGCACCAAATGTGCGTAGGCACCTATTGTATCCGTTGACGTTCCTATTATTTTTATTATTCTCTGAAACTATTCTCTATTCTTTATTAGACTCTGGAAGTCTATGGAAGCCCATAGAACTGCTGCGGGAAATTTGGCACACAGATGGAAGGCAGTCTGAATATTAACCACAGCAATTTTGGAGTCTCTAACTCAATAACTCTAGCGCCACCAACTGTCCAAAATTTCACTTACGTTTCTGCTAACAACATTTTAACCGTAAAGGCTAGAAACAAAATATTTTTTTCCTCTGATTCCTTGGCTCAAGACAGTTGATCTTACCATGTCAACTTACTTTTTAGTGATAAACCATTAAATCAAATTACTAGTTACTGTATGTATGATTGTTCAGCCATTTTGTCTAAAAATGAACTTAATATGTCTGTAATTGCTCATTCTTGCAGTTGGTTTGATGCTACTAGACATGATGGCATTGCTTATCGTGCCTTTTTTGTGCTTGGGCCCTTAATGGCTTAATCTTTCCTGATGGATTTGTAAATTACATTGAATAACTTTTTTTTTGCAAGGTATCGAAGTTGGAAATTCCAGGATCATGACAACACTAGTCTTGGTTATTTCATGTTTGATTTAAAAAAAAAAAAATCTAATTCTCTCAACAAAAACAAAAGTCTGAAAATGGTTTGAGATCTTTTGATTTAAATGCTGTATTGATTATTTAATATTTGTTTGCATAAATCTAATTCTGTTACAAATATATTAAAATTAAATGGCATCTTTAGATTTACATGGTACTATTTCAAAAACATCTTGAAGAAACAATTAGAAAGCATAGACTATTCAGTGTATACAACTCAAATGTGTTTCTGGGTCTCAAAATGATGGAGCAGGTCACATATACCCTTCTAGTGCTAAACCATGTGCATCTATTTTCACATCTCTCTATAGTGCTAGTGCACAGACACAAGTTAGCAGAAACAAGCTGGCGCTGGGGCACAGTTTATCACAACAACATGCTCTCCCGCTCTCTTTCTCCCTCTATCTCACCCTCTCTTTCTTTTTCCTGCTCTCTATCGCTCTCTCTCTCTCTGAAGCTCAGGCAGCCTGTGGTGGTGTTTGCCATTTGATGTGGCTCCTCTGTTGAGGCGGCAGAAAGGAGAATTCTCCTTCCCTGCAGGAGCATCAGACTCTGTATGCGTGGAGGAAAGCTCCAGCTGAGATGCCGGCTCTTTGTAAAGAAAGCTGGGAAAAGAACACATGCAGGAGGAAAGAGAGGAGCGAGAGAGATTTCAATTTCAGAGATTCAAATGTAGATAGTGTGTTAAGGTTGCAGAGTGGGGAAAAGACTTAAAAACTAATTTTAAAAACAGTAGGAAAGGTGTTTTTGTTTTAGGGTGCTTTGACACTGTCATGTGGACCCGGGTGCGCACTGGGTACTGAACCCGAGACTACCTGGAGGAGGTGGTCTTAGTTCGGTTGCTCCCGAACAGTGCTGCGATTCGCGTGTATGTGAAAGCAACACGGACCCGGGTGCGCACTTGTTCAGGAAGAAAAGTATCCTGCGCATGCGTTTTAGCCGATTATGATGTATTTAGTTAAATAAAACACATGTAAGGGATGATAGTGTTGATGATTCACCTTGGATACGAGCAAGAGTGATCCTGCAGTGTATTCGCGCGTAGAGCGTGCAATCAGGGCAACAAATTAATGGAAATCCACTGTCTCATTTTGCAAGCAGCGGAAAGACACCTTATGCGACACACACACACACACACACACACACACACACACACACACACACACACACAGACACACACACACACACACACACACACACACACACACACACACACACACACACACACACACACACACACACACACACACACACACACACACACACACAGTAAACTTGTGTTGTTTACTCAGCTATGCATAAAAGCACCAAATTAATAAAAAACACAATATACTATTGACCCGCGTAGTGTTTTCTTTCATGCGCCGTACACGTCTGCGATGCCGTACGATGCACCAGAGTTCGATAGAATCAAGTTGAGTGTGAAACCAGACCGGGGGGGGGGACTCGGATTCGGAATCGCGCCCGGGCTCGGAACGCAGCAAACGAGCCCAGTCTGAAAGCACCCTTAGTCAAAATGGAAGCCATTCTGTTGAGTGGCCCAGAGGTTGGGAACACAATAATTTGACGACACAAGAGGAGATGGAATGCAAAATAGTGATTTTTTATGATGTGAATAACGTACAAAATGCAAAACTCTCAATTAGTAACTTTACACAATTTGGCAAATTGGTGGCTTCAATCTCATTTGTATGTTTTTGTATGATCTGCTTACATCCCACTGACAGTTGTGTTTAGGGATTATGGGTGTAGCTTCATGCTTACTTTTTTCCTAACATATTCATTGCATATATTTGTCACGTTTTGGGTGTTTGTTTCTTGTTCCTGTTTGTTGTCTTTCATGTGATCCCCTGGTTTTAGTCTTGTGATCCTGCCTTGTGTTCCCTTGTCTGTTGTGTCATGTTGTAATGGGTTTATTGTTAATTGTTCACAGGTTTCCCTTGTCTTGTCATTAATATTGTGTGTATTTAAGCCCTCTTGTTTGCCTTGTGTCTTTGTTGAGTATTTATTTGTCCATGTCTAGGCTTCTGTAGTCTTGTTTTCTAGCTCATGCTCGTGCTCATGCTCATGTTCATGCTTTAGTTTTGAGTTTTCATTCCTTGCCATGTTTTTGTTTTTTTGTAAATAAATTGCGTCTGGGTTCTCACCTCACTTGCCTCCCATGGACCTTTCATTACAATATTAAAAAAGTAACATTTAAATTAAATTTTAAAGGTAAGTAGGCTATTCCTGAAATTGGTATTCTCTTATTTGTGTGCAGTTATGTTCAGGAAGCCCAGACTTAATTAAAATACATAGACAAGAAGACAGCACAAAATAATCACATAACAAATTTTAATTATGCAATGTGTGTTTCCACAGCTCAACTAATAGAGTATGGTTTGGCAGTGCCAAGGTCATGGGTTCGCAGGGAACACATACTGATAAATGTATACCTTGAAAGCCCTACATTGGATGAAAGACTCAAGATCATGAGTCTTTGTCATCACTACACATCCTGTGACAAACTCTGGTGAAGAAAGGTAACCAAGAAAAATGGACAAAAATATTTAGAAATGACCAAGAACAGTTGGATCGTGGAAGCGTAAATGTAAAATCCATTATCCAAGCTTCCTCAAAAACCTTTTTTGCCTGTTGAAAAATAGCGCAAGGCTAAGAGCAAGCTAATTTAAAATGAAAGCTGCCCTTTCTCTTTCCCTCCATTTCCTTGTTTACCCAGACACAACTAAAATAGATTTTATAGCCTCATGGTATCAGCAGGAGTAAAAAAAGCTTGAATTCAGATCAGCTCCTCAAATCATGGTCAAATAACAGTGTAATATTAGTGACAGCTGAAATGGTGAGAGATTGGTCTTCCAGATCGATTGTTAGGTTCTTGCATCTGCAAAGTACTGTTAATAACAGTTATTCCCATCTAGCAGTTTTCTTTTTTGTCAGTAAATTATTTAAAGTGCACAGATCCCCAATATGCATAGAGATTTACATGCACAGTCCTTAATGAATTCATTAGATACTGCCGGCCGAAGCAATCCTCCAGAAGGCTCGACGAGACACTGTCCAGTCACCAGGTCCCAGATGATTCCAGGGGAAGTCCATTCAGAAACACACGAGAGATCATTCGCCAATATCTCCCATCTGCGTGTGCGACCACACAACCGTACATGGGCTTATTTGTTTTCTTGTCATTGCTGAAGATAACGTATCACTGTTCTGCTCAGATAATTACTCTTCTGTGAGTGTGAGGGGGGATAAAGACGTTTAATCTTCTAAGACTCATTACTCACTGCAATGTTAATGGGAATTACAGAGAAGAAGCGAATCGAGGCTGGGGATTTCAAAGACCAGGCGCTGCATGTCGAGTGCTGGATTTGATTTTGTGTGAGGCGAGGCTGGTGAAGATGCACACGATTTTGCCCCCCTTTTTTTTGTCTGATCCAATACAGCTTAAATTGCATTTGATATTTTTTTTGCATTTTAAAATCCACAATCATTCTGGAACCCATTTGTGTGTGTGAGTTTTTTTTTTTTTTTTAAGTATCCATATACTTTATACACATACTGTAGCATACTGTCTGCTCTTAGTTCAGAAGGCTGCAGTAAAATTTTAATATTTTTCCCCTTTTAAAAAAGCAAGTGTAATGTTTTAAGTTCAGGAATGCTTTTGTCAGCTTGCGTACATCAGCAACCAGCAGCATCACAAGGAATATTCAAATTGAAGCCTCTAGTCTCCTCGTAACCTGAAGCAAGTAAATAATGAGACATATTTCTGAGTCAGCAAGAAAAATGTTTGAGGCCTAGCAGCTGCAAGTGAGACAAATCGTCCCGGTGAATAGACAGCGACTAAGGTGGCTGTTGTTTCATTGTAGTTTCATATTGTTATTTCTCGAGCGGTATATTTTTAGCAAAGTCACTTATTCGCACTCGACGGGGGGATATGGGCAGAGATGGATGGGACTCTGGCATGATGAATATGCCATACACATTATGTGTCACTCTCTATCTCTTCTCCTATCAGTCTGCGTGTCTCCGTAGGCCCACAGCGGTATTTGAACACGGTTGAGCGACACTGGAGACTGTGAGATGACCGAAAGCCACATTCCGAGCCGCTGTTTGTTTTTGTTGCCCACTGGCTCTCAACCATCAATCTGACATTCTTTAGATTGTCAAGGACATTTGAATAAATCTTAACAATTGGTTCTCACTTGAGGTGCTGTCATTTAACAACTGCAGTTGAAGGTCTTCCTTTTGCGTGTCTGCTAATGCCATCTGCTTATGTTAATGAAATATGCAGATATGAAAAAGGGTGTTTGCTAATCATCTGACAGGACTTAGTTGTCACGATCCCTAAATTTCACTAGTATACCAATACCAATACCAGTGAAATTGCATGATTCTCTTAAACAATTTTGACTTTTAAAGTAGTGATTCCATGACATTGTTTATCAATAGACACCTGGTACGTTTGAAAGACTGGACTTGAAGAATTGTGAATGAAATTCAAGGAAGTTGGCTCCTTTCATTTACTTACTCTCCAGCTGGGGATAATTGAATTTATTTTGTCAGAGGATAGATGGGACTCTGCTAGGGATGTAGACAATGATTACCGTTACGTTTATCGTTTAAATGGAAATTTTGCAATCGACTAGGCGACTAGTAAATTAACGCGATCATCAAACAATAATCAGCATATAAATAAAAACTGCCTAACGTTTACTGAATGACATGTCAACCCAGGAGAGGAAACAACGTGAAGTTTTGAGGGTGTTGATGGACTCTATTCCATCTGTTTTGATCTCGTTCTGAATTTGTTTCATCGTTAGGATGTTAATACGATATAACGTTTTATACCGTATTGTCCCTCGTAACTAGTAGTATAACAATAAGCTAGCTTGATTGTTATATACTAGTTTGACATGAAAACTGAAAAGTTTTGTGTAGCCTGTCAAAATACTCAAAATACAGAATACTAAATAACCTTGCTCATCTTCCTTGGACATTTCTCTGAACCTGCCATGAGTGCTAAAGAGAGAAACCGAAACCATGCAAAATCTCAGGTAAAATAATGAAATGATTTTGTTTTCCGCTGCAGTCTGCAGATACACAATTTTCTAAATATGGGCTTAACATTTAAACAGTCTTTGTAAAAAATATAAAGCAAAGCATTAAATGTGCAAAAAAAAGAAAGTAATCGACTAGTATTTCCAAGTTGACTAGCAGCAGCAGTATTGTTTAATGTAAGATTTTTGACAATTTTTTGGAAAATGCAGTTTTAAAATAAAACAAATATCACTTTAACCACTAGATGGCCATAGACCTCCACTATAAGCTATTTGCTATTTGACTAACCAAGCTATATATCTTTCACAAGTTTTTCCAGTTTTATTCATGTCTAAATATTATAAAACCACAATTATAACAAAACAAAAAAAACTTTTTGTCAAAGTTTAGAATTTTTTTGTACTGACAAAAGTTTTTCAATAATGTTACATAATGATTAGAATCAAACCTGAACAAGATCTTAGAAAGAGAAATGTTGGAGTCTTTAGATTTTATAATTTATTTCAATTATCTTTTTTTAATATAATTCTATAATTTTAAATTAACGTTCAAGTTACGAACTGTAAAAGAAAAAAAATTAACAGAAATTAACAGTTATATTACATATTGAGAAAAAAACATAGAAATAGAATGAACTGAACAGCAATAACAAATGAGCAAATAAAGCAGTAACAAAATAAAATCGTTGTAATATATAAATGATTTCCTAAAAAAAGTCACAGTTACACCTGAGCTGCAGTCACATGACTTTGTTTTCAAAACAAATGTGAAGAGCATGTGTGTGTGTGTGTGTGTGTGTCTGTGTGTGTGTGTGTGTGTGTGTGTGTGTGTGAGTGTGTGAGAGTGAGTGAGTACATTTTCGTTGTGTCAGTGTCACCAATTTATATTTGTGGTGATTCTGCATTTTATTTGACAAATTTTAAGACTTTTATAGCCTTACAAATGTATTCCTGTGTGTGTGTGTGTGTGTGTGTGTGTGTGAGTGAGTGAGTGAGTGAGTGAGTGAGTGAGTGAGTGAGTGAGTACATTTTCGTTGTGTCAGTGTCACCAATTAATATTTGTGGTGGTTCTGCATTTTATTTGACAAATTATAAGACTTTTATAGCCTTACAAATGTATTCCTGTGTGTGTGTGTGTGTGTGTGTGTGTGTGTGTGTGTGTGTGTGTGTGTGTGTGTGTGTGTGTGTGTGTGTGTGTGTGTGTGTGTGGCCTGGTAAACCCTACCTTATAAGGATGGCAATATCTGAAATCCTTGTTCGTGTGGGGACATTTTTTGGTCCCCATGAGGAAAACAGCTTCATACTAATAAATCATACTAAGTGATGTTTTTTGAAAATGTAAAAATGCAGAAAGTTTTCTGAGATGGGTAGGTTTAGGGGTAGGGTTAGTGTAAGGGAATAGAATATACAGTTTGTACAGTATAAAAATCATTATGTCTATGGAAAGTCCCCATAAAAAATGGAAATACTACATGAGTGTGAGTGCATTGTGGATGTTTTTTGCATTGTTGGAAGTGTGCCACTTTATTTCTGTCTATGTGATCTGCGTTGTTTCTGATTTTAATGATGAATTTTGTATATTTACTATGCGGGGTCTCCAGGGACCCCGAAGATAACAAGTGTCGGCATTTTTTTCACGCTAACATTTTTTTTTTGCTAGATCTAGACAGTGTTAAGAGTCGTAGAAAGTTTCATACCATTTGGACAAAGAGAACATTTTTTAAAAATTGACCAAAAGTCATTTGCGGGTTAAAAAGACCCCGCTTAAGACCCCCGTTAAAAAGAAAAATAGATGGGTTAACCCTCCTATTATCTTCATTTGTGTCTACACTCATTATCTTAGGGGTCTCCAGGGACCCCAGACAATAACATTTAATTTTGTAAAAGTATAATAATTTTTTTTTTTTTACAAATGTAATTTTACTCTGTTTATTAATGTTTTTACTAACATTTGTGCAGTTTTTGGAGGATTTTTGATATCTTTTAAATTTCTATAAATTAACAAATAAATAATTATTTGAATAGGCTTTTTACAAAAAAGGGGCATTGTATGTAAAATTCACTTTATAAAAGACCCAGATTTCTAATTTTCATTCATGGAGATAACATGGATCATTTTACATGGTTTAATCGACTAGTCGATTAGTCTTGCACATCCCTTGTCATATTTCAGTGTCCAGCCTTCAGTAGACCCAACAGAGTAAGCATTGACAGCTGTTTAATGCCTCCATTGGTTCTCTCCCTCTCTCGTTCTCTCACTACATGGGGAAAACCATATTTAGCATACAATAACTATACCTTATTGTGCTATGACACACTCAACCATCCGTGTGACTGTTCAACTCAGAGAATGAGACACCAGTTAATTCTTCCATTGAAGGGTTGTGTCCTTTCTCAGTCTGTTGACTGACCAGGTTGTGTTTGCACGGTAGAAGCTTACAAGTATCCCTGAGGTCCTGTGTGTTAATGAATGTGATTTACAGCTGGTTAACCAGAAAAAAATCAAGCTTTAGTGTCAGCCGTTCTTCAGCCTCTTTAACGACTCGCGTTAATTCGATGCATACGGCATATTGGGTTTGTTTTCCACAGATGCTCTTTTCTTCCTTCCCTCACCTCTGCCCGTTCGTGACAAACACATCCCTGGTGTTTGACTGGTATGTTCAGAAACCAGGGTGGTGAGAAATCTGTAACCAAGTTTTGTCAAGCCAACATTCAAAGTCTGTTTTGAAATCTGTAACTAAGTTTTGTCAAGCCAACATTCAAAGTCTGTTTTGACAAAAAATATTGTGATATGGATTTCTTTTCATTTTAAAGGATTTTATTTATTTTCTTTTTCTTTGCTTTACCATTGAAAAGTTTAGGCTTGTTAAGATTTTTTTTTTTTTGAATGTTCACCAAAGCTGCACTTATTTGCTCAAAAATACGGTGAAAAGAATAATTTTGTAAAATATTATTACAATAAAAAGTGACTTATTCCTGTGATGGCAAAGCTGTATTTTCAGCAGCCATTACTCCAGTCTTCAGTGTCACATGATCCTTCAGATTTCGTTCTGATATACTAATTTGGTGTTTAAGAAACATTATTATCAGTGTTGAAAAAGTTTGTACTGCTTAATATTCTTTGATGAATAGGAATTCTCAATTCAATTCTGAATGATGCAAAACCCTGTCAGAAAACCGACTGAAAAAAAACGCCCACCTGAGTCACATAATCTAGACGCCATCTGTAGAACACATTTTGGTGAATGGGCAGGAATAGTGGGCCTTCTGAGTTACCACAGATGATGTTTCCTTATTGTTATGTTTCTCTAGAGAAATTCTATGTGTGGAACAGGATGCTTTCCACATGAACGGGCCTTATTGACAGGACCGGAGTGGCTGGAGTAGCTTTCTTTTTCTTTTGTCCTCTATGTCATTGCCATTGATTCCGAGTTGCTCATAGTTCCTGCTGAAACCTTTGTAATTTTTTAAAGACCAAGGCTGAAGCATTTATCTCTGACAATTCATCTTCGAAAATATAACACATAAAGGTCATTCATGCTCTTTTCCTGTCTTTTGTTCTTAATAACTGTACTGCTAGATTGTTCTTCGGAGGGAGAATAGATGATATGACCAGCTTTTTATTGTTTATATGATGACAAAAGGGTTATTAAGCATGCACCAAAACTTTAACTTTACTAGGTTCATTTCGTATGGAGGGACACGTTTAGGTATTTCTGTACAAAAAATGTTTGTGGAAAGTATTAATTTAGCATAGACCGCAGTGACCTGTCTTTTATAATGCTTCTGACTTCCTGGCATATGCCTTGATGAACCTCATCATCACAGTATGAAATGAGTGCCAAAGACATGCCCACATCACTGATGCTATCATAAAAATCCATCCTTGCAATACAGGCACGGAAATAAGCTTTCTCCTCTCCATTAAAATGGATAAGTCAGCGGTCCACCTGGCCTCATTGCAGGAGAGATAACATTTTAGAGAGTCTGAAAAAGAAGAGGAAATATGCTACAGTTGCAGTGCATAGTATGCTTTCTAATGCGCCACGTTCATTGTGCCGCTGTCAGCTGTCAGTGGGAGTCGCGCTGAAGGGATGGATGTAAACACACAATGTGTTAAGGTGTTAAGCGAGGGCATCTTACACGGGTGTTATGGAGAGTTGTCATGTCAGCGCTGTGTTGAGCCAGCAAAGCTCCAACTCCCAGTTTGCTTTTGTGCCTTTTTTCTGTGAACAACCTCTTTCATTCAGCCTTCAATGGGAATGTGGGACATGAAAAAGCAGCCACCTACCCAGCATTGTTTTATGCTTGTTTGGAAAACATTATGGGCTGAATGTTCTGTACATAATATGAATCAGTTTTATCAAAGGCGGCATGACATATAGGACAAGCAGCAGTTGGGGAACAACTTCAGCTAAATTGATATTATCAGTCTGTTCCTTAATGTCATTGTAACAGAACATTTTAATGCACTTAACAGAATAGTCAGTTTGAGTGGGTTGAATTGTCTTTATCTTGTCTTGGAAAACCTAGTGAAGTATTTAAGAAGAGCACAGGATTTGAAGGAGCATTTTCTTATCATCGACAACAGCTGTCAACACACCTGTCAAATCGGTATTGAAAGTATTATAGCAGAAAAAAAGCCCATTGCACTGACATGAATTTGACCTTTTTTGTATTTTTCTATTTCACAGTTGTGAACTTGATCCTTTGAAGAAAAGAAAAATCAACCCAAATATTTTTCTCACACAAGCCTCTTGCCGATAGCCATTTTAATAGTGTAGCACAGGCTTTGATTACTCTGTGACATCTTTTTGCCACAATCCTTGAAAACACAAGAAACACATGGCAAGGTACAGTTTGATTCTGCAGCAGTGCATTCAAAATAAAAGAGAAGTAGAGCAAAACAACAGAAATGTAAGTAGAGTCCCTCAGCACAGTTCATTGGAGGATACTATTACTATACTAAATGTTCAGAGGCACTTTTTCTTTTATGCAGTTCCACATCAAACCGTTACATCTGCCTTTAGGATTTAATTTGAAGTATATCGTTTGGTTACTTAACATTCAACCAGGCTTCCTTTTCATTTTGAACATGTATCCCATGTGTCCCTTGCAAAGTCTGAAATGGATGTTGCAACAAATTTGTCTCTGGGTGGTTGTTTTATCTATTTATGGCCCTAGACACGCACTTCAGGGCATGACTTTCTCCATACGCTGTGGTCTAAAACTCTTCAGCTTGATTTTATTCTGTCCAGTTTGTCTGCTCATTGTATGTTTACAGTACATGGATCTGTAATCCTTGCCATTCAAATGGCAGCAAGCCTTTATTACAGTTTTTTTCAATCGCTAAGAAGCGTTTGCCAATTCTTAAAATACTTTTTCTAAACTCTTAACACAGCAACACACCAACATCACACAATTAGCCAAATAGTTAATTTTCTGACCAAAACCAGAGTTTGTTAAATAAATACAAACTCTACATTTCAAAACGCTAAAAAAACTTTTCAATATACACTAACTCTATCAAAACACTGCAAACTCGTTTCAAAATCGAATCATTCGGTCAAAACTTTACCACTTGTTTTCTATCCAACATGAACACATAGTCAATCATAGCGTAATGACTGTCAAAATACTAACAGTTCGTGGCATTACAAAAACTGCATTACTTGTCATGTTTCAGTTCTATCTGTATAGAACATACAGTATGAAATCATTTTTTTTTAATTATTCATTCAGCTGTGTGTGTGAGAGAGAGAATTCATGGTGACTTAGATGTGTACAACATAAGATCTAAATGTAAAGGAGTCATCAATACTTACAGTAATAGAATGTACAACTGGGAAAAAAACAGTAAGTGACAGAATTGCTGCAGTAAAGACTTTAATAGCAATATGAAATTGCCGTCAGTGATCAAAACGAAACAAGGACAAACATACATGGCCTTTGATTTAAAGTGTGCAAAAATAAAACAAAATGACAGGGAAAAAAAGGCCCAGAAAAAAAAAAGTCCTGTTCTAATCTATACGATCTTCAGCATTTGGCCACATGTTCTCATCTACATCACATCGTATGTTGTCTCTCGCTATACACCTTGGAAAGAAACGCTTGGCATGCCTTATCCACCCCTGACAGTCTTCAACTGAGATGTCTCTGCAGCCAGCATCCATGGCATCCAGGAGGGACATTTGGTCTTGAGGCCGATGATCATAAACTTTCCACCTCCAAGCAGAAAAAAATTCCTCAATGGGGTTGAGGAAAGGAGAGTACGGAGGAAGAAAAAGGGAAATCACTCTTGGATGTGCTGCAAACCAGTTTGTGATTGCATGTGAATGGTGGAATGCTACATTGTCCCATGTAATCACAAATGTCCTCATGTTTCCTCCCACCGGTTCTGCTTCTGGGACCAGTTGTTGGTGGAGATCATCTAAAAACAAAAGAAGGCGCTCTGTGTTGTAGGGACCAATCTGGCTTTTCTGCAGGACCAAACCAGCACTTGAGATTGCAGCACACATTGTGATGTTTGCTCCTCTCTGACCCGGCACATCAACGGTGGCCCTTTTCCCAATTGCATTTCTTCCTCGTCTACGTGTTTTTGCCAGGTTAAACCCTGCCTCGTCTACATAAATTAATTCATGTAGTGTCTGATTAGCCTCCAACTCCATAATTCTCTGAAATAAAAAACAAACACAATTTTTTACATAAATGTTTTAGAGTAGCAATAGAGAATAGTGAAAAAAGGAAGTATGGAATAGTTACTGTAGAATCAGACATGGTGTATAGACACCATACCTGGACGTATTGGTGCCGGAGTTCCTTGACCCGATCACTGTTTCTCTCAAATGGAACCGTGTACAACTGTTTCATTCTAATTCTGTGTTTGGTCAGAGTCTGAGCAATGGTAGCTAGGCTGATGCTTTCCACATTTTGGAATACCAGGTTGTCCTCTACAATTCTGGTCTGAATTTCTCTGTTTTATTGCATTGTCAGCAATGACCCATCCTACAATGGCATGTTCTTGGTCTTCACTGAGAAGCTTTCTTCTTCCCCCAGAGCGAGGAAGTCGTTGTGTCCTTTAGAAGAACAAAAATACAATATTTGCATTTGTAACTAGTGGTGTCCAGCAGTTACTGTAATACAGTAAATAGCAACCGCATTGATAGCCCTAATGAAATGCATGACTTACCTGTTGGTTTGTTGAAAAATCCGGATAATGGAAGCAACGGTTGACCGTCTGAGATTAGGCTGGACTCTTTCACCAGCCTCTCTCAATGATAGACCATTGTTTATCACATGGTCTATGATGGTGGCTCTGATTTCATCCGTGACAACAGCTCTTACTCTCCTTTGAACAGCACCACGCATTCTTACTCCTCTTCCCCTACCTCTCCTTCTCCCTTGTTCTGGTCCAACTAGTCCTCTCCCTGGTCCAACTAGTTCTCTCCCTGGTCCAACTAGTCCTCTCCCTGGTCCAACTAGTCCTCTCCCTGGTCCATCTAGTCCTCTCCCTCGACCATCTAGTCCTCTCCCTGGTCCATATAGTCCCTTCCCTGGTCCATCTAGTCCTCTCCCTCGTCTAACTTGTCCTCTCCCTCGACCATCTAGTCCTCTCCCTCGTCTAACTTGTCCTCTCCCTCGACCATCTAGTCCTCTCCCTCGTCTAACTAGTCCTCTCCCTCGTGCAGACATTTTCTTTCTTTTTCTGCTCCTCTGTGTTGTTATGTGTTGCTTTGAACAAAACCAATCCAAAGACGGCCTTTTTATTGTGTATGTTCATGTAATGGAAAGTCTTCAACACCTGGCTATGTCTCTGATTGAGATTGGAATCAGCTATTTCTTACTCTAATTATCAGTAATTTAAAAATGCTTATCAGCTGTTTGAATATATTTTTTAAACATTTGTTTCAATAATTTTGAGCTGACATTGTTGTAGAAGTAGAGGCTTTATACTGTATTTATGGTTTGGAACAATAGGTCTTAATTTCTGGCATGCTGCGTTTAAGCATTTATAAAAAAGACTATAAAGATCCATGATTTTGGTATTGGGTATGCTTATATGTAAAGAAAATGTAGGCATTCTAGAAATGTGTTAATTGACTGCATTTTGTGTGAAAACAACATGAATTGTGTTAATGGTATGGTCACAACAGACCGATGTTGTGCTAATTGTGTTTAGAGTTTTGAAAATGTGATTACAGATTGGACAAAAGGTTGTTAGCAATTGAAAAAAACTGTAATACATATCTTTTGACTTGAGAGGTTGAGAATGTTTCAAATTATTAAAAGCATATGTGTCTTTATTAACCTTTTTTTTTTTAGCTCATGGCTGTCTGGAATACATTTCTGATTGGTCAAACTGGTTCAGAAAGTTCAGTGGTCAGAATATTTGCTGTTGTCCACTGCAACACTGCATATCAGAGTGCTCATTACATTAGGGGCTGTCCAAACATTACTTATTTTTGCATTAAAAATGACTAAGACAAGACAATACATGCGAACGCAACGGCACATACAGTCCATATGTCCATAGAAAACAATGGAAAAACAGTGCAGTGGAATGAAAAAATAACTGAAATGGCTTCTTTCATGTCTTTCATATCACTGTCTTTTGTTTCATACAAATGCAACTGGCATCATCAAGCTGTATAGTTATAGTGATTGTAGTAAAGGACATCTGAGGACTTTTTTTGTATATGTTTTACAGCTAAAACTGTAGAATTAAAATTACAAATCAATTATTTGGTCAGTTGTTGGGTAATAAGTGTGATAATATACAGTCATCTGCTCCTCGTCAGATCTTGATCACGCTGTCGGGGTTTATTTTTCTATAATGACTATAATCTTTTCAGAAGAACTGCACCATGAAGGGTTTTAAAAAAAGCCAGAGGGAAATTTTGTGGATCTACAGATGGCAGGCCTCCCACCTCCCTCAACAAGTATCTCTCTCTTTTCACTGGAACCCATTTTCAGAGGCATGAAGCTGTATTAATCAAAGCAGTAGCAAAAAATAAAATAAAAAATGCAAGACATAAATTAAAGTCAATGAGCAGAAGCGTCATGTAAAGTATGCAGTTAAGGAGGTGAGATTAAACACATTTGAACAGTAGTGGAACCTCGGGGCTCCATTCTTGCAGCAGGGGGTACCGGCAGCCTTTTTCATTTAACACGTGCTAATCTGTCTCTGTAGAGGTGTTAAAAAAGCCTCAGCACTTAAATAAACACTCCTCCTGCATCCCACAACATTTCGCTATGTGATCTCTGTGAATAGTAATAACAAAGTCTTTTAAATACCCATAGGTGAGAACAGGGCTAGTAATTATTTCTCTGTCATGCGATAGGCAAAGTGAATTAGCAATGTTGGACATGGTATTTTTTATACCGTCTTTCATGGGAGCATTTGTGTGTTGAAATTGCTTTAATTGCACGGTTAGGTGGGTCAGACACAATGATGTGCAGGTTATGTTTGGCAATATTGTTCTTGTAAAAGCTATTATGCCAGGGTGGCAGGGCATGTGGGATGTGAGGTGAATATCTGCTGCTGCCCACGTGCCTGTTGAACCCATAATAATGCTATATGATACTAGCCTCGTGCTACAGTGACAGCTGACTTGAAGAAGAAAAGCCAATAGTTAAAGTTCGTGTTTTTGTCCTTCGTAATACTATAATAGTTAAAAGTGAGACTATGTGTATCATGATGCATTATTCTGCTAGTTAAAAATGTACTATCATGCAGTAACTTACAATATTGCTCTGAGCGTGTGTGTGACATTGATTCATGCGCATACATGTCAGTCAGCACGGCATTGCACGTCAAGTTCGTAGAGAGCTTTATTCGGTCTATTTTAAATTCTGATTTTGGCCGCCTCTCTAATGGGTTAAACCATAGATATTACCAAAGAAGTTCAAGTAAATGCACTAGAAATCCACGCTCCTTCAAGGTTGTGCATCTATTGCATGGACAGAGAGAAAGCACTGACACCTGCAGGATTTCATCTGACAGTACTTTTTATTTAACACTAAAAATTAAAACAAGCATATAGTCTATCTGTTCTGCGAGAGCAACGGTACCGCAGAACAATGTAGCCTCTATATCTATAGACGTTTTTAAATCTGAAAACTTCAAAAAGCAACGAAATTGTCAGAAATATTCACAGAGGAAAACAACTGAAAAACAGTGCTGGTTGTTCTCTCAATACTCGACCACGATGGAATCCAAAGGCGTGGGCGAAGTAATTGGTGTATTAAAATTGTATGAAATAATCCTGAAAAAATGCACAAACACGGCAGATATGGCAAGTGCAGCAGCTGGAATTAGCTGAGGTGAAGTGACAGCTAACAGCAGAAAACGGCTAGTAGTGACAGCAGCGGCAATCCACCCGTCACTCAAGTGGCCACCCCCCTTGATTATGCAGAACTTAAAGGGTAACTAAACACTAAAACAACTTTTTTTAGTTAATTATCTGTAAGAATGGAGCTTCATAAATGCTGTTCATTGATTCGAGTACATTTTTTGACATTTGGGTATAAAGTGTTTTAATTTTCAAATATATGGTGTAAAAACGTCTGAGTGCTGCCCTCTTCAGGTTAAACGGAAAGCTCCTGCACTAGGGGTACTCCAACGCAATGCTTCTCCAACGCAATGGAGGTGGAAATGGGCTTCTCCACACAGCTCGCGCTGCCAAACGCTGCTCTTCATACCTGCATGAACTGCATGAGCGGCGTCATGATGTGAGTGAGCATATATTTTTAATCACAATTTATGTTCCTTCTTATTAGGCTAAAGTTAATCCTCTGGTGTCGACAAACGCGCCGGCGCTATTTGCTGATTATTTTTTTCACATAGCAGCCAAATATATTGAACGTAATAGTAATAATAATCCTGGAAAAAATTACCTCAAAATGACTGAATATAAGAATAATCGGATGCCGATCGCGATGCGGGAGTCAAGACCGCAGTTTGAGCTGGTGTCCACATACAATTCACCCTCCTCCACTTCAGGTGAAGGTGGGGGAGAAAGGTTCTCGACTTCAAATGACCGCTCTGTTTTAGCTAGTTTGACAGCAGCTGCCACTGCGGGTCTCAGGTGCACGCCCCCCTGCTCAGCCCCGCCCTTGGTTCGTCGACTCTATCTCCGCTGGGCTCTGCCCACTTTTCCAGCATTTTTCAAATATTGCCAGTGGGTGGAGTCAGGCTTTGACCAGGGGTTTAGTTACCCTTTAAGGCTTAATATAATTTTCACCCCCCTCACAGTTGTCATGAAGTGCAAACTTAGCTATATAGACCAAACCTACTTTTTGCACCAGGCTGTAAACATATTGTTTTCTGCTGTAAATTTGGGCATTTTAACATGGCGGAGATACAGATTTAACTCACCTTTGCATCCAGCCTCAAGCGGCCAGTCGATGAATTACAGTTTAATTCACTTCCGTGTAGGTTTCAAGAGAGAGGCAGGGAGGTTGCTGCTTGGTGTGTGTACTAAAAGTTTAAAAAATATATATATAATTCAAAATGTTAACAACAACTATAATAGTTTATCATTGATGCTAAAACAACACTGCTCTGTGTAAAGCCAAGCTATATATTTCCATGTGCTACACAATTACAATACATAACAAGCATGCTTGGTACATAAAATCATGCAAATTAGTACTAGTTTTTTCTTCATTATTACTTGATTGGTTTTGCTATAGTTGTGTTTTCATGCATATTGTTCATTACAGTGGATCTTCAAAAGACATTTTTAACCATTCAACCATTATATATGACTGTATATGTCATTGATTTTATTTTTGACAACATCAATTTAGCATTATTGTCATTACCTAATGTTACAATCCTCAGTCACCAGACCAGTCACTTCGCACTACATTTGCCATAATCCCTCCTGGCTCACACCTGCACACACTTCACAATCAACCACACCTGCCATCATTCACCCTCATGAGCTCCACTCCATTTAAGCTGTCATCCTCCACATCAAAGTGTCTGGTCTTGTCCTTTATCTTTGAAAACTTACCTGGCGATCAACCTGTGAATACTTTCCTGTGTGATTGTGGCTCGAATGTCATGTCTTCTTCAGTCTTTTGTGTTCATCTCGTCTTCAAGCCAGCCAGTCTTCCAGTCACCTGTTATCTCTGTCTACAAACAGATAAGAACATTCATTACCCTGCCAGTATCATCTCAACAATCTACTTTCCAGTAGTTATGGGAAACCGAGACTTTCTGAAACGGTTGAGGCTTTCATCAAATTATGGCAAAAAAAAAAAAAAAAACGGTTCATTACTCAAAGCTTTTATCACAATGTGCATTAGCGGCATCAGGTGGTCAGATTTGTAATCTCCGCCGCATCTAACAAATCATCGCAGAGCAGAAAAAATATGTGACCAAACAAAGCTTCGCCAGTCTGTGGCTCTGTCCGAAATTACCCCCTATACCCTTAAATATGGGACTATTTGAGGGGACAGCTATTTATAGTTGTGTCTGAAACCATAGTGGACATTGAGTGCACTCATTCAATCCCACAATGCACCGCAATAATGAGTGTACAGCTGATGTATGCTCAACGGCTAGAGAATTCCCATAATGCATTGTGAGTCACGTGCTGAATGAATTCCCGCGTCTCGCCAGGAGATGGCGCCACAGCTTAATCATCCATCCATTTTCAAAAACGCGCTGGTCCAACATCATCCAGGTATCAATTCCTTTTTAATTGATTATTAAATTGTTTAATTATGGTTTGTACATAATAGTTTCCATAGCAGAGTTCAGGATAAATATTTGTATTACTACTGGAGCCGCCAGTGTGCTAAATTTCAATTAATTATTACACCAAGCACAAACTGTGCAAAAGCGGCAGCCCTTCTGGCGCACTTGGTGTCTGAATTCACTCACTTGTTTTCATCAACTCTTTCAAGTGGAAAAAATTAGAGAAGTAATGTAGGGAATAGTGAATGAGGGTAATAAGGGGTGATCTTGAACACAGCAAGGGCCATGCGCGAAGCGCCAATTTTTTTCAAACCAGCTGTTCCGACCTTCCAATACTGCATGACATTTGAAGCTTCAAACTTCATCACGTGGTATTTTCATTTCGATACAAGCATCGGTGTGTGATACAATAGTGCTTTGAAAACTGCATCGGAGCCCCGGTATCAACTGTCCCATCACTACTTTCCAGTTACTTACCTGTTTGCATCCTGTCTGTGTGTGTCTCAAACTATGTTTGGGTACCTTCGTCTTCACACTTCTGTTCCATGACACCTAATTATCTACCTTATCTACAATAAGTTTATTGCTCAAGAATTCAGTGACCTAGATACATCTTTTGGTGAATGGACCCTTTCTCTTGGTAACATTGTTACGGCAGTCTTTATGAATGAGTCATTTAATTATTTAGTCAACCAATTAATTAAAAAACACTGAGTCCTTCATGACTAAACAAGCTACTTTATTTTGTCTTCCAATTTACTAGGAGATTTATACGGTGGCCGACAGAGCTCAACGTGCTGCTACCTAAAGAGGACGCATGCAAATAGAAAAAAACGCATGCAAATAAAAAAACACCCGCAAATTAAGAAAACATCTTCATCAGTTTCACAACACACGTGTGTTCCAAATACTCACAACATAACCAAATACAGAAACGCGCTGCAAAAGCTCACAACACAACCAAATACAGAAACGCGCTGCAAAACTTCACAACACAACCAAATATATAAACGCGCTGCAAGTAATACAGACCACAACGGAAATGTTTCCGGGGGAACCAAATAAGTGACGAACCCAGCTGGGACGTGCTTATTGCACGTGAGCATCCCTATGCCCTACTTCCTTCGAAGGGCAGACGGCAGAGCTCTTCAAGTGCGACTTTGGAGTGAGTATGGCACTAGTGTGCCATTTATGTAGCCGTTTGGAACGTACTTGATGAAGGGAGCGATGAAAGACAACTTCCAACGTAATTATTTTCACCTGGGATGTTCCCATGACAACGCAGCACGTTGTCCATCAGCTGAATAGCTGTTCTGACAACAGAAATATAATGCTGTTAACATAACAGTTGCAAATACATTTATTTTTACTTTACAAAAAAACTGTTAAAATATGTGTTTTATATATCCGTTATATATCTGTGTGTCAGTGTCTCAACTTTAAAACATTGGACCCTACATTACCTACACCTTCTTATGAAACTTTTCTTTATGAAAATTTAAACAACATGAAACAATTTGTATAGTGTAACTCAGAGCCATAGAGAAAATGGCTCTGGTGTAACTGATGTAAAGATTAATATCTTTCCTTCATGTTCTTCTTTATCTTTTTTATTTATTTTAGTTTTCAGCTCATTGTTCTTTTCTCATTTCTGATGACATTGAACATATTGTTAATACATTTTGTATATTATATAACAAGTTGTATGTCATAAATTAATCTCATGTTTTGCGGAAAAAAAGTTAAAATAAATAAAATAAAGTAGAATTTTGAGCTGTAAGCAAAGAGTAGAAGAACTATAAAAAAGTATAAGAACAATATAATATTATTTCTATATACAATATACTGCAATATTATTTTAATATTATAGTTTATTTATAAAAAAATAATAATATAGGCTTTCACTTCTTGTCAATATCAGTTCTTTGCTGTAAGCACGTCCCAGCCGGGTTCATCACTTATTTGGTTCCCCCGGAAACATTTCCATTTGTGGTCTGTTACTTGCAGCGCGTTTCTGTATTTGGTTGTGTTGTGAACTTTTGCAGCGCGTTTCTGTATTTGGTCGTGCTGTGAGTATTTGGAGTACAGGTGTGCTGTGAAACTGATGATGTTTTCTTAATTTGCTGGTGTTTTTTTTCTATTTGCATGCGTTTTTTTTCTTTTTGCATGCGTTTTTTTCTATTAGCATGCGTTTTTTTCTTTTTGCATGCGTTTTTTTTCTTTTTGCATGCGTTTTTTTCTTTTTGCATGCGTTTTTTTCTATTTGCATGCGTCATCTTTAGGTTGCAGCACGTTGAGCTCTCTCGGCCACCGTAGATTTAAGCATCAAACCTTTACATCCACAAATTACAACTAGGCAGACTTACATTTTACCCTTAATTTTGTCATAAATTCAACAAACAAAACCACTGAAATGTTTACTAACTGTTGCATTGAACATGTGTAACACTTTTAAAAATGCATTTTTATTTAAGAAAAAATAACACTAATATTCTTTTTTCATTTGTGATTCAATAATGAATTCACAGAAGGTTCAACAGACATGTATTAGTGTTTTATAAAAATAGGCTGTGAGAAATGAGGACTGTCTGTATGATTGCATTTTCCTTGAGACTCCGTGCCTTTGCATTTAGTGTAAGTTCTGTGCACACATTATCTTAGATAAGTGCACTTGTTCTCTGTGCTTGTATATCTGTCTCTTTGATTGCTTCCTTGTCATTGTGGATGAATTACAGGAACAGTGAGGTTGTCATTGGGGCAACCGGTTTCAAGCCGTCCTTTTTGCATTTGAAATCGATCTAGGGACAAGACGAACTGTTTAAAGATAAAACTTTAAAGAATGATAAGGTTAGTGTAATCAAAGAATCCTGCTGTCCTTAACTGTTAGATTGAAAAAGGAAATGATAATGAAAGACAAGCAAAAAAAATGTTTCTATCAAACAGTCGGCAGTAAGCATTAATTGTGGCTGATCTGATTGCAGTGAAGAGGCAAGGTGATAAAGTGCCTCCCATTTCTATATTTGGGTTAAAGATTCAATGGAAGGAAATTGAACCTTTTTGTCAAGCACTGTAGAATAGCTTCCTCCACTTATGCCTGTCTCCTTCAACCCTCCTTCTATGGATTAATGTGTGTATGCATATGTGTCAGAGAGATCGAGAGGAGAGCAATTTGGTGTGTATTTAAATCTCTAGGCGTGTTCAACTGTCTGCTTCAGCGTGTGTCTGTAGAGGCTTAAAGCTGTTGAGCATGAGCGTTTATATGAAAGTGCAGTCAGCTTTCATTAGCAAAGACTCGTTGCTCTGGAGGATAGTGCGCTATAGAACCAGCGGTAGCATCCGCAGCGGCTACGCACAGACGCTCTCTCCCCTGGTTTCTGTCTAGGGGCAGGACCTGCATACTAATGGCCCTGTTTCAAGCTTGATCAATGAGCACAGATCAAACACTGGTTACCAATCTCTCTCAGCGCAGAACAAGGGAGAGGCTCCAAATACCTATAAATGTAGGTACAGTGATGCTACTGATCTGGCAGCAAGGGACATTTCAAAATCTTTTTTGGAGCTCACACATAAAACCATGTGGGACTTTTACAGCATGAATTAGTTCATGTTCAATTATCTTTTTGATTTGTGTCAGTGTTTTAGTTTCTTACATTACAGTACTTATCTGAAATGACCATTAAAAAGAATGACTTGAAATTGACTTGTTTGCACAAAAGTAAAGTCAATTGTATTTGTATTCTTTGCATAGGTATTGTTTCAAAGCAGCTTTACAGAAAATCATGTTAATTTTTATAATATCTTAATACTTTCAAGGTTTGGTCACATTTACTAGTTGAGATTTTGCTATATAGAATATGTATGGGTAGGGATGGGAATCGAGAACACGCTTGCTTAACGATTCCTCTTATCGGTTCCGCTCGTTGCAAATGTGTCATGACGTCACTTGCAACACTTGTAAAATTTCAATTTCGTCAAAGGGAACTACCTCCATTATGCAGAAACATTTGGCCTCACAGCATGCAATTCATTTGACGCGAGTGTGAGTAATTAAAAATGCTCCAACTACTTTAAAAGCCTACATCTGGGCACATTTCGGCTTTTATGAACAAACTGGTAGGCACGACCTGGAGAAGAGACAGTGCGTGTGCGCTCATGTCACGCACAAATAGAATATGCAGGAGGTAATACCACTAACTTGAAATACCACGTTAGCCGTGTTCACTCGAGCTGTTATAACGCCTGCAGAGTCTGACTGCTTTAGAGTAGGGGAGACCGGGGACGGTTGTAACAATTTTTTCTTCAGCACCTAAAACTACCTCTTTTTTTTAGCTACACGTCTGAAACTTTTAGGCAAAGTACACATATTTGTCTACTACAAATGGCAACAATTTAAATTTCTTCAAATATATTGTGAGATGATCATGAATACAAGGTGGTCCTTTGTTACAACCTACCCCGATACTGGGGTAGGTTGTAACACATACTGGGGTAAGTTGTAACAGGTAGACAAAATGCACAATAAATAAGGGTACTCCAAGACATATGCCACAACAACATTTTTATTTTAAATGAATGGCTGCAACAATAAAATATGTGTGAATATGGAGAGTGTATGTGCATCTTTTGTGTGTCAAAGATATTAGAAAAGGCAGTATCCTCACAACTGTGTTCCTTTCTTGAAGGAAATGCTATCTGCGAGGATTTTCAGTCCGGATTTAGACCGTACCATAGTACTGAGACTGCTCTCATTAAAGTCACAAATGATTTGCTTTTATCATCCGATCGTGGTTGTATCTCTCTATTAGTGTTACTTGATCTTAGTGCTGCATTTGACACCATTGACCACAACATTCTATTAAATAGACTCAAAAATTATGTTGGCATTAGTGGAATTGCACTAGCATGTTTTAAATCATACTTATCTGACCGTTATCAATTTGTAGCAGTAAATGAAGAGATGTCTTATCGGTCAAAAGTTCAGTATGGCGTACCACAAGGCTCAGTACTCGGACCGCTGCTGTTCACTCTGTACATGCTACCGTTAGGAGATATCATTAGGAAACATGGAATTAGTTTTCACTGTTATGCTGATGATACTCAGCTCTATATTTCTCCAAAACCTAACGAAACTTACCAATTCACAAAATTAACGGAATGCATAGCTGATATAAAAAACTGGATGACTAGTAATTTCCTACTACTAAATTCTGAAAAACAGAGATTCTAATTATTGGACAAAAAACTTCCACACGCAATAACCTAGAATACTGTTTAACACTTGATGGCTGCTCTGTCAAGTCTTCGTCGTCAGTTAGGAACCTGGGTGTGCTCTTTGATACCAATCTCTCATTTGAAAGTCACGTGTCTAGTATCTGTAAAAGCGCATTTTTCCATCTTAAAAATATATCTAAATTACGTCATATGCTCTCATTGACAAATGCGGAACAATCAGTTCATGCGTTCATGACCTCAAGGCTAGATTATTGTAATGCTCTACTGGGTGGTTGCCCTGTACGCTTAATAAACAAACTACAGCTGGTCCAAAACGCAGCCGCTAGAGTTCTTACAAGAACCAGGAAGTATGACCATATTAGCCCGGTTCGGTCAACACTGCATTGGCTCCCTATTAAACATCGTATACATTTTAAAATATTGCTGATTACTTATAAAGCACTAAATGGTTTGGCTCCGCTGTACTTGAGCGAGCTCTTAACGCATTATAGTCCTTCACGTCTATTGCGATCTCAAAATTCTGGCCAGTTGATAATACCTAGAATATCAAAATCAACTGCTGGCGGTAGATCCTTTTCCTACTTGGCACCAAAACTTTGTAACAATCTTCCTAACATTGTCCGGGAAGCAGACACAGTCTGTCAGTTCAAATCTAGACTAAAAACACATCTCTTTGGCTTAGCATACACATAACACATTATAGATTGCTATAATTCAATGTTAGGCTAAATAGTTTAGATCAGCCGGAACCGGGAACACTTCCCATAAATCCTGATGTACTTTGTACATCATAAGAAGGATGACTACGCTACTTGACTACGCTAATATTAGTCTCTCGGTTTATCCCGAGGTTTACCGCAAACCGCCGGATCCAGGCCATATCTAGATCTGAGGTAGGACCATCACATGGACACGACGACAACGCATCCCTGAAATGCCAGCCTCATCAACACTGTGAAGGCCTCATGGACACCTCAACAAACTCATCTCCGTACCGGAGTGATGACTCCGACCCCTAACCAGATGAGCTGGATAAATATTGTGAAAGTTCTGATCCAATCTGACTTCTGACCTATTATGCCGCCTAAATCATAATCATACACTGTTTGTTTGTTGGCCAAAGGAGGACTGGCCCCCCGACTGAGCCTGGGTTCTCCCAAGGTTTTTTTCTCCATTCTGTCACCTGATGGAGTTTTGGTTCCTTGCCACTGTTGCCATTTTTTTTCGCCTTCATTCGCCATTGGCTTTTGGCTTGCTAAGTTGGGGACATTTAACATTTAATTTTGAATTTAACAATACTATTACAACTTTACTTTCCTGTTATCTCTGTAAAGCTGCTTTGAAACAATTTGTATTGTAAAAGCGCTATATAAATAAAGGTGACTTGACTTGACTTGACTTGTTTGTGCATGCACATGTGTGCATTTGTGTGTGCATGTCTGTATGTGCACATTCGTGTGTGTGTGCGTGTGTGTGTGTGTGTGTGTGTGTGTGTGTGTGTGTGTGTGTGTGTGTGTGTGTGAAAGCAAATTACATAAACACTTACCCCCATTCCACAGAACGAACAAATTAAATGCATTCTTTATCAGTCACAATGGTGACAAGAACAAACAAATGAAATGCATTTTAAGTCACAAACGGTGACAAGAACAAACTTCCTCTGCTGCTCTTTTTAAAAGACTGGCATCGACTCCACAATCTGTCTTTCTCACCCGAGTTCTAGGCATTCTGTATTATTATTAAAATCAAAAAAAAAAATTCATAGTTGTATGTATGGGGATGGTTGTAACACTTTCAAAACACGTGTTACAACCTACCCCGCCACTGTCACCATTGTTTAAATAGCTGTATTAGCATGGTGCTTTGAAATTAGCAGGAGGTTGATACACCATTCTTTACTATAGAAACTACAGTTTGACCTAATATAACTCATACAACATTATCTACAACGGTAGAAGTACTAAACAAAATATTATCTGATGTGTTTTTACTTTCTTATCTCAGAATTTGATTTTCTACTGTAGCTTCATGAGAGATTGCAACACAGACTTGAAAACCTCCGTGTGCGATCGTAAAGGAAGCCTGAGGAAACTGAAACTGTCACATGACTCCTATCTTATCCCTGATTGGTGGAATTGGTAGTGTTACAACTAGCCCCGTGTTACAACCGTCCCCAGCATGAGCTCCAATATCACCCGGATCGGCAGCCAAAAACAAATCATCCACCCGCCCTAATGTTATCTGATTTAGGTATCCGCACCCGATGGTCAAATTACAAGTATTCTGTGTTGTTACGCGTGATTATAAATGGATGATCGTCTTCAACAACGGACTCGTTGACGGATGCGCGCGTCTCAGGGTAATATTATACACTGATGAATGAGCGCTGCTTTTAAATGAACATTTCTTTAAAACAAAATTGATTTGACAGATTTTCATTTTCTTAATGGCATAAACAGACTTTAGTCCCATGAAACTTTAACTGGAATTTATTTATTTATTTATGTATTTATTTTATTTATTTAACATGGACATACAATTACATTGGACGAACCATATGCATTTGTTTAAGTGTTTTAGCACAATTGCTAATTTTCAACACCTGTCCACGGGAGGCTTTTGGAAATAAAATACAATCAAACTAGTAAGCAGAATAATACTAAAATGTCACTGTTTCTGTCACTGCGACTTCCCGAACAGGCGAACACACACACACACACACACACACACACACACACGCGTGCGCACGCACACATCACTTTTGAAGTAAAATTGAAAATTGGATGCAGTGCATCGTAATGCATCGAGATATCGAATTGAACTGAATCGATGACATGATAATCGGAATCGAACCGAACCATGAGGCCAGTGTAGGTTCAAACCACTAATACTCTGTGCTGTGTCTTCTGATCAGATATTAAAGCGAGTTAATACAAACAAACACATTTGTACTTATTCCCTCACCCAATGAGAATCGATAAGAGAATCGATAAGGAATCAAATCGATAAGCAATATCGATAATGGAATCGGAATCGTTAAATTCTTATCAATTCCAATCCCTATGTATGGGAGTGCATTGTGTGTATACAGGTTAAGTTGGATATACTATACTGTATATCCAGCATTATAGATCTGTGAGATAATGTAGTTTAAATCTTGTAAACAAAAACGAGACAATGTAAAGAAACATTGAGCTTAGATTTGCTAGTTTTGGGTAAGTCACTCTAAAAAAAAGTAATTCATTACTAGCTACTTATTACATATTCAACAGAGTAATTAGTAACGCAGTACTTTTATAGAAAGATTAATTGGGACAGTAATCTAATTACTAAATCCTATATCAACCTTGACCAGTTGAACAATACAAGGATAGACAGGAAAATGCACTTTTAATTAAAAGATTAAAAAAAATGAAGTTGCATTATTTTATTCTTGAACTGACCATAGTATTTTAAGGTTATGAAAAACTTACATTTTAACATAAATCCACTATTGTTTTATGAAGAATTGTTGTATAGTCTACACGGTATTTAATGCAACACTCTAATGCGAGTCAATTACTCGCATATGTGACTAAATTTCACACTAAAGGTGTGAAAGACTAAATGTCTTTAATTTAATTTGCCTGTGATTGAGCAAAAAATAAGTATTGCACAGATATAATTTGCACTGTCGCTTGGCTGAGAGCGCCATCAGCCTAATATACCTGCTGCTGTCTATGTTTTTAATGTTAATTAAACACCAACAGGATTCATCTATATTTAATTTATTGCTTTATTCAATTTTTGTACCTAATCTGTATCTAAGTACTGTTATATCTACCTGGAAAACCTGAAAAGCACTGTTATTTATTTTAAATCTTTGTTCTATTGTTTATTTATGCAATTGCTTGTCGTTTATTTGTTCTTATTATTACAGTCTGTTTACTTGTCTTTAATCGTGTTTGAAATAATATATTTTATATTTATGTAAAATTTGTTCATTTGCATTGTTCTTGAATTCCATGTAAAAAATCAGAGTAAAATAAAATTAAAAAAAATACTAGCCAATGGCGTCTCGAGCTTCAGTGTCTCCTTAGAGTGTTGTAATGCAATTACATCAGAAGTAACTAATTAAATTACAGAAAAATTATGAGAAATCCCTTTACTTTTTCAAGAGGAAAGTAATAAAATTACATGAAAACAATTATCACGAAAACGCATCCCATAGAACGGTCGACTCGGTACCCATGTGTTATTTAGCCCTAGGTTCATTTTTAGCCGGAATTGTCCTTTAAAATGTGAATAAAGCCCATATTCAATATTTGAATGTAAGAAAGCAGTAAAGGAAGGTCTTCAAAAAAGAGATACACTAGTTTAAAATCACCATCGGTCCGTGCATGGAAGAGAACAAGAACAATCTGCTTGATTTTATATATATATATATATATATATATATATATATATATATATATATATATATATATACATATATATACATATATATATATATATATATAATTTATTATTACTATTATTTTTTTCAAAACTGCTCTTTTGTTTACCATTAATGATCACTAATATTATGTAAAATAACAGTTGTTGTTGGTTGGCAATCTATTGAATTGAAAGGGATATTTCTGACAGGAGCAGCATGCTCCCAAAATTAAAGACAAATTAAAGGAGCAGCCCTGGCTGTCTGAGTCATCACCACAGTTGCAGCTTTTGCCTATAACAAATTGAAGCTTGATGCAAATTGAGGATGCAATATTGTTTGCTCTTGCCGTCTCTCTACTCTTAGTCCTCCTCTCTTTGCTCCCATTTTCCATGACTTTTCTTTTTTGTGTATTACAACTTCCCCTCCCAAGTTTTCTGCCCAGTCATCATGTGTCTCGCTGTTTGAACACTACAATATTGATGTGTCTCTGTTCCACCTCACTAGCTTAGGGTAAAGTGTGCTGAAGGCTCCTCACAATAACTTAATGCTTTACTTTTCTTAAAAGGATTGTTCACCCAAAAATGAACAATGAACCCACTATTTATTTATCCTCATTCCATATCTGCATGATTTTCCTTTTTTTTTTTGTGAATCATAAAATATATTTAGAAGAAAATTGGGCCCTAATGGACCAAAAGATATTCTTCAAAACCACAGAACAAAAGGTCATAGGTTTGAAACGACATGAGCGTGGGAAAATAATGACAGAATTTAAATTTATGAGTTAACTATCCTTCAAGATGTTTCAAATTACAGTTACCTATACTTTATTACATGCACTATATTCTTCCCATCTTGTCTCCTGTGGTTAACAGGGCAGTCGGTGTTGAGCACCAAGCTTTAAATTTAATACATTTTTCAATAAATTACCATTGCCGTTATTATCCGTGCAGGTGAAAAGCGAGAGAAGGAGCTCAAGGACAGCCATTGATGTGTGAGAACAACAGAATTGGTGCCACTTTTCCTTCACCACCACCAGGGGCAGAAAAGCACCTCTTTTCCACCAACTTTTAGGTGATGCAGTTGAGACTAGGTGTTGTCACTGTATCACAGGAGGAATTTTAGAAGTAATTGAGATAAAGTTCTGGACGCTTGCATGCCAACTATTGTATACAACACACACATTATTATAGGCATATTTCGCACGCACCATTAGCACTGATGATTGTGGATCCACTGTCACACAATGCATTGTTACGCACTGAATATTTTGGCACACACAGTCCTCATCTCTGCTCTCAGAGTGTTTATTTTTCTGAGAGAGGGACATGTTTTCTTAACCCTGCTGCATTCCTCATGGCTTATTCATGAGCTTGTGTTCTGCTGGTTAGCTGTGTGGGTTCAGAGCCATCCATGCTCCTGCCACACCAAACATTGGCAGAGATCTAACCATGTTTATTTATCAGAGTCAGAGTGCCCAGTGTTACGGGTCTCACATCATTTATCCCTGCTATCAGTTCAGTCTCTGTCTGCTGTAATGGAGCCTGCTTAGCCTGTCCTCAGAGAGACAGCTCCACAGCGGACCCTTCAAAGGCACCTTGTGGCTACTTAATTGGCCTCTGGATAGTTCTGCTTTGCTTCTTAATTGGCACGTCCATGCGGCTTGGGGTTGTTGGACCCTCGTTTTGGGACAAATCTGGATGTTGTGATAGAGTAAGACAACATGAGTAATCCCGGCTATCGATATATTCTGAAACCGTATGCGGTGTACACAACACCTAGCAAAAAAGGTGTTTCTGACAGCACCTGTAACTGTTATGAGACTATTATTATGTTTAGAATTGTTTATCTAGATTAAATTTATTCTGAATAACAACCGACTTTTGATGCGAGTCGGTATTGTATTTACACATCAATCAAAATCACTGGAAAATGTAAGTTGATTGATTCCCGTGCACAGCAGAATGTATACATGATGCATGCTGACTGACGTGGAGTGGCAGTATAAAGGAATTTTTTTTTTTTTTTTTAAACAACAACAACAATATATTAAAGTATATTTAGCTCCTGTTTAAAAACAAGCAGGGAATAATGTTCCTAAAATCTCTGCTAACACTTCTGATTGCAAATCATAAGTGTTATTTTTGTAGAGAGCAAACTGATGGTACTGTTTGCATGGTTCATAAGGTGATTTCAGGGAGTTCCAGCCCTGTTGGTAAAGGAAATTGTGGCTTGTGTCACTTTAGATGAGGGCTGAGATATGTGGTAAGAAAGACAGGGCCGATCAGGGGGACTCAGCTTTAATCTGTCCCTGTGGAGGAGCGGCTCTTCTCACTGCCACAAGAGAGCGACCACTCAGTCTGTCTGCGTTTTGTCATTTCTTTTAGTCTCCACTGCGCTACCTCTGGGAGAGTAGCTAGGAGCGTCACAATGTCTGAAAAGAGAGAGACTTGATAAATGTTTCCAAGCTCTTCTGAGACCCCATCTTCCACTTCAAACCAGCTCACACAGCGATCTTTTGGCCCAGAGCTTTATGGAAAAACATGAATGTTGCATGTCAACCGTCATAAGTGCTGTGCTGTATGGCTTTCATGATTCTAGTTACAAGGACAAACATTTTGAATTTAAAAGCTCTAGGCTGTGTGCTCTAGGCCCAAAATTTAAATTCTGACATTATTAACTCACGTTGTTCCAAACCTGTGACTTTCTTCTGTGGAACACATAAGATATTTTAAAGAAAACGGTTTGTTCACTCTATGCAGTCAGTATTTTATTTTATGGACAAACATTTTTTTCTTCTTCACAGAATAAGCAAAAAGACAATGAGGGGGTCAGCAACAGATGACACGGGTATCAGTGAAATACAAAGGTACGTTTATTTGCAGGAGTGGAGAATAGCAGCTGGCAAGGATAAGAGGTGAAGCAGTCAGATAGTTTCCATAGACTTAGCTGAATCGAAACCGTTCTTTCTTGTGATGTAGGTGGTGGGAATCACAAGAGTCACTGGATATGGGAAACAGATAACTACAGAGAGATGACTGGTGAAGGAAATCTAGCATCAGGCTGTGGATAGTCCAACAGGTAAGTGGTCAGGTAAAGCCTCGTTCACACTTCACAACTTTAACCCTTTCACACGTAAGTTTAAAATATTCTAACTGACCCCCCAGCGTGAGTTTTTCAAGGCGACCGTTATTTAGAACTTGTCACTTTAATGTTTCCATGGTGACACGTCATTGCTTGTCACGTGGCACAGCGCAACTACAACACAGCGCTGAATGAATGATGATCTGCTTTTATGTAATTTTTCCTTTTTAATTAAAAATATACACAAATGTATTAGCTATAGCATGAAACACTGATATTCCGATTGTTAAATATGTGCAATTGCAAGTGTTTTGTTGTTTAAACACCTTTATAACGATTGCGTTAGTTGAGCTGTATGCGCAATGGGCGGCGCCATGTTAGTTTGTTTCACAGTTCAGAGAATCGGATCTGTTGGATTTACAACACGTCAATTCCTCCACTTCTCACGAAATACATGAAAGTAAGTGGCAGGTGAACTGGGAGAAGAATAGGATAAAATGTAAAGCTACTTACACAATGTGTATCTGATATGAATAAAAGTGTTGTCTTATGTTTTTTACAAACTCAAAATCATTGTTTTGCTAGTAATTATGTGTATTTAAGTGTCTGAAACCTAAAATAAACATTATGTGGTTGAAAACACTCAACAGTTGTGATATATGACAGCACTGAGTGCGTCTGTCTCTGGCTCTGCGCGCGAAAGCACGTTTGAATTTAGCAGTTGATCACGTGAAGCACTGACCATTCTAATCACACCGGTGTGATCGTACGCTCCAGGGACCAGCCAAGACTGATCACACCGGTGTGATCATACGCTCCAGGGACCAGCCAAGACTGATCACACCGGTGTGATCGTACGTGTGAAAGGGTTAAACGTCAGCAGATCGCTGTGCTGTTTAGACGACATGACTAGCTCAGGAGTCTTGAAGTCGTTGTGGTGATCACACTACATGCAACAAGGGGTTACACACTACCCAAGCTGACAACTGCTCGAAAAAAATGCATTTTTTTCACCTTAAAAATATATCTAAATTACGCTATCTGCTTTCAATGAAAAATGCAGAACAATTAGTTCAAGCGTTCATGACATCAAAGCTAGATTAGGCCCTGCACGCTTATTAAACAAACTACAGTTGGTCCAAAATGCAGCAGCTAGAGTTCTTACCAGAACCAGGAAGTATGACCATATTAGCCTAGTTCTGTCGTCACTACATTGGCTCCCTATTAAACATTGTATACATTTTTAAATATTGCTGATTACTTACAAATCACTAAATAGTTTAGCTCTGCAGTACTTGAACGAGCTCTTAACGCATTATAGACCGTCATGTCTATTGCGATCTAAAAATTCCAGTTAGTTGATAATACCTAGAATATCAAAATCGACTGCTGGCGGTAGATCCTTTTCCTACTTAGCACCAACACTTTGGAATATACTTCCTAACATTGTCCGTGAAGCAGACACGCTCTGTCAGTTCAAATCTAGACTAAAAACACATATCTTTGGCCTAGCATACACAAAACATTATACTTCTATAATTCAATGTTAGGCTGCATAGTTTAGATCAGCCTGATGTACTTGGTACATTATAAGAAGGATGGCGTCTACGTTAATATTAGTCTCTCTGTTTATCCGAGGTGTACCGCAGTCTGTTGGATCCAGGCCGTATCCAGATCTGAGGGAAGGATCAGCCCCTGGACACAACGGCAACCAGTCCCGAAGTGTCAACTAGTCTCTCCCCTGTGAAGGCCTCCTTCCTTTTACCTCTGTACAGATAAAACGTTGTCGGGATAATTCCTGTTTTTGTGGCTACGCAGACGTGACAAAATTGTATGTATTATAAATCTTTAAGGCCAGACAAGTAGTTTGTTGAGGGTTGATTTGTGAAGGACTACACACCTCTGCACATATGTGAGATGTCGCACTGGTATGTTTTCTGTAAGGTCTAAAAATAAGTTGAATGTCTTTATTTATTTATTTATTTATTTATTTATTGTCAAAATTGGGTTTATTAAATTATTATTCTATAATATCTTGTCTATCATCTCTGAATATATCTTGGCAAAATTCAGTAGTTTAGTGCAGAAAAATAGCGATTTATAGTGGCAAGCTGAAAAGACTGTCTTTCTCTTTAAGAACACGGCGCAAAAAAAAAAAAAGTCCTGTGTAAACTACAACGGCACACAAATTTTGAAATGTTTTTTTAACCAGAACATTATCGTCAGATGTGGAGCGGAGCTTAAGTAGCTGCTCGCTTTAAAGATCATGCTCGGCTCCAATCGTCCAATTTCAAAACGGTTTTCACAGGATGAATTTTTAGTTTGTAAGCTATCGAATGATACCTAATCTATGATGAGTACTAAAATGTGATATGAAAAAAAGGCAAGGTATAAAACCGGGGCGCCAATCATCCCGCTAGCAGGACATGGCAGTTAATTAAACCTGTTTTTCTCAAAATTCCATTCCTGAAAATCATAGAGATCAGCCGATTTTAGATAACCATGACTTTTACTACCGAAAAACGATGAAATAAATAAAAACAGATTTTGAAAGGTCTTAAATCAGCTTTAATATTGTAAAAAACCTATGTAATAGGTAAAATTGGGTAGAATTAGGTAAAAATTTCACCATTTCCCAGATCGCATCACGTATACAGGGTCCTTCTCAAAAAATTAGCATATTGTGATAAAGTTCATTATTTTCCATAATGTAATGATAAAAATTAAACTTTCATATATTTTAGATTCATTGCACACCAACTGAAATATTTCAGGTCTTTTATTGTTTTAATAATGATGATTTTGGCATACAGCTCATGAAAACCCAAAATTCCTGTCTCAAAAAATTAGCATATCATGAAAAGGGTCTCTAAACGAGCTATTAATCTAATCTTCTGAATCAACTAATTAACTCTAAACACCTGCAAAAGATTCCTGAGGCTTTTAAAAACTCCCAGCCTGTTTCATTACTCAAAACTGCAATCATGGGTAAGACTGCCGACCTGACTGCTGTCCAGAAGACCATCTGGTAGTAAATAATGACATAATTTTTATTTTTGGAGTGAGCTATCATTTTAATATACCTATCTGAGCAGTACACACACTCCCATCCTGCATTATTCCCTCTCATCTCCTCTCCTCCATAGTTTCGCATTGCCTTTGCTGGTTTCTCATAGTTCATTTGATCAATTGAGATGTGAGACTGAGAGGCAAACTAGCCGGAGCGAGTGACACTCCTGCCTCAATGCATTCTTCCGTCTCTGCTCCAGCATGAATGAATGGCATTACTTCCGCTGTCGCAATGTGGCTAAATGCTTTAAAAGAGATTGGCTTTTCTGTTGCTGAGTCATTTCCAGTGGCTCACACAAAGGCTCTGCTGCATCAGTCCACTCTATTACCTAAGAAAGTGTGACTTACAATCCTCAACTACCACTACTTCATGCTATTATTTGTCTGCCCCCACTCTCTGAAGGTGACGGCCTAACAGTTTTACAACAAGACATGTAATGCTTGTGCCTTCACTAAATAACTCTTATGTTGTGGAGCTTGATGACTCCTGCTGAAAATGCTTATGTCATGTGACATTTTTTATTGACTTTAGGGCACATTCTAAACTAACAAATTTAACTAATTGGTGTTTTTAGTTCTGAGCTCTACTTGCCCTTGACATTTTCACTGGTCCCAGCAAAAAAAGAAAGATCAATTTCTATTTTTAATAATGATTTTTTATGGTTATATTTTATAATTAAAAAACGACTTTAAAAACATACTGATTGGTTCTTAGTTAACACATTCTTAATGATGTTTTGAGCACTATCACCAAGTCATTTTCTTTTTCAAAATAGACAAAACTTTGGACTAAAAAGTTTGGACTTTTTTATTTTTTATTTTTTTTATCTTATGCTCACCAAGGCTGTTTATTTGATAAAATAATACAGTAAAAACATTAAACATTAACTTTAAACATTAAAATGACTGTTTTCTATTTTAATATATTTTAAATGTAATTTATTCCTGTGATGGCAAAGCAGAATTTTCAGCATCCATTACTCCACTCTTCGGTGTCACACGATCCTCAGAAATCATTCTAACATCCTGATGGTGGTCAAGAAAAGAAAATCTTATTATTACCAATGTTAAACAGTTGTGCTGATTAATATTATAGTGTGAAGACTAAAATTTCATCTTTGAATATAATTTCATTATTTAATATTATATATCTGTACTATTATTCTTTATTTAGTATTCATAGTCAGTTGTATTATCTTATGAAGTTTAAAATGCATGAGTAGACTATAGACTGCATGGACACGTGTTTAAGGAACATATTTTTAGACACAAGGAGGGTAGCTGGGAGGATTATGTATTCTGCTTAAAGGTATGAGTAAAATGCAATGTTCACTTAGCAGAGATGTTCCAATGAGGATTATACTTCAAATGTGTACAGTTGGTATGCTCTTTGCAAGAAAAGGAATGTTTCAACTGATGCAAATGTACCATTTGTATAACATTAATGTATTCACTGAGAAATAGTTTCTTAATGTGGAAGGTGGATTGTAGCATTAGGTATACATTTAATTTTTGGTATACATTTCATTTTTAAACATGTTTTTCTACCTTACAAGGAAGTTGAAAGTCGCTCAGTTGTGTATTTAAGTTCAATCCTTACTGTACTACAGCAGAGAAACATGGGAACGCATAGACTGGCATGAAAACAAAATCTGCTCAAGTTTCTCTCTTGACATATATGAATAAAGATTTTTTTCTTGGCAAGATAACTGGTGTCTGGTCCCGTGAATCAAATAATAACGGGGAAAGGGCTACATTCCGAGTCTACATAGAATAAACCTAGTGGAAGCATTAATTTGAACAGGGACTTTGCTGTCACTTTTGATCAATTTGGTGCATCCTTGCGGAATACAAGTATTAATTTCTTACTTTATTCCTGAATGGTAGTATACATCACAGAAAAACATGTTAACATTGGCAAGGCATAAAAATGGATGTACAAGATCAATAAATGTAACATTTTCAGTGACAGCTTTGTCCGCTGCCCCAAATCCCTCTCAAACTGGCCTCAGGCCAGCAGGCAATCTCTATTGTTGAGCTCTTCAGTTAGTTATTTATTAGATTATCTTAAACATGCACAATGTTCCATTGGTGCTTTTGACGTGTTAAATACAGTGCTAACACTAAGCGGCAATGCTGCAACCCAGAATGGATTTACACTTTGTTAAGATGCAAATAGTTACAAAAAGAATGCTTGGAGACAGAGCGAAGCAAATAAAGGGAAAATGAGAGAAAGTGAATTGAGAAAGTGGGATATGGACGAGAGTATTATCCCTCAGGTTGTTGGCTTATAGATAAGGGCTCTTGGCTGATTGGAATTTACTGTTACACACAATGCAGGCAGTACTTGCAGCCTCTTAATATGCAGGGGGATGTTCTGAGTCACAATCTGAAATAGAGCAAATAATGAAAATTGAGAGTGAGCAAGAAATATGTGCCATGCTTTGAATAAATGTCCCACTCATGGACGAAAAGAAATTGTGACAGCGGTAGGAAAGCTCTCTTCTCATTTGACTCCATAAAGGGAAACTGGATAAAAGGAATTTGCATGACATTTTGGAATAATGTGCCTCATCTAGTCAAGGTGACAGACACAATATATAACTTTCTTAAATATGCATGGATGTGAGTTCTTCCTTATTACGCGCACGGGCCATTAGTGTATCTCTGAGAAGTGGCCTCAAACTGCTTTGTGGGAATAGCATGTAAGTAAGAATTATACTGTATATGGGGCGCAGGCACATAATCGAGGTGTGGAAGGTAAGTCAGTTGCCCAAATCAGAGTTGTTGGGAACAAATGCTGTGGGCTATATTATGCACAATGACATGCACATCAGTTAACCCGCTGGAAACTCAAAAAAATTCAGTATTTAGTAATCTAACACTGAACTATTCTGTCAAAGACACATTGTCCTTCATTGTTTTTGCTGTTTTTAAGCATTTGCTAGTTGTGTTCCCGACTAGGATAACTTGGAGTGGTCGTTCATCCCCCTCCCCCTTTTAATTTGAGTGCTCCTAAAAGATAGAAAACTCCTCAGAAATTGCAATGTAAGAAGCTTTGGCTACAACATAAAGATGTTGCTTCCTTGACAAAATCAATTCTTGTAGATAGTCTTTATTTTCGTGAGTAAACCAGCATTTGTGTACAGTTGGTATGAAAATGCAATACCCAATCTTACATTATTTGCAGTGTTAAATTAACCTTGGCAGATGTTTTCTTAACAAATCGAATTGCTGTCAAGCTCACATAGTATGTTACTGCGACAATTACTTCAGCTGGAAGTTTTAAGAGGCAAATCGATTATAAGTGTGCCTGACACAACGAGCACACCAACATGTGTATTCAGAAGTCAATTCTAATGCTTCCTAATAGTAATAGATAATATTTCTGGGGGTGAAATTGTCAATGTGGTGCAAATGGCTGCCAGGTAACATCTTAATTCACCTTTTTACTTCCACTAAAACTAGTCTGCCTCTTCAAATTACACTGCCCAACCGCTCACTTAAAAATCCAGAGTAGCACTGAATAATGACCACCCTCTATCACAGCCTCTCCTGAATCGAGTAACACTCTCTGCTTTGGGGGTTTAGAGGGTGATTAAATCCAGAATATTTGTCATAGTGTCTTTGCACTTCAATACGCAGTACTGGTTTTGAGGTTAAAGGGTTAGTTCACCCAAAAATGAAAATTCTGTCAGTATTTACTCACCCTCATGTTGTTCCAACCCCGTAAGACCTTCGTTCATCTTCGGAACACGAATTAAGATATTTTTGATGAAATCTGAGAGCTGGATCACTCCTCCATAGGCTTCTTAAGGGATTGACACTTGCCAGCCCCGAAAAGTCATTAAAGACATCGTTAAAATAGTCCAAGTGACTACTGTAGCTCAATCTTAAGTTTATCAAGCGATGAGAATACTTTTTGTGCGCAAAAACAAACAAAAATAACGACTTTATTTCAACTATTCATTTCCTTCTCTGTTGGCCTCTAGTCAGTTAACTTAGTATGATTGCGTAGAGCTACGTCACACGTAGGCTTACTATTGGCCGACGCTGGTCATGTGAGTGATGTGTGTGACAAACAACAACAGAAGCTTACGCTATTGCACTAGTGAACTGACTCGAGGCCCAGAGAGAAGGAAATTAATAGTTGATATAAAGTCATTATTTTTGTTTGTTTTTTGCGCACAAAAAGTATTCTCGTCGTTTGATAAACTTAAGCTTGAGCCACTGTCGGATTTGGGTGTGGTTCTAGCAAACACACATTTTCGCAAAGGCTGCATTACAATTTATTAAAAGTGACATCAAAAGACATTTACAATGTTTCAAAAGATATCCATTTCAAATAAATGTTTCCACTATAATATCAAGCATTGATAATAATAAGAATATATTAATGAGCACCAATTTGTGAAGGATCATGTGACACTGAAGACCTGATGGCTGCTGAAAATTCAGCTTTTGCTATCACAGGAAAAATTAGGATACATTTTTTTTTCCTGTAGACCAATTATCATGGGCATATTTTGTTTGCTTTAGGAGGGTCACAGGATCCTTCAGAAATCATTCTAATATGTGCTTAAACTATTTATTATTATCAATGTTATTATCAATATCGATTATCAATATTTTTTCGGAATTGATTAATAGAATTGTTGAATAGAAGGTTAAAAAGAACAGCGTAGTAAAATCTCCTGTACAATTAAAAATGTATATACAGTATACTTTCACTTTCCATCAATTTAATGCATTTGCTGAATAAAAGTTTTTATTTTTATTTTTTATTTTACTAACCCCAAACTTTTAAACTGGAGTATTTGATTTCAACCTCTGTCTAATCTTTAATATGTTAAATAAATACAATTCTGTCATCATTCTGCTCAAAAATGTACATTTAATAGTAAAATGTCCCTAGTAGATAACAGACTCGAGAGAGAGAGATGGGTGAATACCAACCCAATACTTTATTGAATAGTGTTTTAAACAGGTGAGTGTATATAGACCAAAAACGATGAGCAGTGCAAATGTAATGCTCCTGTTCTTAGGATTGCAGGTGATGCTAGAGGATGTAACACTCACGCAATCCAAACACTTTTGTGGATGATGTCTGTGAACCCATGAATCATGATCAGCCCCCAGTGGCGAACCATTGAAGTGTATATGGTTTTTAACTGATCTCTGATCACTTTTATACATTTATAAATGTTTTAATTAGACATTAGTATAAAGGAATAAAAGCCTATTTAGCTGAGCCATCCATAGAACAAACAAAACAAGCCCTGAAAATTGACAAAAGAATATGTACAGCCACTTGATATTTAATCTTATTTGATGATTAGTTCATGCATTCAATAGATTTTACCTTCAATAAAACCTTTACAATGTGTTTGTAAAATATGTTTTTATGCATGTTTGGCCTTAGTTTTTGTTGCATTTACACTGTTTTGACCAATAAGCGTCACCACCGTTTGGCGTTTCGAACACATCGAACCAAATAATTTTGTGAATAAATTCGTTCAAGTGATTCGGAGCTTTGAGAAATGGGCGAGTAATCCATAGACAAGTAGTAAACCAGATAATAGGCTTGTTTGAGAATGCGGCTTGCCACGTCTGAAATGTAGGATTGCACGAAAAAAGTGCAGACATGCCGGACAGTTCTTTCAACTTCTCTTCACGCAGTGGATCAGACACCTGCGAGATCAAATACAGATATTGAGGGATTCACTCTCGTGCACGGTGTTGCTGAATGTAATTTAAGTTCTGTTGCTTTTATATGAAAAAACGTCTCGGTTACGTATGTAACCCTAGTTCCCTGATAGGGAACGAGACGCTGCGTCAAACGCTGTGGGAACGCCCCTGCGTTGTGCGTCATGAAGCACGTATGGAATCAGCCCACATTGGAGAGATGGAACGTCATAGGCGGGTGACGTCATCGACCAGGAAACTATAAAGCACCCCATAAACACAAGCGCAACAGCTTCTGATAGGCCTGAAGGAAGCGTAGCGGGAATGCCGGGAGTATGGTGGAATGACGCATCGTCTCGTTCCCTATCAGGGAACTAGGGTTACATACGTAACCGAGACGTTCCCTTTCAAGGGAACTCGAGCTGCGTCAAACGCTGTGGGAACGCTAATACCCACGTCGCCATAGGACCAAGTGACCCCCATGTGAGAACTAGCGCACAGAAGACAAAAGCACCTGTGCCCCAGGGGTAGAACTTAAGTCTAGGTCGTAGAACTTAATGAAAGTATGCGGTGAAGACCATCCAGCCGCATCACAAACGTCACTGAGGGAAACTCCTGACAGTAAGGCTTTAGAAGCCGCCATACTCCTGGTAGAGTGGGCTCGTACAGCCAAAGGTGAAGGCTGACCAGCCGACTCATAGGCAAGTGAGATAGCCTCGACCACCCACTTGCTCATTCTCTGTTTAGACGCGGGACACCCCTTTTTGGGTGGCCCAAAGCACACAAATAGTTGTTCTGAGTTCCTCCACAGGGCAGTTCTGTGGACATAGCCGTTTAACGCCCTAACAGGGCAGAATAAATTAAGTTTCTCCTGGTCAGACGACAGAAATGGAGGAGGATAAAAGGCCTGCAGAACTGTAGGTCTAACAACATTAGTAGGGACCTTGGGAACGTAACCTGGTCTAGGATGCAGAAAAGCCTTAACCATGCCACGCGAAAATTCCAAGCACGAGGGTGAAACTGACAGAGCCTGCAAATCTCAGATTCTCTTTAGTGAGGAGATAGCAAGAAGAAAGATAGTCTTAAACGTGAGAAACTTCTCAGGAACTTCTTCGATAGGTTCAAGAGGAGCTAGCGAAAGACCTTCTAATACGGTGGCCAGATCCCAGGCCGGCACCCTCGTACGAACTGCTGGCCTCAGCCTCAGTGTGCCACGAAGGATACGAGTTATAAGCGGGTGTCTCCCAAGAGAAACCCCACTGAAAGGGACGTGGTAAGCAGCCAGTGCCGCCACATACACCTTTAGTGTGGAGGGGGATAGCCCTGTGGAGAAGCGCTCCTGCAGGAATTCCAGCACTGCACCCACTGGGCAGTTAACTGGGTCCTGCAGGTGCTCTCCACACCAAGAAGTGAAGAGTTTCCACTTCAAGGCATA
Organism: Siphateles boraxobius; assembly: GCF_051911475.1. Classification (NCBI taxonomy): domain Eukaryota; kingdom Metazoa; phylum Chordata; class Actinopteri; order Cypriniformes; family Leuciscidae; genus Siphateles; species Siphateles boraxobius. The sequence continues at coordinate 36,251,512 of NW_027508734.1, read as the reverse complement.
AAGCTTCCTCGTGGATGTAGCTCTGGAGTGAAGAATGGTCTCAACAACCTCGGTTGAGAGACCAGAGTTCATGAGCTGGGCCCCCTCAGAGGCCAAGCCCACAATACTGGGCGGGGGTGAAATATCATGCTGCCCGCCTGAGAGAGTAGATCCCTACTGACCGGGAGATCCAAGGGAGAGCCGTCCAGGAGAGAAATCAGGTCCACAAACCATACTTGGGCCGGCCAGAACGGGGCTACCACCTCGGGATGGAGTCTCCAATCCCCCGGCCTCGGCCCCTGTCTCGACAGGGAGTCTGCTACCACATTCAAATACCCAGGAAGATACATTGCTCTCAGAAATAGTAACCTCCCTTGGGACCACAGGAGGATCTGAAGGGCCAACTTGTAAAGCCGGCGAAACCGCAGGCCCCCCTGATGATTTATATAAGAGACCACCGACGTGTTGTCTGACTGAACTAACACATGATGACCTCTCAGGTCTGCTAGGAAGTGTTTCAGAGCCTGGAACACCGGCAACATCTCTAGACAATTTATAAGCCGTGATAGATGATGGTCCTGCGACAGCCCTTGGGCTGGACGACCACTCGTGACCGCCCCCCACCCTGTGAGGGAAGCATCCGTCGTTAGCGTTACGTGACGACAAAGAGCCCCCAACACAGGCCCTTTGAATAGGAACCAAGTTTCTTTCCACATGACCAGAGCACGAAGGCAGCGCCGCGTGACTTTGACCGTGCGGAGCGGATTTCCCCTCGGGGAGAATCCCTTGGTCCTGAGCCACCACTGTAGCGATCTCATGTACAACAGGCCGCAAGGTATAACGTTGGACGCTGCTGCCATCAGACCCGACAGTCTCTAAAACTGTTTTACAGTAAGTAGCTGGCCTAGCTTTACTTGTTTCACAGCTGAGAGAATCGAAACGATGCGTGTCGGAGCGAGTCGCGCCTGCATTGAAACCGAAATCCAAATGACACCCGGAAAAGTGGTCTTCTGAGGAGATAATACACTTTTCTTTGCGTTCAGCCTCAACCCCAACTTCCTGATATGAACGAGAACGACATCTCAATGTCGAACCGCCATCTGCTCTGTCTGAGCTAAAATCAACCAATCGTTGATGTAATTGAGGACAGGAACACCCTGAAGCCTCAGGGGCACTAGTGCTGCGTCCATGCATTTCGTGAAAGTGCGGGGAGATAAAGCTAGGCCAAACGGAAGAACCCTGTGCTGGTACACCTCGCCCCCGAAGGCAAATCTCAGGAACTTCCTGTGTTGTGGAAGGATGGAAATGTGGAAGTACGCGTCCCTTCGTGACAGACCAGTCCTCGGATCTGATTTGTGACACGATCTGCTTGATAGAGAGCATCTTGAATTTTGGCTTCCCTACCTAGCGATTCAATAGGAGCAGGTCTAAAATTGGACGCAACCCCCCATCCTATTTTGGAACGATGAAATATTGGCTGTAATAGCCTGACTCCACACTGGGAGGAGGAACCCGTTCTATAGCCTCCTTTTGAAGGAGTGCTTTCACCTCTTGTTCCATAACCAGAGCCTGCTCGGGGCCCACCACTGTAGGCAGAACCCCTCTGAATCTTGGTGGACGACACCTGAATTGGATAGCATAATCCCTTTCTATTGTCTGCAGGACCCAATGAGATATTTTTGGAAGGCTTTTCCACTCTGCCAGAAATTCTACTAAGGGTACCAGTCTCTCGAGACTGGCCTCTGGTGTAACTTGAGCAGCGAACGCAGCGCCCTGTAACGGCACACCGGCAGGGAACAACTGGTCTAACCGCTCTGAAACCCTCCTCAGAGGGAGCGAGCGTCCCTTGGGAAATCGCTCGCTGGGACCGTCTGCGCCCCGGCATGCCCCTGAGGGCACCGAGGAAGAATGGGCACCGTAGAAAGAGGTGAACACCTTTCCGCCTCGGTGGGGGCCACCCTCAGTGTCCTGCGCGCCGTGGCGCCAGGACTTCTTCTTAGCGAAGCCTTCTTAGCTAATATAACTGTCCTCAGATCAGTTCTATTACTGGGAGATTTCGGCTGAGAGTGCCGCGGCTGAGCCCACTGTCCAGCAGGGGGAGCACGAGACGCGACACTCTGCTTCAGCGCCCTATATGATGAGCTCGCAGACGGCCGGGGCTGCTCCCGCTCAGCAGCCCCAGGGACATGAATTTTTAAAGGGAGAAATTTCTTAAAAGCTGTTGTTTGCTTTTCCTTCTCCTGGAATTTATCGATGACAGAATCTACAGCATCGCCAAATAAACCCAGGGGGGGGGGGGGGGGGGGGAGAGGAGTGTCTAATAGGAAAGCTTTCTTTTTCTTTTATATTTGTCTGATTTAACCACAGATGTCTTTCTGCGGCCACCAGAGCTGCCATAGATCGACCCACTAGCTTGGCCGACTCTCTGGTTGCGCGCAGGGATAAATCAGCAGCCTGACGCAGTTCGCGAACCACGTCAGCACTGACCTCCTAACTCTCACTCACGTCCCTCAGTAGGTCAGCCTGGTATGCCTGCATAATAGACATAGTATGCAGACATGACGCAGCCTGACCCGCCGCCGAATATGCTTTACCCTCAAAAACCGAAATATTTCTAAGAGGCTTGGTGGGTAATGCCGGTGCCTTAACAGATGACGCAGCCTCGAGGGAGAGAAAACTCGCAAGTGTCTCTTCCACGCGAGGCATAGCCGAATAACCATATGATTTTGCCCCCACAATATTAGAATATGTTGAAGTCTGGGGACTAAACACTCTATATGACACCGTTTTTTTTCCACGATTTCGACACCTCAGTGTGGAGATCGGGAAAAAACGGCAAGCACCGGCGTGGAGGTTGCACTCGTGACAGCAAAAATCTCTCATCTAATTTTGATTTAGAAACAGACTCCTGTCTAGTCACTGGCCATACAATGCTGAGTTTTTCTACAGCTCTTGTTAATACCTCCACTAGCTCATCACTTTCGGGAGTGTAAGGTGGCGAATCCTCCACATCTCCCTCATTTATAACTGGTGCCTCAGCCCCAGCGGAAGAAACCGCAGCGCGTGCTTCCGAACACGGGACTGAGGCACTGGATCTCACAGGTGAAGGGAGAGATAAGGCAGAGCCCGTCTCTAACCCCGCTGAGAGATCCATCTGCGATCCCCACGATACGCGTCGTCGCTCTGCCTCGGCAAGAGCGGGACCCGAACCGCGGGGAGCGCGCACCAAACCGCTCTCCTCGAAGAGCGCCCGGCGGGAGCGGAGCGTCCTTAATGGCAGACGCTCGCAATGCTCACAATCAGCTCCCTCGAGAGCTGACTTGGCATGCTGCACTCCCAAACAAACAACACAAAGAACGTGTGTATCCCCACTCGTAAAATAACGCGAGCAGGGAGGGACACACTTTCCTAAACTGCTGTTCGTTCGCCATATCTCTCTTAATATATATATATATATATATATATATATATATATATATATATATATATATATATATATAAATTGTTTGTGTGGTGCAGAGTATGTAAAGACAGACAATATTCACACAGGGACAGATTCACATACAGCGCGACTGAAGGCACAGAAAGCTGTTGCGCTTGTGTTTATGGGGTGCTTTATAGTTTCCTGGTCGATGACGTCACCCGCATATGACGTTCCATCTCTCCATTGGGCTGATTCCATACGTGCTTCATGACGCACAACGCAGGGGCGTTCCCACAGCGTTTGACGCAGCTTGAGTTCCCTTGAAAGGGAAATATAAGGAACAATACACCCAAAGTACTTATTTAATTCCATTCCAAAGATGTTTATCTATAATTTTTACTTTAATACAGATTTTTTATTATTTTTTTTATAAATATGACAACAATCAAATAACCCATATAGAGATTTTGGCCGTTCATTTACACGACAACAGCGTTTTGGGTGCCTGAAAACTTTTTGAAAAGTTTTTGAAAACGGTCTCTGTGCAAACAACAAAAATGTGAATCTCTGAAGACGATGACGTCATGCACACGCGTATTACGCGTTTAGTCTATAGTGTTTCATCGCCATCTAATGGCCCGGCAGCAGAATACAATGTTTTTAGTCGTTTTCGTGGATCTGTGTGAATGGGGATCGTTTTGACTTTGGTGTTATCTGTAAGCGGAAAACTCAAACGAAAAACATCTCCATTTTAAGCATATCATTGTCGTGTAAATGTACCCTTAGGTGTGTGCTTAAATACTGTGGTGATGAGCATGCTGATCAGGCGCAGATGATAGCGGAGTATGTGCAGGTGGTAAGCAGAATGAATACTGGGAATTGTAGTTTTGAGTTTGAGTGAGGGAGTACAGCTGTGAAGGAGGACTGGTGCACTTGTGACAATACAAATACATTTATAATATAAATATAATATAAAATGTTTACATTTGCACAGCTTTTAGAAATTCTAAAAATCATAACAAATACTTTATATTTTAGGTGCTGTCAATCTGTTCATGTTGTACGTTTCATCATATAAAAACACACAATTTTTGTTTAAACTTATGTACCAAGAGCTATGATACTAATGAGATCAGGCTAGTTTATGTGACATGTTCCTTGCCCTCAGATCAGTGGGCAAGTGGCACTATCCTGTCTGTATTGTCTACATGTTTCATATCTCTTATTACATTTACATCTGATATTATCAGACAAACAAACACAGAGAGATGTTTGTTCTCTATGATCTCTATGAATAGAATGATTTTTGTGTTAAACACTAAAACATTAATTTGAGCTTTTTATGTGCAAAATGATTTAATGGCACCAGAATGTTTGAGGATCTGACTGAGCTGTTTTCTTCCCTTAGAGCAAGATATTTAGAGTCCATCCTCTGAGCAGTGGCAGGCTGTTTAAATTGCAGCACAAACAGAACACAGCAGAGACCATGACCACATGGGTCATTTAGAAATGGAGGAAAGCTGTCACCATTTTTTGTCATATTTATAACTGCAATAATTAACTAAAGTTATTGAAATAATAGCTAACTAAAGTCAGATCCTATTCCAATGTGTTCAGTTGAACAGGCTTGAGCCAGATCTTTAGGAAAAGCCAGGTTTGTATGTGTCTGCTTGCCTGTATCAAAGTTGTATTTCAACACACATACACTGTTCATAAGCCCGTATTTAACAGAAAACAGGCTTGTGTGTGTGCTGAGAAAGTAAGAAGTATTTCCACTTACTCATCCTCTGACCTGTGCCCCATCTGACCGACCTATCCACCGGTGTTCTGCTTCTGAACATCATAAATCAGCATGAGAGTGTCTTCTCGCTCGGCTCAGAGCCGCTGCCTGTGCTTCTCGGCGGACCGTCGATTCGGTTCGTGCCGCTGCCGCCGTTGAATCACATTAGGAGGATAATGAACCATTTAATGACCTGTGTTGATTTATCAGATGCTCTGGAGAGGGCAATTTAAAAATATAACGCCATAAGTCACAGAATCATCGGCCAACGCGTCTCGCTAAGCCCTTCATGGCCTCCACGGCCTCGGTTGTCAGAGCGTTAATCAGCGTGTGTTTAGGGGATGCAGAGCAGCGGCCCACTTCTCATGCTGGGAAGTGGTCAGTTTTCCACCCCCCTTGCTCAGGCTCTGCTCTCCTTTCGGCGGTGACATATTGAGCCGTGGCAGGGTGAGGCAGGGATATTTCTAGCTTCTGCTCAGAGCACTCCTCAATGGACTGCTCATCATTAGTATGAGAGATCTGACACAGTGTGCGGCTGCACTGGGAGATTTCATATGCTCCTCAGGGCTAAGCTTACTAAATTGCCTCTGCCTGTTGTGCTTGTGGAATAAATACAGCTCTGCGAGACATATTTTTCCAAACCTAAAAGACTGTTCTGCACATACCATTTTGTCGGGACCAAAATAAGAGCATGTTGCATTTACATACACATATTTTCTGCAGACGATTTCTTACAGCAAGTCTTGAGATTATAATGGAGTGCTGAAACTGAACCTCTAATAAGAACCAATGCAACAGCATTGCAGTGATTTTACAACAGGAGGTGAGAGGTTTCTAAATTTTATTATCTGTGGTTTTGACAGTTTTATCAATATAAATCTTAAAAATTAATTTGTTAAAAAGAAATGTATGTGTTTAAAGACACACTAACTTTTATTGACAAAACAGTTGAAACTTTGGCAACGCTTTATTTGGATGGTCCCTTTTGAACACTTTGCAACTACTAACACTACCAGTCTACTAATAGTCTACTGACAATCTAATTAAAGTTATTAGACATGTAGGTGCAACATTACTTATAGGCAACAGAATGTGTTAAAGGGACCATCAAAAAGTGAAACCAAAACTTTCTTCAAAATGTCTTATTTTATGTTCCACAGAAGAAAGTCATACAGGTTTGAAAAGACACAACTTTTTTTGTTGTTCTTTGTTGTCAGAGTTTGTATAGAAATGTACCTTAACTATATATCTGATTGTGATTGAGTACTCATTTAGCCACTGAGGGATGAGGAGATATCGATCTTGAGATGTGGACTCCTTTCATGTGAAGAGCATGGGTAAACTAGAGCCTGCAGTCTGCAGTGGACTGGATGCGGTAAAGCCTTTGGTTCAACCATGTCTGGCAAGTAACAGGGTCCACCTAAGATCACAAAGCATATTTCAAATTTGATGGCAGCTACAGGACACAAGAGCAGAGACTTCCATTACTTTTTAGCTTTCTTATATTTTAGTTAAAGAAAAGAATTACTGTTTTATATAACAATGATAAATTAATAATACACTTTACAAAGGATCTAAATTATTAATTAAATCGATTATTGCCATCACATGAAGCCCTTCAACTGATTTAAAATATACAAACATTCCAATTAAACATCCTACATTGATTAAAATTCTAATTTAAGTTAATTGTAATTTAGGTTTATTCTTTTTTTTCTTCAGTTTTGCTTTGTTTGTATTGTATTACAATTTAATTTTTTAGGTACACACCACAAATACCTAAACACATCAACTCTTTACTCCCTCAATACATATTTGATATTGTCTTGATGTATCTACTTCCTCAGGTTAAGTTGAAAGACTATGATTTTAAGTGCAAATATTGATCTAGAAAATACAACAACATCTGCTAATTCTCAAAATCAATTTATTTTGTATTTCACAAAAAACATATCTATTATGTTTTGTTTTCTGCCTCACAGTAATTGCATCATGAGCGCACTGGCAATGTGTCGTTGTCTTTTAATAATCAGTGGGATCAATGCTACTAAGCCTTTTAGAATTATTCATTTTCAGGTTCAGAGCCAGGTCATGAGGTCCTATCAGAATGAACTATCTAGAGAAGGATTTGCTTATAATCCACAGGGAGTCACACGTACCAAAATCTAGTCACACATACTCTGAACCAACAACAAATGTGATTTTCAGATTTGCTTGTAAATCCATTAGGGAAATAGAAGAGCATTCAATCTGAAGATAACACTCTTACACTTTGTCCTCATGTTCTAGGGCTCAGTTTCAGTGCCCACCCTTAAAATCTGATCTGAGTTCAAATGAGGCAACCTGGCTTGCTGCTCTCTTCTCCATAATGCACATATTCCCAGCTCAGCACTTAGAGAATCAAATGTAATGCGTTTTGTTCTCCATGAGAGATAATTTTATGATATGGGGCGTGTCTATTATGGGGAAAATTAGGTGATTTTTCACATTTTTCTTTTTGCCAGTTTCCCGCTGAGAATTCCATCTTGTGCAGGAGGACAGACCATCATTCCGGAAAATAGCGCCACGAAGGCCAAACTGTGTGGGGGGTGGGGGGGGGGGGGGGGGGGGGGGGTTGTGGGAATGTAATAAGAAAATGTGGTCTAAGGTTGGTGCCTACTCTGTCCCTTGCAGCTATGGCAAATAAATAAATATTTAACCCTTTGATGCACAACATGGGTCTAAATAGACCCGACTGAGTTTTAATTTTCTATATCTTTGCAAGAAATTAATTTCATCATTCAGTATTCCAGGTATTCCTCAATTAACTTGTTTTTGAATCACAAATCCTTATTTTTATTTTTACTTTCTTACTTTTTGAATAAAAATTGTTTTTGTATCGCAACCCTTCTAATGCGCAATATGGGTCTAAAAAGACCTGTATTCATTTCCTATGTTATTTCAGTGATGGCTGAGTGTTTTCTTTGCTGAATCTTTAAAATATATGTATTTTATCATTTGTTATTCCAGGTATTCATTAAATATCTTGTTTTTGATTTCCACAAATCATTATGTTTATGTTTCCTTTCTTACTTTATAAACAAACACAGTTTTTTTTATTTCTACATCAATTTTACATACATGGGTCTAAAATGACCCTTATTCATTTCCTATATTTCAGTCATGGCTGAGTGTTTCTTTGCTGAATCTTAAAAATATATGCATTTTATCATTTGTTATTCCAGATATTCTTTAAATATTGATATTTATGTTTCCTTTCTTACTTTATATACAAACACAGTTTTTGTATTTCTACATCAATTTTACATACATGGGTCAAAAATGACCCATATAGAAACCTTTGATATTTGCACATATTTGCAAGTAGGAACATATTTACTGCATAAATACTATTACTATAGTATTACATAATACTATTCACCTGCCACACATTTCACAACTGTCACAGTGTTGGGTTGTGTTTCCCCGGGTGTCCACTAGAGGTCTCTTTCCCTTACTGTCACCATTCATTCTGGAACTGCATTTACCATGATCCTTTGTCTGTTCTCATCACTCATCATTGCACGCAGCTGTTTCTCATTACATTGTTAAGTTCTGTGTATAAATACCCTGTCTGTGTCAGTCCATGTCACCAAGTCGTTGTTATTCGTCACACCAATTTGGAGGTCTGTGTTCTTGCCTGTTATTGTTTGGATTCTTGTTTATGGATTGCCTTTTGGTTTTGACCCCTGCCTGGACTGGTTTTATGATTTTGGATTACCCGAATAAACTGCTATTGGATCTACCCCTGTTTCCTGTGTGTGGTATCGTGACAGAACGACTCCGTCACGATGAATAGATCCAGCAGTTCGGGATTCCATAACCCTTCTCCTGTGTATTGGGAAGGAAGGGGACCACAGAGAGGAGGTTCGCAGGTCGGGGAGGAAGCGCCTCGACTAAACATTTTTCAATGTTTTGGCTTATGGGCCCAGCAGACTGAGGAAGCAGCGGCGGCTAAGGCTTCAGTGAACTCGTCCATCAGAGATGGTGAGTCGTTTCTGGGGACTCGTCTGGCAAAGTCTTCCGGAACTCGGGGAGGTTGCAGGGGAGGAGGTGGTCGACAAATTCCACGACACCATCCTCCGCCTTGCCATTCTTCTGATCCGGAGCCGCCGGACTGGTCCAGTACAAGATTCTCACCGCTGGTTCCACCCCGCACAAAGTCATCATCGCGGGGCTCATCTACCACAAGGTCCTCACCACTGGTCCCGTCCAACACAAGATCCTCGCCGCTGGTTCCGCCCAGCACAAGATCTTCGCCGCTGGTCCCGTCCATCATAAAGCCCTCGCCACTGGTTTCGTCCAGCCCAAGGTCCTCCTCACCACTGGTCCTGTCCAGTCCAAAGTCCTCGCCCCTGGTCCCGTCTAGTACTGAGGCTGCACCTCGCCATCAAGGACGGAGGAGGAGGAGAAGGGCCTCGTACCTCCCCAACAACCCGGTGGTCCCGAGTCCGGTGGTCTCAGTTCCGGTGGTCCCAGTGCCGCTTGTCCCGAGTCCAGTGGTCCCGAGTCAAGTGTCTGCTGTTCCTGAGCCGGAGCCAGTGTCTGCTGTTCCAGAGCCAGAGCCAGTGCCTGTTCCAGAGCCGGAGCCTGTGTCTGTTCTACCTGAGCTGGAGCCAGAGCCAGTTCCTGTTCCAGAGCCGGAGCCTGTGTCTGCTGTACCTGAGCCAGAGCCTGAACCAGTGTTTGTTTCTGTGGTTGTGTCTGTTCTTGTGGCTGTTACAGTTTTGGTGTCTGTTACTGAGCAGGTGTCTGTTCCTGAGCCGGTGTCTGTTCCTGAGCCGGTGTCTGTTCCTGAGCCGGTGTCTGTTCCTGAGCCGGTGTCTGTTCCTGAGCCGGTGTCTGTTCCTGAGCCGGTGTCTGTTCCTGAGCCGGAACCAGTGTCTGTTCCTGAGCCGGAGCCAGTGTCTGTTCCTGAGCCGGAGCCAGTGTCTGTTCCTGAGCCGGAGCCAGTGTCTGTTCCTGAGCCGGAGCCAGTGTCTGTTCCTGAGCCGGAGCCAGTGTCTGTTCCTGAGCCGGAGCCAGTGTCTGTTCCTGAGCCGGAGCCAGTGTCTGTTCCTGAGCCGGAGCCAGTGTCTGTTCCTGAGCCGGAGCCAGTGTCTGTTCCTGAGCCGGAGCCAGTGTCTGTTCCTGAGCCGGAGCCAGTGTCTGTTCCTGAGCCGGAGCCAGTGTCTGTTCCTGAGCCGGAGCCAGTGTCTGTTCCTGAGCCGGAGCCAGTGTCTGTTCCTGAGCCGGAGCCAGTGTCTGTTCCTGTGACTGTTACAGTTCTTGTGTCTGTTCCTGAGCCGGAGCCAGTGTCTGTTCCTGAGCCGGAGCCAGTGTCTGTTCCTGAGCCGGAGCCAGTGTCTGTTCCTGAGCCGGAGCCAGTGTCTGTTCCTGAGCCGGAGCCAGTGTCTGTTCCTGAGCCGGAGCCAGTGTCTGTTCCTGAGCCGGAGCCAGTGTCTGTTCCTGAGCCGGAGCCAGTGTCTGTTCCTGAGCCGGAGCCAGTGTCTGTTCCTGAGCCGTGGCCGCCCGAGTGGTCGTCTTCGCCCTGGTCCTCACCGCCATGGCCACCCGAGGGGTCTGCACCGCCCTGGTCGCCCGAGTGGTCGTCTTCGCCCTGGTCGTCACCGCCCTGGCCGCCCGAGGGGTCTTCACCGCCCTGGCCGCCCGAGGGGTCTTCACCGCCTTGGCCGCCCGAGGGGTCTTCACCGCCTTGGCCGCCCGAGGGGTCTTCACCGCCCTGGCCGCCCGATGGGTCGTCTGCTTCGCCCTGGCCGCCCGATGGGTCGTCTGCTTCGCCCTGGCCGCCCGATGGACTATCTGCTTTGCCCAGGCCGCCCGATGGGTCGTCTGCTTCGCCCTGGCCGCCCGATGGACTGTCTGCTTCGCCCAGGATGCCCGATGGGTCGTCTGCTTCGCCCAGGCCGCCCGATGGACTGTCTGCTTCGCCCTGGCCGCCCGATGGACTGTCTGCTTCGCCCTGGCCGCCCGATGGACTGTCTGCTTCGCCCTGGCCGCCCGATGGACTGTCTGCTTCGCCCTGGCCGCCGGCTAAACCATTACTCCCTGTCTCTGTTTCATTTCATGGACCTGGCCCCCCATCCCTCCCCCTGATCCTCCACCGTTCCACCACCCTCCTGGACTCTTGTTTTGTTTGTTTTTTGTGGGTCTTGGAGCGTCTGGTAGCCGCTCCGTAGAGGGGGGGTTATGTCACAGTGTTGGGTTGTGTTTCCCCGGGTGTCCACTAGAGGTCTCTTTCCCTTACTGTCACCATTCATTCTGGAACTGCATTTCCCATGATCCTTTGTCTGTTCTCATCACTCATCATTGCACGCAGCTGTTTCTAATTACATTGTTAAGTTCTGTGTATAAATACCCTGTCTGTGTCAGTCCATGTCACCGAGTCGTTGTTATTCGTCACACCAATTTGGAGGTCTGTGTTCTTGCCTGTTATTGTTTGGATTCTTGTTTATGGATTGCCTTTTGGTTTTGACCCCTGCCTGGACTGGTTTTATGATTTTGGATTACCCGAATAAACTGCTATTGGATCTACCCCTGTTTCCTGTGTGTGGTATCGTGACAACAACTTAACACAGCTGCTTTTGTATATTTGATGCAAGTCTTATTTTATTTTAACCACATAAAATATTTGATATTTTGTAAAAGACAACTGGACATAATATTTGAATATTAGCCTATGGTTACCTTGACCATGAAATCCTAGTGAGAAAAACATATCCAATACTATTAGCTAGATAGCTGTTGACATTCTATTCTAGCTAGCTAATGTTAGCTACACTAAAAAAAGATGGGTTTTTAAAGGGGAACTCAGCAACTCTAGCTATTTCTTCCCTGATTTTCACTTTTGTTGTTGCATGTTTTCTCAACGAGCTCCCCCTACAGCTGTGGGACGTATATTTCACAACAATGTTGTAAAAAAACTCACTTCCGGCACCCTCCTCCCCCTTTCTACCGCTGCTCATGTGCATTTGTTATTATCGGAGCCGGCCAACTTTATCGTGTGGAGCTATGTCTACCGAGGTGGGAACAGTGGACAGTGTCTGTTCCTGAGCCGGAGCCAGTGTCTGTTCCTGAGCCGGAGCCAGTGTCTGTTCCTGAGCCGGAGCCAGTGTCTGTTCCTGAGCCGGAGCCAGTGTCTGTTCCTGAGCCGGAGCCAGTGTCTGTTCCTGAGCCGGAGCCAGTGTCTGTTCCTGAGCCGGAGCCAGTGTCTGTTCCTGAGCCGGAGCCAGTGTCTGTTCCTGAGCCGGAGCCAGTGTCTGTTCCTGAGCCGGAGCCAGTGTCTGTTCCTGTGACTGTTACAGTTCTTGTGTCTGTTCCTGAGCCGGAGCCAGTGTCTGTTCCTGAGCCGGAGCCAGTGTCTGTTCCTGAGCCGGAGCCAGTGTCTGTTCCTGAGCCGGAGCCAGTGTCTGTTCCTGAGCCGGAGCCAGTGTCTGTTCATGAGCCGGAGCCAGTGTCTGTTCCTGAGCCGGAGCCAGTGTCTGTTCCTGAGCCGGAGCCAGTGTCTGTTCCTGAGCCGGAGCCAGTGTCTGTTCCTGAGCCGTGGCCGCCCGAGTGGTCGTCTTCGCCCTGGTCCTCACCGCCATGGCCACCCGAGGGGTCTGCACCGCCCTGGTCGCCCGAGTGGTCGTCTTCGCCCTGGTCGTCACCGCCCTGGCCGCCCGAGGTGTCTTCACCGCCCTGGCCGCCCGAGGTGTCTTCACCGCCCTGGCCGCCCGAGGGGTCTTCACCGCCTTGGCCGCCCGAGGGGTCTTCACCGCCCTGGCCGCCCGATGGGTCGTCTGCTTCGCCCTGGCCGCCCGATGGGTCGTCTGCTTCGCCCTGGCCGCCCGATGGACTATCTGCTTTGCCCAGGCCGCCCGATGGGTCGTCTGCTTCGCCCTGGCCGCCCGATGGACTGTCTGCTTCGCCCAGGATGCCCGATGGGTCGTCTGCTTCGCCCAGGCCGCCCGATGGACTGTCTGCTTCGCCCTGGCCGCCCGATGGACTGTCTGCTTCGCCCTGGCCGCCCGATGGACTGTCTGCTTCGCCCTGGCCGCCGGCTAAACCATTACTCCCTGTCTCTGTTTCATTTCATGGACCTGGCCCCCCATCCCTCCCCCTGATCCTCCACCGTTCCACCACCCTCCTGGACTCTTGTTTTGTTTGTTTTTTGTGGGTCTTGGAGCGTCTGGTAGCCGCTCCGTAGAGGGGGGGTTATGTCACAGTGTTGGGTTGTGTTTCCCCGGGTGTCCACTAGAGGTCTCTTTCCCTTACTGTCACCATTCATTCTGGAACTGCATTTCCCATGATCCTTTGTCTGTTCTCATCACTCATCATTGCACGCAGCTGTTTCTAATTACATTGTTAAGTTCTGTGTATAAATACCCTGTCTGTGTCAGTCCATGTCACCGAGTCGTTGTTATTCGTCACACCAATTTGGAGGTCTGTGTTCTTGCCTGTTATTGTTTGGATTCTTGTTTATGGATTGCCTTTTGGTTTTCACCCCTGCCTGGACTGGTTTTATGATTTTGGATTACCCGAATAAACTGCTATTGGATCTACCCCTGTTTCCTGTGTGTGGTATCGTGACAACAACTTAACACAGCTGCTTTTGTATATTTGATGCAAGTCTTATTTTATTTTAACCACATAAAATATTTGATATTTTGTAAAAGACAACTGGACATAATATTTGAATATTAGCCTATGGTTACCTTGACCATGAAATCCTAGTGAGAAAAACATATCCAATACTATTAGCTAGATAGCTGTTGACATTCTATTCTAGCTAGCTAATGTTAGCTACACTAAAAAAAGATGGGTTTTTAAAGGGGAACTCAGCAACTCTAGCTATTTCTTCCCTGATTTTCACTTTTGTTGTTGCATGTTTTCTCAACGAGCTCCCCCTACAGCTGTGGGACGTATATTTCACAACAATGTTGTAAAAAAACTCACTTCCGGCACCCTCCTCCCCCTTTCTACCGCTGCTCATGTGCATTTGTTATTATCGGAGCCGGCCAACTTTATCGTGTGGAGCTATGTCTACCGAGGTGGGTAATACATCATACACATTGAGGGCGGCGTGTGTGTTTATGTCGAATTGCCATAAAGCAGTTTGTGTTTCTCGATCGTTCTCGCTTCGTTGGGAACGTTGGGGGGAGCAGGGAAAGTCACCATTTTCACCAGAACAGGTTATTAAACCCTCCAAATGATTTCTAAACGGTTTTAATAAGTTGAAATAGTTGCCGAATGCCCCTTTAATGATTATTTACATGTAATAGGTCTAAAAGTTCTATTAAGAACCGTATAGTCTTGAATAAGCCTTCAAATGGTTCGATGTGTTAAGAGTTTAGGGTCCTTTTATTTCACGCCTTTTTGATTTTAAAATCTGTAACTGTCAAAGCCACCTGAAATAACATAGGAAATGAATACGGTCATTTTAGACCCGTGTATGTAAAATTGATGTAGAAATACAAAAACTGTGTTTGTTTATAAAGTAAGAAAGGAAACATAAACATAATGATTTGTGGAAATCAAAAACAAAGATATTTAATGAATACCTGGAATAACAAATGATAAAATACATATATTTTAAAGATTCAGCAAAGAAACACTCAGCCATGATTGAAATAACATAGGAAATGAATACGGGTCATTTTAGACCCGTGTATGTAAAATTGATGTAGAAATACAAAAACTGTGTTTGTTTATAAAGTAAGAAAGGAAACATAATGATTTGTGGAAATCAAAAACAAGATATTTAATCAATACCTGGAATAACAAATGATAAAATACATATATTTTAAAGATTCAGCAAAGAAACATTCAGCCATGACTGAAATAATATAGGAAATGAATACGGCTCTTTTTAGACCCGTGTTGCGCATTAGAAGGGGTATCCATAGCTTGCGCATCAAAGGGTTAAGCATCATGCACAATATATGATGAATCATTTATATTAATTAGCTAAAAGTGACTCAGCCAATTAGTCTATAGAAGCATTCAGTGCTTGAAGTGAAAAGAAAAAAAAAGAAGGTATACTCTCCTTGTTAGGACTGAACTCTGTTTTTTAAATAAATAAATAAATAGTCTTTTCATTTTTTCACAACATCTGTTTATTTAAAAATAACAAAGCCAGGGGTTTATGATTAAAGGTCCACAGGTAATGAAGCAGGGTTGGTCACTCACTGCATGTTCCTAATGGACTCCCTTTACATTGATGTCAAAGAGGATGGAGCTCAAGTGCTTCCACTAGAGCTCGCTCTGTTTGTCGTGATTCACGAGATTCATGTGAACAAAACGTTTTTGACTTGGTGCACAGTGGGTAATGAAGTTCAGAGCATTCAACAATTCACCACCTCCTACACTTACATTCTTGGTGAATCTACATTACCTAGTGTCCAGGTCGTAGTGAATGTAGAGTCATACATTCAACTCATCCATAAGAAATTTCTTAAAGGGGTGGTAAAACGCATTTTTTCGAAGGCTTGATTGTGTTTGTGGGGTGCACTGTAACATGTGTTCATGCTTCGTTTTTTAAAAATTGCATTATTTTTCATATATTTTACCTTTATTCTACACTGCTCTGCCCCTCCTTGTAAAAACGGTCTGATGGTTTCCTGGTTCTATGAAGACAGTCCCTCAAAAATACGCAATGGGCTCAGATTGGTTAGTTGGCCCAGTGTGTTGTGATTCGCTACCTGTCTAGTGCACGTTTTCCAGAAACGTCACACCCCGTACCTTTACCGGTACTTTGTGCTTTGGTGTATTATAAACAATGGCGTCAATAAAACCAATCAGACCCGGGGAAACGTTAGTGAAGATGACTGAGCAGAACCTGTTCAAGAACAGCTGTTAAACGACGTTTCAGAAAGGTTTGTTTTTTGTTGTTCACTCATTACTTTTTAGATACGCTGTTATTTAATTGTACTAATTATTATAGAATTACAAAAAATAAGCTTCATAAACAAGAATTTCATTCAAAACTTTCATTTCTAACAGATTATACGACAGTCCTCAAAGGGATTTTTTTGAGTGAAGACTGTGGATCTATAGTGATCGTTTCTGACTGTATGCCACCGTTACTTTTGTATTTTTAGAACGATTGTAGACAAATATCTGTCGACAGAACTATTAACCCAACATGAACACTAAACATCGGCTGCCAAATCAAACACAGAACCATGTTTAGCATGCCTGTAGATAAACAAGCATGTAGATAATCATAAAAGCTCTAATCAAAGAATAATTTACACTAATTCCAAGTTCACTGTTGAGATTTAAAAAAAAGTTTGTAACGTTTGTCGGATAACGTTAAGTATGAATAAGCATTTAACAAACCAGCAGAGCCAAACATCGTTGTCATTTGTTTACTTCCTTGCTACAATGTACAATTAACAATACGAACTATTACCGGAAAACACAACAACGAAAAATAAATCATACTTACAGGTTTTGGCCCTTAAACAAAAGCTTCTGTTTTTAAAGTTGGAACTGCTCCATCTTTCAGAACAAGCCGTTGTGCGAATCATGCATTGAACTCGCGAAGGTTGTGAAAGCTTTCCTCCGTGTGCAGCACAGAGAGCGAGATTTGGGTCATGATTATGAGGGACCGAGTTAAAAATTAATTTTAACCATTGATCCCTAACTCACTCGTCCCTAGGAAGGCTGAACAAAGTGGACCTGCAACTGGGATCAAAATAACAGCAGCGTTTCGACGGCATTAAGACAAATCATCTCCAAAACAGCAATATAAAATGGTCTCGCCCCGCTTAAGTATTCTCGGAGGAGGGGTTTATGTAAATAATGGGATTTGCTGACATCAGCAAACCCTATAGAGGAATGTCTTGTAGTCCAAAACCGGTCGTTTGCTGTAGTCCTTAGTAATTTAATTTTTTTAAAGCAAATATCTCTCTTTGCTTTGAACTTTGAGCGCTGTAACTTTGCAGATGTTGTTTATGCTCAAACAGCAACATTACACACTAGCTAAAGTTAGAAAAGTGAAATCCTGTTTTACCACCCCTTTAAGACTCCAAGGACATGGAAATGTGCTGTTATGTTGACATTTAGACCAAAAACAAAATCGTATGATAGTGCTTTTATATACAACATTTCAATTAGAAATAAAATAATGTTGAGAGAATTATATTTTAGACACAATATTGCTAGTTATTTTTCCAAACAAACAAATAAAACCAAAATCAGAATTCTTTTCTGGGGAACGGTACACTGTAAAAAGGTTGCTGTAAATTTTACAGTAACTTACTGGCAGCTGGATGCCAGTAAGTTACTGTAAAAGTGTTTACAGTATCACTACTGTAATTTCTTTTACAGTAATACAATCGTATACTGTATTAATATTTACAGTATGAGTACTGTATTTTTCATTTACAGTACAAGTACTGTATTTTTCATTTACAGTACAAGTACCATATTTTAATTCACAGTAATAATACTGTATATTGTATTCATGAGTACTGTATTTTTATTTACAGTATTATATCAATCTTAAGTTTACCAAGCGACGAGAATACTTTTTGAGTGCAAAAAAACAAACAAAAATAACGACTTCATTCAAGTATTCATTTCCACCTCTGTCGGCCTCGAGATTTCACTTAGTATAATTTCGTAATGCTTCTGGTTGAACGTCACACGCATCACACACATGACCAGCGTCGGCCAATAGTGAGCCTACGTGTGACGTACAACACAGAAGCGCTGCGCTGTTATACTAAGTGAAATCTCGTTGCTTGATAAACTTAAGATTAAGCCACTGTAGTCACTTGGACTATTTTAACGATGTCTTTAATGACTTTTCGGGGCTGTCAAGTTTCAATCCCTTAGAAGCCTACGGAGGAGTGATCCAGCTCTCAGATTTAATCACAAATATCTTAATTTGTGTTCCGAAGATGAACGAAAGTCTTACGGGGTTGGAAAAACTTGAGGGAGAGTAATTACTGACTGTTTTTTTTTTACCCCCCAAAAATTCATAAACTGAAATGCATGAGTTCTCATGAACATTTGTCATTTAAATATGCTGTTTAATTGTTGAACTGTTTCATTGTTTAACATTAACTTTAAAAATTACATTTTACAAATGTGTTTGAATTCATCTTGTCAAACCTTAAAAACATGTTTTTGTATTGTTGTCGTCAGTCGTGTTTAATTTCAATCATTTTGCCAATCGAAGTCCACAAGCTCTCTGATGAACGATGCTACAAGGGGATTCAGGCTAGCGATTTTCCTCTGGACTCTTTTTCCAGATATCCGGCTTATCTGTGATTTTGATTGGCATTTGGTGCCATCAGGGTTTATTCTCAGAATGAACCTGCAAGCACAAGAAAAAACATTCAAACCACTGCTTTCCTAACAGTCATAACATGGTGTTGTATGCACTTTGATGTTAATGAAAGCAATATATTTTATGTACTATATAAATAAATAATTCATAGTACAGTGTAGACAGATTATACACTGATTAGACAGATTATAATGGAATTTTGTGAGATTGCAATTAAAACGAGGGACACATTTTTAGTGATTATAAAGGGACAGCTCTTTGCATACTTTCTGCCATATCAAATCAAACATCCAGAAGCCTATGCTTGATTTTCTGTTAAAATTAACAGTGGTTTGTGAATGTAGATAATTTATCAGGAACGTTGCTGGGATGTGTCTTTAGGCCACTGGTTCTCAAACATTTTAGATTGGCCTACCCCCTGAGGCTTTTAACATCCTTCATTTATAAAATAAATAATGCTTTAAATAAAAAAAAAATTAAATAGTTCAATAGAGAAATATGCAATGATGGTTAAAAACTATGATTTTAAATATTAAATTAAAACCGCCAGTAGGTGTCAGCAAGTCACTGTCTTTATGAGTGAGTCATCGAGTCATTCATTCATTCAGTAACAAAGCAAGTGGTTGTAATTATGAATGAATCATTAATGAATCATTAAATCATTGACTCTCATTATTTATTCAAAGCCACAGATTCAATCACAAACACTTATGTGAGCTATTTTTTGTGCTAAATCCCCACTTTTACAAACTGGTACATTGTCGAGAACGGCAGTATAGCACGATTTGCCAACTCAGTGATACCAATACTGCTACTGATGTCTTAAACTATTATTAATTTTCAATTTTAAACATTAATTATCGCCATGCAACACTACATTATAATTGAAAGCTATATATTTTAACATTTATTAGGCTCCAAAAAATATAACAACTATTAACAACTATTAATTTTAGTGAACTTAAACCAATCATCACATAAGGCCATAATAAATGTCCTATTAAGCGCAACAAGCCATGAAAAAGAGGCAGCTTTACCTGTACTCACTGGGAATGAAGCACGGGAATTAAATCATGCGCAACCCGCCCGCAATTCAATGCCGAAAACTTACGATTTGTATGTTTAACATTAATTTATGTGCGTAATTTGTTGTTATTAGAGACATCCGAGATTGATGATACATCATGGCACCCCGGTTGGGAAACGCTGCTCTACATCATTGTTAGTCAATATCATAATGCTTTTAAATTAATTTATGATTACCTCTGAATGAACTCCAGGGTATTCATTGCCTCTCCCTGGTACTGTACATTGAATACGTAGTAGCAGCTAAACAAGATAGCTAATGCAGATTGAAAATCTGTTAGCTCTTGTGGCCCTATGATGACTTTGCCCTCCATTGTCAGCATCCCTTTTTTAGCAGTGAAAACAGAATTTCCTGTAATAGACAACATCATTGCAGCTTTTTTTTAGTAAGGGTAGGGAAAAATCTATTGTTAACAAATAATGATTCTTGAGGCAATTTTTTTTCTAATTGTCACCATAAAAAAATACATATTTAAATGCTTTAAAATTAAAAATGTCTTTCTTCCACAGTACCAGTCTGTATGGTGTGTTCAATTTAGTAGTGATTGCCCTTATTTTATATGGAACTTTTCACACAGAACATTTTTCATTTCATTTCTTTTCCATTGGATTTGTGAGAAAGCATGTGCTAGAGAAAGACATATTTGACCACTGCACTCACGTTCTTTGCAGTGTCTCACATCCATGTGTCAAATTTAATTAAATTATTTCATTTTATATTGATCAAAGGTGACAGTAAAAACAATGTTATAAAATATTTCTATTTCAAATGCATACTGTTCTTTTGAATCTTAAAAAAAAACATCACTTTCTCAACGCAAATAAAAAAGCAGCATAACTGTTTTCAACATTGATAATAATCAGAAATGTTTCTTAAGCAGCATGTCATCATATTACAAAGATTTCTGAAGGATCAAATGACACTGAAGACTGGAGTAATGATAACAGGAATACATTACATTTAACAATATATTTAAATAGAAAAAAGTTAATAAGATCAAATAATTGCAGTCCAAAAACTTTAGGATAAGAACTTGTGATGTACAGTCAGGTTGGATTGGCTGCTGCCTATAATAATTAAAGATAATTTACCACTTTATTTACAAAATATTAATCTCCAATGTGCGATCACAAGTGCACCGCTAAAAGCATGCATGTTGTGTTGATGCAAGAGCAGATGTTCAGCCAGCTCTCGTGTGTCCGTCTGCTGGTAGATGTTGGCCAACTTTAATCTCAGCCATAGCATCAATTAAAAAAAGCATTTAAATAGACTTACCAAGTGCAATCAGTCTTGGGGTACTGGGCAGAGAGAGGCTTCCCTCTACATCTGCTGGAGTTGCAGTGACCTAAAAGTAGAGCAATTAACATAAGGTTGGGATATTATGATACAACCCCTTGACCAGCACAAGTATGTCTGCCTATCTTGCAAAATAGAAGTTTAATGAAAAATGATGAAGAAAATCAAATTGTACCTCAAATGTATGACATATAAATACAGAAACAGTAATAGTCTTTTAGAAATTTCTTAGAATGTTTAAGAAACTATGACATTAATTACAATCAGTATTCTCTAGAATCAGCCGTTCAAATCACATTAATACTTACATCAGCAAGAAGAAAGAAGGCATCTTCCTTCTCTCTGAAGCCATTGTGGTAATTATAGATGCAACACCATAGTCGACATCTCCTTTACCAGCTTGGTCGATGTCTTTCGGACTGTCCTGACATCCTTTTTCCACCTTGAAAGTTGACTTTCAAAAAAATGAAGCACCTTTTTTCCTTTTCTGCTAAGAGATTCTCTGAGCCTAGTGTTAACATCAATCCCAGTCAGAGTGTTGAAATGGGCACACAGAAATCTCTTCATGAACAGGAATGGCCACTGGTCTTTGAGTTCATCAATGCTGGGTGGGGGGTTGTTATTGATGGCATAGCGCTGAGAAGCATGTTAACTTCATCCATTTTTCCACCTGGCCATGCTCTGCTGCTCGGGGTCCCTCTTGAGAAAACAACTTAACCATTTCCTTTCTTTTTTCCTCCACTGATTCTGGAGTCTCATCTTCAGGGAGGTCATCTGGGTGCCAATTGATGCAGCCATAGCTATCAGTTTTTGCACATTTGGATGAGGGGCTCTCACTGCTGGCTATAGACGCGTTGTCGTTGATACGTTTTGGTTTTCTAACTCTCACCAGTGTGTTGTCACGATTGACATGTTCAACCCTTGTTTTTATCTGATTTAGCAAAGATCCATAACCACAGCCAATCTGCTCTCCTTCCATTGTTACATCTGCAAAGCTTTTTGGATATTTTTCCATGATTCTTCTTGCAATTTCTGAACACTGGCTTCTAGTAGGGTTCAAGCATACCTTTCGAATTGATTCTACAATACTTCTCACCATAACTAAAAGCTCCTGCTTCCTGGGTCGCTTGCCTTTTGCAACACATTTTCGCAAATTTGGTGGCATCTTCTCCCACGGTACTTCATATGATAAGACCCAGTCAGAGACTTGAACAGGGACATGGGTTGCTTGGGCTGAAGTTGAAGAGCCTTCTGGACAGATAGCTGGCCAGATGTTTAGTCTTCATGGCCTGTGTGATGAATTAAAACATCTATATTGTATTATTGGAGGTATTGTTTGAGCCAAGTTGTAAAATACATTCATGAAAAACAAGATAAAAAAACCAAAGGCTATAAACTAGAAAGGCTATTAATAATCTTTCATTGCGCAAAAGTACTATGATATGAAAGGTCAATACAGTGCGGCACAAAGCGATTCCGAGTGCAGAATGATGCACTTGAGTTGCAGCGCGTCGAGTCAGCATTGAAAACTTCAAAGCACTAAGGAAAGACATATTGATGCATAGTGTATAATACAATATCTATCTTGCAATAGTTTATTCAGCCTTTTCTTTTAACAGTTTTAAATTTCAGTTACTGTGCACATGAAAAACAATAATAGCTCTCTACTCGATTGTTGTGAATGTGATCTAACAGACACCCGGGAGAAAGTAACATGATTAAGGTACAGCAATACAGTCCAGCAATATAAAGTTGTTTAGACCTTTATCTACAGATTAAGTATAATAATATTAACATTGAATAATCTTTGAGTGTCATCGTGTTGACTGTCGTAACCGAACGCGACGTGACGCGCTGTTTGAATGCTGAGTGGATAATGACTGACAGCTGCAGCGGAGGGAAAAGTTTACGTGAACTTGAATTAAACAACTTGAATATTCATTTCTACCTCACATTAATCTATAGAATGGCTTCTGAAGACTTATAATATAATGCACGAAAACTTTATGGTGCTTTACAATAGAGGTCGACCGATAGTGGATTTTACCGATACCGATATTTAGGTTTGACCGTACATGCCGATAACCGATTATTCAACCGATATTTTTTAAAATGGATACTGGATTAAAAAGAAACATAACACTCCAAGAAAAACAGTGCTGAACTGAAATATGCTAAATGAAATAAATATATAAATATGAATATATTAAAATGAGAAGTTGTACAGAACGAACTCTACAGACAATAATTTAAACATTTAAATATTACAGGTCAAATATGTGGTGTTGTTTTTTTTTTAGCTATAACCTAGAAACATAGCCTATGTAAATTTCATAGGTAACACTTTGCAAGTCCCATTTGTTAACAATGATGTAGCCTATTAGCTAGCTTTTTTCTTAGATGTACCGATGTACCTAATACAAATTAATAAAACATCTCCAGTTAACTAGCAGAGCATTCATTTAGTTCGCTATTAAATAAGAGATCTAGCGCTTAAATCTGTTGTTTTTGAAATCAAGCTGAGCGCTCGTTGCCGCTGCGATCAGTGTCATGGATACAGTGTTCTATTGTGGCTCGCGCAGTCTTCACTCGGACAGGCGCTTCAATCTAACACTGTTGCAGAACTCAATTCATTCTGGTGAAATCACAAAATAAAATGCTTGATATAACTGTAACCACTGATGAACATATTCGGTTTTGATGAGAGAGAGAGAGAAAAAAACTATACGAGTGCGGATTAGAACCCGTAACTTCTGACACCCTTGGCAAAAGATCTACCATTAGACCATTTAAGAACTTGAGCAAAACTAGTGGATCGATGCATTTATTTTTCGGGTTGAACAGAGAGGCTGCACAGTTTGACCAGCGGGCAGCAGCCGCACACCAGGCCGCCGGATGGTGTTGCTGAGAACTTGCAATGTATAACTATTATCAGACCGGCCCTCGAAACACTACCGGCCCACCGGGAAAAGTCCCGACTCTCCCGATTGCCACTCCGCCTCTGCACGCCATTACAAATTGAAAAAAAAAAAAAAAAAAAAAAAATATATATATATATATATATATATATGAATCATATATATGAATCAATTTTTGGAATTCTATGAATCGATTTTGAATCGGTAAAGCTTGAATCGTGATACAAATGTGAATCGATTTTTTTGCAAACCTCTAGTAAATACATTTTTTTTTTTAAAATATAAAATGTTTAAAGCTGGCTAGATCAAACATTTTTTATATTAATAATGGATGATATAACTACTTTTGATAAATAAAATACACACCTTTTTATATTTATGTTTGTTTTGTCTTGTCAAATTCAACACGTGCAATATATATATATATATATATATATATATATATATATATATATATATATATATATATATAATACATAAAATACATAAATATATGTTTTTACTATTTTTTCCAATAGGTGAATGTGATAATATCATAAATAATAATAATAAAATATTTCAGGATCCAACCTATTGCAAACAAACTATACACAAATATACACTAATAGACGACATGAATAATTGAACATATATCAGCAAATCGATATAGAAAAAATATGAAATTAGTGTATACAAAAAGTCCAACCCATTGCAAACAAACTATGTACAAATGTACTCTATATGCACAAACAGAACCACCTCTTTTTTTCATACTAAGGTATCAGATGCAAATCTTAAAGCTTCTACAAGACATGTCAGACACTGTAAGTCACTTAAGTTAACACCTTACTAAATTGACTGTAAAAGAGAGAATGTCATCTGAATGGGCTTTCTAGTCTTCAAGAGTGAAGACAGAGGAAACAACATTCAGCTTTTTTTGTAATGACAGTGGCACAATAATACATCCAAATTTGGGAGTAGCACAGACAAAACACCATCAAGATATGGTTACTAGAATACCTATCATTCAATATAGGAAACAAAATCAATTAAAAATATGCAAAAAGGTATGCATAGTGGACCTTGTACATTGAGGAAATGGCATCAGCTTTTAAAGTGTCCTTTTTTTTAACCTGAATATTGATGTATATGCCAGGGTCCAACCCACTGCAAACAAACTTTGTACAAATATACCCTATTTATGGCACAAAAAGAACCGCCAGGCGCGGACCTCCGTTTTTCCACACCAAGGTGTCAGAAGCAAACCTTAAAACTTCCACAAAAAAAAAAAACCCACGCAGACTGGATGTGAGTCAGACTAAAGTTAATACAGCACTTTTAAATTGACTATAAAAGGGAGAAAAAAATAACCTTCCTGACAGATTTGACGTATTGTTAACATTAATGATTATGAACTATTAGGAAAAAAAATCTATTGTTTCTAGTATTTAAATAGGTACAACGCTCAATGTTGTCCAATATTATAAATGTAGGAATTATGCATTGTAAACAAGGGGCACCACTAGTATTTCTTACCTCTGTTATTGAAGTGGTGTATGAGTCTTCGGGCAGCAATGAGAGGAACAATATATTTTATGTCTTCTAAGGTAACAAACTGGAGATCACAGCCCATCTGCACACCAATACCAGTCAAATGTGTCATGAGATTGTTAAAATCATTCTCCTGAAGCATGGGTAGCACCTTCCTGATGACGTCCTCCACCGAGTCCATATCTTTTCATTTACCTTAGACAGACAGAATGATGCAAAGGCACAAGATTAACATCAAATATTTTGTACAAAGACAGTGGGTACTATAGTAGGTCCTCAGCCAGGTCCTCCACACTGACACATAGGAAATATCTGAGTCAACAAGACAGTGCACACCTAGGTCAACCAAAGGCACAGATTGGTATTTTTCAATGACAAAATAAACATCTGATGAGTTGTTCAATATCAGTGCAATTTTTCCAACGGTGTATCCCATGTCACTGTCCTCCATAACTACAATCATTGATTTCTGGTATTTGGTGCCCTTGTAAGTAACAACTGGTGTCACTAATGTGGCCTCGTGAATGCCTCTCAACCTAACAGCTTCCTGGATGCCAAGGTTATACAGTTGGCTACCAAATTCATTAGCTTGCTGCATTTGAAGTCTTGGTGTGAAGAGACTGCCAGCCTGAAGATAGGCTTGCAGAAACTGGTGTCTCTCTGCCAAAGTACTGTTCAGATTTTTGAAGTTATGCAGCTTTCTTGCACACTGCTTGAAAAATGTGTGCTTGCTTTCGAAACTCAAAGTCCACAACCGAATTAGTGGGACAAAATGAAGTATGAGTTCTGGATAGTGCAGTAAGAAATGGTGCTTTGGTTTCAGTGAAATAGTTGGAAACAGTGAGAATCTAGAATCAATATACAGCTCAATGAGAGCTTTCAAATATGCTACCTGGTTAGCATGTATTTTGGGAGCTGTCACCATATTAACTATTTCTCGAAGCAGCAGGCACAACTGCCAAATCTCATCCTCCAGTGGATTTTTTTATGCGATCACCTACTAGCAGTGGGAGTAACCGGAGCAAACACCAGTTTTGAGCTGCATTACCACCCAACCTTTGACTGTCTGCTCGAATTTCACATGGTTTATTGTTACCATCTGCCCCAGCATACTTAAAAGTAGATATGATCCTATTCAGCTGGTTATAAGTGAAATGTTTTCCCACAGTGACAAGGTGCTTGATGTACAGAGACAGATCTGTTGAAACGTCACCTTCAAAAAGGTCATGTCCCAAGCATGGGGGGAGTCCTGGGTCACATACATGGAAGTGTTTTAGGATATTAAACACAGAGTCAAATTTTATGCCATGAACATCAGCTAACTGAGAATTCCTGGTAAGCTCAATAACAGAGTTCTTATAACTTTGCTTTGTGCGTGGACGGCCTAATTCTGTTGGAGCATTTTGAAAAGTCTCTCTGTCTATAACACAGTAGTGACAGAAATGTTTATTTCTACTGAAGTTCTCTGTGAAGCCACCAATCATGTGTGACCCGAGATTATCTCCAGCTATTGCAAGCACTGCCCCTTGCATTATTTGACCACTGTCCAACGCCTGCCTCTTCAAGATCCCTCAAATCTCTTACAAGTGGACCTAACACTTTCTCCTGCCCCAAAAAACGCAAATCGTCCTCCTTACACAGCAAAACAAGCTGTATGTGGTCTATAGATGACCTATTATGAGGAGAGATTTCTGACAGCGACATGTAAACAGCGAGTTGCTTGTGTTTTTTTCTCCCTGATCCAAGGGGATTCACCACTTCAAATGAATCCTGGTACAGGATAATGGAGAGTACAGGATATCCTTTTCTTTAAAAATCCTGCCATCTCTTACATCCTCCAGTAAATGTGGGTCATCTGATCTGTGTGCCTTTGCATCAATGTACTGTGCTTTGACTGACTCATGGCTCAAAAGTGCTTTGAGGGTCTCCCTTACTGGAACATACTGCAAAAAGCAGTCCTTGCCTTTGGAATTTGTACCTAGATACACCTGTTCAGGTGCCACATAATTAAAATTCCTATTGAAATATGTCTTCCGAGTGTCATCAGACCTAAATACTCCCTCATTATACAACCTCAGAAGATTGCTCTTATTTAGACCAGCTATGATGCTATCAATATCCGGTGATGGCATATTTAGCTTTCTTAATTCATCTCTCAGTTTTGAAAAAATATGCTGCATGTTGCTGTCATGCATCACCTGAAATTCATCAATTAAAATTTGGATATTGGTGGCTGGTAGCAACATTTTAGCTTGCATCCTCAAATAGAAGAGTGCCAAATTTGTCAAAAATGTGTCTTTATCATTGCAATTATCATCAACCTCAAAATGCACAAGACTGTCATCATGGATATCACTGTCATGTCTACAGTTTGATGCATCATTTTCTAATATTACAGGGTTCTCCAAAGATTCTCTGTGTTTTCTCCTGATATGAGATGTGAAAGATGATTTCACATGAAAATGTTTTTCACTGTTGGGAAAGGGGCAGGTAACCTTTTTCCCATCTCGTATATGCCATTTTAAATGGTCGCACAAGCTATACAAATTGTGAGATGTATGCTCGCATCCCGCAACCTGACAAATCACAGCGTCCATTTGAGCAGGTCTGCAGTTAACCTTATTTGGCTGTGTGTGCTTACGCCGCATGTGTGACTTTAATGCAGACAGAGTCTGAAAACTACAAGGACAAGTCGGCAAACCACAGTTGAACGAAAATTAGCCAGATTCCTATGCATTATGATATGGCGGTAAAATCTGTGATGTGTTCGCACAGATAACTTGCAGTGTTTGCACACAAACTGCGCGACCATATTGACTGTTGGTTTTTTAAACAGTCTGTTGACGACACTTTTGACAGTTTTCAGATAATGTTAACGTTTTAATATAGGAGTCACCAGCTTCTAATGTTACTCAATTTCATGTTAGCTTACCAGTTTCCTCAGATGACGGTAACCGCCAGAAAACAACTCCAAGACACCTCCGAGGTTTCAAATGGCGGTTTTAACAGCAAACTGTAAAAAAATAAATAAAAGATTCACTTCAAAATACTGTTATAATTCAACCTCCGTCTTTAGTGTTGCCTCACTTTTCTTTCCGTATTTCAAGATAGTTTTGCTGTTAACGTAAAGTTACCATAGAGTCCTCCAGAGGCCGAGAAACATTAAAAAAGCTTTTTTTTTTTCTGTTCCACTAACTATTAGTCGATGAAAACTTTATTTACTCCGTTGAAGTTATGATGACGGCAGTCACATAACGTTAGCACCACCCGTCTTGATAAACTGGCAGAAAAAAATGGCTTTTGACGAAAGAAATACTGTTCTTGTGTTTGCTTAACTCACTTTCCAGCACTGGTTCATGTTAGGTTGCTGTTAATAAGTGAATGTATTTGAAAATATCTTGGTTTTACATAAAATAATTACAGAAATAATACTAACCTTTTTGAGTCAGTCTTTCCTCAGTTGACCCCACCAACCAAATTTTTTTTTTTGAAAAGTCTCCGTTGTCATTGGTCAGTTTTTCACGGGCATTGTCGCTACTTTAAATCGACTTACAGTAGAAAATAATTACAGTAGTAAACACATACTTTCCCATAATCCTTGGCTATTTACACTATTATACTGTTGGCACATTTAACAGTATTATACTGTACATATTCCAGTAACATACTGTTCAAATTACAAAAATCCATTACAGTGTAGTTCTCAGTGACACACTCAAAAAGATGGTCACTTGTGACCTTGGTTATTATCATTAACTAAAACGAACACCATAAAAAAAATAAAAAAAATTGTGACTTGAAAGAAAATAAATGTTAAATTTAAACAATATATACATAAATAAAAACTTTTTACTTGTTTTATTTCAGCTATTTGCCAAGGCAACAATTCTCATTTTCTTTTAGTTTAACTTGAAGTACTACAATAAGAAAACTTATTGAATAAAAATTAATATTATTGAATAAGAATACTAAATAAAACTAATGAATATAAATTCATCAAAACAATATCCATATTTAAAAATGCTGATAAAATGACAATGTTAATTCAAATATACATTTAAATCATATAATTATTACAATTTAATCAATATAATTATTAATTGATTATATTTGCAAAACCTATAATAGTGTATCAATGATACTAAAATAAAACACTTCTTGTCACTACCTACTGGACAGTAGCCTATAACCTACAGAGACACTCAATGAAAAAATTCTACCACCGGAATGAATAAACAGACAAGCGGAATGATACAAACAGTGAAATATAAAAATACATAATATCAGGAACGGTGCTCTTTCAATCAACCCTAGGACTAGAACTAACAGTTATATAGTCTTTTTTATAAGCTTCAACAGCTAGTATGCTTGTCTTCACATCCCTCACAATCTGCAGGGACACAGAATGCAGCCCACTCTGCCTGGATCAATGTCCTGAAACATCACCTGAAAATCGATGAGCTTTCTCTGAGTGTTTCTGTCCGTGTTAATGTGCCCCAGGCCATTGACCCGAGAGGTGACAGAAACAGCATACTCCAGAGATGTCTGTTTCGCTGACACTAGAAAATTCCACCTCCACAAATTACTTCTCTTGTGAACTTTTAGATTATCACACTTCTTATAACATCCCAGTTTTGAAGAACATTTATTTTCAGCGGTCTCTTGCACAACAGCACAGACGAGTATGAAATTGGTAGTGTGTATTGTTTAATAGCACACCTTATATACCATGCTTGAAGTGAAAATTCTAAATTGTGGATCTGAGTGGGGTGACGTGACGCTATA
This sequence comes from Siphateles boraxobius, assembly GCF_051911475.1. Classification (NCBI taxonomy): domain Eukaryota; kingdom Metazoa; phylum Chordata; class Actinopteri; order Cypriniformes; family Leuciscidae; genus Siphateles; species Siphateles boraxobius. Next base: position 36,221,392 of record NW_027508734.1, on the reverse strand, counting down.
TGCTGTTCTCTACATTTACGAATGGATGCAAAGACGCAGATAGTCATTATCATGTCATTTGACGATGTATGCTTGAGTTCAGAGGGTGCTCTTCCGAATCCCCTAACTACTGTCTCCTGGGGGAGGAGAATGACTGAATGTTATAGACACGAGGATCGCAAAGGGCTGTAATCAAATCTGTGTTGGGGCGTAGAGGTGGGAAAAGTATAGGAGGAGGCGGGCTCCTTTGACATGAGGTATTAGCACCCTGCTCTATTAGAGCCACTGCAGCTAAACAATACTGCACTATTTTAAAGCAGCCCAAAAAGTGTAAAGGTCCTCTCACTTTCAACGTGCTAAAAAGCAAAATGAATCATGACCGAACAAAATTATAAATGCAACACTTTTGTTTTTGCCCCACAAGATCTAAGACATTTTCTATGTACACACAAAAGGCCTAATTTTATCAAAAAATAAAATAAAAAATAATAATAGGTTGTTGATTAGGTTGTTGATTGTGGACTGTGGAATGTTGGTCCACTCCTCTTCAATTGCTGTGCGAAGTTGCTGGATATTGGCAGGACTTGGAACACGCTGTGGTATACGCTGATCCAGAGCATCCCAAACATGCTCAATGGGTGACATGTCCAGTGAGTATGCTGGCAATGCAAGAACTGGGATGTTTTCAGTTTCCAGGAATTGTGTAAAGATCCTTGCAACATGGGGCCATTCATTATCATGCTGCAACATGAGGTGATGGTTGTTGATGAATGGCAAAACAATGGGCCTCAGGATCTTGTCACGGTATCTCTGTACATTCAAAATGCCATCAATAAAAGGCACCTGTGTTCGTTGTCCATAACATACGCCTGCCCAATACCATAACCCAGGGCTATTCAATTAGCTTAATTCGAGGGCTGGATTATTAAATCGAAAAGTTGAGGGGGGCCGGTGGGTTTAGCTTATTTATTGAAACATAAGAGTATCAATAAGTAAGCTAAAGTAAACATAAAAGTATTGTATTAAACTTGGAAATGTGGTACCCAACAGTATGCAGATTTATAAGACCATAATAAATAACTTATTTGACTTATTATGTACAAATATATGAATTATACAAATATTGGTAAGACTTATTTTATTATTAATTATTATAGGCTTAAATTAAAATATTCTGACAGTGAGACTTCGTAACCATAGGTAAAATCATGCATGGCTACTCACTCACTCCCACTGTATAAAAAATGCCTAAACAGGTAAAAACTATACACACAATTAATTATTCCTCTTGCCCGTAATAAATCGAATTCAATATAAACGACTATAACATAGTATTCAATATAAATAATCCACATTTCTGCCCAAGCCATGGTAAATTACAGTACATTCACGGTAAATGTTTGTAATGTTTGAACTGGTGATTGGAGGATTTAGTCTTCTAACTTCGTTCATGGCACAATGTTTCTGCTATTTACCTCATCAATCGTGTTGGGATTGTTGAGGCTGTTTCATTCGATTTAAAAATTGGTTAAAATCATCAGGGCTCTCAAGTTTTATCAAAAGTTTAGAGTGAGATTTAGGGGAGGAGCCACCCAAATATTTGCAGCAGCGGTCCCTCGACCCAACCAAATTCGCTTCAATTTTTGCTAGCAGTTCAATTTTGCCTATTGTTCATAATTGACCAGCACAAATGGAAATTATAACAATTGTTAAATCTGATAAAAAGACAAATTCATCCAAATAAAATAAATAGTTATATTTAAAAAATACAAATTTATTGAAAAATAAAAATAAATTTGACCCCAAACAAGCCAACTGAACATCAGTGCTCAATGTACATAACATTGTGTCATAACAACTTGCCCTGAGCATGTATGTCAAGACCCAAACCGTTCATCTTTACATGGGTCATCGGATGCCCATTTTCCACAAGTTGGTATGATTCTTTTGGGTCTTCATGTAAAGTTTGTAACATACTTTGGTTAAAATTTCTCAATGGTTGTGTAAAACAACACCCTTTTTACCTCTTCAAAAACAGCTCTGTTCACAGTGACCCGTTTCGGTGCATGTCTCTTTAAATGATAATGAGCAACAACTTTTTGGCTTTTTGAGGATTAAAAAAAAGTGAATGGATATTTTTCATTGCATGGTGATTGTGTCCACACACTGCAAAGACACATTTATTTGCAAATACCATATAAAAGTGTATTTTGAATCCGATGACCCCGGAGAGTTTTTGAATGCATCAAAAATAATTTAGCACGAATTTGGCTATCCTCAACATCAGCTCTCACTGTCGTTGATCACAGGCAAGAGATATCGTCCAGGAATCGTAAAATCTAAATGCTAAAATTTTTTTTAAAAAAATGAAGATGTCAGCAAACCGCATTCATCCGATCGTGCTCTTTCAACTTCCACTCCGTGTGTGCGCGTGTTGTCTAGTAACGAACGTTCTTGCAGCGGGAACACATAATTTACCCCGGAAACAACTAATTCTAATTTCTGATTGGCTGGTAGCTAGCATTTAACTCTTTATAACTCGAGACAGATGCTATGAACTCGGCAGAGAACTTCCCTCAGTTTGCCGGCGCCTCGTCCATTAATTGTATAGCGGGACAAGTTCCCTTACTCCTCAGCGTGAGAAATACAAGGTGTGGCGTGTGAGCGTGTGAACGGGTTGAAATGCGTGTGTCTCACGCCCCAATGCGTGAGACTTGAGAGCCCTGAATCATTGTGTGATTTGTGGTTTGTAACAGAGAGATGTGTCAGATTGAAACGCTTCTCACTGGATGTCACAACGCCAGGGTTGGACTGGCCATCGGGCATACCGGGCATTTGCCCGGTGTGCCGACGTGCTTTTTGGGCCGATACAGATCATTCTTTAAAAAATATATAATTTTTTTTTTGTCTAAACGGCCCATAATACTCGTACATCGGCGGCCCATTTGTTTAGTTTTGCTTAATTGGCGGCGCTGGGATCTTTGTGCCGGTGTGTAATGCATTGGACAAAAAAAGTCAGCGTAGTTTTTTTTTTTAACAGACCGGCCCATGAAACGCATAGATCAGCGGCCCATTGGTTCTATTCTTGATTGGCACTGGGCTGGTCCAATCACATCTTTAAACTCCTCCCCCTTTGGGCTCTGAGCGCGCATGCAGTGTCAGTGTGTATCTGTCAAAATAGTCAGAGATGGAAAAGAAACGCAAGGAATGTGCAGAGAAATAGCGTGAAAAAAAGAAACGGGCCCTTCAAGTGTCTGATGAGGATATTGAGGAGGATCAGGAGAGAATGAGTGAGTGTAGAGAACTGTGGTAAGCAGAACTAGGCAACTTTCAGAACACTGAGGCGATGAGTGTAGGAACCCATCACCCAGTTACGCATTATTTACACATCGGCATAGTTGATGATTACGCATTTTACTAGAATTGTAATGAGACGCATTTGCAAACCATGTTTTCCGCCAAAATAAAAGATCATGTGTTTATCTCTTTCAAGCATGGAAATTAGTACACACCTAATTATGAAAGTTCCTTTTATTTTTCAGTGCATTTGTTTTACAATATATGGCTACTACTGTCATGGAATTAATATTATAACTATTATTATGTAGTAGTGTAATGCAGACAGACACTATATCACAGCTAAAAGAGTTTTGAGTTTTTCTTTGTTCAATTTGCACACTGATTATGAGTTGGAGCTCTTAATTTTTAACTCTCAAAGTGCACCAGATTGATGAATTTAACATTAAAAAGCAAAAATTTTTCTTACGGGGGGGCTCCCCCGAACCCCCCTTAAAGACGGCCCGCCCATCTTTCTGGTTGCGGTTTACTCATTTCCGATTTTGATGGGCACATTCTCTGCACTGTGTGCTTGGGCTTGATCGCGCTAGAGCAGCGTTTGTGGATGACTCACGTTCTCACCGCGGGAACGTGATCATCGTGTCATTACGGTCGAGAATCAATGATCTCGTTAGAGAGAGAGTCCCCTCATCCACACCCCGATCTAACACTCTCCACGTGAGGTGCTACTTCGGCTGGTGGCCAGGGTGATCTGAGGGTGTTGGTGTGGAACAAAGGCGCCGACTATCCGTCCGTGCCCCACGCCCCCCTCTTCGTTGACGAAACTGTGAACACTCACGGGACGCCCGCGTGCACGTCTTCGGACCCCCCGCGGGTTTCCTTTGACGTTGCAGAATCGGATCTGTTGTCCATCGCAGCATCACAGGGCGGGCAAGAATCTTCAGGAAGTCAAGATTCGACAGTGCTGTCACTTTCGGGTGTGAATATGGCATTTGTCGAGTCAGATCCTGAAGATGACGGCCATACTTTCCCGAGCCGCTGCGAGCATCAGACTAGAGTGGAACCTTCCACCGTATATCCCATGTCGGCCTCTTCGGCGGTGCGGTTAAGGGCTTTGCCCAACAGTTCTCAACCGCCCATGAGCACACTGAGGCTTACTCTTCCCCGACAGCCCCATCGTCCGCTCAGATCGCTCAGTCTGCCCACCACCGAAGGCGCCCTCCCGCGGCTCCCACACCGCCCGTTCACCCAGGCTGGCTCTGGAAGCCGCAGGGGGACACCACAGCCCACTCCAGTCCCGCTCCCCGCTATCGTACATCTACCATCAGGGTGGTCCTCGCTCCCGCCGTATGTCGCAACTCGCCCACCACCTCCTCTTATGGAGTCAGAAGCATCTCAGGTCGCTTCGAGACGTTTTCCCTGGAGCCCTGAGCTGTGGAGCCACGAGCTCCCACAGCTTCAGCCCCTCCCTGGAGAATGGTGACTCCATCCCCAGTCGGTTCAGCTGGTTTGGGACCAGTTCGGGGACGCACAGCTCTGTTTGCCTCCCACTGTTTTACTCCCTGTCTGAGGGCACCCTCGGCACGGACGGACTGGCACACAGCTAGCTGCGGGGCTCCGCAAGAATGCATTTTCCCCCAGTGAGCCATCTGGCACAGACCTGTGCGAGATCAGGGAGGACGAGGAGCAGGTTATTCTGGTCGCGCCGCACTGCCCCGCCTGGACCTGGTTCTTCGAACTATTACTCCTCGCGACAGCTCCTCCCTGGCCATTCCTCTGAGGATGGACCTCCTTTCTCAGGGACGGGTCACCCTATGGCACCCTTGTCCCGATCTTGGAGCCTCTACACATGGCTCCTGGACGGGATGAGGCAGGTTTTGAGTACCCTACCACCAGCGGTGGTGGCTACCTTCACTTCTGCTAGGCGTCGTCCACAAGACACGCCTATGCTTGAAGTGGAACCTCTTCGTAAACTGGTGCTTTTCTCACTGAGAAGACCCCCGGAGATGTTCGATCAGTGTCATGCTTTCCTTCCTTCAAGAAGGGTTGGAGCGAAGGCTGTCTCCCTCCACCCTCTAAGTATACGTTGCCGACCATTGCCGCACACCATGATACGGTAGAAGGTAAGTCTGTTGGGAAGCACGACCAATCGTCAGGTTCCTGAGAGCATCTCAGCCCACTCAGCCCACTGAGCGAGGAGACTGAATCCTCCTCGCCCTACTCTCGTTCCCTCTTGGGACCACTCAGTGGTTCTAACTGCCCTGCAGAGTGCTCCCTTTTGAGCCTTTGCAATCAGTGGAGCTATAATTTCCTGTCAATGAAGACAGCGCTCCTGGTTGCATTGGCCTTCATCAAGAGGGTAGGGGACCTGCACGCATTCTCCGTTGACGAAGCGTGCCTGGGATTTGGGCCGGCTTACTCTCACATTTTCCTGAGACCCCGGCTTGGGTATGTGCCCAAGGTTCCTACCACTCCCTTCCGGGACCAGGTGGTGAACCTGCAAGTGCTGCCCTGGAGGAGGCAGACCCAGCCTTGGCACTGCTCTGTCCAGTACGTGCTCTCCGCGCCTATGTAGACAGAACACAGTGTTCAGGACCTCAGACCAGCTCTTTGTCTGTTATGGTGGGAAGCTGAAGGGAAAGGCTCTCTCCAAGCAAACGTTGTCTCATTGGATAGTGGACACCATTGCTTGGCATACCAGCAGCAGCAAGGTCGACCGTGCCCCCTTGGTGTGACTGCCCACTCCACCTGGAGTGTGGTGTCCTCTTGGGCTCTAGCGCATGGCGCCTCGCTAACAGACATCTGCAGAGCTGCAGGCTGGGCGACACCTACACATTGACCAGGCTTGTGCAAAATTCAGAATTTCAGAATTGGCCTCCATTCAATTCATGAATTGGAATTTAAATTGAATTGACTCCGCCCCACAGGAAGTTGAATTTGAATTTGAATTGGAATGACAGGAAGTGGAATTAAATTCAAGGGAATTCAAAGAAATTCTACACAGTCACACATAGGGTGACCACCATCAAACAAACCAAATGTGGGAAGATGTGGGACATGTTACCAACACTAAAACATAACCTGAAACTGTTATATAATGTCCATTTAACTTAATAAAAACATTTGTATTCTGCATTTCAGCTGATAAAAATACTTTGTTATTTAGTCCCTTCCAGACAACACAATTACATCACCAATGTAACATAACGTCCTGGTTGCGTATGCAACCCACCGTTCCCTGAAGGAGGGTCGACTGAATTGGGATCTCGCTAGAGAGCCTATCCTCTTCGAGTACTATTGAACGAGCCAATGTAATTGGCGTGCGTAATTCGCATCACACACTCCGCCCCCGCGGCGCGGGTATAAATATGGAAGTGGATGCACGCACTAGTTGCTTTTCGCTGAGGAGCCGAGAGTAACCCGGGGTCAGTGGTGGTCCAGCGGTAGTGGCAAGGGGACTACGTCCTCCGTTCCCTCCTTCAGGGAACGGTGGGTTGCATACGCAACCAGGACGTTCCCTTTCAGTCGATAACGTCAGACGTAGTCGACGGTCGACTGAATTGGGATCACCATTGAACACGCCACTAAAGCTGCCACCTTCCAGTGCCTAAACAAAAGCCTCCTGATGCCCCCGCAATTTTAAGGCGGGGAAGGACAGGGCTTAGGCCAGGGAAGTCACTGCTGTTCCTACAGGACCACTGGGAAAGCGTTCCCCGCACATTGGAAGGAAGGGACGCTGCGGAAGCCACATCCAACCCAGAGGGAGATAACGTGGAAAATACACATATGAACTGGGCGGAGCCCGCAGTCTAACATATGGAATGTCACTGGGGTGGCTCCAGCCCAAGACGGGGGGAGACACACTCCGGACAGCGACGGCAGAGAGACTCTGCCGAGGGAAGACACGGGCTCACCGCAGGGAGCCGTATCGTGGAAGAATACACATATGGGGTCGCCGTAGGGACCGCAACACATGGACCCAGCCTAACACAGGTTCCACACTGCTTACGAGTGGTAGGCCTAACACCAGACGTTCCGCACGTCCGACGTCGGAGGGGTGTGGAGGAACTCAACAGGGTTCAATTTTAAGGGAACTCAACTGGAGTAGAAAGGCGCACGTATCCAGTCCATAGGAGGGGAATGGCGCAGCAAGCCGACACTTGAACCGGGCTCACGGAAAATGGCTTCATGAGAAGGGAGCCCACGGGAAGCAGCGGTTCAACTAGGTGTCGTCCAGCCCCCAACTCTAGAATCTGTTTAGCAAAGCATATCGTCAACGCCCAGGCGGAGCACTTTACACTCATCATAGAGGAGCTCAACACCTAAGTAGACCTGTTGCATCTCGGATTTTTACCGAAATGAAGGCAAGCACTAAGTGCAACTTTGCATGAAAACAGCCTTCCCTCTCTGCTGAGTTCCAACAGATATCTGTAGAGCTGGTCTGAGGTCTATGGCTTGCATTCTGTACACGTCCAAGCGAACGGACAGAGAAGCCAGGGCTGGATCTGCCTCCTCCAGGGCAGCGCTTGCAGGCTCACCACCTGCTCCTATTACGGGAGAGGTAGGAACCTTTGGCACAATCCGAGCCGGGGTCTCAGCTTGTGAGAGTTAGCCGGCCCAGACTCCAGGCACAATACGTTGACCGAAAGCGAGCAAGTCCCTACCCTCTAGTAGAGACCACGCGAGCAAGAGAACTGATATAACATAATTTTTAACTCACTGCCTGCAGTGGCTCAGGGGCGGTCTCTGCAGTGCAGTCGCACCAGGTACAAGGCCCAAGAGGATAAAGAGGGACGCAAGGATTTACAAGACCTTGCTCCTCAGGAACCTGACGATCAGAACGTGCTTCTGAACACTTCTGCAACACGATGAGCGTAATTTAGACACCGAGGCAACATCATTTTGAGGGTGAAGGAAAACAGCCTACTCCAACCCCTTTTGCAGGCAAGAGAGAACTGAAGTGATCGAAAGCTTTCAGGATCTCCTCTGGAGAGAAGACGCACTCAACGACTAGGTTCCACTTCTAAAGGCGTAAGCACGCTACCCATTTCTAGGGGGTGCTCGCAGAAGTGATGGTAACTATCACATGTCCCTGTGATAGCCACCTGAACCTCCGCGTTCAGATGTAAGACCGCCCGGAATCTCCGGGGGAAGAACCATCGTGCCCCGTCCCTTAAAGAGTTCTCAGGGGAAGTCAGGAAGGCTGTCGATGGGAACCAGGTCTAGTTGGGCCAATAAGGGGCAACTATGAAGACCTGTTCCTCTCCTGACTTGGCACGTAGGTGCAAGCGACGTCGGCGCAAAAAGACAGGAGCATTGCTCAACACAACATGTGAAAATCACTGGGCTTCAGGAGCATTTTCTGCTCAGCACTTGAGTGTGATAAGTTCACTGAGCTTCAGGAGCATTCCTGCTCAACACCTGAGTGTGATAAACTCACTGAGCTTCAGGAGCATTTCTGCTCAACACTTGAGTGCGAAGAACTTCACTGAGCACCAGGAGCATTTCTGCTCAGCACTGCGTGTGATGAATTCACTGAGCTACAGGAGCATTTCTGCTCAACACCTGAGTGTGATGAACTCACTGAGCTTCAGGAGCATTTCTGCTCAACACTTGAGTGCGAAGAACTTCACTGAGCACCAGGAGCATTTCTGCTCAGCACTGCGTGTGATGAATTCACTGAGCTACAGGAGCATTTCTGCTCAACACCTGAGTGTGATGAACTCACCGAGCTACAGGAACATTGCTGCTCAACACTTGAGTGCGACAAACTTCACTGAGTTTCAGGAGCATTTCTGCTCAACATGAAGTGTGATGATTTCACTGACTTGAGCAGGCGCAAGGCGACCATGGGTCGCAGTCGCTTTTAAAAGGCTCACTGGGGTTAAACGCATTTCTGCGGGCCCCTGGGGCAGCTGAGAGCCAGTGTTTGGCCAAGGGTAGTCCGCTCGGTTTATACAAACACTGGCAGGAAGACGAAACCGGAGGGGCAACTGAGCGGCCCCGGAATGGTCATGACCCAGCTGGACCCAGGAGATGGAGTCTCCACTTGCCCTGGCTATAACTGTCGTGAGGCGCGATGGCGGCACGTTTGAGTAAAGCGGGAAGAGTGGAACAAAGCGTCCTTAGAAGCTTCTGACTCCAAGGAGGAGGCGACGGGTGAGTTGTGACATGCAATGTCTAACAACCCGAGGCACGAATGCCCGTGTAGTCGAGGGTTGCCCAGGCCCCCGTTAAAACACGCCCCTTTGTACATGGCCCCTCTGTTGAAGAGGGTTTGGCAGCAGACCCTGATGAACTATAGTCACACAGGGTGAGCTGCTCTGCCACGGTCACCTCGGGACTCGATCATGAAGCTAGCGCTGAAGCGGTCACATATGGAGGAAGCCAAAGGCTGCAACTACCATATACCCCAGGAGCCTCTGAAAGTTCTTTCAGTGGGACCCTTTCTCACTTCAACACCAGCTGAACACATTCTCATTGGAGAGACGTGTTAGACTGAGTCCATCTCCAAAACTGAAAAAGAGATACTCAGCCCGTGGGCGAGATTATTCTCTTCCAGTTGACCTGAAGACCCAACGGGCTCTGGAGCACTCGAAGGGAAGGACACTGTACTGATACTCCACCCTTACACGCAACCCACAGGATGGCCTGCGGTGCGGAAGGTAGAGATCTGTTTTTAAGCACATGTCTTTCAGGTCGGAGCTGCAGACCAATTCTGGGCCAAGATGGTCACAACCCACCACCTAGTAGCACGAAGAACGAGTTTATAACTGGCCTTCGTACCGGCTGGAGGAGCGGCTATATCAAATCCTTCGCCAGCAGGATAAGATAAGCACGCACAAGTCAGGAGCACTGCTCAACACTCGGTGTGATGAATATCACTGAATTTTCAGGAGCACGTCTGCTCAACCCCTAATGTGATGACTATCACTGACTTGAGCAGGGTAGCCGAGCCTGAGGTGGGGCAGCAGAGTAGAGAGAGTGGTGTTAGTGTGCTGTGCAACACTTACCTGTCTCCACAAGCGGCAGGGGGCGCGTGAGAAGGCGGATGACCAGGTCCTCGAACGCACCAAGCTGCCTGCTGGCGACCAAGGGGGAGCTGAGGGGTGTAAGGCTATACAGGGTCACACCCGCCAGACTGGCCCTCTTGGGACCCAGGAACAGATGAAATTGCTCTCTCTTTGAAGTGTGGGTACCGCTTGCTCCGCTTTTTTTTTTTTTTTTTTAGGGAGCCAGCGGCGGAACAGACACACACACAAACAAAGGCTCCATCCGGCCCTCACCCGGGGAGAGGGAGTGATCGTGCCACTCCAAGAGCATCTCATCCATTCCTGGGCAGCCCGCTCCGGAATGCTTTCGCTGCCGCTTGCCACCTGGCTTGGCAGCGCCTGGAGTGGGCTTGGCGTCTCTACTGCAGCCGGCTCCATGCTGAGGCCTGGGTGGAGGCTGCTGCGGTGGGCCAGCAGGAGCAGCGGCCGGGGAACGCCCACGGCGACGAGCGGGCGGAGGAGCTGCCACCGGCGGCGGGTGGAGGCAGCAGCTGGCCACCGGGGCAGGATGTGCCGGATGACCTCCGTCTGCGCTTGAGCGGCAGAGAACTGTTGGATGCAGTTCTCCACCGCGTCGCCAACCAACCCAACCTGGGAAATTGGGGAGACCAGGAACCGAACCTTGTCCGCATCCGCCACACCAACCAGGCTGAGCCCACGAAGGCGCTACTGGACCACCTAGGTGGACATCGCCAGACCGATCACGCACGCTACGATACTCATGCCCCGGAGGGTGAGGTCGGATGCAGTGTGGTGCTCACCTATGAGCGCACGGTCTGGATACCCTCGTGCATGCCATGGGTGCCCTAGCCTGCAGCAACGCCATGGCCTGCAAGAGGAAGCGGCTTGCCCACAGGCTTTGTAAGCTCCGCCTGTCGGAACGGACGAAAACTCACAGGCCTTAGGGGGGAGAAGAGGATCCCCCCAAAAGGCAGTGGCCGCCGGATACAGGTGCACCTGTGTCGACAGACCGCTCCAATGGAGGGACACCTCGCAACCCTTCACCGTTCCTCCATCAAGGGTAATGAGGGGGAAAAGCTATTCAGGCAGTTTCTGGCAGAGAAAGATGCTGTTCACCACCTGATAAGCTCTCCATGCATTTCGGGAAAGAAAGGCACTGGGGCGGCGAGCTGAGAACCAGCGCGGCCCGCCCCAAGATACCAAACTCCAGATTCCAACCGAGACTGAACGGGACACGGTGGAGGTTCCACTCGAGCCCGGTAGACTCGGCGGCCCGTTTCAGCATAGCTGATAATTCTGGATCCGGCTCGGGCAACATTGAACTCCCAGAGGGAGACAACGCAGACGAGTCGTCATCTCCAGAAGTCAGCTCACCCTCCGATGCTGCAATCGACGTCCTGTCCTCCAGGGGAGCCCCGAGTGAAACCGCTGGCCGACCCATTACAGATGGACCAGCGGACAACACCTGAGGCTCCAATGATAGCAGTGGAAGGGAGGGGTGAGGAGCCCACAGGGAATGGTTACCGGGCGGGACATCCAACACTACCCTCCGGTCACCCATCCCACACAGCACCCGTGCAGGGTGGGGCGTGGTAATGGGGACTCGCTCTCCGCGAACGAAGGCGAGTCTCGCCCTCAACACTGCGACAGTCATGTTCCCACAGTGAAAACATGAGCTGTCCACAAAAGCTGTCTCAGCGTGCTGAAAGCCCAAACACGTGATACAACAATTGTGACCATCAGAGAGAGACAGGGAACGACCGCACCGAGAAACGCACGGGCGGAATGACATCTTGAAAAAGACGCAAACGCACCCGTGTTGCTCTTTCAGAAAATAGGACCGTCACCAGTGCCGGAGCACACAGGGGAATGACCGCGGCAACACTGAACAGAGAACTGAAACAGTGAAGCACTCACTTTTCCGCCCTCTAACCAGCCATCAACACACACAAACATTTAGAAATTTGTTGCTGTTAAAACAGCAGTTGAGAGCTCAAAGCTCGCGATCACCGCTGCACTCGCGCTGTAGAACACCAGCACTGGGAGAGTCTTCCTGAAGAACACCGACACACTCGCTCGTTGTAGACAACAGCACTATCAGAGACATCAAACGAACGGCTCCGAAGCGAAAGGCAACTAGTGCGTGCATCCACTTCCGTATTTATACCCGCGCCGCGGGGGTGGAGTGTGTGATGCGAATCACGCACGCCAATTACATTGGCTCGTTCAATAGTACTCGAAGAGGATAGGCTCTCTAGCGAGATCCCAATTCAGTCGACCGTCGACTACGTCTGATGTTATCGACTGAAAGGGAACATGTCTTTATTTTACTTGCCATTTAAATTCAACATCACTGAGCAAGGCAGCAGGCATCATGCATATCACTATTTTTGAAACATTTCTGACTAAATCCAACTAAAATCCAACAAAATAAATAATGAACAAATAAAATATAAAACAACATGAAATTAGTTTATTGACAGCCTTATATATTAATAATATATTACACCAAACACTTTCATATTTTTAGAAAGGATGTGAATTAAAACAAATACAGCAGGCAATAAATTGATAAATTATGTTAAATTAAATTTTTAATTTACCGAATTATCCATTTGTTTTCTGACAGGAAACACATGGAACGAATCACTGCTCAACATTTTGATTGACAACCTACTAGTGACCGTGTTTACTCCTTTCTTTTCAACCATTGGATATGATTTTAAAAACGGCTGTTGTATTTGTACTTCTGACGAAGCGCTGTTAAATATAGGTGAAAAACTACGGCGCAAAAATAATAAATAAAATGCTTTCTTAAAAAGGCAAAAGAACGCATGCACATTTTCTTAATATGATAATTAAAAACAAACAGACTGATAAAATTGCGGGACATTTTCTAAATATGCGACGTGGGGGACAAGGGGTGAAAATGCTGTGCGGTACAACACAAAGCGTGACAGGTGGTCACCCTAGTCACACAACAGAAAGAATATGTTGAATCTCACATACATTCAGCGTTAGGAAGGTTACTTTGGAAATGTAATTGCTTACTGTTATAAGTTACCCATCATAAATGTGGTTTGGATTATTTTATTTGGATTACTTTATCAATGTAAATCAATTTCCTTTTAATTTGATTAGTAACTAATTAAATTACACATTTTACCTCAGTAATACAACTAAATACAATTACATTCATTTTGTAATTCAATAACATAATTTATTTACAGTTAACTCACCCCTCAACCCTGAATACATTTTGTTCTCATATATATATATAAACATATGTCCACCTACATTTTTTTTTGTCTTCTAAAGATTTACTAAAGTAATTCTGGGAGTCATGTTCTATCATGTTCTGAGTCATGTTCTATCATGTTCCACAAAATTACAATTACAATAAATCAAACTTAATTATTTGTTCTGTAACTAGAGCTTTTAACATTCATTGCTGGGGGAAAATATTTCCTGTTAATGTAATCTGTACAAGTAGTTCAAACTAATATCATTTATAGAATATGTAATGCAATCATATATGACATATACTGTAAAGCTTCATTGTTAAACACTTCACTTAAAATATCTATATGAATTTCTTAGAATTTGTTTTGAATTGCAATTGTGCTTCCTTTAATTCAAATTCGAATTGTAATTCTAGATCCTGTTTTTGACATCAATTCCAAATTCAATTCAAATTCAAGAATTGAATTGGAATTTAGGAGTCATTCTCAATTCAATTCTGAATTGTGCACAAGCCTGACATTCACCAGATTCTACAATCTCCGGGTGGAGCCAGTGTCCTCTCATGTACTCGCTTCAACCAGCTAGTACTGGACCCGCTCAGGTGTCTTCGCTTGCTCGCCATACCACTCCATGGACTGGATACGTGGAATATTCTCCTCAGGTGAGCTTCCCCGAAAGCCCTGAGTTCCTCCAGCACTCCTGACGTCGGCGCCAGTGTCTATTGCCTGCGCATCGGCTAGGTGCCTCCCGTGTGCATGGTCCCTCCTCTGAGCAACCCCCACATGTGTATTTTCACTGTAAGCCTCTCTGAGCATGTGTCTTTCCCTTGGCAAGCCACCTTGCCACCCCTTGGGTTGAAATATTACACCGGCTAGGTGCCTCCCGTGTGCATGGTCCCTCCTCTGAGCGACCCCCACATGTGTATTTCCACTGTAAGCCTCTCTGAGCACGTGTCTTTCCCTTGGCAAGCCACCTTGCCACCCCTGGGGTTGAAATATTCCACCTGCGGCTGGACACCCCAGTGTTCTCCATATGCATCCCTCCCCGTCATATGTGTATTCTCTAAGTCCCCCCCGCCGGGTTGGCAATAATTGCATATTTACTTTAAGCTATGGGATATGCTCCCCAGTATACCTTGGTATTCCTGTGCTAATAGGAGTCCTTCGTCCGTGCTAGTCTCACCACAAGGGTCTCAGATTTACGCAGGCCACTGGAAGACAGCCGAGAAGGTGGCGTGATTAGACTGGTAACCCCATTCGTCGTCATTCGACGTAACTCGGAGTGACAACGAAAGGGAAAGTCTCGGTTACATATGTAACCCTCATTACCTGAGTAGGGAACGGAGACCTTACATCTTCCTGCCACTTTCCGGTGTACCGCGGGGATCGCCTGAGTTCAGTCTCGGCTTCTCAGCGAAGAAACATATCTGCATGTTGCCAGCGTCCTCCTTTTATACTCACGAGGTAAGGCGGAGATACGCAATTCAAATTTCGCAGACCCATGGCATTTCTTTGCCATTGGCTCGTTTTGTATACTCGAAGTCGATAGGCTTTCTAAGCGAAACCCCATTCGTCGTCATCCAACATAACGTCTCCGTTCCCTACTCAGGCAACGAGGGTTACAGACGTAACCGAGACGTTTCCTCTTTTCATTTTTCAGTCTGGTTTATGTTTGCGTTATATATGGTTGTGTATACTATATCCCTTATTCTCTGGTGTGTTTGCTTTTGAATCCATTGTTAAAGACCGCTGTTATTACACTCCTTGTTCGCTCATTAAAGCCACCGGAAACTTTACAGCTAGTGAGTTTAGTACGTGTTTATAAAAATAAGATTAAAAAAAATTCTCAAGCAACAGAGAGATGCAGACTTCCTGGAAAGTGTTTGTGTTTTGACTGCATGCTGTACTTTAGCATGCTAAGATTAGGCCTGTTAAAACTGTGTCCAAGAAGTTTCATCTTTTGTTAAGCACCAGCACTACAGGCATCAAAGCAGAGCTTCTGTACAGATTCCCTGCTTTCAATAATACATTTCAAGACAAAAAGACTTTGGACTTCAAATCACCTACTGTAAGCAATGTTCTTGTTAATAGGCATAATCCATACATTTATTTGTGAGGTGCTGTGGAGAGATTAAAAGACAGTATTCTTCCGGGACTGTTGTTGAATCTTTATTGTGTGTTACTTTCGGCCATATGTCAGAATGAAAACTGAAAAGCTAAACATACTAACTAGATGTTTACACACGTACACCACGCAATATTTCTAATATAACAGTTGAATATATATATATATATATATATATATATATATATATATATATATATATATATATATATATATATATATATATATAATGTCAGTTACCCTGAGGGGCTGCATTTAGCACCCATATATTACTAAGAAACATAGGCTTATTGGAAAAATGTGTGCCTTTACCTACATTTTTGCAAAATACTGCAGTTTCCTGCTCAAATGAACTCTGTGATGAAATGAATAGTGGCAGTAAAACACAAAACAACTTTTCTTCTTGTTCATACAAATTATAATTACAGGGGCAGATTATCATTTATAAAGACTTATTGAATGGTTCCTTGCACAATACCATGTTATGACATCAAAAGTCTTTTACCATAGTGTATGATTTGAATGACTATATTGAGACACATACATCACATCACCAGCTCCATATGGCTTTTCTGATGTAGTAAACTTACTCGATAGCTCACCTGGTACAACACTGCACTTGCTTATGTACGATTCCCATGAAGCATGAGTCATGACGCTCCACAAAAGAGCTTTTGCTTTTGCTCACATTATCGGTGTGGTTTAGAGTAGGGTTTATTGTAGGTGGTAAGTTTATTGTATGTGGTAGCCCAATAGAGCATTAACCTTTTAGTGCCACTCATGACTTTTCCTTTCCGAATTGCCATGATACATTCAACAGCCAACATAATAAAACATCCACACTAATCTATTTTACACTTTTTGCCATTTCACTTTGAGAGTGACACTCAACATGCAAGATTTTTTTTTTCATTGAGCCTGGGTTGTTTAGAAGTTTGGAGGGGCTAGGGAATTATGAAAGTGTATACTTTTGAAGAGCATGAAAGTTGAGTAAATGACAATTTTTGGTATTACTTTAGAATACTGTTCCGGTATTAATGAATAACTACACAGGAATAACTATCACAATAGTAACACTAGTAACTACTATTAACTAACAAGAAACACTGATTAACAAATTATTAAGTAAAAGTGCTTAGTTGAATGTTGTAGTTAACTATTAGCTCAATAACTACTATTTTGTCCATGCCTCCCAGAGGACTACTAAGAACTACTATAAACAGGTTAATAATTAACATGAATAAAGCATAATGTATAATCATTTCTAAAGTGAAAGTTATGGTAACCCACTAGTAATGACTAAAATGTTACTAATTACTAATTATTTGGATCAGTATTCTGAAGTGAAAAAACATGCTAAGTTTTTAGTAATGACTGAAGTCATTGTTAACTTTTGAGGTTTTTGTAAGGTTTTGGATAGTAATTCCCTCCGATGGATTTGGTAACACTTGAGTTATTGGGTTACTGGGTTACCATTATCTTCACTTTAGAAATTATTATACATTATGCATTATTCACATTCATTTTGAACCCTTTTGCATGTTTAATGCAAAAAGGTCTAAACCATCCTTCCTTCCATGTACTGTACACTTACTACAGTATGCCACTTGGTCTGATGCCTCTAGACACCACAAAATCACAAAGGTTGCCTGGAAAAAAAACTGTGATAGCATGTAACAATTAGCATCCTAACCACAGTCAATCTTGATTGTGATATGATAACAAAACATCAAAGAGAGACTTTTGGGCCCAACAAACCATATGGTCTGTGAATTACAACTCCATTTCAGTCATACTTTCCATCCCATTAATCCTAAAGTGGAAAAATGAAAGCCATTCTGTGAATTATGCATGCCAGTTATAGTATTGGCACGCAAAAGACACCTACATTTTATTGCCATATGTTTTATACCTTCGACTGCAGTGCAGCTGTGCAGCATGTGAGCCAGTATTTTGCCTCGTCTCAGCACAGAAATGATCCTCACGGGAGTTATTTTTGCGTGTGTTTGGGGAGTGTGAGGGTTTGGAGCAATGCCAGTGCTTCTAGAACGCACATAATGCTCACATCTCATGTCACAACATAAACATGGCTGTTTATTTCTCTCTGTTGCTCCTTAAGGTAATTCATAGTCACGTCCATGCCTAAAAAGGTAAACGGAGCCGGCGAGGTAAACAGAGAAAAAAGACTAAATTAAATCTCTTCTGTAAACAACGGCTCCATGGATACTGAGGCAGCCAGAAAAAAACAAGGGACCACTCAAGAGTGCGACTCCAGTATGTGGATGAGACAGGAATTAACCTTTTCAATAATGAGATCAAGGGCTTTGAAACATTAATAACCTGTCTATTCCTGCTGCTAATTTGTTCATTTGAAAAATATAGGTGTTTTGTTCTTTTACAAAAGTAAAAAGCATGGGTCTTTCAAGAAATAAAGGCTTTTTAACAAGCTTCTTATACAAACAAGTCCAAAATATACTGTACTTTGTACACATTACTTTAAGTGATAGTTGGGTAAGACTTTAGAACACTGTTCCTGTCATGAATCACGTTTCTCTCCTAATTAGTCTCTCACACACACACACACACACACACACACACACACACACACACACACACACACACACACACACACACACACACACACACACACACACACACACACACACACACACACACACACACACACACACTCACACTTACACACATTTCCTCACGCCCTTTTTCCTCTACTTGAGCTGTTCCTCATTATTACCAGCAATTGCGCTGATCTTCTCACACCTGTCCTCCCTTTCCTCCTGATTTTGTTTGCTACTTCTTGCCTTCTCTCTGTCTGCTTCCTGGCGAGATTATTTCGTATCAATCTGATGTCTGAGATACCACTTTCTCAAGTCCTGTCTGAGTCCTGCCGGAGCCCCGTTTGGTGATGCCTTTTCTCATTAATGGCTCTTTATTCGCTTGATCTGTGTTCTGCCCAAGGCAAGGCAAGGCAAGGCAAGGCAAGGCAAGTTTATTTATATAGCACATTTCATACACAATGGTAATTCAAAGTGCTTTACATAGAAGAAATTAAAATAATCAAAAGAAAATAATTAAAACAGTTTAGAATAAAATATAAAATACAGAAATAATCAAATGAAATCAGAATAATTAAAACATAAAATAAAATACAGTGCAAACAGTCAGACGAACAGTGGCACAGTGCTCATTCAGTAAATGCACAGTTAAACAGATGTGCCCAGTTACCCTGTTGCTGAAGACTGGTCCTACCCTGCGTCCAGTCTCCCGCTGTCTGCTTCTGTTACCGAGTCTGCCCGCTGACCTTTGCCGTCTAATCCAGGGTCTTCTGTCTACTTGTTACTATTATCAAGAAGGATATTTCTATTGAACTGCCTTTCGCCCATTTTGTGGCCTATTACCTTTGTTATATTAAAGAGACTTTATTACCTGCACTTCGCGCTTGGGTCCTCTGTTCTCTACCTGACAGTTCCGTTTTTAATAATACCTACATGGGAACAAATGAGTAACACACTATTAACATTCTACTATTAACTAACAAAAAACTCTAATTAACGAATTAGTAAGTAATGGTGTTCAGTTTAATGTGGTAGTTCACTATTAGCTAATCAATAACTAAAATAAATGTCCATACCGCACATAGAACTACTAAGAGACTACTAATGACCCTTCACAATAAATAATGCTTAACTATGAACTCTGTTAGAGAGCTGCATATGGCAATTTATCTGGCAAATTCTAAAATTACTCACCTGTTGAATAATTAAAACTCCATCTCAATGTCGCTTTTACAAAATTTCAAATCCCTTAGTTCTCGCCATCTCCAAAAAGCCAAGCCAATGTTGATTCTTGGTTTATTATGAGCTCTGCTGCATTTCCTTTTTGCCAGCAGACTATCCTCTGTTTGCCGTTTTTTAAATTGGTGATTCCCTGGAGGTTCGAGATTTACTGTACTCCATGTCCATCTTTCTTGCTCGTTGTGACAACTAACCAATGCCACTCCCACACTGTACATGCATCCGGAGCAACTTCTCTCTATATACTTACAGGTCCTTCTAAAAAAATTAGCATATTGTGATAAAGTTCATTTTTTTCCATAATGTAATGATACAAATTAAACTTTCATATATTTTAGATTCTTTGCACACCAACTGAAATATTTCAGGTCTTTTATTGTTTTAATACTGATGATTTTGGCATACAGCTCATAAAAACCCAAAATTCCTATCTCAAAAAATTAGCATATCATGAAAAGGGTCTCTAAACAAAACTTTTCTAACAAGAAGAAAAGACAATAAAACTAAATATGAAATATGAATATGTACTAAATATGGCTATAAATGCACACACATATAAAGATCTAAGACTTTTTCTATGTACACAAAAGGCCTATTTTTTTCAAATATTGTTCACAAATCTGTCTAAGGGCGTTTTCACACCTGAAAGTCCCTACCAAGGTCCAAACCAAAGTTCACATTTTGATACATTTTATACTTTCAGAAAGTTTTGGTTTGGTTTCACACTGCAATTATGCGAGCGCACTAAATAACTTTACGTGACATACTTGCGTCCTGTCGTCATCATCTATTTGGGCTGCGTCTTGACATTGATTGGTTTGTAAATGGTTTGTAAATGTGTTGTCAATTCGGCAGGTAACTTTGACAACATGAATGAACAGACGCATATCGTTCCAACTGTATTGTTATTTTTATGGCATAATTACCTGCAGCACCAACTATACACAAGGCTAGTTCAAATTCGCCAAATGAACGTCCTCGTCGTGCGAACATTTTATCGTCACCGGAAGGAAAGGAGGAGGAATGGTCTGATGTCACTCCCCATGTGCTACCACGGCTCATTTTTCCTGCCACCTTCTGTTTTTTTCCGGCTATGCGGGAACCACCGGAACTTCCTGTAAAATGTCTGAAAGTCCGAACCATACAGAAATGCTTTCACACTAGAAACAAACCAAACCTTTGTTCAGTTTGATCCGGACCGAGACTACCTCTTTTCGTCGGACCAAATTTCCTCTGTTTGGTCCGGACCGTGGTCCGAGATAGGTTTCACACCTGTAATTTTGATTCGGATCAAACTGAAATGTCTGAAAGTCCGGACCAAACAAGGTAGGTGTGAAAGGGCCCTAAATCTGTTTTACTTCTACTACTACTGAGCACTTCTCCTTTGCCGAGATAATCCATCCACCTCACATAATTGTCATATTAAGATGCTGCTTAGACAGCATGATTATAGCACAGGTGTGTCTTAGGCTCTCCACAATAAAACATTTAGAACTCCACTCTAAATGTGCCGTTTTATCGCACAGCACAATGCCACAGATGTCGCAAGTTTTGAGGGAGCGTGCAATTGGTATGCTAATGCAGGAATGCCCACCAGAGCTGTTGCCCATAGATTGAATGTTCATTTTTCAACCATAAGCAGTCTCCAAAGGCGTTTCAGAGAATTTGGCACTACATCCAACCGGCCTCACAACCACAGACCATGTGTAACCACACCAGCCCAGGACCTCCACATCCAGCATCTTCATCTCCAAGATCATCTGAGACCAGCCACCCTGACAGCTGCTGCAACAATCGGTTTGCATAACCAAAGAATTTCTGCACAAACGGTCAGAGACGGTCTCAGGGAAGCTCATCTGCATGCTCGTCATCCTCATCAGGGTCTCGACCTGAATGCAGTTCATCGTCGTAACTGACTTGAGTAGGCAAATGCTCACATTCGATGGTGTCTGGCACTTTGGAGAGGTGTTCTCTTCCAAATGAATCCCGGTTTTCACTGTACATGGCAGATGGCAGACAGCTTGTATGGTGTCGTGTGGGTGAGCGGTTTGCTGATGTCAACGTTGTGGATCGAGTGACACATGGTGGCGGTGGGGTTTTAGCAGGGCTATTCAATTGGCGGTCCGCCAGCCAATCATCTCCATCTGGCCCGTGGGCACCCCAACCTCCCTCCCTCCTCTTTTCCTGGAGGTGCGGCTAAATTTGGTTAGATATTCTCGTGGTCGCAGTGGCGCCTGCAGCTGTATGGCTATACGCACTTAGTGCTGCATTTGACACCATTGACCACAACATTCTTTTAAATAGACTAGAAAACTATGTTGGCATTAGTGGAATGGCACTAGCATGGTTTAAATCATATTTATCTGACCGCTATCAGTTTGTAGCAGTAAATGAAGAGATGTCTTATCGATCACAAGTTCAGTATGGTGTACCACAAGGCTCAGTACAAGGACCGCTGCTGTTCACTCTGTACATGCTACCTTTAGGAGATATCATTAGGAAACATGGAATTAGCTTTCACTGTTATGCTGATGATACTCAGCTCTATATTTCTTCAAAACCTAACGAAACTTACCAATCCACAAAATTATCGGAAAGCATAGCTGATATAAAAAATTGGATGACTAGTAATTTCCTACAACTAAATTCTGAAAAAAACAGAGATTCTAATTATTGGACAAAAAAACTTCCACACGCAATAACCTAGAATACTGTCTAACACTTGATTTCTGCTCTGTTAAGTCTTCGTCGTCAGTTAGGAACCTGGGTGTGTTCTTTGATACCAATCTTTCATTTGAAAGTCACGTGTCTAGTATCTGTAAAACCGCATTTTTCCATATTAAAAATATATCTAAATTATGTCATATGCTCTCATTGACAAATGCGGAACAACTAGTTCATGTGTTCATGACATCAAGGCTAGATTATTGTAATGCTCGACTGGGTGGTTGCCCTGCACGCTTAATAAACAAACTACAGCTAGTTCAAAAGGCAGCCGCTAGAGTTCTTACCAGAACTAGGAAGTATGACCATATTAGCCCGGTTCTGTCAACACTGCATTGGCTCCCTATTAAACATCGTATAAATTTTAAAATATTGCTGATTACTTACAAAGCACTAAATGGTTTAGCTCCGCAGTACTTGAGTGAGCTCTTAACGCATTATAGTCCTTCACGTCTATTGCAATCTCAAAGTTCCGGCCAGTTGATAATACCTAGAATATCAAAATCGACTGTTGGCGGTAGGTCCTTTTCCTATTTAGCACCAAAACTTTGAATTAATCTTCCTAACATTGTCCGGGAAGCAGACACAGTCTGTCAGTTCAAAGCTAGACTAAAAACACACCTCTTTGACACATAACACGTTATCGACTTCTATAATTCAATATTAGGCTGCATAGATTAGGTCAGCCGGAACTGGGAACGCTTCCCTTAAATCCTGATGTACTCGTTACATCATAAGAAGAATGGCATCTACGCTAATTTTAGTGTCTTTGTTTATCCCGAGGTTTTGCCGCAGCCTGCCGGATCCAGGCCGTTTCCATATCTGAAGAAGAACGCTTGGATCCGATGGAAATACAGTGCAGAAGTGCCAACTAGCCTCTCCCTATGGAGGATCCATATACCACTCTACAGATAAAGTGTTGTGGAATTTTTTGGTTCGCGTACCTACCCGAAGTGACAAAATAAAATAAAATTCTGCATCAAAATTTATAGACAAGACAAGTAGTTTGTTTAGGCATGGTTTGTAAGGAATTACAAACCTGCGCACATATATTCAAACGCACATAATTATAGAATCAATTCTTAATGCGCATGTGAACGCCATCAGCGTCTATCACAGGTTCGCGTTTAAAGGCTGTTTAGAGAGAACGGTGTCGTCTTAGCGGCCGCTAATTTGATAACAAATGATCATTTAGACGGAAGTGAATCAATCAAAACTAACTTTAGCTGGAAAAAACATTATTCAAGAACCACTATAAAACCAAACAAATCTCTGTTACCTTAAATTATATGTTTATCACTGTAAAGCTGCTTTGAAACAATCTACATTGTTAAAAGCTGTAATGATGGCGCAGACGCAAGGGGATCCATTCGCAGCATTTATTAGAATGGTCAAAACAGGCAGGGTCAAACAGTGGCAAACAGAACAGAGAAGGCAAGGCTGAAACAAACCAGGTAGACAGGCAAAGGGTCGAGGCAGGCAGAGAGAATCAGAGTCCAGTAAACAGTCCAGGGTCAGGGCAGGCAGAGAAGGGTCAGCAACGATAAACAATCCACAGGTCAAACACAGAAATCAAACTCGGGAAGATAACGCTCAGAAATGATGGCCGGGGCAGATCAAGACTTCGCAGAGAAGTGGTGTGTGGAAGTCGGTTTTTTGTGTGTGTAAATGAAGTGCAGGTGTGTTTGCAATCAGTGCAGTGCAGGTGTATGGTGTTTGGTGTTATCAGTCCAGGGAGGTGTATGATGGGAAATGTAGTCCAAGTAAACCCAGGAAGTGCGTGGCTAATCGTGACAAAAGCGCTATATAAATGATGATGACTTTACTTGACTTGACTGAGCGGTCCGACTGACCTGAGAAACGTTTTCAGTCTGTATATTTCAGCAGTTATTATGTGTGTTCCGTATTTCTGTCGACTTAACCAGTGATATCAATCATTCGTGAATTAATCATTCTTTAGTTTGATTATTTCCTTTCCATGAATTGGCCATTCGGCCATTGTTATAACGGTCTGAAACGATTCGGAATCGTTCTTATTCGTTCGGACCGTTCTGTCACTGAATCATCTGAAGCGGTTTCTCGGTCAGTAACAACAAATAGAGAACAAATAGCGCTGTTTTCAGTTGTTTCACTAGTTTACTTTGAACTACGCAGCACGGCCCAGTGGATAACGGAACGCAAGCTAAAGGAGTTGCGTTTACTCCCGGTCCCGGAAACTACTATTAAACAGCGTTGCGCAGGGCTGGACTGGGACTAAAAATCTGGCATTTTGGCCCAGACTGGCCCACTACATATAATCATAAACACAACCAATCTTTTCACGCCCCTGTATATGTATACTAACTCCTATTAAAACCACTAATGCCATGTAGCCTAATGAGTGAGTAGGAATGAGTAAGAGTTAATAGATGAAAATAACTACTAATTGTAAAATACAATATTCTCTATGTAAACAAAAAAAACATGAATTTGTGAAAATGGTGAGGTCTTGTGTATTATGTGTTTGTGTGGTGTTTTTTGACAAAGTGACATCACCAAGTATTGGTCTGGAATGGATAAGCCTTTTTAGTAATTTTCGCAGATCCATGTGAATGGGGATTTTTTTTTGACAACGTTGTCATCTTTTAATACATTTTTGCCATGTAAACATACCCTAAGTTCTTAAATATACAGGATAAGATAATTAATTGAAAAAAAAAAAACAGATCAGGAAACAGAATGAAAACGAAACAAAAACAGACCATAACAGAACTAGAACGTTACACTAGTCACATCATCTGTCTGGCCCTAAGACGGATTTATTATTGTGAAATGCAAATTATTATTTAATTTTTAACTCCACATCTTAAATGATAAAGGGAAATAAAAGCTTTCCTCATGGCCCCTGTAGCAAATTAGCTCTATGGAATATTAATAATATATCATAACTTGTTATAATTGATTATGTATATTTGGATCAGTTAATAGAATTAACTTAATATAGTAAAATTAATATTACAATCAATCAACCTGTTCGTCCCGTGAACAGTGTTAATTGTTTATTAATTCTAAGAAATGTTCATTTCCGAGGAAGGAGAATGTCTTTCTTACTGTACAGTACTACTAAGAGCCTGTAGTTAAAATCTAAACCGTAAAATAAACTTTGTTGCAAGCAGAGAATCAGAACCAAATACATATTATGCACACGTTTTATTAACTAAATCACGAACACATAACTAACATACAAACAATTACACATACATGGGTAGATGGTAAGTGACAGAATGAAACCGGAAATGAAATGAAGCTATGGAAAAGATTAATTGAACATGAAAAGAACCATCAGCTTATTATTTTCAGAGCACCTCATTAAATGTTTACTTGCAAGGCCTTTGCAGTGAAAGCATTTCTTGAAGTTCCTGAAAAAGGATTTTGATGGTTCCGTGAGTGTCAAACGTTTAAGTTGCAATCGAGCTGCGTTTGAGACGCGGTGGGAACGCTCTGCGTGATTACGTCGTGAAGCACGTGTAAAATCAGTCCAATGGAAGCCCGCTACGACATAGGTGACGTCATAGACCAGGAAACTATAAAGCAACCCTGAAATCAGACCACGACAGCTTCTGCACCTTCAGTAAGCGCTCTCTGTGATATCTGTCCTTGTCTATTTATTGTTGTCTGTCAAGCCCAATATAAATATACATATATCTATAACTATTATGGCGAGCAAGCAAGATTATAGACGGTGTGTTGTTCCCTGCCCTCGTTATATTACGGGTGGGGAGACACATCAGCTTTGTGTTGCTTGTTTGTGAGTGGAGCATGCCCAGTCAGTCCTCGAGGGGGCTGATTGTGTGCATTGTATGAGTCTATCTATAAAGACGCTCCGCTTTCGCCGAACATTCTTCGAGGAGGACGGTTCGGTTCGCATTCCCCGGGTTGCGGTTCCCGCTGTTGCTGAGGCACAGTGTCGACTTTCATCTTGGGGTTTGCAGATGGATCTAGTAGCGGGGTTTGAGACGGGCCCAGCCCTTTCCCAGCCCTTACCTGCTGGATTCGGTGTCTCTGCCCAGGAAGGAGCCCGCCCTGCGGGTTCTCCTTCCCAGGCTGAGGCACCAATATTGCGGCTATCCAGTTCTGAGGAACTGGATGTCGCGGGTATGGGGGATTCTGAGTGTTCGCCAGCTCATACTTATGGAGCTTATGGAAGTTTTATCTCGTGCTGTAGCTAAATTAAATATTGAGTGACCAGCCGATGATGTTGATGTTGCATCTAGAAAAAGTCTGTTAGATGAACGTTATCTACCATCTAGATTACAACCTCCTCGTCGGGAACTCCCGTTCTTTCCCGATCTCCACACTGAGGTGTCGAGATCGTGGATCAAACCGGCATCTTTCAGAGTACATAACCCTCAGACCAGTAATTATAGCAAAATTCAAGGTATTGAGCACCTCGGTTATCTATCTATGCCTCGCGCGGAAGACACAGTAGCGAGTTATCTTTCCCCCGAGTCATCTTCTCCTCTGAAAGCCCCGACGTTACCCACCAAACCTTTAAAAAATACATCTTTATTGGTGGGTAAAGCGTATTCGGCAGCAGGTCAGGCTGCGGCATGCTTACACACTAAGTCAATTCTCCAAGCATACCAGGCTGACCTGCTGAGGGACATGGACGATTGTGAGGAAGTTAGTGCTGATGCAATTCGAGAATTGCATCGCATGACAGATCTATCTCTCCGGGCCGCCAAGGAGACGGCCAAGTCTGTGGGCCGCTCTATGGCAGCCTTGGTGGCCACGGAGCGTCAATTATGGTTGAATTTATCAGAAATATAGGATAAAGATAAGTCTGTTGTTCTGGACGCACCGCTGTCACCTACAAGTTTGTTCGGCGATGCTATAAACTGTGTCGTTGATAGGTTTCAAGAAAATTAGAAACAAGCGGCTGCGTTTCAGAGGTTTCTTCCTCGCCGGTCCAGTGTCCCCGAGGCTGCTCGTATTAAAAAGCCTGAGCAGCCTCGTCCGTCTACGAGCTCCGCACGCCGATCCCAGCAAAAACAGAGCGTCGGTGCTCGGGCACCTCCTCAATCTGTGGTTTCTGAGTGGCGGTCGCAGTCCAAGCCTGTTAGAGGTAGACAAGATCTGAGGACTGTTATCTCTAAGAGAGCTTGGTCTAAGAAGAAGTCCTGACGCCGAGGCTATCAGGCTTCTGAGGGTGGTCCCCTCCAGGGAGGAGCGATTCCGAGGAACCGTCCCTCCTTGGCACCCTCCGGGGGGCGACTCTCCGAGGAGAGCCGCAGCGTTGCCACTTTGGTTGTTCCCTGCCGGTTCGCCGCTTCAGGGCGACGAGGTGTCAGCATGCCTGTGTAATCCTCTGAGGAGGGTTGTAGAACGGTCAGTTCGGTTGTTCCCTGCTGGTTCGCCGCTTCAGGGCGCCGAAATGATTGTTCAATCAAATCCAGAGGCCAGTCTCGAGAGACTGGTTCCCTTATCGGAATTTCTGGCAGCGTGGAAACTTCTGCCAAATATTTCTCTATGGGTTCTGGACATTATAGAAAAGGGTTACAGAATTCAGTTCGGTTCTCGTCCGCCCAGATTTCAAGGGGTCCTCCCTACCATAGTGGACTCACAGCAGGCTCTGGTTATGGAGCAGGAAGTACTGACACTTCTTCAAAAGGGAGCTACAGAAAGGGTTTTTCCTCCCACCAGAGAGTCAGGGTTTTACAGACGTTATTCCATTGTTCCAAAGAAGGATGGAGGGTTGTGTCCTATTCTAGATCTGCGCCAGTTAAACAGCAGAGTTCAGAAACTCAAGTTCAGAATGCTTACACTCAAACAGATTGTATCACAGATTCAGTCCGAGGACTGGTTTGTCACAATAGACTTGAAGGATGCGTACTTCCATGTATCTATCCATCCTCATCACAGGAGGTTCCTGAGGTTCGCTTTCGGGGGCGAAGCATACCAATATCGGGTTCCTCCATTTGGCCTAGGTTTATCGGCCCGCACCTTTACAAAATGCGTGGATGCAGCTCTGGCTCCGTTGAGACTCCAGGGCATCCGCGTGTTAAATTACATCGATGATTGGTTGATTTTAGCTCAGTCAGAGCAGTTGGCAGTTCAGCATCGAGATGTTGTTCTGTCCCACATAAAGAAGTTGGGGTTGCGGCTCCCTGCTCAGACGACCACTTTTCTAGGTGTAATTTGGGATTCGACCACAATGCAGGCACGTCTGTCTCCTGCTCGTATTTCTGCGATTCTCACAGCCACAAAGAATGTGAAACTAGGCCAGTCACTCACTGTAAAACAGTTTCAGAGACTGTTTGGTCTCATGGCAGCTCCGTCCAATGTAATTACATTTGGCCTTCTGTACATGAGACCCCTGCAGTAGTGGTTCAGGACCAAGGGGTTTTCTCCGAGGGGAAATCGTTCCGCAAGATCAAGGTCACGCGGTTATGCCTTCGTGCCTTGGTCATGTGGAAGAAACCTTGGTTCCTCGCCCAGGGCCCAGTGCTGGGGGCTTCCTGTCGACGCGTCTCGCTTTCGACGGATGCTTCCCTCACGGGATGGGGGGCGGTCATGTGTGGCCGCTCGGCGCACGGTCTTTGGCAGGACCATCAATGTTCCTGGCACATAAATCGTCTGGAGATGATGGCGGTATTTCGAGCTCTCAAATATTTCCTGCCAGACCTGAGAGGCCATCATGTGTTGGTCCGCACAGACAACACTTCGGTGGTCTCCTTATTCAACCATCAGGGGGGTCTGAGGTCACGTCACCTTTGCAAATTGGCCCATCAGACCCTCCTATGGGCCCAGGGGAAGTTATTGTCGCTTGGTATATATTCCGGGGCGTCAGAATGTGGAAGCAGATATTCTGTCGAGACAGGGGCTGAGGCCCGGGGAGTGGAGACTTCACCCCGAAGTGGTGGAGCTCCAGTGGGGAGAGTTCGGTCATGCTCAGGTAGACCTTTTCGCTTCATCAGATTCAACCCATTGTCCCATGTGGTTCTCTCTAACGCACCCGGCTCCTCTCAGTCTGGATGCGATGGTGCAGGTGTGGCCGAGGCTGCACCTGTACGCCTTTGCCCCGATATCTATGCTTCCGGGGGTTCTGGAGAGGGTTCGCCGAGAAGGGGCTCGTCTGCTACTAGTAGCCCCTTATTGGCCGACCCGAGTTTGGTTCTCGGACTTGGTGTCTCTTCTGGATGGCTCCCCCATGGAGATCCCACTCAAGGGGGACCTCCTGTCTCAGGCAGGGGGCACGATATTTCACCCTCGGCCGGAGTTGTGGAAACTGTGGGCCTTGCCTCTGAGGGGGCTCGGCTCAGGCAAACCGGTCTCTTGAACGATGTTGTAGAAACCATTCTTCAATCCAGAGCTCCTTCCACGAGAAAGCTGTATGCATTAAAATGGAAACTTTTCACCACTTGGTGTGGTGAACGTCAGTTAGATCCTGTTAACTGCCCTGTTGGTTCAGTTCTTGATTTTCCGTGAATGACGTCACCTATGTCGTAGCGGGCTTCCAATGGACTGATTTTACACGTGCTTCACGACGTAATCACGCAGAGAATTCCCACCGCGTCTCAAACGCAGCTCGAGTTCCCTATCAGGGAACCAGGCTTACATACGTAACCTGAGACGTTTTCTTCTCCGTTGGATGAAGAAGATATGATGAACTTCCATGGTTAGTTCGACTCTGTTCTGGTTGAAAGTTCTCTCTCTCCATGAGGCCATGCAGGACAGCACAGCACCCTGAACGTACCGGGAAGGCCAAGAGAAGGAAAGGCTTGTGTAGAGACCATTTAAAGCCTGAGAAAGGTCCCATCTTTCAGGGTTGGCTCAACCAATAAGAAAGGGGGAATTTCCAAGTGGGAAATTTATGACTCAGTGTGGTTAGACATAGGCCTTGCAGTTCGTGTCCATTTATACTCATATACTGTATATATAACAAACACACACTGCATTCTAAGAGAAGGTGATGTACACTAAAGTGTGAGTCATTAAATGAGGATTAATTAGATAGGAGACACGATACAGGTGGGGTTACATTGACCGTTGGTTGTATCATAAAATACATACTGTAGTATCAAAGACATAATAGTACACAAGACAGTAAATCATTCACACAGTGTCCTGGGGTGCATGTTAATTTATAGATCAGTTTGTCTATAAATTGATGCAGGAAAGTCTGTTTTAAGGGCTGTGGGTCTTTTCTATGGTCTCTGCTTTTTCCAAGTAACCACATTTTTAACAGCAATAAATCCGACTTATCTGATCGTAGTCATTGTAACCAAGACCCTTCTTGCCCTTGTTGGGGGGGATGGGACCATCGATTTTAAATATAACAAATAATTGTGTCTGATTTGTCTCAGTCGTTACACCCCCAATGTTGGTCTGTACATTATTTGTATCATCATATGCAGTGCTTTCAGGTTACTGTACATACCTAATGAATATTTGTTTAGTGACCAAGAAAATGTTTATTTTGCATGTGTAACCCCTCCAGTTCTACTCCACCTGCTCAAAGCAGGATTTTAACCAGCATTTCCGACACGGGAGGTGCTAACAAGTACACTATAGGCCGAAGCCACTACTGCGCTTCTTGAGGCCAGGGGAGTGAAGTTTACTCGCACAACTCTTAGCTGGTCTCCGTTACACTCACCCCTTAAACCTCACTCCCACCTGGGTCAAGGCATCAATGTAACACCTCCAGTTCTACCTTCTCCGAGTTGTATTTGAACCGGCATTGGAGGCAGGCACGCTTACAAGGATGCTAAAGCCTGTAGCCTCTATAGCGTCAGTCAGCAGTGCGCTTCTTGAGGCCAGGGGAGTGAGGTTTACTCACACAGCTCGTACTAGTTGGCCTCTGTTACACATGACTGTTACAAATTATTCATGTAGTAATTTTGATTATGATAAAAGAATATGATAAAAAAATAATTTTTTGTGATAATTTAATATTATTAACTTTTACCCCCCCCCCCCCCCCCTTCTTTTTTTAGCCTAAATATACAGCTATGTTTTATTTATAACATGATGTGGCAAAAGTGTTGCAGAAATTGAGCAGAGTAGCACTTGCCCAGCATTTTGACTGGCTTCATAATGATGCACAGCTCCATATATCCATTCTAATCCAACTTATATGAAGCCATCAATGAGTTCCCTTTCTCTTTCCTACTGCTAAAATATGGCATACAAATTTAAAGTTGCAATTGCATTATGGATACTTTAGTTTGTGGAAAACTGTTCACAGTTTTGGCATGAAAAATGCTGCAGTTTCGGAACAATGAAAATGTATGCAACTACATACTCAGAAACGGATTAAAATAGTTTGTTGGCTAATCATTCCTGCCATATATCCAGACAAACTTTTTAATGTCTGTTAAACTCTTTCTGCGGGTTAGCCTACATCGTTACACCAGTAAGTGGCAACAAGTAACTGTCTTTAGGCGTGAACCATTGACACAACTAATTTGTTCAAAACACTGATACGTTGAATAACAAAAAATGAATGCATTTATGACTGAATCATTGAATAATTTCCTCAACCAATTTGTTGAAAAACAGTGAATCATTCAGGATTCACTAGAATCCACTACTGTGTTTTGCTCTGTATCGAAAGAGTTTTTGGCCCTGTTGGAAGCTGAAACAAAAACAGATAAAGTAACTGGCAATTTTGTTTCAAAATATACATTTCCATGTTACTCAACAACTTGTTTAACTTTTTCAAAAAAAGCTTAACAAGTAAAGCTTCTAGTAGCTTAACTACTTGACACAAGCGGTCATTTTGTCCACTAGATTCCAAACTCTATATCTTTAATGATAAATACCCAATTGAGAGATTAATTCATTCATTGTATTAGGATATGTTTTAAAAAGCAAAACAACCCCAAACTGTACATTTAAACAAGTTTAATTATACATTTATAAATAATAATATCATTAGTAGCCTCCCGTAATTATCGCATTTTCACAACAGAAAGGCTATATTTCCATAGCCATTCAACATAACTCAGAACAATATAATAACAACTAAAAGTGTCTTATTTAATTATCAAACATTTTATTTTGAAATAATATCAGAGAAAATAGGCTAATAGAAAAAGCTGAAAACAAAGGAGAACCAAGAATGTTAATCATATACATCAATATAGTGCTTGGCTATTTAAGCTTCACAGTCTAGGCAAATTAACTCTCTTCTCCTCGCACAATTTCCACACAGGGATTGGCGGCATTTGCAGCAGGTGTCGTGGGTTTTGTTTTGACTGCAGCTTCTCCGAACCTGGCAGTGCCTCCAATTTGGTGTCTGCTGTGGTGATTTTAATCGAAAAATACTTTTTCTTTGTAGAAATTAGCATATATGCAAACACTCAGGGCCGCTACTGACCTTTCTGTTGACAGTGGGAGAGACAATGCTCAATCGCGGGAAATTAATAAAAAAAAAAAAAAATAAAATAAAAAAAACACCGCGAAATTCTGTGCCGTCAATATGACCGTCTATGGCCCGAAATAGGTAAATATGTTCATTTGTGTTTATGCCTTATGTGTAATTTATATGAAAAACATTTTAAATGAAAATACAGACACTTTTAGGAAAAGTCAGGTACCAGCAGGATTTTATTTATTTTTTATTGCCGATATAAAATTAAAATCAATTAAAAAATCAAAATGACCGTCATGGCCGTTCTAGTGTTAAATCAGCTATAAATTGGCAGTACTTTATCTCACATTTATTAATATTAAAAGTGCACAAAAAGTAAATATGCAATGCAGACATGTCACCAATGTAGCGTACATTTTGAACAGTTCATCTTTGCAGAATGCCTACTGTTTCACATATTATTGTTTTAAAATAACAAGCACTGAAAAGTAGGCTATGTTTTGCACAGTATGCAGTACACAGCATGCTAGTATTCCATTTCAAAGCTGTTGTGCTTCCTGGTGGGAATGTGAGGTTGAAATTAGGGTGTTGATTTCTCCAGGGACCATCTCTCATTTTTACAATAGAATTACTAAATAAATGGATGTCTTACACAATAATAACAATAAAATATAAACATACATACAAATAATGAAAACTCATTTTATGTTGTAGTTTTGGTGCAATGTCCACCTTTTTGTAAGCTATTTTCTGTGAATGTACAATACTTCTGAATCATTAGACACTATACAGTACGTAAATAACTAAATTAGCCACGCCCAATCTTATGTTTAAAAAAGGTGGATATGCCTTTAATGACTGGGGATAATTCAACTAGAAGGGTGTGGGAATACATTTGGCTTCACCAAACATTTACAAATGAAATGAAGTGGACTGAAAGTAATGATTATCACTCTCTTTTATGAAATCTACGTACAAGATGAATAATAAAAAATAAAAAAATTAACATAGTTTATGATGACTAATGATTTTTACAATTGACTTCCAGTATCTTTTTTTCCTGCCATGGAAGTCAATGGGTACCGTCATCTGTCTGGTAACCAGCATTCTTCAACACAATTCTTTTGTGTTCAGCAGAAGAAAGAAACTCATACAGGTTTGGAACAACTTGAACCATTTTTGGGTGAACTATCCCTTTAATTGTTTTCAGGTGGCTCATTTAAGGGCATAACCACTATGTTTTTATATTTATTTTTATAAATATGAGTGGCTCAGTTTGGAGCATAATGCAGTGCAAAGACAACTTTGGAAAAAGACTGCTGTTAATGCAATGGATGTTAAAGGTTGTATCAGCGATTGTGGGTGAAGTCACTTCTGTTTGTGTTTGAAGCGAGATCCCAAACAAACAAAGTTAGCTCGCCCCTCCCTCAACGAATTCCAATTCGTCAGAATCAACTCGCTCACTAGCATGCCAATCTCAAACACTAAATCCCTCCCTATAATCTGATATTCTCTAGAGCTATCCAAGTTTAGTCGAGCTTCACTCATATTTTTTAAAGAATTATATTTTCACACACAGATCACATACAAAAAAGTCATCACTAGCAGCTACTCACCTGTCCAAAAGAAACAGTGCAACCTCGGCGTCCGATTTAAAAATTTTCTCTCCACCGTTTAAAAGCCTTCCCGATTATTATATCGTTTCTATTATTATACGAAAAACGAGGGTATTCCCTCGCCCTAATCCTCATTCTCTTTTTGGGGATTGTCTCTTCCATGTTAAATGTATCTGGTCCGTTGATAGCATAGGGTTGATAGACGCTGCCTTATTCTTCAGCTCCGACTTCGCGTGCAGGCACCGTGCACGAGCGCAAAAACAAACAACACCCGGCCGCTGTCGGTGATTGGTTAGAACACTGTTTATTTTGATTTTGAGTGGTGGTTGTACC
Source organism: Siphateles boraxobius (assembly GCF_051911475.1). NCBI lineage: Eukaryota > Metazoa > Chordata > Actinopteri > Cypriniformes > Leuciscidae > Siphateles > Siphateles boraxobius. Next base: position 36,186,897 of record NW_027508734.1, on the reverse strand, counting down.
CATTTGTTTTTGTGTGCAGATCTCAGAGCCTAGGCTGCCTACAGAGACGTGGTTTTTGACAGCCTGCTTATGGGGCGGGCAGCTAGCAGATCGTTAGGAAAGATTAGATGCATGTGATAATTTTTGTTTGGGCCTGAAATCGCTGATACAACCTTTAAGTGTGTCAGTAAATGAAATTTTATTGGCACAACAAATATGAACAGTTCCCTTTCAAGGGAACTCGAGCTGCGTCAAACGCTGTGGGAACGCCCCTGCGTTTTGCGTCATGAAGCACGTATGGAATCAGCCCAATGGAGAGATGGAACGTCATAGTCGGGTGACGTCATCGACCAGGAAACTATAAAGCACCCCATAAACACAAGCGCAACAGCGTTCTGTGCCTTCAGTCGCGCTATATGTGAATCTGTCCCTGTGTAAATATTGTCTGTCTTTACATACTCTGCACCACACAAACAATTTATATATATATATATATATATATATATATATATATATATATTAAGAGAGATATGGCGAACGAACAGCAGTTTAGGAAGTGTGTCCCTCCCTGCTCGCGTTATTTTACGAGTGGGGATACAAACATTCTTTGTGTTGTTTGTTTGGGAGTGCAGCATGCCCAGTCAGCTCTCGAGGGAGCTGATATTGAGCATTGCGAGCGTCTGCCATTATGGATGCTCCGCTCCCGTCGGGCGCTCTTCGAGGAGAGCGGTTCGGTGCGCGCTCCCCGCGGTTCGGGTCACGCTCTTGCCGAGGCAGAGCGACGACGCTTATCGTGGGGATCGCAGATGGATCTCTCAGCGGGGTTAGAGATGGGCTCTGCCTTATCTCTCCCTTCACCTGTGAGATCCAGTGCCTCAGTCCCGTGTTCGGAAGCACGCGCTGCAGTTTCTTCCGCTCGGGCTGAGGCACCAGTTATAAATGAGGGAGATGTGGAGGATTCGCCACCTTACACTCCCGAAAGTGATGAGCTAGTGGAGGTATTAACAAGAGCTGTAGAAAAACTCAGCATTGTATGGCCAGTGACTAGACAGGAGTCTGTTTCTAAATCAAAATTAGATGAGAGATTTTTGCCGTCACGAGTGCAACCTCCACGCCGGTGCTTGCCGTTTTTTCCCGATCTCCACACTGAGGTGTCGAAATCGTGGAAAAAACCGGTGTCATATAGAGTGTTTAGTCCCCAGACTTCAACATATTCTAATATTGTGGGGGCAAAATCATATGGTAATTCGGCTATGCCTCGCGTGGAAGAGACGCTTGCGAGTTTTCTCTCCCTCGAGGCTGCGTCATCTGTTAAGGCACCGGCATTACCCACCAAGCCTCTTAGAAATATTTCGGTTTTTGTGGGTAAAGCGTATTTGGGCGGCGGGTCAGGCTGCGTCATGTCTGCATACTATGTCTATTATGCAGGCATACAAGGCTGACCTGCTGTGGGACGTGAGTGAGAGTGAGGAGGTCAGTGCTGACGTGGTTCGCGAACTGCGTCAGGCTGCTGATTTATCCCTGCGCGCAACCAGAGAGTCGGCCAAGCTAGTGGGTCGATCTATGGCAGCTCTGGTGGCCGCAGAAAGACATCTGTGGTTAAATCAGACAAATATAAAAGAAAAAGAAAAAGCTTTCCTTTTAGACACTCCTCCCCCCCCCCTGGGTTTATTTGGCGATGCTGTAAATTCTGTCATCGATAAATTCCAGGAGAAGGAAAAGCAAACAACAGCTTTTAAGAAATTTCTCTCTTTAAAAATTCATGTCCCTGGGGCTGCTGGGCGGTAGCAGCCCCGGCCGTCTGCAAGCTCATCATATAGGGCGCATCTTCCGTTTGGCCTAGCTTTATCTCCCCGCACTTTCACGAAATGCATGGACGCAGCACTAGTGCCCCTGAGGCTTCAGGGTGTTCGCGTCCTCAATTACATCAACGATTGGTTGATTTTAGCTCAGACAGAGCAGATGGCGGTTCGACATTGAGATGTCGTTCTCGTTCATATCAGGAAGTTGGGGTTGAGGCTGAACGCAAAGAAAAGTGTATTATCTCCTCAGAAGACCACTTTTCTGGGTGTCGTTTGGGTTTGGGTTTCGATGCAGGCGCGACTCGCTCCAACCCGCATCGTTTCTATTCTCTCAGCTGTGAAACAAGTAAAGCTAGGCCAGCTACTTACTGTAAAACAGTTTTAGAGACTGTCGGGTATGATGGCAGCAGCGTCCGACGTTATACCTTGCGGCCTGTTGTACATGAGATCGCTACAGTGGTGGCTCAGGACCAAGGGATTCTCCCCGAGGGGAAATCCGCTCCGCACGGTCAAAGTCGCGCGGCGCTGCCTTCGTGCTCTGGTCATCGCGTAACGCTAACGACTGATGCTTCCCTCACAGGCTGTGGGGCGGTCACGAGTGGTCGTTCAGCCCAAGGGCTGTCGCAGGACCTTCATCTATCACGGCTTATAAATTGTCTAGAGATGTTGGCGGTGTTCCAGGCTCTGAAACACTTCCTAGCAGACCTGAGAGGTCATCATGTGTTAGTTCAGTCAGACAACACGTCGGTGGTCTCTTATATAAATCATCAGGGGGGCCTGCGGTTTCGCCGGCTTTACAAGTTGGCCCGTCAGATCCTCGTGTGGTCCCAAGGGAGGTTACTATTTCTGAGAGCAATGTATCTTCCTGGGTATTTGAATGTGGTAGCAGACTCCCTGTCGAGACAGGGACCGAGGCCGGGGGATTGGAGACTTCATCCCGAGGTGGTGAAGCTCCTTTGGTTGAGTTTCGGTCGCGCAGAGGTGGACCTATTTGCTTCCAAGGAGACCACGCATTCTCATCGGTGGTTTTCCATCAGCCATCCAGCCCCTCTGGGGTTGGACGCTATGGTGCAGCCGTGGCCGAGGTCACGTCTGTTCGCCTTTCCCCCGATTGCTCTGCTACCTGGAGTTCTGAAGAGGGTTCGCCGAGACGGGGTCAGCCTACTATTAGTAGCCCCGTTCTGGCCGGCCCGAGTATGGTTTGCGGACCTGATTTCTCTCCTGGACGGCTCTCCCTTGGAGCTCCCGGTCAGGAGGGATCTACTCTCTCAGGCGGGCAGCATGATATTTCACCCCCGCCCAGTATTGTGGGCTTGGCCTCTGAGGGGACCCAGCTCATGAACTCTGGTCTCTCAACCGAGGTTGTTGAGACCATTCTTCACTCCAGAGCTCCATCCACGAGGAAGCTTTATGCCTTGAAGTGGAAACTCTTCACTTCTTGGTGTGGAGAGCACCTGCAGGACCCAGTTAACTGCCCAGTGGGTGCAGTGCTGGAATTCCTGCAGGAGCGCTTCTCCACAGCTATCCCCCTCCACACTAAAGGTGTATGTGGCGGCACTGGCTGCTTACCACGTCCCTTTCAGTGGGGTTTCTCTTGGGAGACACCCGCTTATAACTCGTTTCCTTCGTGGCACACTGAGGCTGAGGCCAGCAGTTCGTACGAGGGTGCCGGCCTGGGATCTGGCCATCGTATTAGAAGGTCTTTCCATAGCTCCTCTTGAACCTATCGAAGAAGTTCCTGAGATGTTTCTCACTTTTAAGACTATCTTTCTTCTTTCTATCTCCTCACTAAAGAGAATCGGAGATTTGCAGGCTCTGTCGGTTTCACCCTCGTGCCTGGAATTTTCGCCTGGCATGGTTAAGGCTTTTCTGCATCCTAGACCAGGTTACGTTCCCAAGGTCCCTACTAATGTTGATAGACCTACAGTTCTGCAGGCCTTTTGTCCTCCTCCATTTCTGTCGTCTGACCAGGAGAAACTTAATTTACTCTGCCCTGTTAGGGCGTTAGACGCCTATGTCCACAGAACTGCCCTGTGGAGGAAGTCAGAACAACTATTTGTGTGCTTTGGACCGCCCAGGAAGGGGTGTCCCGTGTCTAAATGGAGAATGAGCAAGTGGGTGGTCGAGGCTATCTCACTTGCCTATGAGTCGGCTGGTCAGCCTTCACCTTTGGCTGTACGAGCCCACTCTACCAGGAGTATGGCGGCTTCTAAAGCCTTACTGTCAGGAGTTTCCCTCAGTGACGTTTGTGATGCGGCTGGATGGTCTTCACCACATACTTTCATTAAGTTCTACGACCTAGACTTAAGTTCTACCCCTGGGGCACAGGTGCTCCCGTCCTCTGTGCGCTAGTTCTCACATGGCGGTCACTTGGTCCTATGGCGACGTGGGTATTAGCGTTCCCACAGTGTTTGACGCAGCTCGAGTTCCCTTGAAAGGGAACGTCTCGGTTACGTATGTAACCCTAGTTCCCTGATAGGGAACGAGGCGCTGCGTCATTCCACCATACTCCCGGCATTCCCGCTAGCGCTTCCTTCAGGCCTATCAGAAGCTGTTGCGCTTGTGTTTATGGGGTGCTTTATAGTTTCCTGGTCGATGACGTCACCCGCCTATGACGTTCCATCTCTCCATTGGGCTGATTCCATACGTGCTTCATGACGCACAACGCAGGGGCGTTCCCACAGTGTTTGACGTAGCGTCTCGTTCCCTATCAGGGAACTAGGGTTACATACGTAACCGAGACGTTTTCTTTGATTTCTCAAAGTTTGTAATATATGGAAAATACTTTTAGTGTATAAAAATAATTAATGTTAATAAATATTTCTAAAGCAATTTGAGTCTTGTATGATTGACCTAGTGAAATGAAGTTGATAAAACGTGATAATTAAAGTTGAGAAAACATTTTTTTTTTAGGTTTTACCATCCATCCATCCATCCATCCATCCATCAATCCATCCATCCATCCATCCATCTTCTTCCGCTTATCCGGGGCCGGGTCGCGGGGGCAGCAGTCTGAGCAGAGAAGCCCAGACTTCCCTCTCCCTGGACACTTCCTCCAGCTCTTCCGGGGGGACACCGAGGCGTTCCCAGGCCAGCCGGGAGACATAGTCTCTCCAGCGTGTCCTAGGTCTTCCCCGGGGTCTCCACCTAGTGGGACGTGCCCGGAACACCTCCCCGGGAAGGCGTCCAGGAGGCATCTGGAACAGATGCCCGAGCCACCTCAGCTGAGCCCTCTCGATGTGGAGGAGAAGCGGCTCTACTCTGAGCTCCTCCCGACTGACCGAGCTTCTCACCTTATCTGTAAGGGATCGGCCAGCCACCCTGCGGAGAAATCTCATTTCAGCCGCCTGTATCCGGGATCTTGTCCTTTCGGTCATGACCCAAAGATCATGACCATAGGTGAGAGTAGGAACGTAGATTGACCGGTAAATCGAGAGCTTTGCCTTACGGCTCAGCTCCTTCTTCACCACAACAGACCGGTACATCGACCGCATTACTGCAGAAGCTGCCCCGATCCGTCTGTCAATCTCCCGTTCCATCCTTCCCTCACTCGTGAACAAAACCCCAAGATACTTAAACTCCTCCACTTGAGGAAGGATCTCTCCACCAACCTGAAGTGAGCAAGCCACCTTTTTTTACCAATTTAAGTATTTTTTTTAAGTTGATCAAACTGTTCACTTTTTACAGTGTAGTCTGGATTTAGTATATGTATTTTTTCTTAATACCATAAATTTGGATGATGTGGTAAAGTTGAGCAGATGTATAGGGGTCTAAGGAGTTCTCAAAATCTTTGATTTTTTATTTTATTTTGTTATCATACAATTATGGAGAGCAGCTTTATAACAAATGGAGAGCTCACTCTGTTTTTTTTTTGTTTTTTTTTGACAGCTCTAACTATATAAACCTCTCTTTTTCAAATGTAATTGGACCCAAAATTGTACATGTATTTGATCTACATTGCCAAGCCCCAGCCTAAATTCCAATAGGACTTTTTGAGTTTTGAGTTTGAAAGGCATTTTAATCCCCTCTGGAAAGCTGTCTGGGGTGTAACATTAAGAAGCGTGACATACCTGCGGCTGTGGTTTCAATCATCCAACATTTCCAGCGTCTCACTTTAGTAGTGCATGACATGCACTCTCTGGATCAATGTTCTCTTTTAAGAACAGCGCGAAGGGTCAACCAATGGGGTTTGTACCAATGGAAGACTTATTTATACTTTGAAATGCTCTCATGCTTTTTCCTCCTCACATTTGAAACGGAGGGCATTAAAAGAATGATTTGCAGTCTGATTTTGTGAGTGCTTTGCAGAATCGCCCCAGTCTGAAGAATATTCCTCTCAAATTGAAGCTTGACATTTACAGGGGCTTGTTAAAAGGTGAACACTCTGTCTTCATGGCCTGGGAAGTAATGAAGAGCTCATCCACCATACAGATGAAAAGGAAAAGAGAAAAACAGCTTCGGTCTACTTCCTACCAGGTAGCAGCCCTGTTTTATGTATCCCACCTTTAATCAGTGAGCTGACATTCATTGCCAGCTACAGCAGTAGAGCGAAGTTAATCATATTTAGATACGAGTTTCACCAGGCAAAGCACATCCTTTTATTAGCCAAGAGTGTTTTCTTCTGTCATTAATTTTCCGTTCAGACTATTTGAAGATCTAAAAGGAGGAGGAAAGGGACCCTGAATTGACTATGGTCTTTTGTTCATAAACACATCTAATCAATATAGGGACTCTCTGAATAAAAAAAGTGCAACAATATTGTTTTAAGACATATAGAGGTAAAAAAAGAGAAAAGAAATAATAATAATAAAAAAATCAATACATTTATGTGCCCACCAAACTTTTCATGGATTTTGAGATACAGTTTGAGTAACTGATGGGTTGCTACAAAGTTTCTGTAATTTTGACTAAACATTAAAATACTCCTTACGCAGAAGCTGAAATTTAATTAGTCTTGACAGCTACACCATTTTCTTATAAAGCCAATAAACAGTTGAAACTGTTTGTTTTCATGTCAAATTCCTTTACCATTACTAGAGCTGTCTCCTTAAAGTAAAATTTAGAATTGGACACTTTGAAGTAATAAAAAAAGCATACCAAGATAAGGCCAAGACAACAAAATTATGTTTAGTTGATAAGTTGAATGTTTTATTTTAGGCTTATATGTATTAAATGTATATCACATACACAAAATAATAATAATAATAATATTAATAATAATAATAATAATAATAATAATAATAATAATAATAATAATAATAATAATAATAATAAACTAGAGAAAACAAGCATAAAGCCTGCCTGATATTGATACTGTTCAGAATAATACTACAAGTGTCCTAAAAAAAATCCTTTGGATTTGATGGAATACAGCAGCTGAAATCCTGGATGCACCTGTATGATTTCATCAAAAGAAAGAAGAGCAGGGGAATTGGCAATTCTGCAAAGCCATAGTAACAAGAATCCTGAGATGAAACCATGCTTGATATTGAGTTTCCTGCAGAATATGGTAATTATTCAGTACATAAACTTGAGCTTACAAAAAAAAAAAACTTTATTGCTGGTCTCATTTGTAGTATTGGTAGCTTCTGTTTATATATATATATATATATATATATATATTTAACAAAGAATTTATAAAAAAGTGTAAGAAACATAGATCTAGTTAATCCAGTTTAATTTTCAGTTGATCTTTTTTCACTATTCAGCAAAAGTGGAAAACTATGCACTGTTTTTTGTTTTTAAGTACAACTATTTAGCAGTGACAAAGCTAAAACAAAAAAATGCAGTTAGAAGACAGCAAACAGCTCACTGGGTTTTGGAAGAGTTTAACACATTTAACATTATTGTGCACCCTACACAGGAGCCACAGCTGGACTAACTAAGAAATGAAGGCCCACCTGCCATACTCCCGATGAGATAAAAGAGGAGGCTCTAATAACAGCTGTAATCTGTGCCCTCTCATGCCCAGCGTGAACTCAAAGAGGTTCAAGTCCAGGCTATAGCTCCCTGGATACTGATACAGTGTCCACACTTCCATTTTTTTCAGCTCCATTTACAGTCAGGACATTGACGCTCTATGGGACTCTTGTCACTCAGCACAGGGCTTAAGATGTGACATATTTCTCACTTTGTTTAAAGGGTTGACTGAGAACTTACATTGCTGAATAGGCACAAAAATGGTATGCCATCGTCACAGTTATAAAATGTAATTATTTGTTTTATATGAGGCTTTAAAATTTTGTTGTTGTTGTTGAAATAATGCATACATTTCCTTCTCAAAGGACAAAAAAGGTTAATTTATTATATCATATTGTCAACAACACACCTACATGGTTTTTATTCTCTATCATTTGTTTTGCTCAGTCATGTTTACTAGAAAAAGTTGGAGAACTTCTATCCACCGTTAAACATCCCATTCTGTAAAAGCAGACAGGACAATTCCCCTGTCTCACGTCAGCAGTTTAATAGCACCACAGCAAATTGAGTTTCTGTTACTCCCTGGTTGATTGAATCAACCTGAAAACAGTTTCACAGTTTCCACGGTCAAGAACAAAGATTGAATAACACAACCTTGAGATTTTAGAGCCAGTCTCTGGGGTTAGCATTTATTTGCTGTATGTCAAACAAGAGCAAAACTTAAACTAATGGCATTTAAAATCAGCGGTTTTATGAACTGTTGAACTCAGTCTCTAAAACAGTCTCACTTGAACCCACAAAGTTCTCAAATTAATTCATCTCATGCCACCATTTTGAAAAACTAGTAGTCCAGAAGCAGAAAATAACTTTACTCACTTGCACAAAATGTAAACAAACAAACAAACAAACAAACAAATAAATATTCCTCAAAATGAAACACACGCAGGGAACAATCTCTGTATGCTATTTTATACGAATCTGCAATAATTTAATACTACTTAAATTATACAAATATTTATGGATTTAATCTAATTTTATTTAAGGCCTATTCACCAATGCTTTTTTTCTGCTGACCGTATCAAATTTATCTCTAAATAAATTTATTTATATATATAAAATTTATATTTATCTTCTTTTTTCCCTGTTTTTATTGCTGAAATGATGTGAACTTGCTTCGCGATGTGTATGTTCTTCTGTTATGCGGAATGGCAGCTATAGGTTTTTAGCTTTTTTCTCATCACGTCAGGTATGCAAGTTGCGCATTTAGTTACGTAATTACGTAAATTAACGTGTCTTTGCTTCCGTTCACCAAAAAATAAAAGGAAAGTAAACGAAGGAAAAGAGTTTTGTTCAACGTGGGAGTCAAGGTACAAAAATGTTCTACTTGTCATTCAATATTATTTAATACACTATGTTGAGTGATTTTTTTTTTTTTGAGTTGTGTAAGCTCATAAAGACGTGATTGAATGTGCTAATTAGAAATGCTACAAAGCCAAGCTTATTTTCGCACTGTTAATATTATTATGTATTATTTATTATTTATTATTTAATATAGCTAGCCTACAGTGAATATTTGCATGATTGCAGTATGTATTATTTTGATAAATAGGTGTGCTTATTAATGTTTATTCTTAGGCTAAATATTGCTGGGTTATGCTAAATAAGGACAGTGTGGAGACAATTTGTAGTTATTTATATTGTTTGTTTGTTTATTTATTTCAGATACAAGAAATGTTCAGTAATGTTTCAGAAATGTGGCGGTAATGTTGGTTTAGTTTATTCCAGTTTTTGAAAGTACTTGCCAGTTTTGTGTGCAATATGCATTTGAACAAACATGTCTTGTTAATGATGCAGGCATTATTTCTGGCCTAAATGTCGTACAAATGCCAGCAAAATCAAATGTCAGATTTGTTTAATGGTTGAGTTAAGTTGTCAATACTATATTATTTACTGAAAACCTAAAAAAAGTGTATCTGTTTACATTATAACAATTATAATGTAACAGTTACATAAGAGACACTAAATACACACAAAAAAAGAAACTTTATATATGTTTACAAACAAATGCGTATACTGGCACATCTTTTTGTCACTGTGGAGAGCTGCTTAACAATATAAACGTCTCAGGTTACGACTATAACCCTAGTTCCCTGAGAAGAGAACGAGACGATGCGTCGATGACGCTTTGGGAACGCCTTCGCGTGATTACCTCTGAAGCACGTATGTCAACTAGTCCAATGGAATGAATGAACGAACGCCACGGGCGGGGGACGTCATGACCAGGAAAGGATATAAGCACATCCGGTGCGTTACTCGCGTTAGCTTCTAGTGCTGAAGCAAAGTCGATTGCAGGGATGCAGGAAGTATGGCAAGGCGACGCATCGTCTCGTTCCCTTCTCAGGGAACTAATGTTACAGTCGTAACCTGAGACGTTCTCTTTCGAGGGAACTCGCGATGCGTCGATGACGCTTTGGGAACGAGAATACCCAATATGCCGTACTTACAAAATCCCAGATGATAAAACTGTCGGCAAACTAAGCAAAAAGCACATGGGGCAGCATCCAGGTCCAAGCTGTAAAACCTCATGAATGTGAGCAGTGAGGACCAGCCCGCCGCATCACACACGTCTTGGAGAGAACTCCAGATAATAAAGCTTAGAAGCCATACTCCTAGTGGAATAAGCCCTGACCACCAAATGGTTGGCCAGAGGACTCACAAGCAAGAAGAATAGTCTCGACTATCTATTTGCCCAATAGGTTGGATTTTCTCGACAGAGAAGTCCGATGAACATAAGTGTCCAGTGCTCGCACTGGGCACAAAAGGTTCAGCTTTTCCTGGTCCGATAAACGGGGGAGGACAGAAACCTCTAGCACAATAGGCCTCGGAATAATGGTAGGCACCTTAGGAACATATCCATGTTTGGGGTAATATTGCCTTGGCCATCCCCAGTGCACTCAAGGCAGGTGGGGACCGAAAGGGCCTGAAGGTCTCGACTCTTAGAGGGATGAAATAGCTAGCAGAAAATAGTCTTAAAAGAAAGAACTTCTCTGAGACCAAATCTAAGGGCTCAAAGGAAGCCCCAGATAGGCCTTCAAAAACTATTGCAAGGTCCCAAGCCTGCACCCTAGTGCAAGTTGCAGGCCTCAGCCTCAAAGTGCCACGAAGGAAACGTGTGATCAGGTGGTCTCGACCCAAAAATGTACCACCCACCAGGGCGTGGAAAGCCGCAATGGCCGCCACGTATACCTTAAGTGTGGAAGGAAATAGACCTGATACAAAGCGTTCTTGCAGAAACTCAAATACTGTGTTTACTGAACAGTTAACTGGATTCCACTGACACTGGTAACACCAAGAAGTGAAAAACTCTCGAAATAGTGAATATAGTTTCCTCTAAGCGGGAGCTCTGGAGCTTAGAATAGTCTCAACAACCTCGGTTGAGAGACCACTCTCTATGATTTGGGCCCCCTCAGAGGCCAAACCCACAGTTTCCAAATCCCCTGCCGGGGGTGCAATATTGCATCCCCTGCCTGAGACGGAAGGTCTCTCCTGATCGGGATCTCCAAGGGAGGGCCGTCGAGAAGAATTAGGCCCGCAAACCAAATTCGGCTTGGCCAGGGTGGTGCTACTAGCAATAGGCTTATACCATCCTGGCGGATTCACTCCAGAACTCCTGGGAGCAGAGCAACAGGGGGAAATGCGTACAGACATAGCCTCGGCCACGTCTGCACCATAGCATCCAGCCCCGAGGGGGCTGGTTGAGTGAGAGAGAACCAGAGTGGACAGTGAGTCGTGTGCTGAGACGTGAACAGGTCCACTTCTGCCTGGCCGTAAAACTCCCATATATCCTCCACCGCCTCAGGGTGGAGTCCCCTGGCCTCAGCCCCTGCCTCAACAGGGCGTCTGCTCCAATATTCTGGCCCCCTGGAATATACACTGCCCTCAGATAGCATATTTTCTTGAGGGACCAAAATAAGAGGCCACCAACGTGTTGTCTGTGAGACGAGAACCAGAGTTTCCTCCATATAACGAAGGCGTGGGGATACTCCCACGTGATCTTGATCGTATGGAGTGGGTTTCCCCTCGGGGAGAACCCTCTGGTCCTGAGCCACCACTGTAAAGGTCTCACGTACAGCAGGTCAAAGAGAATCACATTGGACGCTGCTGCCCTGAGGCCTAACAGTCACTGTTCCAGAGCAACACATGATGGCCCCTCAGGTCTGGGAGGAGATGTCTCAGCGCATTGACGACGACCATCATCTCTAGGCAAATCATGTGCCAAGAGAGATGATGACTCCTCCACAAACCCTGAGCTGAGCGGCCTTCCAATACGGCTCCCCAGCTGGTGAGGGAAGCATCTGTCAAGATAGCAACTCGATGGCAAAGAGCGCCCAACACCGGAACCTGGGACAAGAACCAGTGTTTCGTCCATATAACCAAGGCGCGGGGATACTGCCGCGTGATCTTGATTATACAGAATGGTTTTCCCCTCGGGGAGAACCCTCTGGTCCTGAGCCACCACTGCAAATGTCTCACGTACAGCAGGCCAAAGGGTATCACAATGGACGCTGCTGCCCTGAGGCCTAACAGTCTCTCGAACTGTTTCACAGTGTGTGCCTGGCCTAGCTTTAGCTCTTTTGTGGCAGATAGCAGCTACACGAGCGGGCAACAGAACGGCTCCCATCGTGACTGAGTCCCAGACCACTCCAAGTAAAGTGGTCCTCTGTACTTGAGAAGCACACTCTTCTTGGCATTGAGCTTCAACCCCAACCTGCATATAAGCGAGGATGACATCTTGACGCCGAACCGCTAACTGTTCTGATTCTGCTAGAATCAGCCAATCGTCTATGCAATTCAGAATGCGTATGCACTGCAGCCTGGCGGGGCCAGAGGCAGAGCTAGAGCGAAAGGAAGTCCCTTATACTGGTGTTCTTTGCCCCTGAAAGAAACCCTCAGGAACCTCCTGTGCTGAGGGAGGATGGAGATATGGAAGTATGCGTCTTTCAGATTTATCGTGACAAACCAGTCCTCGGATCTGACTTTGGTCACAATCTGTTTGAGTGTCAGCATCTTGGACTTGAGTTCCAGCACCGAACACTTCAACAGACGAAGATCTAGTATGTGATGCAGTTCTCAATCCTTTTTTGGAACAATGACATAACGACTGTAAAGTCCGATGCGATGTCAGGTGACTACACCTGCTCTATAGCTTTGTTTGCTAACAGGGCCTTTACCTCTTGCTCCATTACCAGAGCCTGCTCGGGATGCACTACGTGAGCAACACGCCATTGTAACCTGGAGGACGAGAACCAAATCTGCCTCTTACTACTAACTGCAGGACCCATAGAGATATATTCGGCAGTAGCTTCCGCGCTGCCAGAAAATCTACCAAGGGAACCAGCCCCTCGAGGCTGGCCTCTGCTGTCATTGAGACAGTCAGATTAGGGGGCCTGAAGCATACTGGCAGGAACCACCCGAACTGACTGTTTTCGAACCCCCCTCAGAGGGCGCGAGTCCGACGCAATGTCGAGTTGAAGCTGCGCCGGAAGCTCACTGGAGACCGCTGCGCCCCAAAGCACCAAGGGTGGTGGGGTCGGCAGAACGGTCCCCTGAGGGCACCGAGATGGAAAGGGCACCGTATAATGAGGTGTACACCGTTCCACCCCGGTTGGGGCTGCCCTCATCGGTCTGACAGCGTTGGCGCCAAGACCTTTTCTTTTGAGCAGAAGCCTTCTCAGCATGAAGAACAGTCCTCGGATCCGGCTTCTGCTTTGAAGGCTTTGGCTGCTGTGTTGCGTATGAGAAACAAGACGGCTGGAGCTGCTTACGCCCGGCAGCCCCAGGGGGTTGGACACAGCGAGAGAGAGATTCTCTTGTATCTTTCTCCATGATTTCCATCAAATTGAGCCAGAGGTGTCTCACAGTGACCACAAGGGCTGCCATAGACTGCCCAAATGTTCAGGCGGTCTCCTTAGTATCCCTGAGAGATAAATATGTGGCCGAACGAAGTTCTCCAACCCCATCGGGCCAAACTCCCTCACTTCTGTCCAACCCCAGCAGGTCAGCCTGATATGCTTGTAGCACTGCTATAGTGTGCAAGCAGCCTCCTGCTAGAGCCACGGCCGTAAATGCTTTTCCCACTAGATTAAAAATATATATATATATTTTTTAATGGTTTAGTGAGAGAAGCCGACGCCTTCAGGGACGATACTAAACCGGATGACAGATAGCTAGCAAGCGTCTGTTCTACCCGGGTATTGCCCCATAGCCATATTCTCTTAACCCCCATATATCTGAATATACATGAACTTGGGGCTAAAAGACAAGAAGAGTAAGGCTTTTTCCATGATCTAGACAGCTCGCTGTGCAGATCGGGAAAAAATGGAAGGCCCCGTGATGGAGGTGAAAAAATAGAGGGAAGGAAACTCATTCTTTAATTTTGGACGAGCTCCCCCTTATTTCTGCTGGCCATTAAATATTGAATTTATCTACAGCCTTGGTAAGCACCTCCACCAGCTTTATTTATTTTTATTGTTTTATATATACATTTATTTTATATATATATATATAAACTTTTATATATAAATTATATTTCTCATACGCTGGGGAAAGAGATGGCAAATCCACTTCCCCCATGATTGTGCTTTGTTACTTTCAATGCCCAGCACATCTACCTCCTCGGAGGTAGTACACTGAAGCATTAACCTCTCTCCCCGGGCGGAAGAGACCGCAGCGCGGGCTTCCGAGACCAGAGAGAGAGCATGGATCCCTCGTGGAAAGGGAGGAGATAAGATCCGCGGACCCGTCTCCAACCCCGTAAAGAGATCCTATTTGCATTCCACAGGAATGCATTCTCCGCGCTGCCTCGGCAGACGCGGGTCCTGCACCCTGAAAATCGAGAGCCTGGCCACTTCCCTCGAAAAGTGACAGGCGGGAGCGAAGCGAAAGCTTCTCACAATGTTGGCAATCAGCCAAGGCTGATACCGCATGGTCCACTCCCAACACATCACACAAAGCTCGTGTGTCCCTACTCATTAAATAACGCGAGCAGGGAGAACACAGAGTTTGTGCAATTGTTTCCATAGTGTGTATATATATGTATATATCAGACAGACAACAATAAATATTCACAGACAGTTTTGACACAGAGCGCTTTGCTGAGGCACAAAAGCTAACGCGAGTAACGCACCGGATGTGCTTATATCCTTTCCTGGTCATGACGTCACCCGCCCGTGGCGTTCGTTCATTCATTCCATTGGACTAGTTGACATACGTGCTTCAGAGGTAATCACGCGAAGGCGTTCCCAAAGCGTCATCGACGCATCGCGAGTTCCCTCGAAGGGAAGTAGGGGTGTAATGATGCCCTCATGTCACGATTCGATACATATCACAATACTGACCTCACAATTACGATATTATTGCGATACTCCAAGGCATGATAAAAGATTAACAAAAACGTACTGTTAATTTTGCTAAATTTTATATTACATTGTGGGTGGAAATGAAAAAGCTTGGACTTGGTGCTGGTTACCCAATGCCCAATATAAAAATATTCATGATTCTGAAGCTGAAAATGCAGAATTATTTTAGACATATGTTTGCACTCTTCACTAACTAGATATGTTTACTAGTAAGACCACTTTTTACTGGTAACATTTGGCATTATCAGGACCCATACATATTCCCCCATTGCATTGTTATACATTATATTCAACATTATATATAATGTAGTACTGTCACTAAAAGTCTGAAAACTTATTTTTTTTCTCACAGTAAATTTTTTTTGGGTGAACTATACACAATACATATTGTCACTATCCACGATACATATCATTGCATGTTTGTATTGCAATATATTGTGACACGAATTAACCATTTTATTTATTATTTTTCATTGTGGTGTTAAACTTATTTTAAAATTAAAATATTTATTTTAAAACACATGCAATGGCATCATATATCAGTAAGCCAAAATCAAGCTGATTTAAACTTCTATGTCAAATGGCATGTGTGAAGTAAAGAAATAGAGATTGCACTTTATTTATGTTTGGTGAACCTCTTTAGTCTTTTTCTCCCACTGAACATTCTTTGAACAAAAAATAAATAAAAATAAAATGCAGTCATAAGTAATTTCCATGTTTATACAGGATACAAAAGCAGAGGTCATTAAGCAATTTGATAGAGCCAAGCTAGTGTTATTGTACTTTCCATTTTGGTTGGATGAAATATGAAATCACGTTCAATTAAACATTAGACAGGGATAAGCAGACATTGCATTTTATGTGATTCAGGTAATTCCTCACCCATCTGGGCTTGTAAATTGTTAGAACCCACAAAATAGAGTGAAAGCAATAATCAGTTAGACTGCAAAACCCATTAAAATGGCCTGATGTTATAGATACTGGCAGAGAAATAAAGTCATTTCAGGTTGCTCTGTTCTTTTTCGTTTACATCAGTTATTTCTAGCCACTGAAATTATCAAAATAAAGTACACAAGGAGTTGTATATTAGGAATAAAATCTTTAAAATCTTTAATGAGCTTTGCTCATTAAAGCATACATCAGTATGTTTGTTCTGAATAGCCAGATCTGCCCTTTGAAAGTTCACTGTGCGTTTCTCCCTTTAGAACAAGGCTGGGCTGCAGTGATAAAGAAAAAGGTTCTGGTCTGGTTCTGGGGTGGTAGTCTGAGAACTCTGGGTAATGAAGGCCTCCTCTGCACTGGGCAAAGATAAATTACAGTGAGATTGCAAGCACAAAAAAATTGCTGGGCTGCCAGCAAGTTCCCCTACATTTGTAGTCACAAGGGGTCACACAGACGCAGAACATAGAGAGGTCAGGGCAAAAAGCATTTCACCCACTGCATATCAGAATGAGGGAAGCTTTCTTTCCACTGCACTTTCCGACTGTCTTTTACACCAGTGGCTGTGAAGATGATGAGATGAGAGTGTTGCGGAAAGGTTGGGATGTAATGTGAAAATAGATGCAAACATTTTTTAGTGGAATCCATTTATCATACATCAAAAGTAGAAAAAAACAGCCTTTGGCCTGCAGGTTTCAATGCATTTTTCAAAATGCCAGTGTAGCGTGAAGGGTTAGACCACTATCCAGCCCAATTTTCAGCAAATATGAGAACCTAAGGCCTCTGACTGTTTTTCATATTGTCGGCTTATGCATTCCCAGCTTCTCTTTTAGAGATGTTTTCACACATAGGCCTAAATTTTTTGAATGCACATATTCAAGGGGCGAACAGACTGAGGTAGGATGACAAAAGGTTATGGATGGTATTTGGAGGAGAGGTGTTTTTCCCCTTGTTGGGAATTGCTGGCAGCATCCATTAAGCATGTCAAAAAGTGTCTGATAAAAAACAGGAGGAGAAAAGTGAGCGAACGCACCATGTTAGTAAATCTCTCAAATGTCAAAATTGTAATTTGAGAGATGGAAAGTATTCGGTCGTGCCCGCTTGAAGAAATCTTCCCATCATAAAATTGCATCTGGGTTTGCTGAGCTCTGAACTGAAATTGGTTTCTGCCTACAGGAAGATACTGTCACTGTAAGGGCTCAACTCTGCTGCTCACGTGATCTCGCTGGAATGATTTTTTTCTATTCGATCATCATTTGGCACAAAGTCCATAAATGATTGTTTCTGTGTATGTGGTTAAGATATTCTTAAGTGGTATTCAGGAGTACATCATTTAACAGCACTTACTGTATTGATCATTTACATTTAGATACAACAAAGTTCAAAGACATTACATAAGCATTACATTAACTATCACATTATCCAATGAAATTACATACAAATTAATTAACTTTTTCATTTTGTGAGTCTTGCTGTCATAATGCTAGAGTGCTTTTAAATGCCATTTCTAGGTTTTTATTAAAATTATAATTTTAAAATAAAATAAACAACTGGCAATTGTGGTTGTCAGATATTCACCAAAAAATACTGTGACAAATATTTCCAATATTACGGGGTGGAATATTTGTGCCTGCATATTTTACAACAGTACATTTTATTAAGTGATATAATGCCAATATAGCCAACCTGTTGTTGAAACGAGTAAGCAGGATCCAAATGCAGCACACTTTATTCAATAAACTCAAGATTAGGCAAAGACTTTGACTAGGGAACAGAACTACCAACATCAGCATTACAACATCAAGAACTAAACAAAGACTGAACTAAAACACAGGGCTTAAATACAAGGGCAAACAAGCTAAACAAGATAACAAGGGGGCATGGCTAATCTGAAACACCTGGGGAGACTAATAGACATAACAGGGAACTGCTGAACATGAAAAGACAGGGGAACACAGACTGACATCACGTGGGACCCTGGAACGTGGGGGGAGATGACCCTTCGGGCAGCCACGGCGGAGATGAAGACCCTTTGGGCGGCCATGGCGGTGACAATTATCTTGGGGGCAGCTACGGGGTCATAGGCTGGAGCAAGCACCGGCTCAGGAACATACACCGGCTCAGGAGGAGCAGACACCGGCTCAGGAAGAACGAACACCAGCTCAAGAGGAACAGACACCGGCTCAGGAACAGACACCGGCTCAGGGGGAACGAACACAGGCTCAGGGGGAACGAACACCGGCTCAGGGGGAACTGGTTCGACGGTGGCCATCTCGTCCAGGGACACTGGCTCGGCGAGTGTGACCGGTCTCTGGCTGGGCAGATGAGACATGAACGGTCTCTGGCTGGGCAGACGAGACATGAACGGTCTCTGGCTGGGCGAGCATGACGAGATTCGCTTGCTCGGCTGGACTGATGGGGAGCGGTGTGAATTGTCACCAGCGGTGAAGGCTCTGGGCTGGACGGGACCAGCGGTGAAGGCTCTGGGCTGGACGGGACCAGCGGTGAAGGCTCTGGGCTGGACGGGACCAGCGGGGAAGGCTCTGGGACAGGCTCTGGGACAGGCTCGGCGGGACGGGACTCAGGCAGGACAGTCTCGGCGGTACAAGACCCTGGAACGATGGTCCTCTTGGCAGCACGTGCAGACATCAACGGAGGATCAGCCACGCTGGAAACCAGTCCTGGATGGCCATAGACCGATTCTGTGGCTGTCTTGATGGTTGGCGTGACGTGGAGATTCTCAGGCTGAGTGGGGGAGACGTGAACTGACTCAGGCCCAGGGGGTACTGTGAGCTTGCGGGGTTCTTCATCAGCTAAGCCCACAGTAAATGCCGAACCGCTCAATAAAAGGGCCAGGTCTATATAGCCTTCTAGGGTCCAGCCGGTGTAGTCTTCCGGCATCATTTGAGCGATCTACTCATCCAGCCCGCTCCAAAACAGGTCCATGAGCTGGGTGTCATCAAACGATCCCAAATGGCAGCAAGCCAAAAAGTCCCTCATATACTTCTCGATGGGCTGGCCATCCTGAAACATGGAAGAAAAAAAAATCTCCTTAGCACCTGGTTACTTGCAGCTGCTGGATCCATTTTTCGGTGAGTTCTTCTGTTACGCTGTGGTTGAAACAAGGAGTAAGCAGCATGCTTTATTCAATAAACTCAAGACTACACAAAGACTCTGACTAGGGAACAGGACTCGGGGACAGAACTACCAACATCAGCATTACAATATCAAGAACTCAACAAAGACTGAACTTTAACACAGGGCTTAAATACAAGGCGACAAACAAGCTAAACAAGAAAACAAGGGGGCATGGCTAATCTGAAACACCCGGGGAGACTAATAGACATAACAGGGAACTGCTGAACATGAAAAGACAGGGGAACACAGACTGACATCACAACACAACCAATATACTATGCAATTTGCGAGTGGCCTGGGCAATATTTGTGCATACATGTGAACGGGGTCATGCACACACAGTCAAAACAGCAACACATCACATAAGAATAAAACAACACAATAATAATTAACCCAATAACAGAAAATGTAACAAAAAACACTAATGAACATTACTGATAAGTGATAACAAAAATTAGAGAACAAACAAAACCATATTTAAAAATATTTAAGAAATAAAATATAATCGTATGCAATGTGTCATGTGATTTCTGGTAAGATTACATATAATGTGATGTTAAAGGTTTTACAATGTTTCACTGCACATTCTAAGATAACTTGAAGTTCACCAATTAAGAGGTTTTTACTGTAGCATTTTTAGTTATTTTCATAGAAAATTACATATATTTACAGCGTAGTACATAATAAGATGGTTTCCATGGTGTTTTGAGTGGTTGCTTACTGTTTACTTATAAAAGTGAAGACCCTCCAAATCTCTGTGAATCTCTGATTCACATACAGTATATAGCTTGAATTCTTCCATCAATGTAAGTTTCATGCATTTTGTAGTTTTATAGTACAAATTGCAAGACAATGCCTTTGCGATATCAGTGCTTATATCCTGCCAATTATGCTAGAGAAAACATACCAGGCAATCTGTAATGCATGAGGCAGTAGTGAATATTTGTTTTGTACAAAGTCTTTGTTTTGAGTCTGTCAGAGCACCAGCTAATCAAGCATTATTTGTTCATGCTCTCCCAGGGTTCATGCTCAGAACCCTGTCACATTAAATACAGTGCCTTTTCCATCAAATCTGGAAAAACAACAGTTTATTTCTGCAGTATATTTGCTGAAGCATTCCACAACACAAATGAACAATTAATGAAATTTTGTGATATGCTCATTCGTTTATCATACAGCAACACTGTGCCGCCAAATTGCTTTGATAAGGCTTTGTTATATTATTCAGTGTTAATGTAAATGTTTCCATTCCTTTCAAAATTATCTTAAAGGGGTCTGCATCATACAGACCTCAAGGTTACTTGTGATGGTGGTCTCTCGGTTGAGGGTATTTTGACAAATAACAAGACAGTATTCGCATGAAGGAGTGTGGGTTGATGTTGAAACATTACGGAGACTGTATGTGCAAACACACATGCTGTATATACTTGAGCAAGAAAAACTAGACTAAAGCAAAGTGTTAAGTGTGCATGAATGCTTTTCCTTTATAGCTCTGTTTTTTTAATTTATTACATTTTTTTTACATGAAATCAAGTTTGCATTAATGTCAGCTGCTGTTGTGTTAAGATTTATCATTTAAAACTATATGTCGAATGATAATTGATGCCAACGCAATTTGTTTTTGAACTGAGATCCCTTACATCCATCCATGTCACACGTGTCTTTCAGGTGCTGTTGCTGGAACTGAATTTGATGCTGAAAAACTAGGGATGTATCTGCAGTCAAATTGGTATTGGGGCCAATGACAAATAAAACTGCAAAAAAATTATAAAAAAAAAATAAAAAAAAATAATATATATATATATATATATATATATATATATATATATATATATATATATAGGGTCCTTAAAAAGTGTCTAGCACAGTGCCTAACACATTATTATTTTGAGGTTGTGCATTTCATTCATATTTATGATTATTGCAATCTAGTGGGCAGGTATTCAGAATGTAGGGGCTAGGCTACAGTGCAATGTATTAGATGCGCTCCCAGTGTCATCCTGAGTTCTCAGTAGTTAAAGACACGTAATATAAAGTGGGACGATGTACTAACATTTAAATTAATCATTTGATACAATGCACTTATTGTGTACATACATGGTTTACACATTGTACTTATATTTAAACATATCTGGATATTACATCTGTAGTTCATTTCTGTAATGACATCTGTTGACCCTTCCCTTACCCCTTAATCCCTTAACTCACCTCAAAACCCATACCAGCAAACGTATTAAAAAATATAATCATGAAAATAATTGTGTAAACCATCTTGAACTTAAAACTAACATTTTAGAACAATAATAACTCAATAGAATAATAATAGAAAGTTTTAGCTTAAGTTTGTTATTTATTTAGCTTAAATTATGTTTTTTAATTCATAAAGGGACATTCATTGCAGTTGCACCAACTGACTTCCTGGTTGTGTCAGTCATTGAACATTGAAACGTCTTCTTGAATGTATTAGCTTTTGCCTATGCTAGCAAGTTCATACAGGTAAATATAATTTTTAAATACAATAAAGAAGTTTATGATAAAATAACATTTTCCTAATTTATTTTTACATGGTTGTACCACCTTACATTGAAAGTGTGCTAACCTACTGTGGCGAACAGGGCAGCTGAGGGACGTGAGAGAACGGCGCGAGGCCAGTGGTGCGATTGCTAATGAGCAACACCTGTGAAGCACACCGGTCTCGCATCTCTCACGGAGGAGCGGAAGCATAAAGGAGGAGCGACGACGTTGATGATCGAGAGAGGAACAGGCCTGTGTTTTAGTTGTGTTTTGTTTTTGTATTTGTATTTTATTTTAGCCAGCAGTCATCCGCGAGGGGCTGCTGGCAGTTATATTTATTTTCGGTAGCCAGCAGTCGTCCGCGTGGCGGTATTTTTGGTTTGATTTTATCAGTATTTGAGAGAGATCTACAAACCTTTTCACTCTGCCACTAAAATCAGTTGGAGTCCTCTGGATGCTGCATTATTTCGTTTACTACCTTGTTAATTCATATTAAAAGACCCATGTTTGCAGTTGTGACACCCTGACATTTCTGAATATACAAACTGCCTGACAAAAGTTTTTCATGTATCTGAAGAGCTTTAAAACTACTTATACAATTTGTTAAAGGTGCTCTAAGCGACGTCAGGTGACGTCACTTCTTGTTGACGTTCGAAGTATTGTCAAACAAAACGGAGGCTAGCTAGACCCTCCCTCCTCCTCATCCGCGCACTAACCCCCCAAACCCCACCCCCAAATCCTTCTTGTCGGTTATTGGCTGGAACAGTTTGTTATGTTTCATGGTGCCGGTTAGCCCAGTTTGTTTTTGTTGCCGTTTGTGGAGCCTGGGGTGTTTGCAGAGACCGCGTTTTTTTTTTACAGTGTGTTCAGGGGACAGGCAGCTAGCGGAATGTGAGGAGATGTTTGCTGTATGTGACAAAAAATGTTTTGGGCTAAAAAATGTGTGACAACGCTTAGAGCACCTTTAATAAGGTTTCAAACATAAAATCATGCCATAGTATTATATTTTGAATTTCTTATTAAAACATCATTTTAAATACTTTTCTTAGTCTGTTTGTGTGGACGGTTGCGCCAACTGATATTTTGGGGGTTTAAGATACCAAATAAAATAAAAATATTTATGATTTGAATTCAAACTAAACAAGTTTTATAGAATGAAGTGACACATGTCACGAATTTTAAAATTATTAATTTAAAAAATAAATAAAAAATGCACTTGAACACAGAGACATGCACATCATGTCATTGACCTATTGGCAGGTTTTAATATTATTGGTACATATCTGTCTGATATGTAAAAAAAGAAAAGAAAAAAAAAAGGCAGATATGTTTAAGCCAATAGATCACAAGCCAACTGATCTGGAACCCACATTTTTCAAGATATATATGTATATATCACATGGAATAAATGTATCCAAGGTGGTTTATGTCATAATTCTTAGATATTTCCTAAGCTATTACTTTGTTTGTTAAAGTTAAAAAGATGGCAATTTAATTGGAATGTACATTTCTTTATTCCAGTAGTTCATAGTGGCGCTCTGGTCCTACATTTTGTTAAATAATTGTAGCATAAGAAAGATTTTGTCTAATAAGAAACATGATGTCTGGTACCATTTTAATCATGTAGAGACCAGGGCTGTGTTTCCCAAAAGCATCGTAAGCCTAAGAAGATCATAAAAACGATCGTACGAATGATCTTAATATTACGGTCTGTTTCCCAAAAGCATCGTAACTTAAGTAGCACTTGAACATCATCATAGATCTACGAGTGCTCTGGAGTAATCGTAAATCCCCAAGTGCATCGTACGAAGACAGAGTTATGAGGTCACCTGCACGACAACCGGCACATTACACATTTAACTTTATTCAAGTGCAATGTGATTATAATATAAGGTTTTGATTTACTTTATTGTACACTTAATTACTCGTTTTTTTTGTTAAAATGATTTTATGAATAAAATAATTAAAAAGGGCAGAAAACAACAACAAAAAAAGAAATAATTTAATCTAATAATTTTAATCTAAATTAAATGAATGAAAAAAAATAAAAATAAAATGTGTAATATGCTTCAAAGACTGGGGAAATAGGATGAACTAAAAAAATACGTCAATGACTTGCTGACATGCACGAAAACCAGCCATGTAGCCATGCCATCTTTGTCCTTCTCCACCTCTTCATCCTCCTCCCTGTTAAGGACACTCTCATATATCCTGACTACAACAACAAACATTCTCAAATTATCATGTTCTCAACATTCTCAAACTGCTGAGATGTTGTGGCTGCAGTCTGGACAACAGAAGATGGAGGCTGAGGCCTGGGAGGGTTGTTTGGAGGACTAGGAGATGGTAGATGCTGGGAGATGGCAGATTAAACTGATGGTTCCTCTGAGCATGAAGGACCTGACCAGGCTCAGGTTGAGTTACCCCTACTCCTCCATGGATGTCAATACCACCACAAATGCCATCTGAAGCACTTGTGCCAAGTATTGACAAGGCCTTTTCTTCCTCTGCTGTGAGAAGGGGGAATCATTGATCCCACCACCTGTTTTATTAATGTTGTCCTCTGCAGTGCCCTTTTCCTTTTAGCAAGGCTGGCAAAGTCCTGCCACTTCTTCCTGACCTCCTTCCCTGAACTTTTAATGCCCCTAGTTGCAGTCGGTTTTGTAGCAATAATCTACCAGATTTTTTGTTTTTGTTTTATTTGTATGACTGCCCTTAAACCTGCTGAATAAAATATGTTGTATAGCTCCACCTCCTCTAAAATGACATTAATCTCCTCTTTTAAAAAAAATATATATTTTCTTTGTTTTTTTTTGGTTCAGCCAGTTTGCTGGTGTGTCCACCCATAGGTTTGTGCTTTTATAGATTATCGGCCTCGTAGAAAATGCACATCAGCTATACATTTCAAAATACAAGCGTGTGCTACAATTACGAGCGTGAAATTTCAGCACTCGACAAACGGACAGCGACTCTAAGTAGCACTTAAAGCACAGCTGCGCACGATCGTGCTAAGTGCGTTTTTGTGAAACGCACGTGAAATGAACACGAACGTTCGTAAAGGCGCTCGTAGAAAATGCTCGTAAGTGCTAAGATCCATCGTTATCGGGAAACGCAGCCCCGGAGTTTTAAGGTGAGTGTTATTTTTTATTTTTTTTTGGACACAAAAAATTTTTTTTGGACACTACAGTCCAAAGTCATTCATTTTCAATGGAGAGAGGAGCTGCACGAGTTCTGACCATATGTGTAATGTTTGGATCCAATTTGAGCTTCTGCATGCAGACTGTATGCTACTGCCAGGCCATATGTGATGTATTAAAACTTTGACTGCTTTGACAGCTTTTGTAACTTTGTAATTTGTCAGTTCTGTGTAACTGCCATTAGGGGGCAAATAACAGTTTTGTGTAACTGCCGCTAGGGAGCAAAATGTGACATTTGTATGCAATTAATTGTTTTTTAGTTGACAAGAACAAATTACTTGGGAAACTTCTCTGACATGAATTTCAGATATTAAGACTAAATCAGCGGACTATGGAAGCTTGTTTCCGCCACTAAATAAATAAATAATAATAATAATTGCGAGTTTTTAATTGGGAGACTGACTTTTTTCTGCTCAGAATAGTTTATATCTCACAATTCTGACTTTATAACACACAATTGCAACTTTAAATCACGCAATTCTGACTTTATAACACGCAATTGCGACTTTATATCTCACAATTCTGACTTTATAACACGCATTTGCGACTTTATATCACGCAATTCTGACTTTATAACACGCAATTGCGACTTTATATCACACAATTCTGACTTTATATCTCGCAATTCTGACGTTATAACACGCAATTGCGACTATATTTCACGAAATTCTGACTATATCTCGCAATTCTGAGAAATAAAGTCAGAATTGTGAGATAAAAAGTCGCAATTACCTTTTTTTTTTCATTCTGTGGCGGAAACAAGCTTCCATAGCGGACAGTCCTTTCAGTGCATTAGAGTAATGTTTCCTCCTATACATTCCCTCAACTCTTGCCAACAGACATCTATCGATAAGTTGTGTTCTTAAAGGGACATTGTGTAGGAATTTCTCCCATCTAGCGGTGAAATTGTATTTTGCATTCAAACGAATTGTGCTCTCCAGCACCTCGCTTTTTCAAATGCGTGTTGCATCAACGGTAGCTGTTATGTACCAAAAAGCTCTGACAGGATGTCTTCTAATAGCACTTCGTCGAGTTTTCCTTTGGGTGAACAGGTTTGTTATTTCAAACAAACTGCAACTTGACACAAACGAATGTTACAGTATGAATAATAAGATGCAATGCAGCCTTTTAAACTTGCCGGGGTAGTGACAAGCGCCTCTCACTGCTCTGCTCCTCCATTTCTGCTGCTTTCAGGTCCGTGACGCTGGCTTTGAACGAAAACGCGTTGTGGAAATGCGTTGGCCTAGTAATTTTTGACCCTCTCTCCTATTATAGTTTTTCAAGATGGCGGAACGACATGGAAGCCTCCATGGACCTACCCGTCACATGTATATAAAGATAATAAATTCTTCGTTTACGAGGATAAGTCAGATAATTGGCAGAGGTATTTGTACACCATTGAGGACATATTTATGAATAAAAATATTGATTTTAAATAATAAAATACCTACAAAAACTACACATAGTCCCTTTAAGGAGTTCTTCATTCCAAAAGGGTCCTTTAAACACTATGTTTGAGGATTTGTCTGTGTCTTTGTCTTTGGAAGAGAGATCTAAAGATGAATCTGAATATCAAAAGTAGCACAGTGATTGCTGTGAGATCTTGATTGTGGTGATGATGCCACGGCAGCTCAGAGGAAAAGATAGGCAGAGGCAGCTGACAGGACTCTTTTGGTGCTTTTTTGGCCATTGAATCTAAACTCATCGAGTTTCTGGCTGACAGTAATGTGCCCTGAAGGAGAGATCAATGCATCTCCAAGCTTTGTCTCTTTCTGGATTTCGCTCATTTAACAGACGCTTTCTGCTGCTTTTGGCCATTAGCGGCTGACATCTCTTTCCTCTCTCGTCCTCCCCCCTCTGACCATTAGTGTTGATGATGGGTTAAATCAGAATGTAAGCTAGTGTACATAACATGCCTCCATTTCAGCTTTCTGAGCACACACCTGCTGAAGAAGGGTCAAAGTCCAAAGATGAAGCAAAGGAACGATTCTAGAATCTCTGCATGCTCAATGAGCTCTCCAGTAGATGCTGTGATTCTTCTTCACTGAGCAGGTTGGTGCTGGGGATCAGAGGCCAGATGTAGATGAGACTGGCTCTGGTTAAATGTTTAGGAGTTGAAAGCGTGAGGTAAAGGGGCTGCCGGTGGGGTGATGCAATGATGTGTCTCCTCTAATGTGATGGCAGAGGGGCAGCTCTGAGGGTCAGGAAAGTGTTAGCAATTCATAGTCCTGCCAAAGCCTGTCTGGCCCTTTGGCTCCGCTTTTTGCTTATTGGTCTATACTGAGGGGACAGTGCCAAAGGTCCTGTGTAATATAGAAAGGTGTGACATTGTTGTGATTAGTTTGCTAAGGGACATATTCTTTCACCAGATCTGGTGCTGCTCTCAGTTATTGTGCACCTGGGTCTCTGTTAAAATCGGAGCACAGGATGTGCAGTTGTTAATATGGTCATTGTTCAGTGGATATCATATAGGCACCAGTTAACAGTGGAATAGGCATCAATATCTTTTTAAGTGCTCAGGAGTGTTTTCAGCATATTTGGTGGGGTTTTTTTTAAACAAAATTTTATTCAGATTTCCTGGGCTTGTTTCAGAGGTGTATTTTAGACCGAATACACAATTATGACATTTGCCACTACAATAAAAGTTTGTATTTACCGCACTAAAGAATTATGCAGGAGTCCAAGCATCAGTGGGTGGAAAAGATTTATAGAAGTAAGCAAACCTGAGTTTGACATTTAAAGACTTCTAATACATGATCTCCATTAAAAAATGACATTGGCTGCTCAGGTTGATGATTGCATCAAGAATAACTCAAAATGGTATCCTGAAGACTGAGTCTCACAGCTAAGTTTGCTTCCCTTTGAGACTGTGGTGTAATGTACCATGAATTAAACATAGCATGCATAAATACATTGCTAAAGACAAGTAAAAATGTTTACTCAGTGGCCATCCTTGCTGTTTCATGCACACTAGACCAACTACTATCTAATTCAACTGGCAAAATTTCAAAAACTGCCTGTGAAACCTCAGTTCAAATAACATATTAATCAGCATCAAAATCTGAAATTAACTGTCCCATAAATGTTGTTTTCTAAAGGGATAGTTTACCTAAAAATAAAACGTATGTTGTAATTTACTCTTGTCATTTCAAGCCCAGAAGACTTTGTTTAATCTTTAAAACACAAATGCAGATGTTTTCAATGATGTGCAGCCCTTAGCGCGAGTCTCAAGACACTGACTGTTTCTATAATTGGGAACTAGCTGCAATGGTTGTACATTCAAGTGATGATGGAAAGATTAGATTTTAATTAACATGAACATTACAACAAAGCGTAAATACGAGTGGAAAACTCTTTTCTTTGAGACCCAAATTTCAGAGGTTGTGGTGTGTCATTTAGAAAACATGGTAGACAAATGGATGTGTATCATTTGTATTGATGGTAAATTTGTTGAAATAAAACCAAGTTGCATGTACACCAAGTCAAGTCACCTTCATAGCGCTTTTTACAATACAGATTGTTTCAAAGCAGCTTTACAGTGATATTAGGAAATTAGTGCAACACAGATTGTTTTGGCTGTACAGCAGCTCTAGAAGAAAGTCATTGTCTAACTTAAAGGTGCAATGTGTAAAAAATTTGAGTATCTATTAACAGAAATGCAATATGACATCCATAACTATGTTGTCAGTGGTGTATAAAGAACTTACTTAATAAACCGTAATGTTTTTATTACCTTAGAATGAGACATTTATATCTACATAACCGCGGGAATCCCCTTCTATGAATGTCGACATATTGTGACGTCATGTTTCTACCGTAGCCGACAGCGAACAAACATCGCTACAGAGCGCGTTTCGTCACTACCTTGAAAGAGAAGCAGCAGAAAGCTAGAAGCTAGCCATAAACACCGTGAGTAGTGACTTTTCCCTTTCAGTGGTGTAAAATATGTAGTTGGATTGTTTCATGTAACTTAGTTCTTCTCCCTCGCTGTGTTATGGCTTTGCTATGTGGGGATAAATGTGCTGCACGTTCGTGAGACAGCTGATTAGTACTCTTGTCATTGACCGTAAAACAGTAACGTTACAGGAATCACCAACCCGTCGATCTTGGAAGCATTTTAAGTCGATCGCGAAGAGTTTTCAAAAGCAGAGAAAAAAAGCCTATTGTGTGTAGTAAATGGTGTCTAGGGGATGCGGAGGCGCGCGCGCTGTTACAATCATGCCATTTTTGCCGCACGCACCTTTGGGCTCATGGGGACGCGTCGAGTTTAAACAAGGCTTTACACTTTAACCAGCTCAGCCACAGTAACAGCTAATATTGAGCCAGCTAAACGTTTACTTTCCTGTTAGAAACAATATATAGTTGCATAGTTTCATGTGGTTCTTCTCCCTCGTTGTATTATGGGTTTGCTATGTGGGGGGAAATGTGCTGGTTACGTTTGTGAGACAATCAGCTGATTACTATTATTATATTATATATTAAGACCCTTGATCTTCACCTGACTATGGCTTTGTAAACTTTATCCATGATGTGGTTTATAATGGACTGTGGTACAGAAACAGTGACAATGTTAAACACTCTTGGCTTACTCTGGCTATTCTCTGCTGTCTCAGACGACGATATGTTTGTCCAGTTTCAGGCACCGTAGCTTCTTCGAAAGGGAGGGGTGAGCAGTGGGCTGAGCCCTCAGTGCAACTCGCAGCCGAACCGCTAGATGTCGCTAAAAAATCACACACTGCACCTTTAAGCTTTTGATTGATTCAATTCCGTTGTAAAAATCATTAGTTTTTAACTTAGGGGCTGCTTACACAACATCGTTTTCAACTGAAAACAGAAAAGTGTTAATGCGTTCTGACTGTTCATTTACACAACAATGCCGTTTTGGTGGCCTGAGAATGCAAACTTTGAAGTAGGTTTCAAAATACAAATTTTTGAAAATGGGTTTTGAAAGCGATACCGTTATATCTCTGTGTAAACTTCAAAAATGTGAATCTGTAAAAATGGTGACGCATGCACATGTGTATTACGTGTTTAGTCCATAGACATGCGTGTTTAAATGCGTATTTGCGTGGGCGACATACCCAATTACCCAGTGAAATTGCCAATTACTTGACTGGCATGCATAATTCAGAGTTTTTAGACGTTTTTGTGGATGCGTGTGAACGGGAATCATTTTGATCGGAATGTTTTCCTCTGTACAGAGGAAAAAACACACCTTACAATGTATATACTTTACAGCACATTCATAAATTGAATAACAACACAAAAATGCAAAAACACCTCATTCGCTTGCTTTATTCATCATTTTGTTAAACAGAGTAGAGTTAAACAACTCAGTTATATCGCCATCTTGCTCCAATCAAAGTGATTTGAACGCACCTCACATCATAATTATCAAGCAACAAATTAGTTCTGTCAGGTCACGTTAGTCAAGCTTGCATCAGCTGACTCTCAGCTGATCCACGTCTACCTATAGCAGGGGTGTCCAAACTCAGTCCTGGAGGGCTACTGTCCTGCAGAGTTTAGCTCTAGCAGACTCAACACACCGGCCTGGAAGTTTCTAGCCTATAAGGCCTTGATTAGCTGGTGGTCCAGGTGTCCTGAGCTAGCTAACCACATCTGTAGCGATCTGCATAAACTAAAATATATTCTGTAGATTTAATAGTTTTTCAACTTGCAATTAATGTTTTCTTTCCCTCCTTGACCCCAGGTTCAAACGTACCGGGAAAAAAATCCCTTATTCAGCCTTATCCAGCTTAACGCAGAGTTAGGGTGCAGGGTGCATGCTTCCCCGACCGGACTACACTAGTTTTAATACTAGTCCTATGGTTATATAACACGCTTGTTTGTATCAGATTTTGTTGCCGCTAGTCGGAGCCATTGCTGTAGAGTGTATGCTTCCCCTGCCAAAACACTAGTTTTAGCAATAGTTCTGACATTGATACAACACGCTTGTTGTAACAGTTGTTGCGGCTAGTCGGAGCTATTGCTGTAGGATGTATGCTTCCCTTGCCAAACTTCACTAGTTTTAGCAACAGTTCTGTGATTTATACAAACATGCTTGTTGTATCAGGCTTCGAATTATGTTGTACTTTAAAATCTTGAATTAACAATATTGCATGGATTCATGTTGGTTCTGTTCTGTTTACCCTAAGGGGGGTTATTACTGCTCTCCCTGCTATTATCCATGCTAGGCTGCATGGATGTGCAGGTAGTTCTCGCCCAGAACGGAACCATACCGCCAATCCAAAATGTCTGCTAATTGTCAATCGTATTTGACGATAGTGGTCCTGTGAAAATGACTTCACAACTCATATGAACTTCGCAGGAGTACCTGAAAGCATCATGATACATGACTTTATTGTATTTTATATATCTATTATTGAGAAGGTGGGACTTATTGTGTGTGGCACTTTCACCCATTTAGCATAATATGAGTGAACTGTCTTGGTGTATATAGCCAATCTTTAAAGTCCCCCTGTAGTCAATAATTGTATCCCTTAAAACTCATCTTTGATCACCAGAATTACATTTAAAAAAAATATTTTTTTTCCCAAACAATTCTTCATGCCTTAAAATAGCTTGAATGCAACTCTACAACTCTTGTTTCATTTAGTATACGCAATACCATTGATATGCTAATTAGCCCCGCCTCCACTCACGCTAGCTCACAGACTCACTCGGCCAACTTACTGAGGTAAACGCTGCACAATGGTATCGCTCTTTAGAACGTCCGACACATAACGGTAATTCATATGATTAGCCTTTTGCTTGACTATGTTATAACAGCTAATGATGTGTTGTAATGTTACACAAACTGTTTCCGTTCGCCATCTCAGTCTGCCTTCTAACAATCATCAGAAATGCTTTAAACAACTCAGAACGTCAGTGGAGAAAGGCATATCATTCATCATAACATTGTAATCATACACCCACTATATTGCTAAATCTACCCGGTTTTGCATATCAACAAAAAAATATATACCGGGATAACCTGGCATATCTCAGGACTCCCCTGCTAGTTCACTGTTAATGATATGCTAAAGTCCACAGGTACGTTGACGTGATTGGTTACAAGGTAGTTTGTGATGTCAGAAACTCCAGCTATTTCAAACCGCTTTTTAAGGAGAAAATATCTTTACAAAATATACATTGTTTGTCTTAAAGTACATTAAAAACACCTCATAGACATATAAACAATTTTTTTTATTTTCACTACAGGGGGACTTTGCTCAACATTTCCCAGTCATCACAGTAGTTGAGAGAGTCAAGTTCATCTCATGGCCCTTCCACACGATTCAGTAATAAAAAAAAACAGCTTATGGAAGCTGTTGTAGGTTCATGCTTGGCAAAGTTGGTCTCACCTTTCTGTATTTTGTCACATCTCTCTCTCTCTCTCTTTCTCGCTCGACTGCAGCTCTGTTTGTTTAAACAGGCTTGTAATTAAGCCCTCTGTCATGTCTCTGTTCTCTCCTCAATTCCACCCTCTTCTCCTGTCAGTATCTCAGTCTGCACCTTGTGATGTGGTTCTACCATCTTGCTCCGCTTCCTCCTTGATGACACAAATTTGCCCGTCCCACTGCACTCCCTTTCAAACTTTGCCTCCTGTTTACTAATTAATTTTAAATCTGTCTAACTATTGGCCCGTATTTAACAGTTTCTTCATTTGGAGACATGTATAGTAGTTTGTGAAATCATTTTTGAAATTGCTCTACCAGTCATGCTGGGGGTTCAGAGTAACATCAGTTTGAGGGATAAATGCAAAAGTCTTGCTGTGCAAAGCCGATTCTTACTGTTTAATTTTTAATTGTGTTTATCAAATATACAAAGCTTCCTCTACATATTCTAATATCAAGTTATTGCTCAGGACAGATACTATGTATTATTAAAAGGTTTCATCAGTGAAAAAAATGAAAAATGGCAAATCTAATTAGAGCTGCACAATTAAGCATTAAAAGATTGTGATCTCGATTCAAACACCCACACATTTTTTTCCCCTAAATGACAATGATTCAGCTGTGTCTATTAAATCTTTTAAAAGTACAAACATTCATAGAGAACATTCTAATCTGCATTGGCGCTGATGCTGACCCAGAGAGAGCAGTTGTTTTGTATAGGTATGAAACAGCTTCACAAATGATCTTTTTAACCACACAGTATCATTATTTGTGTGTTACAATAATTCATATCACACTACTTGAATAAAAATGTATAGTTTGGATATAAACACAAATGTCTACGGTAGTGATCAAAATATATATATCACCTTTTGAAACTTGATGCTTCAAATAAAGATTATATCAATTAAGCCAGCAGGTGGTGACAATATGACAATTATAAATTGCTATTTGTCATTAAATCATTCATTCAAGAGATTCGTTCAAAAACGCGGATTCATCCAGTAATTAAGCAAGTGAAGCCTTGAAGTCATTGAATCATTCATTCAAAGCGATTTGAAAAAAAAGAACTAATTCAAATGAATTAATTATTTTTTAAATAGATTGTTTTGTTTAGTTATAATTGGGATCTCTATAAAAATAACAATAATAATTGTTTCTCATTTTATCCAGAATCATGTAGCTCTATATCTACTGTTAGTTCTAGAAAAATACCACAAATGGAAGTGAATGCTTGACTTACATTTAACTTTATAGGACAATATCAAACGTTAAATACTTTCTTAAATGATGCTTTTTTAACAAAACAATTGTAATTACTGTACATGACAAATTGGCTTCTAATTAGGGACAACTATTCCTTGACTTTCAGGACAGAAGATGATTTGTCCCAGCTTCCTTTCATGAGGGAATGTAAATGAGACAATTTGAGAATGATGGGTTCTTTTGTTTACATGTTGTTGCTGTAGTAGTTGTGTTTAAAAACAGAACAAAACATGGAAACACGTTAAAGGTGCCATGTGTAAGAATTGAGTTAAAAATACCCAAAAAATTAGCTACATGCATCAAAAGAATGAGAAGAAATAAGGGTGATGATGTCATAAAAAATGACAAGTTATAGTGCTGCAGAGATATCAACCTGAATTAGCATGCTAAATTACTAGCCACGGGCCGACAGGTGTCATAATACCAGTTTTGGCCATGGGAGGCGGTATGCCGGCAACACCAGCCAAACTGCAATACACGAATAACTCGCACGGCTTGTGGGCGTACTTGAACCTGATGTGTTTGATAGTTAGCTCTATCCACAGATCCGATCCGGTTTTCACCTGTTATCTACCAGAGCCCGTCTCTACCAAGCTGATGATAAAATGTAACATTAGCTAATTATATTATGTTAATTAAATTGCTTTCCTGAGGTAAATCTGACATAATTGTTCATGTCAGATTGTTTGTAGCTGAGATTTTTTTATATCATAACTAACCTGCTCTGTCTAGTCTGTCGGTCTCCGTGTCCTCTTTGCTTTGCGATTTTTCTGTGCTTGACAAAAATTGATGTGTGGCGTGACTGAGAGCGTGTGAAAAGTGTCAATTGTGTGTGTCTCACGGTGAATTCATGAGAGTTGGCAGCTCCAAATGGCGCTAGCTTGGTCAATATCAGCGAATGCTGTATGTCAAATTAATGTAATTCAAACTAACAATAAAAATTTAATATGAACAAAACGATATATGAACATATTCACTGGAAAAGGTGAAGGGGAGTAGCTTGAAGATATCCAATTTAAAAATCACTTGACATCAACCAACGTTCCTCTGGAGTCAAAACGTCCTCTAATAGGAGTTGGCTCGGCTTCGGCTATGGCTCTAGGGTCGTTGTGAAGGTAGGGGTGGAGCATAGAGACTATGCCGAACCCATTGACAACACTGTGCGCGCCCAGCCTCCACTTCAAGAGTCCCAGGGGTCCCCGGGGAACATAGATAAGTTGGAAACAGGTGGCCAGCAATGCGGGCCAAGCACATGTTATAAGCACATACAGGGTATACAGAGCCATATAACAGGTCCATATAACTATCCACCATATAGTGCAGCTCAACCAGGAGAGCCAACATCGCGTGAGAGTAGCCTGCACATGATAAACTGGGCAGAGTATACACACCACTCACACTGACAGAAGTCTAGCCTGCAAGGCGGGAACTTCCAGGTTATAAAACCTAACAAATGTGGACGGAGAGGCCCAGCCTGCCACCACAAATATATGTCTTGAATGGAAATTCCGCTGGACCAAGCCCACGACGAGGCCACGCCTCTGGTGGAATGCGCCCTGATGCCCAAGGGGCATTGCAGACCTTTAGACTTATAAGCGGATGCGATAGCTTCCACTATCCATCTAGAGAGGCTCTGTTTCGAGGCGGCGAGACCCTTGGTACGCCCACCAAACGAGACAAATTGCTGATCCGAACGCCTGAAAGAGGCGGAGCGCATAATGTAAGCCCTCAGCGCCCTGACGGGGCAGAGGAGACTAACATCATCCTCACTATCGGATGCTGGCATAGCCGAGAGAGAAATGACCTGCGCTCTGAAGGGAGTGCCCAACATTTTAGGGACATAACCATGTCTTGGCTTAAGGATGACTTTAGCCGAACTCAAGACACGCCGCGCTAACAGATAGCGCGTGCAAATCCCCCACACGTTTAACTGACGATAGAGCTGTCAGAAAAATGGTTTTGAGTGAAAGGTACTTTAGATCCACTGAGTCTATCGGTTCGAAGGGGCTTGAGAGAGGAGATCTCTCCTCACCGGGATCAGCCAAGGGGCTGTGTGCGACAGCCACATCAGCTCCGGGAACCAGGTTTGATTCTCCCAGCACGGGGCTATAAGGAGCATCGAGTGGCGCGTTTCCCTGATCCTCTTGATTACCTGTGGTAACAGAGAGACCAGAGGGAAAGCATAAAGTGGGAGGCTGGGCCAGATTTGGGCCAGCGCATCCTTGTTCTTTGAAAAGAACATTGGGCAATGAGCGTTGTCTTTCGACGCAAACAGGTCGACTTTCACTTTGCCAAAAAGGCGCCACAGTGACTGGACTGTTTGGGGGTGCAGGGACCATTCCCCTGGGGAAACGTAGTTCCTGGGCAGTTTGTCTGGACTATCGTTCAAGTGGCCTGGCACATGCGCAGCTCTCAGCGAGCGCAGGAGGTACTGAGACCATACAAGAAGGCGTTCTGTCACATGGCAGAGGCGTCTGGACCTGACACCGCCCAGACGGTTTATGTAGGACACCACAGACATGTTGTCCGAACGGACTAGCACATGGTGGTCCTGTATGAACAGGACGAAGCGTTTGAGCACGTTCTCGATCGCTATCATTTCCAGACAGTTTATGTGGAAGCGTCTCTCTTGGTCTGACCTCGAAGACGGCGCCCCAGTCTGAGTTGGAGGCGTCCGTCGAGATGACATTTCGGTGCGAAACAGCCCCCATTGTCACTCCCCGCTGCTACCAGTCGTCCGCTAACCAGGGCTGCAGAGCCAAAACGCAGCTCTGAGTCACTATGATTCGTCTGTAGCCTGAAACCCAAGCCTGGTGAGGCACTTGGGCGTTCAGCCAGCATTGTAGCGGGCGCATGCGCAGCAAGCCCAGCTGAACCACAGCCGCAGCTGATGCCATGCAGCCTAGCATCCTTTGGAATGTCTTCAGAGATGTAATCCCCTCCTGGAAAGACGCGGCCAGGTGTCGAACACGGCGCGCGCGCTGTGTCGATAGGCGGGCCGTCATAGCCACAGAGTCCAGTTCTTTTCCTAGAAAGGAAACTGACTGACTGGGCAGTAAAGAGCTCTTGGTCCAGTTGCCCGTGAGGCCCAAGCTTTCCAGATGGCTGAAAAGCACTGTTCTGTGAGATAACAGTTCTATCTCTGACTGTGCTAAAATCAGCCAATCGTCCAAGTAGTTCAGAATTCGCAGCCCTTTCACTCTCAAGGGGGCGAGAGCCGCATCCATGAACTTCGTAAATGTACGGGGTGCCAAAGACAGGCCGAACGGGAGGACGGTGTATTGATATGCCCAGCTGAAGGCAAATCTCAAGGATGGCCTGTAACGGGGGAATATGGGGATCTGAAAGTATGCATCTTTCAGATCGAGAGAGATAAACCAGTACCTCGGGCGAATTTGCGCGAGGATTTGTCTGGTCGTGAGCATTTTGAACCGCCGTCTCGTGAAAGCTTTGTTCAAATATCTCAGATCTAAGATAGGTCTTAGAGCTCCGTCCTTCTTGGGTACGAGAAAATAATGGCTGTAAAAGCCTGACTTGCTCAGAGAAGGAGGTACTGGCTCTATGGCCCCTTTGCACAGCATTTTGGCTATTTCTGCACGGAGTAGATGCGCTACATCCGCTTTCACTTTCGTCTCGGTTCGTGCTCGAAAGCGAGGGGGACAGCGAGCGAAACTGAAGTGAATAGCTCTGTCTTATTGTGCTCAGCACCCATTCTGACACACCTGGAATAGCCTTCCAAGCTTCTACATGTATAGCTAGGGGCAGAATGGACTCCGGGTTCCGATCGCCGCGCTTCGCAGGCTCGGGAAACTGAACCGAAAGTGTGTGCGGGGCGCGCGCGCCAAGGTTATTTTCATAAACGAAAACTGAAACTAAGACTAAAACTATTGGTCAAAAAACATTTTCGTAAACTGAAATAAAATTAAAAATTCATAATAAATGAAAAACTAAAACTAAACGAAACTAACAACAGTTACTGAAAAACTAACTGAAATAAAATAATAATTAGCAAAAATAAATTATAGTTTTCGTTATCAAGCTCTTTACTTTGGCGGTAAATCTGACCTGTGGCTGTTTAAGGAAATGCCTGATATGGCGCTTCATACGC
Source organism: Siphateles boraxobius (assembly GCF_051911475.1). NCBI lineage: Eukaryota > Metazoa > Chordata > Actinopteri > Cypriniformes > Leuciscidae > Siphateles > Siphateles boraxobius. Next base: position 36,149,220 of record NW_027508734.1, on the reverse strand, counting down.
GTGAAGTTTCTGAGGCAATTAACCGCTGTCCTGCTGTGACGCGCTCAATGAAGGACCGTAACGTAGAACACATGGCTAGTGCTAAGCGCTGTTCATAAAGGATGCGTCTATTGCAGTGGAATGGGAAATAACACAAGGAAATAAGAGGCAAGTTGGACTTCTTTTAAGTTGAGCGCAGCATTTTTAGAATGCCATTTAATTTGCGAGACGCGGGTGCGACAGCAAAACAAGTTCGTCAAGCACAAAAAACTTTAATGTAGCCTACTAGGCTACTATGTTTGAGATGTCATGTTTTCATGAAGATTGACAGGCTGAAAGGTGCTGTTATTAGGGCCCAAGCCTTGAAAAGGCGAAGGCCCTATTGTTTTCCTAAGGATTATTATTATTATTATGATTATTAGGGCCCAAGCCTTGAAAAGGCGAAGGCCCTATTGTTTTCCTAAGGATTATTATTATTATTATTATTATTATTATTATTATTATTCTAACGACTATACGGGCACTTTTGGGGCTCTTAACGTGCACGAAAACTCTTGAAACTTTGCACACAGGTCAGAACCCGCGGCCATCAGGGCCGGGCTGAAGGTGGTACCCGGGCGTGGCAGGGGAGCTCGACAGCGCCCCCTGGAACGGGGTCCGAAAACTTGGTCCATAAATCAAACACGCTTGCATGTAATAATATGAAACTCGGTACACATATAGATCTCATCGGTTCATATATACTTCATGCTCTTACTTTTTACCCCAGCCCAACAGGAAGTCGGCTATTTAGGGTTGTTTGTAAAACGCATGCAATGGAATTTAAAGTACTTCTCCTAGAGAATTCAAAGAAATGCCACGAAACTCGGTCAGCATGAAGTCAAGACATTGAGGATGAAAAATTGCCAGGGGATTTTTGATATCTCGAACGGTTTGGCCGTGGCGAGGAAACGAATTTATGGCGAGAAACGTGAAACAGGAAGTGTGTTATAACTTCAGCATACATTAGCTGATCTTAATGAAACTTCAGCAGTGTGTTCGTTGTAAGAGGCCGATCACATGGATGTGACTATTGTGAGTCAAAGTTATAGCGCCACCAACTGGCAGCAGGAAGTGTGTCACTTTCAAAATGCTTTGAAATCACCCTCTTATTTTAACCCGATTTGCTTCAAACTTAATCTGTATAATGTAAATACACGGCAGATGTAGACCTGTGAAAGGATTATTGATATCTTAGATACTGGTGCCATGGCAACGCATCAAACTTTAATATTCTTTTTGGATGCTTTTGAGACTCTTAGCATGCCTGAAATTGCTTAAAATTGCATGAAACTCGACAGACAGATCACATTTATTAGCCTGTAGACATGTGCAAAGTTTCAGAAACGGGCGTGGTGCAGGGACTCAGTAGCGCCACCTTTTGACAAAAGTGGGGGGGTTAGTTTTATAGTTTTACCTACAATCATAAAACTCGGTACGCATATTGTTCAGATCAAGCCGGACAACTTTCTAATTAACTGTCATTAGCTCAGACCAAGAGGAAGTCAGATATTTTGGTTTGAATATGGTCATTTTCTCTCTCTCTCTCTCTGAGCCAATATGGCAAGCCGTTTTAACATTTAATCATTTTAACCTACTAGTCTCTATTTTCATGCTTCTAGTACTTATTTTTTAGATACTAGTATCTATTCCATTAAGTACTAGTACTTATTCATTAGTGACTAGTGCTTATTCTTTAGTACTAGTGCCTATTCTTTAGATACTAGTGCTTATTCTTTAGATATTCTTTTGAATACGTATTAGTAGCTAATGAATAAGTACTGGTATCTATTTAATAGGTACTAGTATCTAATGACTTAGTACTAGTATTTATTGAATAAATACTAGTATCTATTAATAGGTACTAGTATCTAAAAAGTCATTTTCTCTCTCTCTCTCTCTGAGCCAATATGGCAAGCCGTTTTAACATTTTATCATTTTAACCTACTAGTCTCTATTTTCATGCTACTAGTACTTATTTTTTAGATACTAGTATCTATTCCATTAAGTACTAGTACTTATTCATTAGCGACTAGTGCTTATTCTGTTTAGAATATTAAAAGTGCTTATTCAATTTTTATGCTTATTTATATTTTCAGAGCAGAAAATCCGAATTTTCTGCTTATTCAATATTGCATCTAAAATGGAAGTGACTTGACGTGTGTGTGTGTGTGTGTGTGTGTGTGTGTGTGTGTGTGTGTGAGAGAGAGAGAGAGAGAGATTGTGTCTGTTACAGTGACAAGAGTTTAACCCTTTAAGGCCTTGTTTTTTGGATATATATCTTTTTTTATTAAAAAAAGTGCATACAACCCATATCTTTTAAATGTATTGTTTGCTTTAAATTAAATTAAGATTGTATTTTTGGTAATTGAACCTAAATAAATTTAAAATTAATGTGCTATATTTCAGATCAATATATTTGTTTTCCTTCATTTTAATCAACACTAACTTTATTCTCATCTGAATTATAAATAACTTATTTCTGTATAAAATTAAAAATCCCGAATAATCCAGACCAACCAGAGCGCACTATTTCTACAACATCATCAGTGCTGAAGCGGAACTACCAGAGCCGTTCGGCAGATAGCCAGCAGATATTTTGTGTCACGTCGTGCACAATAACCCTAAAGGCACCAGGGTGGCGGTGCCACCGGCTTTTTATATATATATATATATATATATATATATATATATATATATATATAAATATAGCTGCGAGCAGCGATGAAGGGCCAAAGCCGGCGGTACCGCCACCCCGGTGCCTTTAGGTAACTAAAGGCACCGGGGTTGCAGTGTGTTAGAAATATCTTTCTCCTTCAGCATACAAAACAATAGTCTATGTATGATTTTTATACTAGGCAGCAAAACTGCCACGTCTGTACATTTTTCCTTTTGTGTTTAAGCTAAACATCTGGTATCCATTAAGAGAGGACTACTCAGCCCCTCCTTTCTCAATGTTCGTTCCTTTCTATACATTGTGTGTTTGAAAAGCTCCTAGGACCCAAAGGATCCTGTGGAACTCTAACAGGATATTGCCCATATTAAGAAGCTGTTATATAACGTCTATATGATATCTATGATGTAATGTTTGATTTTATTGGTTAGACTTGTATTCTTTTGTTTAAGACTTTCACTATATAAACCCTAGACAAAGGATATTGGGTTGAGCTTCTACTCCAACCAGCGCTGGTTTATTGTATTATCTGTTCATAATAAAGGACCAAGAATTGGGGCACTTTTCGTTTGGACCATTTCATTTCCATTTCTGACAATTTGGGTTGCTCGTCCGGGATTTCTCCAGACAGGTAAGAATTAAATTTTTTTTTTTTTTTACAAAAGAAAAGGTTGATTCTTCCTGTCTGCTGAGAAAATTTTACCTATAGTGCCGTGATTTTCACCATATTTGGTGAAATTTGTTTGTTTGTCCGTCGTATATGCGGGACGCCTGTCCGTCGTATATGCGGGACGCCTGTCCGTCGTATATGCGGGACGCCTGTCCGTCGTATATGCGGGACGCCTGTCCGTCGTATATGCGGGACGCCTGTCCGTCGTATATGCGGGACGATTTGTCCGTCGTATATGCGGGACGTTTGTCCGTCGCATAAATAAATGCGGGACGTTTGTCCGTCGTATAAATAAATGCGGGACGTTTGTCCGTCGTATAAATAAATACGGGACGTTATCCTCGTGTTTGTGTTTGAACGCGGGAAGATCGGAAGGAAAACTGATCACTTTCCTCCGTTTGGAAATATAGATTTGACACGAGATATTCGGTTTTTCTCTTGCAAATTATATTTCGATTTACCTTTGGTCTTGGTTATGGATAGATAATACATTATTTTATTTTATTATTATTATTTTTTTATTTTTTTTCTCTCTCTCTCTCAGTTTTTCTCTTCTCTTATTTCTCTCTTTATTGGCCAATTTACTAACACAATTAATTTTCTACTGCATGTTTTTTATTTTGCTTTCTATTTGGCCATACTTATTTGTTTAAGTTGCATCACGGAGAAATTTTTGTGTTGATAATGGGGAATAAAATTAGTCCACCGTTAAAAGATGAATCTCCGAAAGACTTTATGATTAGAAATAATCAAGCATTTTTTACGGAGCCATATTTGTCAAATTTAGCTGGCTGGTCAACTGGCAAAACACAATTAGATCCGTTTCCCCGTGACGGCTCATTCAAAGACGCGGATTTACGCGCAGCAAAAGATATGATTTTTGGAAATTGGGGCGACCCCGATTGGGATTATTCTTATATGAAACAATCTTATAAAATTTGGAAGGACATGCAATGTTATTGGAACAAAGGTCCACAAAGAGTTGACAATACAGGCAATAATATGATTCCACAAACTGAATTGGCTGTGAGAGAGAGTGTAGTTTCTGCCGTCCTTTCTTCTCCGGCCGAGAGAGACAGAAATTCTCTGCTAGGGGAGGGGCTCTCGCAGCCTATGGAGGAAAAAAAAAGGCTCTCACAGTCTGTGGAACAGAAAGTTGTCCCGCAGCCTGTTGTAGCAAAAACCCCCCTACCTCCAAAATACGAGTGTATTCCGACTCTTTCTGAACCAACAAAAAATAGATTGTACCCCGATCTGACGACTGCGACTTTGTGTCCTTTTGTTGAAACTTCAGAAGGATTCAAAGTTCATCCGTTGCAAATTTCTGAAGTGATGGCAATTTCTAAGGAATTGCCAGACCCAGCACGGTCGGCACATCAATTTGTTTCGATGCTTAAACGCTTAACGGCGTACAGCCAACTTACTGGTCGTGACTATCGTTTTATTTTGACTAAAACGTTGCCTGCCGACATTACAGAGGAAGAATTAATTGCTGAGGTTGATTTGTTAGACCCAGTGAACGACTCACCACCCGTCCGGGGTATTGTGTTTAAAGATTCGGATCCTGTTGATTTGTCCGACCCCACAAGCGCATTTAGGATCGCTGATTACGGGGACTATAATCCCGACTGGATTTGGGCCAGTCCTGGTAAACTGAAACTATTTTTTAAACAACTGACTGCCTTTTTAGTGAAGTTGTCTTCTGCTAAACAGGACATTTCTCACGCAGCGAACACAAAGCAAAAGGTGGGAGAAAGTCCACTTGCATTTTTTAATCGATTTCGAAATGCTTGGATTCACGAATCTGCGATTCCTATTGATGAGGATAATTGTTTGTTGTTTGTGAACACGTTTTTGAATAACATGCACAACGAGACTGCACAAATGATTCGAATCACTACCACCAACATTAGTAACATTTCTGTTGATGAATTGGGCAGACGCTTGCGTGAACTTTCGTCTGCTGGGGCATTTGACCACTCCAGAGGAAAAGTTCCCGCAATGTTTCAAGTTAGTTCCGCTGTCCAAAATCGCCCACCACCCAATGACGGAAGGGACATAAAGTGTTTTTTCTGTGGGTGTCGCGGACACACGCAACGCTTTTGTAAGAAAAGAGCTGAGAGATTTCAGCGAAATAATGATAAACAGATGTTCAGGCGCTCTGATGGCCCGATGCCAAAACCCCCTCCCTTCATTCCTCCCTCTGAAAGACAGAGACCTGTTTATCCAAACGCATGGCAAAAGCAATGACTGTGCCGAGAAAAGGTGCCGCATTTTTCTGATAACTTTTCACAGATTTCAATGAGTTATGCAAACAAGTCAAATGTTTTGCCCTTTATTGAATTGAATGTTGACCACAAGCCATATGTTTTTTTAATTGACAGCGGCGCCTCCATCTCATCGCTGTCTTCTACTGTGTATGAGGGACCAATTACAGGAAAAAAACTAAATTCTATAGGAATAGACAATGTTCCTGTGGTTTGTAATTTGACACCAACTTTACCAGTTACCTCTAATGATGTACCATCATTATTCAAAATGCATGAGTTTGCAATAATTCCCGATTCTCCATTCTGCTTGTTAGGAAGAGATTTAATGCACAAGATGGGTGTTAAATTGGAGTTTGACTCTGACTCTTTGCAACTCATGTTTCCAGCAGCCTTTTCTCTTACGACCGTCACAGGAAGTGCTCCCTTCGAGGATGTGTCTGCAACTGAGCTCGGACAGGAAGTTGCTGGGGTAAACCCGAAACTGTGGGCGGCGCATAAGGATGACGTAGGCCTACTCGACATTCAACCTTATGTGGCTAATTTGACAACGAATAGGCCTGTGTTTCAAAAACAATACCCGCTTTCAAAGGAAAAAGAGGAGGGAACTCGACTTCTCATTGATCAGTTTCTGCCTCAAGGCATTCTGGTCCCCACTCATTCACCTTACAACACACCAATTAATCCAATCAGGAAAGCAAATGGTTCTTGGCGCTTAACGCAAGATTTGAGAAAAATTAATGAATTGATAAAACCACTTGCTCCCATTGTGCCAGATGTACAGACTATTATTAATTCTATACCTTTGGAACATACATTTTTTTCTGTTATTGATTTATGCTCCGCCTTTTTCAGCATTCCTGTTGACCAACGAACACAGCCACTTTTTGCTTTCTGTTTTCAGAATTGCCAATACAGCTGGACTAGATTACCCCAGGAGGGATTTAAGGACTCCCGGGCCGTTTTCTCCGCTGTAGTGCACGCAACGCTGAAGGATGTCAGACTCCCTCCTGACACCTGTCTGCTCCAATACGCTGATGACATTCTCGTCACTGGTGCTTCTGCGGACCTGTGTGCTGCTGCCACTACTATTGTCTGCAACGTTTTAGCAGAGGCTGGTTTCAAGGCATCTAAAGAGAAACTTCAGTGGGTGAAGAGGAAAGTCATTTACCTCGGCCATGAACTGTCACAAGGCCAAGTTCGCCTGTCGGCGGACAGAGTCAAAGCTATCGCTTCGTTCAAGCACCCATCAACACGAAAGCAAATGCAAAGCTTTCTGGGACTGGTCAATTACTGTCGATCATGGGTACCGAACTGTTCCATGTATGACAAAATCCTGCGAGATGCTACGCTGGATGACAAAGAGGACATTACATGGACAAGTGAAATGGACCAAGCGTTCAGACATTTAAAGTCCTCCCTGTTAAGGCCTCCTGCCCTCGGCCTTCCGTCCTATACCGACGATTTTCACCTGTACGTGCACGAAGGTGGGGGCACGGCCGCGGGAATCCTGGCCCAAGAGCATGGGGGTACCTTTCGTCCAGTAGCTTATTTGTCTAAAACTCTTGATCCAGTGGCTCGGGGACTCCCGGCCTGTTTACGTGCAGTGGCTGCTGCAGCGATCATGGTACAGGATGCTGAAAGGGTTGTTTTATCACATCCACTCACAGTTCACACATCACACCAAGTGGGAACAATTATGCGAAATATTTCTACTCAACACATGTCTGCTCAACGCCGTTCTGGCTATGAGGCTATATTATTAGCAACTGATAATTTAACATTGAAAGTAACTTCTGTTATTCATGGCCCTACTGTACATCTGCACAGGTTATTGACGGATGGTGAATTTGAGAGTGATGACCACGACTGCCTGACCAGACTCCAAACTTCGACTGCCTGCAGGCCAGATGTGTCTACATCTGTCCTGGAGGAGGGAGATAATTGGTATATAGACGGATCCTGTTTCAAGCCAAATGACAATTTATACTTGTGTGGATATGCTATTGTTGAATTACCTGATCGTGTAATTGAGGCATATTCGTTGCCATATAAATCAGCGCAAGTAGCAGAATTAATTGCTCTAACGAGAGCTTGTAAATTGGCAAAAGGTCAGTGCATCAATATATACACTGACTCCAAATATGCGTACGGCGTTGTCCATGATTTTGCTAAATTGTGGGAAGAAAGAAATTTCAAAACCTCAGACGGAAAACCAATTTCCCATCATAACATCGTGGCTGAGCTCATCAGTGCAGCACAGCAACCATCGAAACTTGCTGTTATTAAAGTACCTGGTCATAAAACAGGTGACTCAGATGAGGCTAAGGGAAACAGGTTTGCAGATGAAGTCGCGAAATGGGCTGCTAAAGAAGTAATACTTAGTCCATATGTAAATGAACAGAGCACCGAGGTGCCGATGATGAATTCGTCGCTAATTAATGATTTGGACATTAAAGTACTACAAGCTAACCCTACGCAAGCCGACCTAATTCATTGGGCCGCGAACGAAGTAAAACCAGATCAAGCTGGTATTTTAAGAGACAAGCAGGGTAGAATCGCTCTACCAGCATCCACCGTTGTAATGCTGTGCAGGCATTATCACGGGGTATCACACGTGTCAAAAGAAAAAGTGATCCAAAATTTGAATCAATCATACTGCATAGCAAATGTTCGAAAGAATACTTTGTTGATATTGGATGCTTGCTTGGTGTGTGCACAAACAAACAGACACAAGGCAACTCGCCATGACGCTTTACCGCATCCTGAGCTTCCTTTTCAATATTTACAGATCGATTTTACACATATGCCTCCATGTGGAAATAACAAATATTTGCTCGTGATTGTTGATCGATTTTCGAAGTGGCCAGAAGCTTTTCCGTGTGGTAAAGAAAACGCGCAGACGGTAGTAAAGGTTCTTGCAAAAGAAATTATACCGCGTTTCGGTATTCCAACCGTTATAGCAAGTGATAATGGAACTCCGTTTGCTTCAAAAGTCACACAATTATTAGCCAAAGAACTTAATATTAATTGGCACTTCCATATTCCCTATTCTCCGCAATCCTCAGGGAATGTGGAACGGACCAATAAGACGATAAAAGAACGTCTGAATAAGGCGTGTCTAGATACAGGCAGAAATTGGGTTGATTTGCTGCCTACCGTATTGACGGAAATGAGAATGTCTCCATCGGCAACCACAAAAATGTCTCCATTTGAAATTCTAATGGGTAGACCTTTCCCGACCCCTTGGGTCAGAGGTCGCGCTGGCAATCTCTCCACAGGTGACACGGAGGTGATCATTGCAGATTACGTGGATTCCCTAGTTAGAACGTTGAATGGCATAAATGGTGATGTCTCTCTCTCTCTCCCTCTTCCTTCAGAAAAGCCAACGCACCCGTTTGTTCCAGGACAGCAGGTGCTCATAAAGTGTTTGAAGCCCACGAAACTCGGTGAGCCGAACTACTTAGGACCATCCACTGTTATCGCTGTGACGAGGACAGGTGTTCTGACTGATCTCCAGCCCCAGTGGATCCATGCTAGCCGAGTGAAAGCAGCTCCATCCCAGGGGAACGCATAAGCCTATGCGGAAGCAGTGATCGAAAGGAGAACGAGGAAGAGAAGTAGACGAAGAACGAGATTGCTGATTGAGATTAGCAATAATTATAACTGAATCCATTAAGATTCATCATGCTATGAATACTGTTGTATCCTCCCAATATGCTTTGATGAACAGAACTGTTAAGTATTAGGGATTTTGAAGGAAATGTTTGATTGAAGAATATCTCATGTATTATTGTACTAGAATGAGTATGCTGAAAAGTATGTGATACGATAATTCTATTATAATCATCTTATCAAAGTGGCCATTGTTAGAAATATCTTTCTCCTTCAGCATACAAAACAATAGTCTATGTATGATTTTTATACTAGGCAGCAAAACTGCCACGTCTGTACATTTTTCCTTTTGTGTTTAAGCTAAACATCTGGTATCCATTAAGAGAGGACTACTCAGCCCCTCCTTTCTCAATGTTCGTTCCTTTCTATACATTGTGTGTTTGAAAAGCTCCTAGGACCCAAAGGATCCTGTGGAACTCTAACAGGATATTGCCCATATTAAGAAGCTGTTATATAACGTCTATATGATATCTATGATGTAATGTTTGATTTTATTGGTTAGACTTGTATTCTTTTGTTTAAGACTTTCACTATATAAACCCTAGACAAAGGATATTGGGTTGAGCTTCTACTCCAACCAGCGCTGGTTTATTGTATTATCTGTTCATAATAAAGGACCAAGAATTGGGGCACTTTTCGTTTGGACCATTTCATTTCCATTTCTAACACAGTGCCACCGGCTTGGGCCCGTAATCACTGCTCGCAGCTATATTTATCATTGTTTTTATAAAACATTTACTGCTAATAATATCCACGTGGAGACATTTCCCCGCAATGTATACCAGGACACGACACACACACGCACACGCACACAAACACAAACACGCACACACACACCCGCACGCACGCACGCACACACACACACACACACACACACACACACACACACACACACACACACACACACACACACACAAGCACTTTCTTTGTGGGTACTCTTCATAGACGTAATGGTTTTTACACTACCTTCTTCTTCGTCTTCTTACACTAACCCTACCCCTAAACCTACCCATCACACAACTTTCTGCATTTTTACATTTACAAAAAAACTAATTTTGTATGATTTATAACCTTGTGTACCTCAATTTAGGTCCTCCACAGTGACACAAGTCCCCATGAGTCTGTGTGCATTCAGGTTTAAGTACGCACCAGGCTAGAAAAACATGTACACACTCACACATTGCATAGATGTTTCATTATTTAGTCACACTGGCTTCACAGCAGGTTGTGTTGGCTGTAGTCAGATGAATTGAGCTGTTTTTTTTTTTTTAAAGTACCAGTGGTCACTCTGCCACATTTACAGCTGAAATAAAGTAAACAGGCATGTTTAACAAGATTTCATCTTTATTAATATGAATTAGTTTGTCTGAATTTTTCATATTTTTTTCTTGTATACTTTTAAGTTCCATTTATTTGGTGCTTTGTTCAATCTCAAACCATTATTTTATTTTATTATTAAGATGTCTGCACAAGAGTTAACTGTAATCTGGGCAAACATTAAACTTTGCTGACATTAATCGTCTCGCTTTGGTCTACACTGGAAGTGTTCTGTTTGCTCTGCTAAACTATAATTACTAAAACTAAAACTGAAACTAAATAAAATAAAAACTAAATAGAAATGTGTTTGCAAAATAAAAACTAAACTAAAACTAACAAAACCATTAATAAAACTAACTAAAACTAAACTGAAATTTACAGCAAATTTGAAAACGATATTAAAATAAAAACTAATTTAAAAAAGCAAAACTATAACAACCTTGGCGCGCGCCCTCTGATCTCTGGAACGGCGGCTCGCTGACAGCTGTGACTGTCTGTAGATTTCTCTGGGTAAAAACGGCGTTTGTGTGCAGGTGAGCGGGCTGTGTTACCGACGCGTTGGCTGCTAAAATTGCGTCTGCAGTAGCCGTCTCTGAGGGGACTGACAGGACGAGATATTTTGTCGGTGGTCCTACCACAGCGAGACCCATCCGTCTTTTCCTCTCTGATGTTGCTAGGAGGACTTTGCCTGCTCAGGCTTCAGCACAACCTTGGGCCGGGGACCCCGGGGGGGAGGTGGCCTGCGTCAAGAAGAGCATGATCTAGGGCGGCCGCCCTCTCGACGCTGCGAAGGCTGGGGCTGAGCTGGGCGCTGGCTAGCATGTTGTGCAGGCGGCTCGCATGGGCGGCTTGCAGAGGAGCTAGAACGTCGAGACAGGAAAAGGTTCATGGCCTGCGAGGTCTTCTGTACTTTGGAGAAGCGGTCGACGATCTCGTTCACCGCTGGGCCGAAGAGACCAGTAGGGGAGAGCGGCGCGTCGAGAAATGCGGAGCGCTCTGACTCCCTCATATCCGCAAGCGTTAGCCAGAGGTGCCTTTCTGTGACGGTGAGCGAGGCCATGCATCTGCCCATTGCCTGAGCCGCGGATTTCGTTGCGCGAAGGGAGAGGTCCGTCACGCTCCTTATATCCGTAATGGCGCCAGGGTCCTTGCTTCTCTCGTCCCATTTGCGGAGGAGATCACCTTGGAGTATCTGCAGCTCAGCCATCGAGTGCAGTATAGAATCAGCTTGTCCTGCGGTGGCGAACGAGCGGCCGACAAGGGCTGAGGTGTTCCTGCAGGCTTTAGATGGAAGGGCAGACTTTGAGCGCCATCTCGCAGAGGTCGGGCAAAGGTGTGCTGCGACCGCCTCTTCCACTGGGGGGATAGTTGTGTACCCCTTCTCAGCGGCGCCGACCACTCGGGAGAGCTCCGAGGAGACATGTGAGGGGAGACTCGCGAAGAATGGTGCATTCCACGACTTAGAAAGCTCGGCTTGAAGCTCTGGCAGAAATGGCGCAGATCTGGAGATGGGCGGGGGGCGGCGGCTGTGAAGGAAGCAGCCGTCGAGCCTATTGGGCGGTGACCAATCCAGGCCAAGTTGGTCGACGGCCCTAGAAAGGCTGCTGGATTCCTGGATCGAGGAGGAGGCGGAGTGATGAGAGCTCGACCATTCCTCGCTGTCCGATGCCAGGATGGAACAGCTGTCATCTGGGCATGCCCCTTCAGCTTCGTCCCCTGAGGCGGCGGCAGAGCGGGCCGAAGCCGGCGGCTGCGCGTCCGGGAGGGGCGGAGAAGGAGAGAGTGAGGCTGGTGGGATGCGATCCTGCGAGCACTTCACTGTGGCCACAGGCTCCGGCATCCTCTGAGCATGGCGCTTCTTCTTGCGCCGTCCAGAGGGTGAAGTGACAGCGTCCGGTGTGAAGGCTTCGAATCGAGCCTGCAGGGTCGACAACGGAAGTGCTTCACAGTACTCGCAGCTGCCCGAATCCAGGGCAAGGGCTGCGTGGTCTGGAGGTCTCTGAAGGTGGCGAAGACGGCCGGCTTCTTCAGGTGATTTCCTAAGCTTACTGGTCGCTTGATTCAAAGGCGGAAGGCTTCTCTCAGAGTCCAGCGATGTGGAGAGCTTCGCTGAAGATGATGAAATCAGTGACGCAGCCTCTGAGCCTGGCTTTTATATGCTAAGCCACCCCCATTTTTGCGGGCTTTGACGCGTAGAGGGCGTGACGTCATGCGCTAGGCTCAGTGGTAGGCTGCAGCAGTTACCGCAGGGAAACCAATTAGCACGCAAGATGGCCTGCTCTAGGTCTGCTGGCTGCTGCACTGCGTTGACAATAAATGCAAAATTAAGGATAATTTTTGGCTTCAATATCTCGAGCAAAGATGACTTTACCCGTAGCGTAAGCTAGCTTACGCAATACGAGATAACCTCTTCTAAATAGAACCGAGGTTGCGTATGTAACTGAGTACGTTTTTCAGCATCAAAAGTCTACAACAGTGACACGATTACGTAACATATGTGAGTGTTTCTTTTTCTGACTCATACAGCAGTAAGGTGAACTCTCAAGCAAAAACAGCCCTGTAGAAACAGTGCCCTGCATGAACAGTATGTCAGTGTCAGACTGGTCCTTAGTCTTTTTGCAATTTTTAAACTGCCAAAACTGGAAACATACACAAACACTCATGCCTGCCTTGTGTGGTGCCTCATGTGGATGTCAAATTGAGTGCATCATGTGATACTGTATCCCACGCAGTATACTCTGACTGAATTTTGGCTGATGTAGAAGGTCCTTTGTATTCTATTTTTATGCCAGATAGACGGAAGGAGAGGAAACACAAAATAACCTTGTGGAGAACAACCCCAAGTTCACCTTTGCCAAGAGCACTGCCCTCAAAGTGCTACCACTCTCCAACTTGAGAGTTCCTGAATTTATGAGTGACAATACTAGATTGCAGACAGGGAAAAACCAGTAGTCCCCGACGAGGAGGCTGAGATACAGAGTTTTCCTGTTTTTTAGATATATTTCATCTAATAAACTCTTTTTATTGTCACTCTCATAATGTTCAGCTGTCCAGAAAATATTTAACTAGCAACAGCAATAGAAAAACCTCCTTTTAAACCTCCTCTTTATTCAACAGAGTTATGAGCTGCCTATTTATTGAAAAATCAAACATCTGCCTTTTTCTTAATATTTTTATTTGTTTTGTTCACTTTTTCTTAACAAAACACTAACGATACCAATTCCTCGGAACTGGAAATCGGAGCACACTGGATCTGCAGGTGAAAGCTGGGATAGGGCGGGGCCCGTCCCAACCCACGCTGTCAGATCCGTTTGCGAACCCCAAAATGCGAGTCGTCGCCGTGTCTAGGCAACAGCGGGACCCGCGCGGTGAGCGCGAACCAAACCATTCTCCTCAAAGAACGATCGGCGAGAGCGGAGGGTCTTCATAGATAGACTCATACAATGCTCACAATCAGCCCCCTCGAGGACTGACTGGGCATGCTCCACTCCCAAACAAGCAACACAAAGCTGATGTGTGTCCCCACCCGTAATATAACGAGGGCAGGGAACAACACACCGTCTATAATCTTGCTTGCTCGCCATAATAATGATAGATATATTGGGCTTGACAGACAACAATAAATAGACAAGGACAGATATACAGAGAGCGCTTGCTGAAGGTACAGAAGCTGTCGCGGTCTGATTTCAGGGCTGCTATATAGTTTCCTGGTCTATGACGTCACCTATGTCGTAGTGGGCTTCCATTGGACTGATTTTACACGTGCTTCATGACGTAATCACGCAGAGCGTTCCCACCGCGTCTCAAACACAGCTCGAGTTCCCTTGAAAGGGAACTAAAAGATGATCAGTCATATCATTTATAAATAATTTTTCTACAATTTTCCCTTAAATTTCATTTGTATATATATTATTAATTAATTTAGCTGTGCCAGATGTTATTCTACTAAAGGAAATATACATTTACTATATACATTGTATCAATAAAATCTGTGTTTGTCCATTTGGATTCAACAAATCAATGTTACAATCTCCAAAGATAATTTGTACCTTGTTCTCATTCCATTTATCTAACACGCCTAGTAATTTATTCCTGAATGTATCAATACATGTTCCTGGAATTCTATACACACAACTAAAAATTATATTTTTAGATCTTTCAATGTTGATTTCTATGGTTAGGCATTCCAAAATATCTTCTATAGTCAGTGACATACTTTTAATCAAACTACATTTTAACGCTGTGTCAACATATAAAGCAACTACTCCTCCTTTTTTGTTAACTCTGTTAATCGTAAACAAATTACATACATCCAATTCCATATCTTGTACTTTCTCGTTATCAAGCCAAATCTCTGACACAGCAATCACATTAAATTTGTTAAACTCTCACAAAAAAAAAAACTTAATTTGTGAAGTTTTTATAGAGACTTCTAAGATGTATTATTGATAATGCCCCTTTCCATTTCCACATTTCTATAAAATTTTTCTTCTGTATAATATTCACAATTATTATTATTTACATTATTGAAAAAGTGGTTTTCCAGGTCAATATCATTATCAATCTCATACATTTTATGATCTGTGTGATTGAAAGTTTTAAAATTAAATTTTCGTACTTACAGTGACTTTGTAAATGGCCAGACACACAGTCCTTATGAATATTAACAAACTCCCCATCGTCAATAGCTCTAAATGGGAACAAAAAATCCTGATCAAGGTCCATAATTTATATTGGTGATCCGCATGAACACGTTATTCCTCCACACAGTCCTCCCTTGTAGCCACGATTCACACTTTTCATTTTACATGGATATTCCTCCACGCCATCCTCACTTATCCGTACTGATCCAATTCTTTAAGTTCTCTTATCGTGAGTACTTTGGCTTCTTCAGGTGTTCCATTTAGCCGTATCATCACTTTGCAATTTCTTGTCCATGTAGATTGTATCTTGTTCTGTTTCCTCAGAGTGTGTGCGTGTCTTGCAATGTTGACGTTCTTTTTTGTAAGATGTTCGTTCAGGCAGAGTGCGAATTACCCCACCATAATTGGGGGGTACTGCCCCTTCACTTCTTCTATGACCATCATGGTCCACTACCATATCAATCCCCACCGTGATCGCCAAGTGCAACATGTGTTGTGCAACACACATACAAGGTCTAAACATGCGACAAACTGATAATCAGTAGGCTACAGAATATCTCATTGTTATTATATATCCAAAAGAGAACTGTTTTGATCAACTCCCAAAAGTTAGAAGTTAAGTGCACTGAAATACCATTCTAATTACTAGTAAAAGTAATACCTTTTCAAGAAGCCTATTGCCTATTTCATGAAATATTGATTTGGTTTATTTTTAGATTTCATAAGACCTGGAGGTAAGACCCAACCCTCTCATATACTGTATAAACAGAAACCAATTTTCCATTGTAGTCTATGGTAGTCAGTGTCAAATCAACACAATCTTTAATGTGATTAAGGAGCACACTATAAAAAACCATACTACCACCTGGGGTGGTAAAGGGGTGGCATGATGTTTCAGGAGGGGGGCCATGGACATTATTCATAATTTAAAATGCTACGGTTTTCATTGAATGTGTTTTTTTCTCTACACCTACATTACACGGAGTGGGAGTCAAATTAGAGATGTAGCTGGGTTTTTGGATGGTGAGGGTCTTAATTTGTGAATTGTGGACCCTTTCTCTGTGTAATCACTATCAACAGTCTGTGTAGTCTATACTTAAATTGTACTTTGTGAAAAAGCAATTCTTGGGGGGTTTGCTCCCCAGGAGATAAAAAAAAAAAAGACCCCTCAAATGAAGTCTTCTAGTGAGTTTTGAGGAAATATGAACAGATTTAGTCATACGACACACACACACACAGTTCGATCGCGCCCGCGCCTCTCTCTCTCTCTCTCTCTCTCTCTCACACACACACACACACACACACACAGTTCGATCGCGCCCACGCCTCTAATACACTAACAATGTTGTTTGTAGATCCGCCCCTGATTTTAACTCACCACAATGTAAAGCTTGATTTAAATTGAGAATTATCATGCTACCTAACCTTGCTAACTAACCTTGGTAACTAAGGTCCACTTAACTAGCCTCAGTGGGTAAGTAGCAGGTAATTCAATGTATGAAGACGTGACATGAGCTATGAAAGAACAAAACACGTTAATAAATGAAGGTTGTAAAATCAACAAGCTAGACGTCAGCTAGCAACTTACATTTATCCATGCAGGTCAGCAGCAAACCGTTCTCTATCTCCGTTGCTTCTAGCCACGGTGGTTAAAAATGGTACGGTCCACAATAGGGGTGTCTGAAATCGCTTTACATTAAAATGTTCCTACAGTGAAAATAGGAGTTGACTTGTAGCCTATTGTAACTCTAATTATATTTTTCACAATATCAGAAAAATTATCTGACCCCCCCAAAACTGATATTTCTGTCCCTTTGGGAGGTACTGGGTCTTCATTGGGGGGTATAGTACCCCCCAGTACCCCCTGTAATTCGAACTATGCGTTCAGGTACACCCCGTTCCTTTCCGCTTCTTTGCCTGCTTCAGTAACTCGGTTTTATGCTTGTGATTAACAAACCGAAGAACTATGGCAGGCTTTGTGCCGCTGTTCCTTCGTGGAACGGTATGACAACATTATCGCTGTGAACAGTGTTGTGCAAGTTACTTCCAAACTGTAATACATTATATATTACTTGTTACTGTTATTTAAAAGTAATTCATTACCTTACAATATTACTGTCTCAGAATTGTAATGCGTTACATTACTCCTGTATTACTTTTGAGTTACTTTCACCAAAATAACTATACAGAAGTAGAACTTAACATTCTAAAATGACTAGGGCTGTAACGATAAAACTTATATAATGATATAAATTCTCAGAAAATGCATTAATACCAAAATATTGAAACGTCTGGTTATCCATAGGCTCCTCCCAGAAAGGAGTCCAGACATTAGAAAAATATCAGTCTACACATGCGTTTTATATTTAATATTAGGGAAATCGACAGACATGTGTCAAGAAAAAAATCTTTAACTTTTAGGAGGCAACGATTTTTTGTTGTTGTAATTCTGTGAATTACACTGCGCACATCTAATGAAGAAGGGTTGGCTCTCCACAGAACATAAAATATTCATTTTATTTTATTTTTCGTGTTCGCATTTATGAGGAAAAAACAATGTTACAGACGTGACAGTTCTCCGTTACTGACGCGACCGCTCTGAAGCGGCACTAAAATACTGCTTTAAAACTTTCACAGACACCTTACACAGAAGACACGAAGCCTTTCTTTAAAGTGAATTTCGTTTTGTATTAATTGTACGGACCTGAAAAAAATATCTATATTAAAATGTCTACTTGTAAACAGAACAATTCAAAACGAAAGAAAACAGACTGCTCTCTGCTTATGAAATTAAATGTGCATTTCTCTCTGGTGCATTCACTAGCCTACTGCGAAGATCGCGAGTCAGCATCGTCAACTTCATCTTGACTTTATTAATAAACAATCAACATGTCTCCTTGCTATATTTGACATATTCATAATCATTGCTTTTGCCGGTTCTTTGTGACAGCTTTTAGGTGCTTTATCGGCAGCGCCGCCGCCCTTACATGAACGCGTCACCACGGCATCAAAAACATGATTGCGTGATGAAAACATAAAAAATACCACATAAACATAGCCTAACTGTTTAGAAAGAAAACACAGAACGAATAGCCTAATGCGCATAGGCCTACGTCCATCTCGCGAATGTAGTCTTCTTCATGCCATCTTCTTAGCCGCTTTTCCTCTGGCCAGCGCGAGCACAGAGGCCGAAATCATACCTCACGGCACTTCTGTAAAAAATAAATCGCTATACAAATATATCAGACGCTGCCATTTAGTCTTTAATTACAGACTTGGACACCCACCACACGCGGCTATTGACTGACCACGAACAGGTAATTTAGCCTATACTTGCATCTTTCATTCGTTAATGTCTGGCGGTCTTGCTGTTTTTTTTTTTTGTTTTTTTTGTTTTACAATTAAAACTAAAAGTCTGTTGTAACGCAAGCCTTACCGAACATGTACAGAGTAAAATATTACTGAAAATTGATTAGTAATGCCTTACACTACTGCGTTACAGCAAAACGTAATATGTTACTGTAATGCATTACTTTTGTAACACGTTACTCCCAACACTGGCTGTGAATACATGTTCTTACTTTCAAAGACCTTGATTACTTGTTTTTCCAGTGTTTGTAGTTCCTCTGGCAGGATATTTTCACCAACTTTGTCTGTGGCCACATTACTGGTGTGTTGTTTCCAATCCGCTTATAATTAAATTCTCCATTCTTGTATATTGTTCCAAATCGTCAATCCTTCTCTCTAATCCTTCAATTATCTTATCCTTCTTTTTCACAAGGTTATTCAGTTGTTTAACTTCATCCATCAGATCAAGTAACATAGCTTGTTGTTTAGCAACTTTGCTCAATTTATAAAATTTAGAGATTTCCTAATCTCCTCCAACTCTTCCTCAACTACATTACTGATTTTCTTCTGTGGCATTTTGTTTCGTTTCAGTATAATTCAGCAATATCAATTTAGTTTAGTTTAATTATTGTCACTTTGTTCTTTCTGAAGTAA
Source organism: Siphateles boraxobius (assembly GCF_051911475.1). NCBI lineage: Eukaryota > Metazoa > Chordata > Actinopteri > Cypriniformes > Leuciscidae > Siphateles > Siphateles boraxobius. The sequence continues at coordinate 36,129,954 of NW_027508734.1, read as the reverse complement.
CTGCACACCACAAGGTGCCACCATCTTTTCAAATTGCATACACTACCTGTAATTGCAATTAGAGGCCTCGTGCAGCAGCTAGAAGGTCAAACTTCGTATATAACCTTCCGTATTTCTCTGGTGCATTCAGGAATTTGAAAGGATTTAAATTTTTTTCTATGGGCACAGCAGGGGACAGGTTATTTTAACGTGGGGGATATTGCTTTCAACATGACCTAATTGGCTAAATGAATAATGGGCCTGCTCTCCCTTTCACTGTCAGAGGAACAAATGAATTTGAGTCGCTCTCTAAAGAATTGAATCACTGACCGGCCATCTTAGAGAGCACTTATTATTTTGCATTCATTTTTTTAAATTACAGAGTTACAAGGTCACCTCCGTACATGCACCAGCGAGTGGACTCCAGATGCTGGAGTGGTTACAACACCAGCATCTAATCAAAACAGGTGGGGTAAATTTGACCTATTTTCTTTTCAGCCAATTTATGTCACCGGGTCAGCATGCATCACAGTGTTATGGCTCATACCTAATCTAAGCAGAGGAAATGACAAACACTTGATTGTAATGCAAATAATAAAATTAATTAATAAAAAAAATTAATCATCTGTTGGATTACATCTGCAAATGCCACAGACACGCTTCAATTATTCTCTTTTGTTTGTGTGTTGGCTGTAAAATAGTTTATTTGCTTTGTCTAATGCACCAATTTCCATATACAAATCATTTTAGGCATCCCCAATTACAAGCCAGCAGATAAAATATTTGAAAAATTTGACAAGTGATCATACAAATTGGTGGCAGTTATTGGCAATGTAAAATTTTAGCAGGGGAAAAAATGCACTGGCATTAACTACTATTGAGATTACAATGTGGGGTCTTTTTCTTACAGTTTTTTTAGTTGCCTAAGGCAGGGGATTTCAAAGTTTTTGACACTAAGGGCCCACAGTTATGATTATTCTACTGTCAGAGACCCCCCCCCCCCCCCCCCCCCCTCCATAGAATATGAATGCTGCCAAATTAGTAAAACAATTTAACAAGTAGTATGCAGATTGTTTCTTCCCATTAATAAACTACTTCTGTCAATAGAATAAAATAAATCACAATAATTAATCTCATGATCTTTCACCCTAGTCTTTTGAAAACAACAACAAAAAACTCTATCTCAGTTTTGAAGTAACAGCAGAGTAAGACATGATTAGTGTGAGGAGAGAATTACAAGTTTTGAGGTATGTAAGGTGTGGACTATCAACAAGTCACAAATTCCTAACCTGCAGGGGGAACGAGCACAATGGGTTGAGTTAATCCATCAGATTTCCTTTAATTGCTACACAGCTGTTTTTATAATGAGGGCCCATTAAGTTGTCACCCAGTGATAACGTGCATGACCCTGGGGCAAGAAACGAGATTAAGCTTCTCTGACGTCCCACCCTCACAGTCTCTCACCTCCTGTCATTCTTTCAGCAGGGCTGTACGGAGAGTGACTGAAGAGCACTCTGGCTGGAGAGGACAGGTGTCTTTAAGCTGAGCAATGATGCCGGGTGTGAGGACACAGTGAGGGTGATTCATTTAACATTGTTGTCAAGGACAACAGCTTCCAGGGTCGCTTCTTTTTGTGTGTTTAAATGTCACTATGATGATTTTTATAACAGCGATTGATTGTGGCTAATTAAGGATGAATTTTAATTGTGCTGTTCACCTTGACGGTAGAATTAATCAAGAAGGCATTATTTTAATATTCCGCATAATTTATAATGCACTGTATGCTTGATCTAAGTACTCTGATGCTGGATCGATTTTTTTTTAGAAACATTGAGGTAGTGATAGATATGCTTGTAAACTTTGAGAGAGAAAGGTTCCTCCTCTCAAGAATAATGAAATTAATTTTCTGTATAGCTAAAAGGGAAAAGCCAAGGGGAAGGAAAACGTAATGTCCCGAAGAGTAATTAAATTTCATTCTCTTACTAAGATGGCTGTCTGCAAAGCTTTTATGGAGTATGACTTCAATTAACTGTTTATTGACTTTGAAACATTCACCATAAAAATATTGTCTGATTTGTGATACATTTTAATCTGTCCATTTAGATAATGAAAAAGAAGAGGGAGTTAATCCAAATCCATAAATATAGATCTTAATTTGGCACAGCCATGGAGATATTAGATGGAAAATTGTGGGTCTTGTAATTGCAATTAATATCTTTGAAATAAAATCTGTCAACCAGCAGAAATATATATAATAAAAGTATTCCACACATTTTAACTATAAGAAATCAAGTTATCACAAGTTAACATTGCTTAAAACACTATGTTTTGGAATCAAATGAATGTTCAAATAACTTATTTGGCAGCAAAAACTTTCAAATTACTTTAAATTCATTTAAATGATTTGCTCTTTCTCTGTTTAAACTGATTGGTCAATGCTTGGAGTTCTACCAGCGGCTCTGGCAGGCCAGCGTGAGACAGGCTGGAATAGTTGTCTAACTCTGAGGAAAAGGTCTTTAAGAAGTTCCGCAGGCCGCCCCGATCAAGCTGGCCTGTACCAGATACCTGTGAGTATTAAGGGGGTACGAATCAGGCTTTGGTGGATTCAGAATGTAACTAAACCTCCATTCATTAAAGCCTGATTCAACCAGAGGCATTGGATAAGAGTCGCATGGTTAAAGTACAGTGCGTGCATGAGGAGGTGGTGAACTACCCCTTAATGTCGGTGGCTATTCAATTTTGGGGACAAAAGCATAGAGGTTAGCCCCCACCTCCGACATCCACTAATTTTGGGGACAACTTGGCCAGATTTTAGTGTATTATTGTGGTATTTCTTGGAAGAAAGGGGAGCGAGGAAGGGGGGCGGTCGCTCAGGTAGGAGAAGCTGAGCCGGGACCAATGGCAGATGAGCCAGGGGAACGAAGCGCTCTAGAAAGGAGAATCCTCACAGAGCGCCATGATTTTCCTCTGGAACAGTCCCAGAACGAAACGCTCAAAAATGCCTTTGGACAGGTCAGTACTATCGTCGGGCAGCTTCTCCAATCAGATCGACCAGTCTCATATCCTTATTTTTGTATCGAAGTTGTATCGAGTGACAGAGTCCATGATGGTGGTGAGCGGAGAGGAAGATCTCGGGCCAGAGGCGAACACAAAAAGTAAATCTCTCGCGCTGGCCCCAGGAGGAGATAACCTATCACCCCTCACAGCTCACTGATGTGGCCAATTTACAAGCAGAATTTGCCGATGTGTTCTCGTTCCTGCCTGGTCGAACAGACCTTATCCAGCACCACATTGAGACTGAGCCGGACGTGGTAATGTGCAGCCAACCATATCGCTTGCCTGAACACAAAAAAAGGTAGTTCAGAGCGAATTAGAGGCGACGCTGGAGATGGCAGTAATAGAGGAATCCAGCAGTAATTGGGTGAGCCCGATAGTTTAAGTGCCTTAAACAGGCGGCTCGGTTCGGTTCTGTATGGATTATTGCTAGGTGAACGCTGTATATTCGACACTGGATTTAACTAAATTATATTGTCAGATCCCCTTATCACCTATATCCAAAGAAAAAAACAGCTTTCACAACGCCGTTTGGTTTACACCAATTTGTTACTCTTCATTTGGGGTTGTTCTGGGCTCCGGCCACCTTTCAGCGTCTCATGGACAAAATTCTCCGGCTACATGCTACATATGCCGCTGCCTATCTGGATGACATTATCATCTATAGCAATGACTAGCAGCGTCATATGCAGCACTTGCTGGCTGTCCTGAGTTCACTGAGAGGGGCCGGACTAACGGCCAACCTGAAAAAGTGTGTGGTTGGGCGTGTGGAAGTCAGGTATCTGGGCTTCCACTTGGGTCACGGACAGGTGCGTCCCCAAATTGATAAGACGGCAGCAGTTGCAACCTGTCCGAGACCCAAGACCAAAAAAGGAGGTAAGGCAGTTCCTGGGGCTGGCGGGATATTATAGAAGGTTTGTACCTAATTATTTAAACCTCTCAATCCCGCTGACTGACTTAAATTCAAAGTGGTCCACAGGCCGGATGGGGGTATGTGGCGAGGGGGGCGTGGTTCAGCGAGCTCTGTAATGGGAGACAGAAAGAAGGAGTGAGGACTTGTGCGACGAAACCTGGTGGAAAGGGTGTCTGTGAAACCTGGTGAAAGGAGTGACAGAGCCATCTGTGAACTACTGTCTGTGCTGTAGCGAGTCTATGGTGGATGTGCTGTGTGCGTGAATTTTGTTTTTTGTTATTTTGAAGTTATACAAATAAATCGTTCGAGTCCCAGTCACGCCGACCCTGTCTTCTTCCTTCCAACCTTTGAAACTTACCACAGAGGACATTTGCTGAAGTTCATCAGCAACATTAGAATGGACAATATTGTGTATATATATATATATATATATATATATATCAGTATATCAGAGATGGGACCAAGTCACACATGTGCAAGTCTCAAGTAAGTCTCAAGTCTTAACCTTCAAGTCTCAAGTAAGTCCCAAGTATTTTTTTCTTGGGCAAGTCAAGTCCTGTAGTAGGTCAAGTCAAGTCCAAGTCAAGTCACCTCATTATTGTAATTTTACCTGCAGAATCTGATCTTAATAAAGTGAAAAGACAAGATATAAGTAACTATCAGTAAATTACAATAACAGGGTGGGGTAACGTCACTTCTGTTGATGTTTAAACGAAACAGAGAGCTAGCTCTGCTACTCCCTCCCCCTCCCTCCCGTACAATTGAAAAACTCTCCTAAACGCGCATGATGGGCGTCAGTTTGGTTTGAAATGGACAGAGGCGCATTCGGACATGCATTTGGGTACAATGACGCATTCATTCACTTTTCTCTTTCACACAGGTCATGTTTTGAAAGACGATGTCCTGTAGCTTACTAATTTAAAGAAATAAAATTGTATACAAAAATGTGATGATGTCCGACTTGTTTTATGAAGAAGAAAGCCTTAAGTTTTCAAAAAGCATTAGACATATGACCCACTATTCTGCTTCATAAGTACCATGTTGACAATATTACATGGCGTGGTTTAATGTAGCCTAAACAATGATTACCAAAATTTCTCTCTCATTGCTCCTCATAACCACTGAAAACGGTCAAAAAATCTAACCAAAAGTCCAATTATTATGGACGTTATCTGACATTAAGCGTTTCTGCTACACATTTTCAGCATTGCAGCGGAGAGGCTGTGGGTTGACTCCCCACGGTTCTCATGGGCTTTATATTATTCCTAACGTGAACAAGCTTTATGGTTTAATGAACCTAAACAACGATCACCAAATTTCTCTCTCATTTTGCTCCTCATAACCACTGAAAACTGTAAAAAAAAATCTAAGCCAAGGTCCAATTATTATGGACGTTAAGTTATAAGTGGTGGGTTCAAAAAATGACTCATGACAAACTCTGGTGGGTACGCGTCCCCACCGAAATCGAAGCCGAAGTGGTTGGTTTACACTTGTTGGTAGCAATTGTTTTTGTGTACAGATCTCGGAGCCTAGGCTGCCTACACAGACACGTTTTTTTGACGGCCTGCTTATGGGGCAGGCAGCTAGCGGATCGTTAGGAAAGACTAGATGAATGTGATAATTTATGTTTGGGCCTTTTTTGGGCCTGAAATTATTACGTTAGCTAACTACCAACTAACCAGATAACATTAACAAATTGACAAGCAATTACTGGGAGGAATGGCTCTTCAAATGAAGGATGAAATTGGAGGTTGTCGTCTGGCTGTCCGCGATGTTGATATTGCATGACTTGCAAACTGCTGTTCGTCTTTTTCCATCTTGCGAATAATTTTTGAACCCGAAAGCGATGACCCTCGGTACCCCTCCGGCTGACATGTTGATGTGATAGCTGATCTAAGTGGGCATGGTGTGCATAAGGTACGGAGCGCGTGACTCATGATAGTGTCGTGATCCAGTCATGACAATGCTATTCTCAGCCTGCGCTCCAGCTGGATCAACTTTATTTATTTTTTTATAATTTATATATTTCACATTCAAACTGAAAACATGATGTGATTAACACTCAAGTCATTCAAGTCATTGTGTATCAAGTATTTTATTTTTTAAGTCAAGTCACAAGTCATAAAAATAGCGACTCGAGTCCAAGTCACCAAGTCACAAGTCCCCATGTCTGATATACAGTATATATGTATGTATGTATATATATATATATATATATATATATATATAATATATATATATATATATATATATATATATATATATATATATATATATATATTATGTGTATTTATGTGCCCCTTCACTGTACTTTTACAGTATTTATTTACATATTTTTGCACTTCTGTCCTCATTATTGCTTAACGATTTTGTTTTGTATATAGTACAAAATGTAATGAAATGTAGAGGCTCCTCAAATTTGGGAATATGAATCTCAAAGTGTGTAGTTGAATGTGCATCGGTGACCTATTTGCTGAGGGAAGCAGTGTGAGGTGTAATTGATTTGAATGCCTTGAAAAAGCAGCCTCGACTTAAAGAATTACCTCTCATGATTAAGAGCCCTGCTTCTCATAAACCCTTGGTGAGCTCAAAGGCACAAGAGTATTCTCATCAGGCTTGCTAGATTGGGATGGGGGTTGCTTGGACTTAGCATTTCTACTCTTTTCTATGGATTTAAGTATTTCTGAAGCATATATGGATATAAACCAGACAGCCTGATGTTTGATTCTAGCTCAGACTTTTTTTTTCATGTGACAGGTGCATCCATGTGATACGATTTAGAGAGAAATGGTAATACTGAATAATTGGAGGAGAACAGCAGTGTGTTGTCTTTTGTATTTTATATTACCAATCTAAATCTCTCTCATATACCTGCCTGGGCCCAAAATGATAATAGATTCCTCAGCTTTAAAAGCTGTGCCATAAACCTTTTGTCATTGTTTCCCTGTTGTGATAAGACACAGGCATTTGGAGACAGGTGGTTCTCTCATCGATGAATACATGCACTGAGACTGTATAATTCATGTGCAGCCTCATCTTTCAAATATATTTACCCAGCCCTAGTGAACTAAACATTTTTAAAACAAGTGCAACATTTTCCTACTACCATATGTTCACAGGTATTCTCTAGACTGTCTGATCCGTCTCATGTCCATTGGAGTGTGGAGCTTGAAATGGTAAATATAGAGGGTAACCAAGGTAAAATAGGTTTAAAAGAACAGATATACATGCTGTTATACTCTTGATCTCTATGGGCTTTAGTTTAGCCATCTGTAAGGCTGCAATGAGGGTGAGATAGCGAAATGCAATCTGTCCTGCTTAGAGAGATGTATTTTTTTTGTTTTATCTTTGCAATTGGAGGGGGGCAAAAATGCATGGGATTAAATAGTTTGTCTCTGGTGCATGTTAAACAATATTTTATGCATGTTCTCTACATACATCACAGCTGGAGTTTTCCATTTAATATTTCTTTTAAAAATGATAAAAAGGACAACATGTTTGGTAATATATCATGTTTAAAGGGACAATGTGTAGTTTTTTAGGTATTTTATTATCTAAAATCAATATTTTTATTCATACATATGTCCTCAATGGTGTACAGATACCTCTGCCAATTATCTGACTTATCCTCGTAAACAAAGAATTTATTATCTTTATATACATGTGACGGGTAGGTCCATGGTGGCTTCCATGCAAGGGGGTAATCCATCAGCCGGAAACTGAAGCCTTGCGGGGGCCGCCATTGTAGCAGACCATCACCTGCTGTTAGCATTCCATTGACTCCCATTCATTTTGGCATCACTTTGACAGCAAATAACTTTACATCTGAGGCGTCCAAAGACTTAATTTGTCCATTATTTATTTCTAAAGAAACACAACAATGTATAAAAGGCTCCATTACCTTGTATCTTACATTATGGCCCCGTAGAAGCTGTTTTTGTAAAAATAGGCTAACGATTGCGTCATAACCACCCAACTTTCTGTGGCACTTCTAGAGAAATTACCATATAGAAAGGAGGAGAAGCTCGCAGGCAATCTTTTTCTGTCTATGAGGCAATCGGGGGGACATAGAGGCATAAAGTCAAGGGAGAAACCCATAGATAGAGAGTCCATAAAAGCAACGGGACAAAATATTTCAACAACGTTTTTAGGAATTAGGTGATTCAGATTTGACTTGGCACAGCTACTAGAAGATTTACAACTGTCAGACTGTCGTCTAACTCAGTTTGAGCTTGCGCAGTCGCTCAGCCATCAGGAAGTGAGTGCTATAATCGGGCTTCAGTTTTCTCCGTTGAAATCAAGGGGGTTGCTGTGTCCATTTCTTTTTCTGTCTATGCTTCCATGTCGTTCCGCCATCTTGAAAAACTATAATAGCAGAGCAGAGCAGAGAGAGGCGCTTGTCACTGCCCCGGCAAGTTTAAAAGGCTGCATTGCACTGTTATTTTTAATGGCATACATATGCCGAGCCACAGGAGAAGAAATCCTTGTCGCCAAAAAAGTCCAAAATTTAACGTAAAAGGAAACGTGACCGGAGATTACAAAAACAAGAGTCAATGTCGGCTTAGTCAATGTTACAGTCTTAATAACATGCTTTTTTTCAATGCTTGTTTGTGTACTTTATTATATAGACAGTAGAACATTTGTTAAACAGGCTCTTTGATGAATAGCAGCTATTGAATAAAGTTGAGAAGGTGCTAAAGATAAGGTTTGTAAGTTTACTTTTTGTAACCTAGAAATTCGAAAAGAATATATTTTAATCGAGCACATGATTGTTCTTGCATTATTTGCCATAGCTTTTTGGTACATAACAGCTACCGTAGATGCAAAACGCATTTGAAAAAGCGAGGCGCTGGATAGCACAATTCGTTTGAATTCAAAAAGCAATTTCACTGCTAGATGGGAGAAATTCCTACACAATGTCCCTTTAATGCAAATTCACAGATATAAAAGAAACACATTGATTTCAAAGGCAATAACCACATGCTGCACATACACACACTTCTACAATATGAACATATAGCAACACTAGATTAATATAAAACAAATCTTTAGACTTCAGATTTAAGTATAACAGGAAAAAAGATATAAGGCTTTAGGGGAATTGATAATAGGAGCTAAATAGAATAGATTATGAGCTGTGTGGTACCATATTGGTCCTCTGGATAGTGCAAACATACCGAACATACATTCCATACCGAATCTCCTCAGCCGTCGAAGGAAAAAGAGCCGTTTTCTGGCCTCCTTAACCACCATATTAGAGTGGATGGACCAGGTCAGGTCATCACTAATGTTAACCCCTGAAGGAGGGAACGGAGGACGTAGTCCCCTTGCCACTACCGCTGGACCACCGCTGACTCCGAGTTACCTCCGCGTCCCGTCCAGGGACCACACATGGAGTCTCCAACAGTCCGGACGCAGGGGCCATATGGTGCCCCGTCCCTGAGAGAGTAGGTCCTCTCTCAGAGGAATGGGCCAGTGAGGAGCTGTCGAGAGGAGAAAAAGTTCGGGGAACCAGGTTCGGTTGGGCCAATAAGGGGCAACTAGCAAAACCTGCTCCTCTTCCTCCCTGATTTTGCACAGTAGGTGTGCCTGCAGGCTCACTGGGGGAAACGCATACTTGCGGAGGCCCCAAGGCCAGCTGTGAGCCAGTGCATCCGTGCCGAGGGTCCCCTCGGTGCGGGAATAAAACAACTGGCAATGGGACGAGTCCGGAGAGGCAAACAGATCTATATGTGCGGCCCCGAAGTGGTCCCATATCAGCTGGACCGCCTGGGGATGGAGTCGCCATTCCCCGGAGGCCACAATCTGTCGTGAGAGCTTGTCGGCGGCATGATTGAGCAGGCCAGGGATGTGAACGGCACAAAGCGACCTCAGACGCTTCTGACTCCATAGGAGGAGGTGGCGGGCGAGTTGTGACATGCGACGGGAACGTAGACCACCTTGGCGGTTGATATACGCAACGGTCGCCGTGTTGTCCGTACGGACCAGTACATGCTTGCCGAGCAGCGTCGTCTTGAGGCGTCTCAAAGCAAGGAGCACTGCTAACAACTCGAGGGAGTTGATGTGCCAATGCAGGTGAGACCCCGTCCAGGTGCCAGCTACTGCATGCCCGTTGTACGTGACCCCCAGCCGGTGTTGGAGGCGTCTGTGGAAACCACAGCACTAGGGACACACCGGCCCGGAGAAACGAAAGGTCCGACCACGGGCTGAGGGTTTGGAGGCAGGCCGGGGTGATTTTCACATGGAACATGCCTCTCTGCCACGCCCACCATGGGACTCGGTCGCGAAGCTAGTGCTGGAGTGGTCTCATATGAAGCAGGCCGAGCGGCGTAACTGCGGCTGCGGCTGCCATATGCCCCAGGAGCCTCTGAAATTGTTTCAGAAAAACCACTGTACTGCTCTTGATGAGATTCAGGCAGTTCAGCACCGACCGGGTGCGATTCTCTGTGAGGCGTGCCGTGTGTTGGACCAAGTCCAGCTCCAAACCGAGAAAAGAGATCCTCTGCACGGGGGCGAGTTTGCTCTTCTCCCAGTTGACCTGAAGACCCAACTGGCTGATGTGCTGGAGCAGCAAATCCCTGTGTTCGCATAACTGCTCCCGAGACTGCGCTAGTATGAGCCAGTCGTCGAGATAGTTGAGAATGCGAATGCCACGCTCTCTCATGGGAGCGAGGGCTGCCAAGATTGGTCGTAACCCACCACCTTTCTTGGGTACAATGAAGTACGGGCTGTAAAAGCCGGTCTTCATATCGGCTACAGACACCGGCTCTATCGCGTCCTTCGCCAGCAGGACAGCGATCTCCGCGCGCATGACAGGAGCAGATTTGTTCGACACCGAAGTGTGGCGAATGCCACTGTACCTCGGCGGACTCCGGCGGAACTGAATCGTGTAGCCGAGCCTGATGGTACGGACCAGGAGGACCAGAGGCACCACAGGCATACCCGGGGTGGGGCAGCGAGGTGGAGGACAGGGACCCGGCTCGGAAGGCCCGTGGGCGGCCCGAAGTGGGGTCTGAGTGAGCCGTGCTGCACTTACCTGACTGCACGGGCCAACAGAGGATGGGTGAGAAGGCGGATGACCGGGTCCTCGAACGCATCGTGTTGCCGGCTGGCGAACAAGAGGGGGCTGGGGGGAGCAAGGCTGTTCCACAGGGTCGCAAACCGCCAGCCTCGCCCTCTTGGGACCCAGGGACGGAGAAATTCGCTCTTTCGACAATTTGGGTACCACTGGACTCCGGAGAGCCAATGGTGGAACGGTGACCATCTGAAGAGCTAGTCCCCCCATCCCTGGGTGGCTTGTCTCAGGAATGCTTCTGACACTCGCCCCCTGGCTAGGCAGTGACTGAGACAGACCGGGCGTCCTGCCTGCTGCTGGTTCTACGCTGGGGCCTGGGTGAAGGCTGTTGCGGAGACCCCGCGGAACCGGAGGCAGCGGCAGGGGGACGCCCTCGGCGACGAACGGGCGGAGGGACTATCACCGGCGGCAGGGTGGAGGCAACAGCGGGCCGCCGGGATAGGGTGTGTCGGGGAGCCTCCGTCCGAACCTGGGTGTCAGAGAACTGTTGGGCGCAGCTCTCCACCACGTCACCGAACAACCCAACCTGGGAAATTGGGGAGTCCAGGAACCGAACCTTGTCCGCTTCCGCCATCTCAACCAGGCTGAGCCAACGATGGCGTTCCTGGACCACCAAGGTGGACATCGCTAGACCGACCGCACATGCCGCGACACTCGTACCCCGGAGGGCGAGGTCAACGGCAGTGCGGAGCTCACTCATGAGCGCCCGGTCTAAACTACCCTCGTGCATGTCCCTGAGTGTCTTGGCCTGGTAGACCTGCAACAACGCCAAGGCATGCAAAGAGCAAGCTCTGTAAGCTCTGACCGCCAATCCTGACGCAAACTCACAGGCCAGCGAGGGGAAACAAGGATCCCCCATCCAGGATGCAGCGGCCGTTGGACATAAGTGAGTCGCAACAGACCGCTCCACTGGAGGGATAGCCTCATAACCCTTCACCGCTCCTCCGACAAGGGTAGTGAAGGAGGAAGAACTACTTAAGTCGTTTTCAGCAGTAAAAGGTGCCGTCCACGACCAAGTAAGCTCTTCATGCACTTCGGGAAAGAAGGGCACTGGGGCGGGAACCAGCACGGCCCGCCCCGAGATACCAATCATCCAACCGAGACTGAACAGGACACGGTGGAGGGTTCCACTCGAGCCCGACAGCCTCGGCGGCCCGTTTCAGCATAGCTGACAATTCTGGATCCGGCTCGGGCAACATTGAACTCCCAGAGGGAGAAAACGCAGCCGAGTCGTCATCTCCAGAAGTCAGCTCACCCTCCGATGCTGCAATCGACGTCCTGTCCTCCAGGGGAGCCCCGAGTGAAACCGCTGGCCGACCCATTATAGATGGACCGGCGGACACCACCGTAGGCTCCAATGGCAGCAGTGGAAGGGAGGGGTGAGGAGACCACAGGGAATGGTTACCGGGCGGGACATCCAACACTACCTTCCGGTCACCCATCCCACACAGCACCCGTGCAGGGTGGGGCGTGGTAATGGGGACTCGCTCTCCGCGAACGAAGGCGAGTCTCGCCCTCAACACTGCGACAGTCATGTTCCCACAGTAAAAACATGAGCTGTCCACAAAAGCTGTCTCAGCGTGCTGTAAGCCCAAACACGTGATACAACAATTGTGACCATCAGAGAGAGACAGGGAACGACCGCCCCCAGAAACGCACGGGCGGAATGACATCTTGTAAAAGACGCAAACGCACCCGTGTTGCTCTTTTAGGAAGTGAAAAACTCACACCAGTGCCGGAGCACACAGGGTAAAGACCGCGGCAACACTAACACAGGAATGGTGCGCCCTGTGTCAGTGAAGCACTCACTTTCTCGCCCTCAACCGACCGTCAGACAAACAAACACAAACAGAAACCTAGTTGCTGTGAGAACAGCAGTTGAGAGCTTGAAGCTCGCGATCACCGCTGCACTCGCGCTGCAAACACCGACACCAGGAGAGACTTCCCAAAGAAGCGCCGACACACTCGCTCGTTGTACAACAACACTCTTCAGATCCAGACTTGAAGCTCGGCTCCGGAGCGAAAGGCAAATGGTGCGTGCATCTACTTCCGTATTTATACCCGCGCTGCGGGGCGGAGTGTGAGTTGCAGATCTCGCACGCCAATGTGTATTGGCTCGTTCAATAATACTCGAAGACAATAGGCTCCCCGGCGTGATCCCATTTCAGTCGACCGTCGACTACGATTGACGTTATAGACTGAAAGGGAACTTTATCATTCAAGCAAAGAACCTTGGATTTTTTAGGAACAGGGACAATGAAAGATTTTTTAAAACAGATGGGGACCACTGACTGGAGTAGCGACATATTAAATATATCAGTAAATACATCAGCCAGTTGGTCAGTGCATACTTTAAGAGCGCGGCCAGGAATATTGTCCGGTACAGCAGCTTTACGAATATTAATCCTTTTAAGTTGTTTACGTACATCTGCCCTGTTTACTTGGAGGGGGCACCCGCCCTGTTCCCATTCAGTGACCGTACCATCAATGTTGGTTTCAAACTGTGAGAAAAAGGTGTTAAGTTCCTCTGGGAGAGAAGTTGACACCTCCACCACCCTATCTGTGTTCCCTTTATAGTCCGTAATGGCTCTCAGACCACTCCACACGTTTCTGGTGTTGGAGCCCTGATAGAGAGATTCTATTTTTGTTCTGTATTGTTTTTTTGCACTCTTAATTGCCTTCCTTAAATTGCGTTGTGATTCCTTGTACTTATCCATATTGCCTGAATTAAATGCTGTAGTCCGTGCCCTTAGCATAGTACGTATTTCCCTATTGACCCATGGTTTTTGATTGAGAAATGATCTTGAGGTTGTACGTGGTACAATATCCTCAATGCATTTGCCAATAAAACTGGTCACAGTCTCTGTGTATTCGTCAATGTTTCCCCTAGATGATTCCTGGAACATATTCCAGTCCGTGGTGAGGAAACAATGACATAGTTCAGCTTCTGCTTCGGCCGTCCAACGCTGAGTGGACCTCGTCACAGGCTGTTGTTGTTTAAGCTTCTGTCTGTATGCAGGAAGCAGCAGTATCGACACGTGATCTGATTGGCCGAAAGCAGGACGGGGGAGGGCCTTGTAACCATGCAGAAAAGGGGAGTAAACATTGTCCAGTATATTTTCACCTCGCCTCGGAAAGTTAACATGCCTTTTTAACTTCGGTAGTACTTTCTTTGGATTCACACCGTTGAAGTCACCCGCAATAATAAATGCAGCATCCAGATATGAACATTCAAGCCCATCGATAACACGAAAAAGTTTGTCAAGCACAGCCCTGGCATCAGCTTGCGGGGGAATGTACACAGCTGTCAAAATCACTGATGAAAACTCGCGGGGTAAATAGTAAGGACGACATTTGATCGTAATATGCTCCAGATTAGGAGAGCATCCTTTAGAAATACAGTCCACATCCGAGCACCAGAGGTTGTTTACCATAAAGCAAACACCAACCCCCCTGCTCTTACCGGACTCTGCTGTTCGATCCTGCCGATGGACAGATAGCCCGCCCGGAGCAATAGCTGCATCTGGGATTGATGGTTCGCGCCAGGTCTCAATGAAAACCAGGATGTTACAGTTCGTGGTGTCCCTCTGGAAAGTTAACCTGGACCTTAACTCATCCAGCTTGTTGTCTAATGACTGGACGTTCGCCAGGAGAATGCTCGGCAGGGGAGCACGATTTTTCCGCAGCCGCAGTCGAATCAGGACTCCTCCCTGCTTCCCCCGCTTCCTTCGTTTACGTCGTATTCCAGGTGATTGTACAGGTAAGCACATCAATGGATATTTCAAGGAGTTTGCCGAACTAGACGTTCTAGACGATAATGTAAGTTCCAGAGCAGTTTTGATGTCCAATAATTGCTGTCTATCATAGGTTAATAAAACTGTCAGATGTAGCTAGATAAAAAAACACTAGTTTTGCACGCTCCAAACACAACGGCAATGTTGGTTTGGAGCGTGAGAAACGGCAGCCATCCTCAACGGCGCCATCTTGCCAACGGCGCCATCTTGCCAACAAAACTATCATTTTGGATGTGTCTTGATGTAACATTTAACCCTTTCACACGTACGATTACACCGGTGTGATCAGTCTTGGCTGGTCCCTGGAGCGTACGATCATGGTGTGATTAGAACGGTCAGTGCATCACGTGATCAACTGCTAAATTCAAACGTGCTTTCTCGCGTTTGCTGGCGCTGAGCCAGAGAAGGAACCACTCAGTGCTGTCATATATCACAACTATTGAGTGTTTTCAACCACATAATGTTTATTTTAGGATTCAGACATTTAAATACACACAAGTACTAGCAAAACAATGATTTTGAGTTTGTAAAATACACACTGATGTCTATGGAAGCGGCAATAATAATCCTTTACATTATAATAAGACTACATATTTTTTTCATATCAGATACACATTGTGTAAGTAGCTTTACATTTGACCCTATTCTTCTCCCAGTTCACCGGCCACTTACTTTCATGCATTTCGTGAGAAGTGGAGGAATTGACGTGTAAATCCAACAGATCCGATTCTCTGAACTGTGAAACAAACTAATATGGCGCCGCCCATCGCGCATACAGCTCAACTAACGCGATCATTATAAAGGTGTTTAAACATCAAAACACATCCACTTGCACATATTTGACAATCGGAATATCAGTGTTTCATGCTATAGCTAATACATTTGTGAATATTTTTAATAAAAAAGGGAAAATGACATAAAAGCAGATCATCATTCATTCAGCTATGTGTTGTGGTTGCGCTGTGTCACGTGACAAGCAATGACGCGTCAACATGGAAAGATTCAAGTGACAAGTTCTAAATAACGGTCGCCTTGAAAAACTCACACTGGGGGGTCAGTTAGAATATTTTAAACTTACGTCTGAAAGGGTTAAAAGTGTAAAGTGATATATATATATATATTTTTTTTGGTTTAACTGTCATTTACTTTTCCAAACCTGTATGACCTTCTTTATTCTGCTGAACACAAAGAATACATTTTACAAAATGTCCTAGTCAATGTTGTTTTGGACCCCAGTGACTGTTTTTGAACAAACAATGGAAGTCAATGGAGTCCAAACGTCTCGGTTACGTATGTAACCCTAGTTCCCTGATAGGGAACGAGAGGCTGCGTCAAGCTGTGGGAACGCCTCTGCGTGTGTGCGTCATGAAGCACGTATGGAATCAGTCCAATGGAGAGACGGAACGTCATAGGCGGGTGACGTAATCGACCAGGAAACTATAAAGCACCCCCAAAACACAAGCGCGACAGCTTCTGATAGGCCTGAAGAAAGCACTAACGGGCATGCTGGGAGTATGGCAAAACGACGCAGCGTCTCGTTCCCTATCAGGGAACTAGGGTTACATACGTAACCGAGTCATTCCCTTTCAAGGGAACTCGAGCTGCGTCAAGCTGTGGGAACGCCAATACCCACGTCGCCATAGGAGCAAATGACCGTCATGTGGGAACTAGCGCACAGAGGACGAGAGCACCTGCGCCCCAGGAGTGGAACTAAAGTTCAATTCATAGAACTTAACAAATGTATGCGGTGAGGACCACCCAGCCGCATCACAAACATCACTTAGCGATACTCCTGACAACAATGCTTTAGAAGCAGCCATACTCCTAGTAGAGTGGGCTCGTACAGCCAAAGGTGAAGGCTGACCAGCCGACTCATAAGCAAGTGAGATGGCCTCAACCACCCACTTGCTCATTCTCTGTTTAGACGTGGAACACCCTTTCCTGGGTGGTCCAAAGCACAAATAACTGTTCTGATTTCCTGCACAGGGCAGCTCTGTGGACGTAAGCGTCTAACGCCCTAACCGGGCAGAGAAGGTTAAGTTTCTCCTGATCTGATGACACAAACGGAGGAGGATAGAAAGCCTGCAGCACTGTAGGTCTGACAGCATTAGTATTGGACCTTAGGGACATAACCTGGTCTAGGGTATAGAAAAGCCTTAACCATACCAGGCGAAAACTCCAGGCACGAGGGTGCAACCGACAGGGCCTGCAAATCTCTGATTCTCTTAAGTGAGGAGATTGCAAGCAGAAAAAGAGTTTTATACGTGAGAAATTTCTCAGAAACGTCCTCAATAGGTTCAAAGGGGGCCAAAGAAAGGCCCTCTAGTACAATGGCCAAATCCCAAGTCGGCACCCTCGTACGAACTGCAGGCCTCAGCCTCAAAGTGCCACGAAGGAAGCGAGTTATAAGTGGGTGTCTCCCAAGAGAAACTCCACTGAAGTCCACATGGTAAGCAGCTAATGCCGCCACATACACCTTTAGTGGGGAGGGGGATAACCCTGCAGAGAAACGCTCCTGCAGAAACTCCAGCACTGCACCCACTGGGCCGTTAACTGGGTCCTGCCGGTGTTCTGCACACCAATGAGTGAAAAGTTTCCACTTCAGGGCATATAACTTCCTCGTGGACGGAGCTCTAGAGTGAAGGATGGTCTGAACAACCTCAGTTGAGAGACCAGATTCTATGAGCTGGGCCCCCTCAGAGGCCAAGCCCACCGTTTCCACAACTCTGGGCGGGGGTGAAATATGGTACCGCCCTCCTGAGAGAGTAGATCCCTCCTGATCGGAATCTCCAAGGGAGAGCCGTCCAGAAGAGATATTAGGTCCGCGAACCATACTCGGGCCGGCCAGAACGGGGCTACTAGAAGTAGGCTGACCCCGTCCCGGCGAACCCTCTCCAGAACTCCTGGTAGCAGAGCAACCGGGGGAAAAACATACAGACGTGACCTCGGCCACGGCTGTACCAGAGCGTCCAACCCCAGAGGGGCTGGCTGACTGATGGAGAACCACAGATGACAGTGCGTTGTCTCCTTGGAAGCGAATAGGTCCACCTCGGCGCGACCGAAACTCAACCAAAGGACCCGACCACTCATGACCGCCCCCCACCCTGTGAGGGAAGCATCCGTTGTTAGCGTTACGCGACGACAAAGAGCCCCCAACACAGGCCCTTTGGATAGGAGCCAGGTTTCTCTCCACATGACCAGAGCACGAAGGCAGCGCTGCGTGACTTTGATCGTGCGGAGGGGATTTCCCCTCGGGGAGAATCCCTTGGTCCGGAGCCACCACTGCAGTGGTCTCATGTACAACAGGCCGCAAGGTATAACGTTGTACGCTGCTGCCATCAGACCCAACAGTCTCTGAAACTGTTTTACAGTGAGTAGCTGGCCTAGCTTTACTTGTTTCATAGCTGAAAGAATCGAAGCGATGCGGGTCGGAGAAAGTTGCGCCCGCATCGAGATCGAATCCCAAACGACACCCAGAAAAGTGGTCTTCTGAGAAGGAGATAATACACTTTTCTTTGCGTTCAGCCTCAACCCCAACTTTCTCATATGAGCGAGAACAACATCTCGATGCTGAACCGCCATCTGCTCTGTCTGAGCTAAAATCAACCAATCGTCGATGTAATCGAGGATGCCCTGAAACCTCAGGGGCGCTAAAGCTGCATCCATGCATTTCGTGAAAGTGCGGGGAGATAAAGCTAGGCCAAATGGAAGAACCTTGTACTGGTACGCCTCGCCCCCGAAGGCAAACCTCAGGAATTTCCTGTGTTGTGGAAGGATGGAAATATGGAAGTACGCGTCCTTCAGATCTATCGTGACAAACCAGTCCTCGGATCTGATTTGTGACACGATCTGCTTGATAGTTAGCATCTTGAATTTTAGCTTCCCTACCGAGCGATTCAACAGGCGCAGATCTAAAATTGGACGCAACCCCCCATCCTTCTTTGGAACGATGAAATATCGGCTGTAAAAACCTGACTCCAACCTGGGAGGAGGAACCCGTTCTATAGCCCCCTTTTGAAGGAGCGCTTTCACCTCTTGTTCCATTACCAGAGCCTGCTCGGGGCCCACCACTGTGGGCAGATCCACTCTGAATTTTGGTGGACGACACCTGAATTGGATAGTATAACTCTTTTTTACTGTGTGCAGAACCCTACTGAGATATTTTTGGAAGGCTTTTCCACTCTGCCAGAAATACTACTAAGGGTACCAGTCTCTCGAGACTGGCCTCTGGTGTAACTTGAGCAGCGAACACAGCGCCCTTTAACGGCGCACCGGCAGGGAACGACTGGCTTAACTGCTCTGAGACCCTCCTCAAAGGGGGCGAGCGTCCCACGGGAAAGCGCTCGCTGGGACCGTCTGTGTCCCGGCATGAAGGCGGGGTTGGCAGAACAGGCACCTGAGGGCACCGAAGAAGAGCGGGCACCGTGTAATGCGGTGAACACCTCTCTCCCATGGCAGGGACCACCCTCAGCATCCTGACGCCAGTGGCGTCAGGACTTCCTCTTTGCCGAAGCCTTCTTAGCCATAATAACTGTCCTCAGATCAGTTTTGCCAGAAGACTTCGGCTGAGAGTGCCGCGTCTGGTCCCACTGTTTGGAAGGGGGAGAGCGAGACGCGACACTCTGCTTCTGTTGCGCCCTATGTGAGGAGCTGACTGACGGCCTGGACTGCTCCCGCCCAGCAGTACCGGGGACATGAATTTTAAGAGGCATCAATTTCTGAAACGCTGCCGACTGTTTCTTCTCTTCCTGAAATCGATCTATTACAGTATTTACAGAATCACCAAAAAGACCATGAGGAGAGAGCGGAGCATCCAAAAGAAAAGCTTTGTCTTTTTCTTTCATACCAGAGAGAGATTTAACCATAGATGCCTCTCTGCGGCCACCAGGGCTGCCATAGTACGGCCCATTAGCTTGGCCGACTCCTTGGTGGCGCGCAGAGATAAATCTGCAGCCTGACGCAGTTCGCGAACTACGTCAGTGCTGACCTCTTGAGTGTCACTCACATCCTTTAATAAGTCAGCCTGGTATGCCTGCAAGATGGACATCGTGTGCAGGCACGCCGAGGCTTGACCGGCCGCCGAATACGCCTTACCCACTAAAGCTGACGTACTTCTAAGAGGCTTAGAGGGTAAAAGTGGTGCTTTAAAAGAAGATACAGCTTCAGCAGAAAGATGACTAGCAAGCGCCTCTTCTGCTTTGGGCATCGTCCAATAACCATGAAATTTAGCCCCCACAATGTTTGAATAAGTGGATGTTTGAGGGATAAAAACACGATAAGAGACCGGCTTTTTCCACGATCTCGAAACCTCTGTGTGGAGATCAGGGAAGAAGGGCACGGACCGGCGTGGGGGTTGAGAACGGGAAGGCAAAAATCTTTCATCTAATTTAGATTTTTCTCTAGACTCCTGCCTAACAGCTGGCCACTCAATGCTTAATTTAGAAACAGCACGAGTGAGCACCTCCATAAGCTCCTCACTTTCGGGAGAGCGAGATGGCGAATCACCGACATCTCCCGCATCCAGACTAACAACATCCATATCCTCAGAACTGGATAGTTGCAGTACTGGGGCCTCAGTTCGGGGGGAAGAAACCGCAGAGCGTGCTTCCGAACCCGAGACTGAGGCACTGGATCTAACAGGTAAGGGCTGAGATAGGGCAGAGCCCGTCACAAGCCCCGCTGTTAGATCCATCTGCGATCCCCACGAATGACGTCGCCGCTCAGCCTCGGCATAAGCGGGACCCGATCCGCGGGGATCGCGAACCGAACTACTCTCCTCAAAGATTGATCGGCGGGAGCGGAGCGTTCTAAGAGGCAAACGCTCGCAATGCTCACAATCAGCCCCCTCGAGAGCTGACTGGGCATGCTGCACTCCCAAACAAACAACACATAAGCTGTGTGTATCCCCGCTCGTTAAATAGCGCGAGCAGGGAGGAACACACTTCTTAAATTGTTGTTCGCTCGCCATTGTCTCTCAATATAATATATATATCTATATAGTTTTTTGAAATAGTGAAACTCCTGCTTAGTGACAGACAAAAACACATGAGACAGATCCACATATAGCGCTTACTGAAGGCAAAGTAGCTGTCGCGCTTGTGTTTTGGGGGTGCTTTATAGTTTCCTGGTCGATGGAGTCACCCGCCTATGACGTTCCGTCTCTCCATTGGACTGATTCCATACGTGCTTCATGACGCACACACGCAGAGGCGTCCCCACAGCTTGACGCAGCTCGAGTTCCCTTGAAAGGGAAACAACATTATACATAGCTGAATTGGACAAAACACACACAAAAGGCATTTTTCAGAATATCTTCTTCGGTATACCACAGAAGAATTAAACTCCAGCAGGTTTGGAACGACATGACGGTGAGTAAATGATGGCGGAATTTTTATTTTTGATTGATCCCTTTTTGAGCTGTGAGGGGAATCAGAGGATAAAAATTTTAAAATGGAACAATTTAAACCATTGACTTGGTTAGACAAATGTTCTTCTTCTCTCACCCACCTCTTTTTCTGTGCCTCTATTAGAGTGATGCTCTGAGCCTGTGGTCTAGACACATTATTCCAAATTCTCTATTTCCCCTGCTGCTGGTGTCTAAACCTCACAGCCTCACATTAGGCGTCATTCACCCAAAGAAAGTAATGAATTAGTGAACTGTGTAATTACCTCATGCACAATACAGGTCACTTTAATCAGCAACCCATGATATATGTGTGGTGGTCTGATGGCCCAGAGTGTCTGATGAATGCTGCAAGATGAAATTTATGAGATAATGTGGCATGATCACTTCTTTATGCGTCCTGGACTGCAGGTTTTGACATGCCTTCATTATAGGGCCTATGTCAAGCTGAAGTTTGAAAATAAGCTGCTACATTTAGTTTAATGCAAATGACCCCCTCTAATGATCATATTATGGATTTTCCAACTCTGTTTAGGAAATAATTAGTATAAATAGACATGCCCATGTTTGTATTTTAATGAAACACATTGTCTTGTCGCTGCGCAGGACATTGTTCAGACCATCCCAATGTTATGTCGCCATAACTGTAGAGACTCATTCCTTCATTATGACCTGATAATTAAGACAAGTTCTGTGAAATGATCGAGCAATTGTTTAGCTGCTTTGTCTCACAGACTTAGGTTATTGTTATTTCATGCCATTGCCTTCTCCATAGTCCCTGTTTACTACTATTTACCAGTTGATAAGTCTAAAATCTGGTCCATTAGGTTGTCTTCCCTGAATTCTGCCCTAATTTTTGTTGCACAAACATATTACAACCCCAGTTAGTTTCTAGTTCATGGGTGTTAGTTAACCATATTGACATGCTTGTGCTATTATGTTGTGTGTGTGCAATATGCAAATGGAGAGACCCACCAAACAATGCCATTGTCTGCCATTTACGTAGACTTAGAATATTTGATACTGCTGAAAAAGCCCCCAATGGCTTCTCCAGGCTGCTCTTTACAATCAAGACTGTTGTGTGTACATTTATTGTATGAGATGTTTTTGCACTAGCACAAGAGGGAATAATGTTCCGTTTTGGAGGGAAACATAGTAAAACAGCTGTTCAGCAAGATATCAAAACATTACTTAGCCAATGTGGTTTCCTAGCCCTCTCTCTAACCAAAGCCAAGGCCTGTCATTGAGACCAGCTGGCCCATAGAGTTGATTTATGACTGAATCCGTTTTGTGTTTTACCGTGGGCAACTTCTGGTACAACAACCTGTTTGCATGGTGGTTTGATTTGAGCACATGAGATGAAGAAAAAGTATTAGACAGCAGGTGTTTTATTAATTGCTACATAGATAAAAATGTAATCTTATGTCCTGATATACTGACGCGGGCGCTACTGCAGTTAAAAATACAAATTGGCTTGTAACACCTAAAGCTTTAGGCGTAGGCTTAAGTGTCTTATAACGTAGGAAACTTTGGCTCAAGGCGGCCAAAATGCATGCCTCGGATTTGCTCGCCCTTTGGGAGCATTTTCAAGTAAATTGAGTTTTTTTGAAAAATCTACTTTTGCGAACTACTCCTAGGTTTTTGGCCTAATCGGAACCAAACCAGTGCAGAAATGTTCTCTGGAGTCTGACTATCAATAATTATCAAAACAAGTTGATATTTTGATTCACGGTCTTTAAGGGACAAAAAATAACATTGGGGGAGGAGCCTATTTTACTAAAATGGTTATAATTCGAGAAGTAAATGAGCTATCTTCACCAAACTTGGCACAAACATGTATGAGTTCAATCTGAGGTCACAATCATGACGATTGAACACTTGGAGGCGCTATAACAAAAAACATTTTGTTATAGAACATAAAACATACAAAGGGCTATGACCACCTGACCGTTAGTCCGATTGACTTGAAAATTGGTATAAAGTATCTTGGTCCAAGGTGCCATGTATGTCTATGAGGACATTGGCGTATCTCAAAAAACATGGCCCTCCATCAGCCAATGAAGTTTGAGCACCTATTAGACAAGGTTATCAGAGGCCGATCAGAACAAAACGACTCGTTGCCTTAGAGGTCTGTAAGAATTTAGAAAGAATCAGCAACTAGTTGGCGCTAACGAGTTTTACAGCTTTTTAATCATGTGGTGTTACACACATCCACACAATATGCATATCATTTGATAGATATCCTAATACTGAACAACTTTGCCTCAAAAACCACTGTTGGCAATCAAATCGTTTATTAAATATTTGCGATTATGTTAAAAACCTACTTTTGCGAACTAGGGTTTTCTAGGTTTTTTGCCCGATCGGAACCAAACCAGTGCAGTATAATTCTCTGGACTCCCTAGATCAATAATTATCAAAAAAGTTGACATTTCCCTTTTGGGTAGCCATAACAGGGTCGTTTAGAAAATGGGCATGGCAAAATACACTCAAAAACCTATAAATCCTAAATGAAAACTCAGAACAGAACGCTTGAACCCGATAAATGCTGATTGCAGCTTTAATTTATTTTTATAATTTACCTTGTTATATTCTGAGTCAAAATATATGTTGCTTTTAAGCCGTAAGTTTCTTTGTGAGCATCCGTGCTAAAGTTGTCACGTTTGTGTCTTTTTGATTCTGTTCTGTTTATATCTTCTGTTTGTTTTCATTCTTAGGGGGCTTTTACACTGGGCTCGTTTGCTGCGGTCCGAGCCCAGGCACGATTGTTCCCGGCGCCCGCCGCAGCGTTGGTCTGGTTTCACACTCAACTTGATTCTGTCGAACTCTGGTGTGTTTGCGTGCATCTTACGTCATTGCAAACGTGCACGTGATAGATTGTGATAGAATATATTGTGTTTTTTTATTAATTTGGTGCTATTATGCATAGCTGTACAACGCAGGTTAACTGTGTGTGTGTGTGTGTGTGTGTGTGTGTGTGTCGCATAAACTGTCTTTCCGCTGCTTGCAAATGGACTCTTTTGAGGAGACAGTGGATTTCCATTAATTTGTTTCCCTGATTGCACGCACTATGCGCAAAAACACTGCAGACTCACTCTTGCTGGTATTCAAGGTAAATCTTCATCCCTTACGTGTGTTTTATTTAACTAAATACATCATAATCGGCTAAAACGCATGCGCAGGACACTTTACTTCCTGAAGAAGTGCGCACCTGAGTCCGTGTTTCTTTCATATACACGCGAACCGCAGCACGGTTCGGGAGCAACCGAACTCAGACCACCTCCTCCAGGTAGTCTCGGGTTCGGGACCCAGTGCGCACCCGGGTCCACATGACAGCGTTCACATTAGCGATTTTTCATGCGAACCGTGCCCCGTTCCGAACTAAACTGCCAGTGTGAAAGCCCCCTTAGTCACGTCTTTTGTTTTTTCCCACCACTCATCCGTTGCCATGTCTACCTTCATTAGTTCATCTTCATCACCTGTGTCTTGTTAATCACCTTCATCTGTGTCACCTTCAATTCAGTCAGTCCTTGTCTGTAGTTATAGTCAAGTATCTCATATACTTGTGTGTGAGTTCGTCCGTCCGTCCGTCCGCCCGTATTTTTGAAGTAAACGTTTTGCATTTGAGCCTTTTGTTCTCATCGTCGTCTTCAAACCGCACCGCAGCGTGACAAAAGTAAGCTTATGGAAAACAATATTTTAATGTGCCGTTTTAGTACTTGAAGTTGGCCTAATTTTAAAATTAGACATTGTTAGCTGGTAATTTAATTACAGAAACAATCAAACACATTTTCTTTTCTCATATCAGGATTTTCAACTTTGGTTGCCTAGCTGGAATGACATTTTGATGACATTGGCTGAATCAATGACAGTATTTGAGACTTTAGGATCCAGAAATTCATTTAAATTTTGTATTAATATGCAAATTACCCAGATACTTAATCCTAGTATAATCCCTACTAAGAAATTAGTTTGGTGCAGAATATTGCCACTTTAGACCAGTCCAGTGAATAATATTTCTGCTAGACCAAACACAAATTGCAGGTTGGGAATTCCTAGCAGATTTTGTGGTTTATTTTTGTAACGGTAAAGACCACAGAAGCAAAGATGCAAGTGAAGAGTGTTTATTCTCAGTTCACGGTCAGATGACACACAAGAAACAATACTCAGTCCACGGTCAGATGACACACAAGAAACAATACTCAGTCCACGGTCAGATGACACACAACAATGTACTGGTGACGCAGGGACGAGATGGTCAGGAGTCCGGTGAATAGTGAAGAAGTGAAGTGGAGATCCAGGTGAGGTGATGTAATCCACGGCCGGTGATAATCCAAGTGAACATGAACAAGACAAGAGCTGAAACGCCAACAGGAGGGACCAACACACACGAGGGACTTCATACAACGATCTGACAATGAGAGGAGAAAACGGTGAGCAATATATATGGTTCTGAATGAGCTGCAGCTGGTGAGTAGATGATGATCAGCTGGATCGCTGATCAGTGAATGAAGTGGTAACGCCCACTCATACACACCCACACAGATAACAACAGAAACACGAGACAAGAAGGAGTCAATGAATATATAAACCGTGACAGTACCCCCTCTCCTAAGAACGCCTCCTGGCGTTCTCAGACTCCCTTACCTGTCGATTGTAATCATCAATAAGGGAATGATCCAGGATGTCTCTAGCAGGTACCCAACTTCTCTCCTCCGGACCGTAACCTTCCCAGTCCACCAAGTACTGGAATCCGCGTCCCCTCCGCCTTGAGTCCAGAATGCGGTTTACCGAATAAGTAGGTTCCCCTTCTACGAGTCGCGGCGGGGGAGGAACCGGGACTGGCGGATTAATACGAGAATAAAACACGGGCTTGATCTTGGATACATGGAAGGCGGAATGAATCCTCCTGTACACTGGAGGCAATTTGAGGCGGACTGCCACCGGACTAATGATCTTGGTGACAACAAACGGGCCAATGAATTTGGGAGCAAGTTTATTAGAAACGGAGCGGAGAGGAATGTTCTTAGTAGAAAGCCACACTTTTTGACCAACGACGTATACGGGAGGCTTTGACCGGTGGCGATCGGCCTTGGCCTTGGTGCGTTCCCCCACCTGGAGTAGAGTCTCACGAGCTCTAGTCCAAGTGCGGTGACAACTCTGGATGAAGGCGTGAGCGGAGGGAACCGCGACCTCGGATTCCAGACTAGGAAAAATTGGTGGCTGGTATCCTATACTACACTCAAAAGGCGATAGACCCGTGGCTGACACTGGTAACGTATTGTGGGCGTACTCCACCATGGACAGTTGCTGGCTCCAAGAGGAAGGATTCTTGGAAACCAAACATCGTAACACCCTTTCCAGATCTTGGTTGGCTCTCTCGGTTTGACCATTGCTCTGGGGATGAAACCCTGAGGACAGACTAACAGTCGCTCCCAGTAATCTACAAAACTCTTGCCAAAATTTGGACACAAACTGGGGTCCTCTGTCGGAAACCACGTCTGTCGGGAGGCCATGAATCCGAAAGACGTGATCTACAACTATCAACGCTGTCTCCTTAGCTGAGGGTACTTTGGGTAAGGGGATAAAGTGAGTCGCCTTCGAGAATCGGTCCACCACGGTTAAAACCACCGTGTTACCCTGAGAGGGTGGGAGGGCGGTGATAAAATCTAGAGCGATATGGGACCAGGGTCTCGATGGGACAGGCAGCGGTTGAAGTAACCCATCTGGGGGTCGATTGGAAGTCTTACCCGTGGCACAAACCGAGCAAGCCAAAACAAAACTGTAAATGTCACGAGCCATACGTGGCCACCAGAATCGTTGCTTGACTAAAAAGCTAGTACGGTTGACTCCTGGATGACAAGCCACGTTGGAACAATGCCCCCACTGAATAACGTCAGACCTTAATTCCTCTGGCACAAACATGCGAGGCGAAGGCATTACCCCTTCTAAGGCCGCCTTGACCTTCGATTCGACCTCCCATACGAGTGTGGAGATAAATAGATTCTCCGGGAGAATGCACTCGGGAGTAGACGGGCGTTCGGATCGATCAAAAATGCGTGACAAAGAATCGGGTTTGATGTTCTTGGAACCCGGGCGGTACGAGAGAGTAAAGTCAAAACGTCCGAAAAAAAGTGCCCACCGAGCCTGCCTAGAGTTCAATCTTTTAGCCGTTCTGATATATTCCAAATTCTTATGGTCGGTCCAGACGATAAAAGGTACCCCCGACCCCTCCAACCAGTGACGCCATTCCTCCAACGCTAACTTGACCGCCAACAACTCCACTTTTTTTCAACTACGCATGCGCGTGCGATCTGTGTTTGTGTTTGGAGCTCCGTCGAATTGATTCATTAATCCCTGATTTTCTTCTTTACCACTCATTTATAAACAAGCACTTTCTATTTTTATATCATGTGAACTTATCCTCGACACTATTCCTTATAAAAAAAAACAATCGGATTGCTTTGATATCGCTACTTAGATCCAACTTTCCGAATCTCGGCTACTAGCCTTTAGCCCGCTAGCATTTCACGCGTGGCCTCGCGCCTATCGACCCTCTCATTTTACACCCGTTTCACTGAAAGGATACGGGTTATATCCATCATTTCAGTCCTAAATTAGTAGTGATATTGGTAGTATCACTACTAATTTACTGTTCATCTGTTATAATGGCCAACATATCGGATGTGTGTCTAACGTTACCTCTGAGTGCAGGTGAGGACACATTCGAGCTGTTTTCGGTACGATTGGAGCTGGAGTCGGTGGAGAAGCAGATCCGTGTTCTGCTGGTGAAGCAAGCCGAGCTGCGAGATCGGCGTTCAGCGCTTGAAACATCACGCGCCGATGCTCACAAGTCAGTGGTTAGTAACTTTTTGACTCCGACTTCGTCTACTCCGTGCGTTTCTCTGCCCAGGAGGACGCAATCATCTCTGCCTTCATTCACTCCGGCACCAAGGCAACACCATGGACCCTGGGTGATCCCACAGCGGAAGACACGAGCCAGGACCAGACCAAGGACTTCCCCGCCCCTCCCGGTCTTCGAGATCTCCACCCGGAACCGCTTCTCCCCTCTTCGCGAGCCGGAACGTGACGCCGCCGTGATCATCGGCACTTCCATGGTTCGTCATGTCCGTGCTACCTCTGGTAAGCGTAAGGTGCGCACTCACTGCTTTCCTGGTGCTCGTGTTCTTGATGTCGCTGCACAGATTCCCGAGATCCTGAACGGTGACGAGCACGTCGGAGCTGTGGTGCTACACGCGGGGACGAACGACATCAGGCTGCGGCAGACGGAGGTTCTGAAGAAGGACTACAGAAGCCTGATCGAGACGGTTCGCAGCACATCGCCTGAAGCAACGATCATCGTGTCTGGACCGCTTCCCACGTACCGACTAGGACAAGAAAGGTTCAGTAGATTATTTGCTCTAAATGAATGGTTAATGTCATGGTGTAATGAACAGAAACTGCTCTTTGTAAATAATTGGAATCTGTTCTGGGAGCGACCTAGGCTCTACCGCGCTGATGGCCTGCACCCCAGCAGAATCGGAGCGGCTGTTCTGTCGGACAACATCTCCAACACGTTACACACCATATGACTAGTAAGTCAAAGTCCAAATCACAGTCTTTGCTGTCCCAACTTAATTGATATAAGTAGTGTAGAACATTATATAGAAACTGTGTCTATTCCTCGCTTAGTGAGGCCAAACAATAAATCTAGTGTAGGATCTAGCAAAAATCTTATTGTAATTAAACCAGAAAATCTAAATATCAGTGAACAAAACAATTTCTAAAGCTAGGTCTTCTAAACATTAGATCGCTCACACCTAAGGCAGTTATTGTAAATGAAATGGTCACAGATAATAGTTTTGATGTACTTTGCCTTACTGAAACCTGGCTTAAACCAAATGATTATTTCGGTCTTAATGAGTCTACTCCACCAGGATACTGTTATAAGCATGAGCCCCGTCTGATAGGTCGTGGTGGCGGTGTTGCAACAATCTATAGAGATATTCTTAATGTTACTCAGAAAACAGGTCACAGGTTTAATTAGTTTGAAGTACTTGTGCTAAATGTTACGCTCTTAGATTTAAGAAACAAATCCATATTATCTCTAGCCTTGGCTACCCTATATAGACCTCCAGGGCCCTATGCTGACTTCCTAAAAGAGTTTGCATACTTTCTCTCAGATCTATTGGTCAATGTCGATAAAGCAATAATTGTTGGAGACTTTAACATACACGTAGATAATACAAATGATGCGTTAGGGACTGCGTTTACAGATTTATTAAACTCCTTTGGGGTCACGCAAAACGTCAGTGGTCCCACTCATCGTCTAAATCATACACTAGATTTAATTTTATCATATGGAACCAATCCAACTGATATAAATATTATACCGCAAAGTGATGATCTCACTGATCATTACATGGTATCTTGCGTAATACGTACTGCTGAAATTTGTCAAGTTGCGCCACGTTATTGACCAGGCAGAACAATCCTTCCAACCACTATAGATAGATTCTCAAATAGCTTACCTGATCTATCTCAGCTGCGCAGTGCACCCAAACAAACAGATGAACTAGAGGAAATGACTAGCAGTTTGAGCACCATGTTCTCTAGTACACTAGATATTGTTGCACCAATTAGACTAAAAAAGGTTAGAGAGAAAACTAAAGCCCCTTGGTACAACAGTACTACGCATGCAATCAAGAGAGAAACTCGTAACTTAGAGCGTAAATGGAAACAAACTAATTTAGAGGACTTTAGAATCGCGTGGAAAGACAGTATGTCACGTTATAAAAAGGCTCTAAAAGCAGCCAGGGCTGAGCATCTCCGCAAACTAATAGAAAATAACCAAAATAATCCAAGGTTTTTATTCAACACCGTGGCTAGACTAACAAATAAACAAACATCACCAGAGCAAAATATTCCGTTACAATATAGTAGTAATGATTTTATGAATTACTTCAATGAGAAAATAGAAAGCATCCGAAACACAATTGTAAATATACATTCCTCTATGAAGTCTTATGATTCAGCCTCAATTATGGCCCCTCTAGAACAACTACACCGCTTTACAACTATAGGACAGGAAGAGCTAAATAAACTTATCATTGCATCTAAACCAACAACATGTTTATTAGATCCATTACCCACTAAACTACTGAAAGAAGTGTTAGCTGTAGTGGAAGAGCCTTTTCCTAATATTATTAACTCGTCTTTATCTTTAGGTCATGTTCCAAAAATATTCAAGCTGGCAGTAATACAACCTCTCATTAAGAAACCGCAATTAGATCCAAATAACTTAGCAAATTACAGACCCATCTCAAATCTTCCATTTATGTCTAAAATACTAGAAAAAGTTGTGTCCGCTCAATTGTGCTCTTTCTTGCAAGAAAATGATATCTATGAAAAATTCCAGTCGGGATTCAGACCGCGTCATAGCACAGAAACTGCGCTAGTTAAAATAACAAATGATTTACTTTTAGCTTCTGACCAAGGCTGTATCTCAATACTAGTTCTACTCGATCTTAGCGCTGCGTTCGACACTATCGATCATAAAATACTCTTGGATCGACTACAAAACTACACTGGTGTTCAGGGACAGGCATTAAGCTGGTTTAGATCGTACTTATCAGACCGTTACCATTTTGTCTGCTTAAATGGGGAAAAATCAAAGATAACGCCAGTAGACTATGGAGTGCCGCAAGGATCGGTGTTAGGCCCTCTGCTATTCTCAATATACATGCTGCCACTTGGTAATATTATAAGAAAACATGGAATTAATTTCCACTGTTATGCTGATGACACTCAATAATATATCTCATCACGACCAGATGAAAACACTAACTTATCTAAATTGACAGAGTGTCTAAATGATATAAAATGCTGGATGACGTGTAATTTCCTGCTATTAAATTCAGATAAAACGGAGGTACTACTTATTGGTCCAAAAAACTACCCACAAAATCCCTTACAATACAACTTTAATTTAGAAGGATGTCCTGTTATTTTATCCTCTACAGTAAAAGACCTGGGTGTTATACTAGACCGCAACTTGACTTTCGAAAATCATATTTCATATATTACAAGAACAGCCTTTTTCCACCTTAGAAACATTGCTAAGCTACGTAACATGCTATCTGTTTCTGATGCAGAAAAGCTAGTTCATGCATTCATGACATCGAGAATAGATTACTGTAATGCTTTATTAGCTGGTTGTCCTGCATCCTCAATAAACAAGCTACAGTTAGTGCAAAATGCAGCCGCTAGAGTTCTTACTAGATCAAGAAAATATGATCATATAACACCTATTTTATCATCTCTACACTGGTTACCTATTAAGTTACGTATCAATTACAAAGTATTCCTACTGACCTATAAAGCCCTAAATGGTTTAGCTCCTGTGTATTTAACAGACCTTCTATCGCCATACAATCCATCGCGCTCTTTAAGATCACTAAATCCGAGGCTCCTGGTCATTCCTAGGATATCTAAGTCCACTAAAGGAGGGAGGGCGTTCTCGCATTTAGCTCCTAAACTCTGGAATAGCCTTCCTGATATTGTCCGACACTCAGACTCGCTGTCCCAGTTTAAAACTAGATTAAAGACGCATCTCTTTAACCAAGC
This sequence comes from Siphateles boraxobius, assembly GCF_051911475.1. Taxonomy (NCBI): domain Eukaryota; kingdom Metazoa; phylum Chordata; class Actinopteri; order Cypriniformes; family Leuciscidae; genus Siphateles; species Siphateles boraxobius. The sequence continues at coordinate 36,098,110 of NW_027508734.1, read as the reverse complement.
ATTCACTTAATGCTTAACCTTTAATACTACTGCTGAATCAGTTCGAATGCATTAACATTATGAACATCAGCTATGCTAATTATTTCCCATCTGCCTTTCTGCTGTTATCTCGGGACGCTAGTCCCGAGGTAAATAGCGTTCGTCAGCTCCAGTTTGTATCCAGCCTCTCACGGAGACTTTAGATGCCCCAACGCCTGTGAAGAGACGACTCGACGCCTGTGAAGAGACGACTCAAAGCCGGCGATATGTTATGCCATAAATTAATACATGATTAACTAACTGTATTTTTCTATGTACATTTCCGAAATGCACTTTCTGTAAAGCTGCTTTGAGACAATGTGTATTGTGAAAAGCGCTATACAAATAAATTTGAATTGAATTGAATTGTTACCAATGTCATAATTGCGTTCGGCAGGGGATAAACGATGAGATAAAAACGCGCATGGATGCACTCTGTCGTCTGTGGGAGAATGCTGAGAAATCACCGCTCCTACCCCCACCTCTGACGCGTCGACCTCCACCACGAACTGACGTGATGGATCTGGGGTAATAAGGATAGGGGCCGAAACAAAGCGGTCTTTCAGTTTGGCAAACGCTGTCTCAGCAGCGTCTGACCAGCTGAACGTAGTTCTGGGGGAGGTCAAGGCGGTCAGGGGCGAGGCTAGTTGGCTGAAATTGCGAATAAAACATCTGTAAAAATTGGCGAATCCCAGAAACCTCTGGAGGGCCTTACGGGAATCTGGGCTTGGCCAATCTACCACAGCCTTAACCTTCTCGGGATCCATGCGAATACCCTCAGACGACACAATGTATCCTAGAAATGGAACAGACTGTGCATGAAAAACGCATTTCTCCGCCTTGACAAAAAGCCCATTCTCTAGCAACCTCTGAAGCACTCGTCGGACGTGCTGCACGTGTTCCTGGAGAGAAGAGGAAAATATCAATATGTCATCCAGGTAGACATAAATGAACTGATCGACCATATCTCGCAGCACGTCATTGACGAGAGCCTGGAAGACTGCTGGGGAGTTGGACAGCCCGAAAGGCATGACCAAGTATTCAAAGTGCCCCCTGGGGGTGTTAAAAGCAGTCTTCCATTCATCCCCCTTTCTAATGCGGACCAAATAAGCATTACGTAGATCCAATTTCGTGAAGATAGGCGCTCCCTGCAACCTCTCGAAAGCTGAAGAGATCAACGGCAAAGGATACGTATTCTTTACCGTGATGCTGTTCAGCCCTCGGTAATCAATGCAAGGTCGCAAGGATCCGTCTTTCTTCCCCACAAAAAAGAACCCCGCCCCCGCTGGAGAAGAAGAATGGTGGTTGAACCCGGATGCTAGAGAATCAGATATATATTTCTCCATAGCCTCCCTCTCTGGGACAGAAAGTGAATATAACTTGCCTTTAGGCGGAGACTTACCTGACATTAAGTCTATAGCACAGTCATAGGGACGATGCGGAGGTAGAGAAGCAGCACGAGACTTACTGAACACTTCCTTCAGGTCCGAGTACTCCGCGGGCACGTTAGATAAATCCACTGCCTCCTCCTGAAACACAGAGACAGCGACAGACGAACAGGCAGACACAAGACAAGACTCATGACATTTACCACTCCATTCTAACACTGATTTCAGTTGCCAGTCAATTCTGGGGTTGTGTTCAATTAGTCAGGGGTGTCCTAAAACAACGGGAGCGAGTGGTGAGTCCATGATGTAGAAAGAACATGTCTCAGCGTGGTTGCCAGATGTGATGAGGGTGATGGGCCCGGTGATGAGTGAGATGGTAGGCAGATTTTGACCGTTGAGTGCTTGCACTGCTATATTACTGGTGAGGGATAGAAGGGGAATATGAAATCTTTGAGCAAAACCATGGTCCATGAAGTTACCTTCTGCCCCAGAATCCACCAGTGCCTGACAGTCGTGAGTGTGGCCTGACCATCTTAGTCTTACCGGGAGGAGGGTCGATGTATATGAGGTCTTCTCAGCGGAGATCCCACCCGACAGTAGCCTCAATCTTACTGTCGGGCTTGGCCTTTTACTGGACAGCCGTATGCGAAGTGTCCAGCAGTCCCGCAGTAAAGGCATAGTCCTTGGGATCTCCGCCTCTCCTTCTCCTCCCGGGAAAGCCGATCTCGCCCGACCTGCATGGGCTTGTGATCGTAGACGGGGCTGACCGCGTCCCCGCCGCTGGATCGTACACTCTCAACTCCTCCCCTGGCCCGATTCGGTGGTGTTATGCATTCCACTCTCGCTAGTCGTGCGTCTACACGAAGGGCCAGATCTATGAGTCCGTTCAGAGATGTGGGGAGATCCAGGGCGTAGATCTCCCTTTGAACGCGGTCAGCCAGCCCATGCAGGAACATGTCCCACTGCGCCTCCTCGTTCCAGTGACACTCTGCCGCCAGGGTTCTAAATTCGATGGAGTAGTCCGATACTGATCTTTCTTCTTGTCTTAACTCCGCGAGCATCCGGGCCGCCTCTCTCCCGGCAACCCCTCTGCCGAACACCCTCTTGATCTCGTCGGAGAGTGCCTGGAACGAGGCGCAGCATGGATCCTGGTTCTCCCACACCGCCGTTCCCCAGAGTGCCGCTCTCCCAGTCAGTAACGTGAGCACGAATACTACCTTGGATCTCTCGTGCAGGAAGGTGCGAGGCTGTAGGGCAAAGTGCATCGAACATCGTGTTAAGAAGGCACGACAAAAACTAGGCTCACCATCGTAGGCCTGTGGAATGGGTAGGCGGGGTTCTGACTGAGAGGCTTCCGCAGGTGGTATGAGAGGAACGGCCGGTGTGGGTGGCGCAATGGGAACACGTAGCTGTTGTATCTGCTGGGTGAGCTCGGACACCTGCGTCCCCAGCACTTGAACGGCACGTCCCGTCTCATTAATGTTCCTCTCCTGAGCGTCCATGCGCTGGATGATGGAGTTTACAAACTCCTCCAATGGATTCGTGTCACTCGCTGCTTCCATAATGGGTCAGATCGTTCTGTAACGGTAAAGACCACAGAAGCAAAGATGCAAGTGAAGAGTGTTTATTCTCAGTTCACGGTCAGATGACACACAAGAAACAATACTCAGTCCACGGTCAGATGACACACAAGAAACAATACTCAGTCCACGGTCAGATGACACACAACAATGTACTGGTGACGCAGGGACGAGATGGTCAGGAGTCTGGTGAATAGTGAAGAAGTGAAGTGAAGATCCAGGTGAGGTGATGTAATCCACGGCCGGTGATAATCCAAGTGAACATGAACAAGACAAGAGCTGAAACGCCAACAGGAGGGACCAGCACACACAAGGGACTTCATACAACAATCTGACAATGAGAGGAGAAAACGGTGAGCAATATATATGGTTCTGAATGAGCTGCAGCTGGTGAGTAGATGATGATCAGCTGGATCGCTGATCAGTGAATGAAGTGGTAACGCCCACTCATACACACCCACACAGATAACAACAGAAACACGAGACAAGAAGGAGTCAATGAATATATAAACCGTGACAATTTTCAATTGTCTCTATTTAGTTAGGTATTACGTGAAAGCTTGATTTGGCAACCCAGCATTTATTTAAAGTTAAGATGGCTGTATATAATGCATAGGTTTTCAAAATTATTATTTCTAAAATTATTTTAATGAAATGCAATTATTTTTACAGTTATCTTCAATTCTTTGTAATTTTGATCTTTATTTTGGTATTGCGATTTATAGAATGTTCCAAGATGCTTTCTTGTTTATTTCATGGTGTTATATGAAGTCTCTGCTCTTATTTCTATAACAAAGATGTCTCTAAGATGATGCATATTCATATCATTATAAATAATTTACTACAAACATTACTTCAAGGAGAAGTCATTTTTTCCACTCAGCTTTCAGCTTTTTTTCAGGTCACTAGTGTAGTTCTGTGGTAGCACATTAGGTGGCTTGAAGTGATGATCCTGCTTTGTGTATATGAACCTGATATAGATATACACAGAGCGTGCAGTGAGGTGTAAATTTGTGAAAGTCTGGGAGATATACATTTAGATCAGGGGTGCCCAATCCTGCTCCTGCCGATCAGGACAGTCGATCGCAGGAGCAGGATTGGGCACCCCTGATTTAGATTAAGCAGTTGAAGACATGAAAGCATTATTGCAAAATGCTGGCATTTGACAGGTTGATCAGTTGGTACAATACCTGAGATTATGTGACTTTTTGAGATTATGGGACAAAATCAAATTGCACTGAAACCTGGCTTCAATTGAAGCTTCCAGTTGGAAAATAGGCCTGCATTACATAATGACAGTCACATTTCTGTTTTCTTACAGAGTCACAGAAAAAAATCTAAAAAAAGCTCAAGGGTTTATTTTTCATTTGGTTTAATGGTGTTTTTGACTCACTTATTTTGCCCCAAATAAAATAATCAAAATTTGATGTCATGTTCAAAATTCTTAAAGAGGTTCTTACAATTATTTTTCACAACCAAGCTCACTTGCTTATCTGAAAAGATCAAACTTTTCTCCAAGTCCTTTAACCATTTTTTTGTTCCCGATTTTCCATTCTTCTGAAACTTTCCCTTCTGACATCTTCATCCTCCTACGCATTTTTTTTTCAATCTCTACATTTTGTAACACAACCTTTAAAATACTTAATAAATAATTAAGTAATCATTTTATTCACAAACCATACTCCTGGAAAACATTAAACAGATGCAGAACTGTGCAGCTGATGCTCTAAATACTGTACCTAAATTAATGACTATCAGAGTGAAAGTGACATACGTCAGTTGTTTGGGCCTGTGGGATTGTTCTGTCTGTAAATGTGGACTCATTATTGGCAGCGTGTCCATTGAGCTTCAGTGCAGTTGAATTGATTTTTCAGCACAGGAAGACGCTTAGAAAATGTACCTGCTGGGTTAAAAAAAAATTTTCAGGTACAAGAGTGTTTGCACAAAATTATGCACAATCCCATAAAACTGCTTCAGATCAACGAGTGCACTCTTCAGGGCAAGCCAATATATAAAATATGTTTTTTTAGAAGTAATATCCATCAGTTGTGTGGGCCTGTGGATTGTTCTTTCTGTAAATGTGGACTCGTGATTGGCAGCTGGTCCATTGAGCCTCAGGAAAGTCCTATTGATTATTCAATAATCGGCCACAATTTAGCCAGGTGTTTAGTGATGACGAATATGGATTTGTACTCTAGAGTCACATGCTGCACTTTAAGATTGCTAAAACTCGATGCTAGTGTATTGAGCATGCTGGACAGACTAATTAGTAAAAGAATATGCACCTTATGTAAGTCATTCATAAAGGTCACCTGAAGGATTACAGCAGTCTTGTAATAATCCATTCAGCCTTTAATTGATTGTACATACATTGGGTTCCACTTTTCACCACTGATGCTCAACAAAATTGGCCTTTATGATTAATATACTATTTTTAAAAAACCTACTAAAGAGAATCCAAGCCATAATGACATTCCCTTTGAGTTGAAGTAGTCATGTCAGACTTATTAATAGTCTGGGAACGCCTCTGTACCGCTAGCTCCTCTTTAATCATCTCCTCCATCAGCACAGCAACAACGAGGGCCTGACTTCATAACATCCTACATCTGACTTTGTGCTGGAGATATTCGTTTTTCCTCTCTTATCTGCCTCAGTCTTATGCAAACTGATAAGGTTTTGAAAGGACTGGATGAGATTAAAGGAGAATCTAAAAATGCTTATTGTTTCTGAACTGAACAAGTTTCATTTGCATGAGACCCTCTTAAAGTAATACCTATGGTAATCCACTGAGACAGGAAGATAATTAACAATTTTTGTAATACATTACATGCCAGTCACTTAGTTAATAATGACTAAACATGCATTAATTGTGTTTAATTATTTAAAATTAAGAACTGAAGCAGCGACAGATCTTTTCTTCCGTATTGTGATGTGTATTCAAGTGAAATGGATTATCGAAAAATAATTAAATTTGACTTGGTTCTATCAGTTGTTGATTGAATGGAGGTAGATCTTAATGTGAGTTTGCAGTCGATTGTTTAAAGGGCTGGTGTTTAGGCAGAGATTAGAGATATCATGATTCAAATTATTCAAATTGATATTGTGCTAGACATTCCATTTCATGTCGATTCTAAACATTTGTTGTACTGCTTTTCTTGTTATTAAAACCTACATAATGCTGCTTTCTAGGATCGATATGAGGATCATTCATCAGCATGAAACATGTAAATACAATGCAAGAGTCAGGGCCGGCGCGTCCATATAGGCGAACTAGGCAATTGCCTAGCGCGGCACTTTTGTAAGGGCGGCAAAATGTGTGCCAACCGGGAATGAGCAATTCACAAAATAGATTATTATTAAATGATTTACTGAGCTGCCGCCGCCTCGCAGCACCGACGCGCCCCTGCTCTCACGAGTCATGACTGCGTGATGGGAAGTTCGGATCATTTTACTCACTCTCTTGAGTCATTCGAGTTATTTCGTTTATTTAAGTGGCTTTAAATGTTATACTTTTAACAGCCAAATTCCCCGATCACATCCACCTACGCAATGTTGATCATATTCTGAGTTAAGAAATCATAATACAGTAAAAAATTATTTACAGGGAACATAATTACTTTACCTTCCGAGTCTTACGTTCATTTGGGTGATCCGTTCATTGCGTCATGTGACTTGAGATGAAGGCCCACCGTGCGCGCTTCTGAGACGTTAGTTAAGCTTTATTTGCTCTTTAGTCGTTATTTAAGATGCTGAACCTGCTGATGATATAATGTGCTTGCGGACATTTCATTTGTGTGTGTTTTACGCACATAAGAAAGTGGTGAAAAGAGATTTGCAACAGTAATTTGAGCAGGTGAAATGTGATTATTTGGAAAAGTCCTGTCATGACTGCTTAAAGAAAAATGCCAGCAGGCATTTGCCTCCTGCATAAACTTTAATATTGTTGACATTTTGGGCACATGCGCATTGCACACTATTTGTGTTATATGTAGGCCTATGGCTAATTGTTTTTTGTGTGTTGTTGCTGGTTTTGCGTTATAGGTATATGGCATATTGGTCTTTGTGTGTTGTTGCTGGTTTCGCGTTGTATATGGCATATTGGTCTTTGTGTGTTGTTGCTGGTATACGTTGCAAATAGAGGGGCGGCACAATTGTTTTTTGCCTAGAGCGGCAGGAGTGCACTCGCCGGTCCTGAAGAGAGTACAATATACTAAACGGGTAGAAGAGTAAAATATACTAAAAGGGAAGGCTGTTTGGCAGCATTTAGTGATGCAGCTGTGATCCTGTAATAGGGAATGGATCTTATTCACTGACAGACCTCTTGAGTTATATCTACACACTCTTTTGTGTACCAGTCATTCTGGAACCGAGTTTCTCTATGTCTTCTGCAAGAACTTGGAAATTGTTGTGATTCCTCGAAATTCAGAGTTAATATTTAAGGGATGTCCTCTATAGATTTGCTAATAAGTTTTAGAAGACTAATAGCTGAAGAAGACTAAGATAACTGATCCCTTTGTGCAGCCTCAGTGATGAATTGGAAGGTCAACCCCAAAGTCCTGGAACTTAAATTTGTATTAATGCTTATCAGTTGCTCTTTACCAAACACACTGGATCTCAAAAAGTCAACAGTGCTCAGAGTTTAACATGGTTTATTACACGGCTCTGTGGAATACTTGATTCTGATTGGTCAATCGCACCATATTCTCAAATAACAACGGCTGTAAACAGATAACACAGACTCATCCGGGTTGCAAAGTAAGCAATGCTATGCGCTTGCTAGGAACGTATTTCCTTCGTGGAAGTTTTGCGTTTGGTGAGCTAATAAAATACTAAAAATCAAATCAATATTTTGTGTACAGTTATTTAATTGTCATCCAGTATTGTGGACTTGCTCTCTCTTGTTTCATACAAATGCAGCTGCTGCCATTTCCCTGATCCTGATCACCCTGTCAGGGTTTATTCTGAGATAACAACTGGCTGGATGTACATTATCCCTCACAAAACAAGCTTTCTGATTTGTACAATTTCAAAAATCTCTTTTTTTTGCCATCCTAGTTAGATTTGTAGCGCATATCAGTTTTGTCTAACTTTTATTCATTGAGCTTTATTCATTTAGCTCATTACATATAAAAATGAGAATAGTATTGTGTTAACAGTATGTTAGGTATTACTCTTAACTCACTGGGGGTCAGCAATATATCTTCCAAGAATCCGTACTGCTTCTCTACTCCAGGCCTGCATCAATGAAAACATCATGGGAATTCAAGGGATCATAGTTAATTAACCGGGAATCAGTAAAATGCATTCTCAATTTTCATTTGGCCTTTTTTGTTTAGTTCTGCATTTTTTAATTCTTCTAGACATGTTGTACATGTAGGAAATACTGTTGCACTCACTGTTGACACAGGATGGTGTGAAACTTGATCCTTGTATCCCAACAATAAGCTATAAATTGACAGAAGAAAAAGAAAAACATAAGATAAAGCATATAAATAATTAGAACTTAGCCACAAACTAATATTTGTGGGCAGGAGATTTGCGCAGTATGCCAAGTACTGAACATAAATAAATTAAACTATAGTGTCAGAATTGCACAATTTTTAGGACCTGATGACAGAGTGGCAATATATATATATATATATATACTGTATATAATATATGCATGTTATATTATGTTATATTATAATATATGCTTCTACCTGCTAACATTAAACAGTGTATTTAATAAAATAATTTTGTTTCACATCATCAGTTAAGATGTTTCCTAAGATTTTTGCCAAGTTTTTAATACCATAGTCCTGGCACTGAAGTCAACATTTTGCTATCGATTCAAGTAGGCAGCAGGAGTGGGGCAACGATTGGTTTAAACTCAACACTGACAAAAAAACAAAAAACACAGTGGGAGTAAGAGAGAACTCAGAATAAAGCATGATGTAATTTGTTTTGAAACTTGCCCATCAGTGGCAACAAAGCAAATAGTTTTTGGATCATGATAAAGAAAAAACAAGGCTCTGCAAAGTTCTCCCCAACTCATTTGTTGATCTTTGGCAATATGCCATTGAACAACAGCTCTTTTAAATTCATCCATGGTAGCCTACGGTAGAATACAGAGGCAATGTGTTCTTTTAATCAGCTTTCTGTTTGATATGTGCACAATTTGGAAGAGAAGGGGTGGGCACACTGCACCCTCCAACATGTTACAATCTAGCAGAATAACCTGCAGATGCCCTGCAAAGAAACGTAAAAATTCAGCCCCATGAAGTTCAACCAAGGGGAGCAGAGAGGAGCACACAGGTCTTATTGTGTTGGGAATTGAGCCAGAGCTTGAGTGGTTTTACAGCACATACAGAGTGAAGGCATTGGTTATCATGGCAGGCATCCCTTAACTAAAGCTGAGAGGAGAGGGGCTTGTTGTGGCAGTGAGGTTGTCATCCTGCAGATAGGTTTGTAATGCTCTGGAGAGTGGAGCGAGAGGAGTTTGTGTGTGTGTGTGTGTGTGTGTGTGTGTGTGTGTGTGTGTGTGTGTGTGTGTGTGTGTGTGTGTGTGTGTGTGTGTGTGTGTGCGGGGGAGCGTCAAGTAGTGCTGCTACATCTCATGTTGTCTTTTCACTTATTTCATTTTTTATTTATTTCCTAACCAGCTTTGAAAAGTATGAGATGAGCACTATGTTGATGGCTGCTAAAATGGTGAATACGGTGGGCGCAGGAAGATTCATTCCACTTCTATAATTTGCAGGAAAATTACTTTACTCCCCCGATGCTCCTTCTATTTATCTTTCGCTGGCTACATATGTAGGAAGAAAAATACGCCGAGACAAAGGAAGCAAGGTCCCGCATCTAGTTAACTGACGGATGGTAGCTGGACTCAAGCCCCATAAACGCATCAGCTCTATCCCAATTAATGTGCCATAATGGACATACGACATGTCTGTGGTTGTTTACTGTGTTGCCCATTAGCAGGATCCAGTATCATCAGAAATGTACAATAGGACCCCAGGAAGTTTAAATGACGATGGTTTGCCATCAAGAGGTTTCTAAAGAAAGATGCATTACTGCATATATCCACCCATGTGGAACCAAGTCATGTTTTTATATCTTCAACCAAACAAGCTGTAAAAAAGTATTAATTTGCTTAACCCCTTCAGATTATGTGTCCATTGGAATGGACATCACATGGTTTTTGGTTTATACTAATAAAAATACGTTCTTATGATATAAGTATTGCCTGGTCACTGATTGGTCCCTGATCAACTAATCACAATGATATGATGCCTATCTTTAATCTGATTGAACTTCAGGCATCACATAAGAAAGTCAAGCCCCTATGTTATCCATCACAGTACGTACATCAGGTCTTTAAAAATGTCAACAGGAACACATAACACTTTGTGTGCCAGGTTGTGAAATGTGTGCAAGCATTTCAAAGCTAAAATACAGAGCTACAAATTCTAATGTTAATTTTTTATAAGGATAAATGTTTATGAATTATTAATATTATCAATATGATTTTTTTTCATCCTCAAAGTAACTATATACTTTTTCATTGGTTTTAGCGTCAGAGCGAAACCATGAATGTGAAATGAGGGAATACACAGCAACACACACTGATGCCTTGATATTACAATGCACACAATCCTATTGACAAACAAAAACAAACACAGACATATACACATATACTTAGATTCACTCACTGTAAGCAACACAAATATTTAATTAAATAAATTAAAAATTAAATAATTCATCTTATAATTTCACCCTTTTTCTACATTCTTATTGCATTGCTCATTTGTGAAAACAAAATTAATTAATGAATTAATGAATTTAATGAATTTAAGCAAATTCATGAATGCAAATATGCATTCATATTTGTGTATGTATATACTTTTGAAAATCTTTAAAACTTTTTCACATATAGTATATGTTTATAATAAATAAAAATGTAATACAAAAAAATGACTTGCCACAAATCTTGTTCTTTTGACTCATTTCTACATTGGAGAAGAGCAAATTAATCATGGGGATAAAATTGGATTTGCTCAGTGAAAAAAAATCACCTGAAGTTGCTAAGATGTGTCGAGATGTGCGATCTGTGTTTGTGTTTGGAGCTCCGTCGAATTGATTCATTAATCCCTGATTTTCTTCTTTACCACTCATTTATAAACAAGCACTTTCTATTTTTATATCATGTGAACTTATCCTCGACACTATTCCTTATAAAAAACAATCGGATTGCTTTGATATCGCTACTTAGATCCGCCTTTCCGAATCTCGGCTACTAGCCTTTAGCCCGCTAGCATTTCACGCGTGGCCTCGCGCCTATCGACCCTCTCATTTTACACCCGTTTGACTGAAAGGATACGGGTTATATCCATCATTTCAGTCCTAAATTAGTAGTGATATTGGTAGTATCACTACTAATTTACTGTTCATCTGTTATAATGGCGAACATATCGGATGTGTGTCTAACGTTACCTCTGAGTGCAGGTGAGGACACATTCGAGCTGGTTTCGGTACGATTGGAGCTGGAGTCGGTGGAGAAACAGATCCGCGTTCTGCTGGTGAAGCAAGCCGAGCTGCGAGATCGGCGATCAACGCTTGAAACATCACGCGCCGATGCTCACAAGTCAGTGGTTAGTAACTTTTTGACTCCGACTTCGTCTACTCCGTGCGTTTCTCTGCCCAGAAGGACGCGATCATCTCTGCCTTCATTCACTCCGGCACCGAGGCAACACCATGGACCCTGGGTGATCCCACAGCGGAAGACACGAGCCAGGACCAGACCAAGGACTTCCCCGCCCCTCCCGGTCTTCGAGATCTCCACCCGGAACCGCTTCTCCCCTCTTCGCGAGCCGGAACGTGACACTGCCGTGATCATCGGCACTTCCATGGTCCGTCATGTCCGTGCTACCTCAGGTAAGCGTAAGTAAGGTGCGCACTCACTGCTTTCCTGGTGCTCGTGTTCTTGATGTCGCTGCACAGATTCCCGAGATCCTGAACGGTGACGAGCGCGTCGGAGCTGTGGTCCTACACGCGGGGACGAACGACATCAGGCTGCGGCAGACGGAGGTTCTGAAGAAGGACTACAGAAGCCTGATCGAGACGGTTCGCAGCACAGCGCCTGAACCAACGATCATCGTGTCTGGACCGCTTCCCACGTACCGACTAGGACAAGAAAGGTTCAGTAGATTATTTGCTCTAAATGAATGGTTAATGTCATGGTGTAATGAACAGAAACTGCTCTTTGTAAATAATTGGAATCTGTTCTGGGAGCGACCTAGGCTCTACCGTGCTGATGGCCTGCACCCCAGCAGAATCGGAGCGGCTGTTCTGTCGGACAACATCTCCAAGACGTTACACACCATATGACTAGTAAGTCAAAGTCCAAATCACAGTCTTTGCTGTCCCAACTTAATTGATATAAGTAGTGTAGAACATTATATAGAAACTGTGTCTATTCCTCGCTTAGTGAGGCCAAACAATAAATCTAGTGTAGGATCTAGCAAAAATCTTATTGTAATTAAACCAGAAAATCTAAATATCAGTGAACAAAAACAATTTCTAAAGCTAGGTCTTCTAAACATTAGATCGCTCACACCTAAGGCGGTTATTGTAAATGAAATGGTCACAGATAATAGTTTCGATGTACTTTGCCTTACTGAAACCTGGCTTAAACCAAATGATTATTTCGGTCTAAATGAGTCTACTCCACCAGGATACTGTTATAAGCATGAGCCCCGTCTGATCGGTCGTGGCGGCGGTGTTGCAACAATCTATAGAGATATTCTTAATGTTACTCAGAAAACAGGTCACAGGTTTATTTCGTTTGAAGTACTTGTGCTAAATGTTACGCTCTTAGATGCAAGAAACAAATCCATATTATCTCTAGCCTTGGCTACCCTATATAGACCTCCAGGGCCCTATGCTGACTTCCTAAAAGAGTTTGCATACTTTCTCTCAGATCTATTGGTCAATGTCGATAAAGCAATAATTGTTGGAGACTTTAACATACACGTAGATAATACAAATGATGCGTTAGGGACTGCATTTACAGATTTATTAAACTCCTTTGGGGTCACGCAAAACGTCAGTGGTCCCACTCATCGTCTAAATCATACACTAGATTTAATTATATTATATGGAACCAATCCAACTGATATAAATATTATACCGCAAAGTGATGATCTCACTGATCATTACATGGTAACTTGTATAATACGTACTGCTGAAATTTGTCATGTTGCGCCACGTTATAGACCAGGCAGAACAATCCTTCCAACCACTATAGATAGATTCTCAAATAGCTTACCTGATCTATCTCAGCTGCTCAGTGCACCCAAACAAACAGATGAACTAGAGGAAATGACTAGCAGTTTGAGCACCATGTTCTCTAGTACACTAGATATTGTTGCACCAATTAGATTAAAAAAGGTTAGAGAGAAAACTAAAGCACCATGGTACAACAGTGCTACGCATGCAATCAAGAGAGAAACTCGTAACTTAGAGCGTAAATGGAAACAAACTAATTTAGAGGTCTTTAGAATCGCGTGGAAAGACAGTATGTCACGTTATAAAAAGGCTCTAAAAGCAGCCAGGGCTGAGCATCTCCGCAAACTAATAGAAAATAACCAAAATAATCCAAGGTTTTTATTCAACACCGTGGCTAGACTAACAAATAAACAAACATCACCAGAGCAAAATATTCCATTACAATATAGTAGTAATGATTTTATGAATTACTTCAATGAGAAAATAGAAAGCATCCGAAACACAATTGTAAATATACAATCCTCTATGATGTCTTATGATTCAGCCTCAATTATGGCCCCTCTAGAACAACTACACCGTTTTACAACTATAGGACAGGAAGAGCTAAATAAACTTATCATTGCATCTAAACCAACAACATGTTTATTAGATCCAATACCCACTAAACTACTGAAAGAAGTGTTACCTGTAGTCGAAGAGCCTCTTCTTAATATTATTAACTCGTCTTTATTTTTAGGTCATGTTCCAAAAATATTCAAGCTGGCAGTAATAAAACCTCTCATTAAGAAACCGCAATTAGATCCAAATAACTTAGCAAATTACAGACCCATCTTAAATCTTCCATTTATGTCTAAAATACTAGAAAAAATTGTGTCCGCTCAATTGTGCTCTTTCTTACAAGAAAATGATATCTATGAAAAATTCCAGTCGGGATTCAGACCGCATCATAGCACAGAAACTGCGCTAGTTAAAATTACAAATGATTTACTTTTAGCTTCTGACCAAGGCTGTATCTCAATACTAGTTCTACTCGATCTTAGTGCTGCGTTCGATACTATCGATCATAAAATACTCTTGGATCGACTACAAAACTACACTGGTGTTCAGGGACAGGCATTAAGCTGGTTTAGATCGTACTTATCAGACCGTTACCATTTTGTCTGTTTAAATGGGGAAAAATCAAAGATAACGTCAGTAGACTATGGAGTGCCGCAAGGATCGGTGTTAGGCCCTCTGCTATTCTCAATATATATGCTGCCACTTGGTAATATTATAAGAAAACATGGAATTAATTTCCACTGTTATGCTGATGACACTCAATTATATATCTCATCACGACCAGATGAAAACACTAACTTATCTAAATTGACAGAGTGTCTAAATGATATAAAATGCTGGATGACGTGTAATTTCCTGCTATTAAATTCAGATAAAATGGAGGTATTACTTATTGGTCCAAAAAACTACCCACAAAATCCCTTACAATACAACTTTAATTTAGAAGGATGTCCTGTTACTTTATCCACTACAGTAAAAGACCTGGGTGTTATACTAGACCGCAACTTGACTTTCGAAAATCATATTTCATATATTACAAGAACAGCCTTTTTCCACCTTAGAAACATTGCTAAGCTACGCAACATGCTATCTGTTTCTGATGCAGAAAAGTTAGTTCATGCATTCATGACCTCGAGACTAGATTACTGTAATGCTTTATTAGCTGGCTGTCCTGCATCCTCAATCAACAAGCTACAGTTAGTGCAAAATGCAGCTGCTAGAGTTCTTACTAGATCAAGGAAATATGATCATATAACACCTATTTTATCATCTCTACACTGGTTACCTATTAAGTTACGTATCAATTACAAAGTATTCCTACTGACCTATAAAGCCCTAAATGGTTTAGCTCCTGTGTATTTAACAGACCTTCTATCGCCATACAATCCATCGCGCTCTTTAAGATCACTAAATTCGAGGCTTCTGGTCATCCCTAGGATATCTAAGTCCACTAAAGGAGGGAGGGCGTTCTCGCATTTAGCTCCTAAACTCTGGAATAGCCTTCCTGATATTGTACGAGACTCAGACTCGCTGTCCCAGTTTAAAACTAGATTAAAGACGCATCTCTTTAACCAAGCATTCACTTAATGCTTAACCTTTGATACTACTGCTGAATCAGTTCGAATGCATTAACATTATGAACATCAGCTATGCTAATTATTTCCCATCTGCCTTTCTGCTGTTATCTCGGGACGCTAGTCCTGAGGTAAATAGCGTTCGTCAGCTCCAGTTTGTATCCAGCCTCTCACGGAGACTTCAGATGCCCCAACGCCTGTGAAGAGACGACTCGACGCCTGTGAAGAGACGACTCAAAGCCGGCGATATGTTATGCCATAAATTAATACTTGATTAACTAACTGTATTTTTCTATGTACATTTCCGAAATGCAATTTCTGTAAAGCTGCTTTGAGACAATGTGTATTGTGAAAAGCGCTATACAAATAAATTTGAATTGAATTGAATTGAATTGAGTCATCTGTAAATTCTTTGAAACCTGTAGCCTATAGTTGTTGCTGCCTCTTGAACTAATACCTACACAATCTCCTAAAAGTTTGAAAATATACCTCACAATAGAAACTATTCAATCATGATAGAATTATAGAAGGGAATGAATGATGGAAACATTACCAATTTTAGCATCTAGAGTCGCAGGTAATTGGGCCCTTTGCAAATCACATTCAAGACCGGGATGGCAATCCTCAGAACAAAACATGCCGCCTGTCATTTCTTTCTCAGGTTCACAGTTCGTTCATCCTTCCTCTCTCAGCTGAGAGATAGACAGTGTCTTGTTTCCTTTCTAGTTCCCCCGCCAATTTGGCATGTTAAACGGCAGTAAGGAATAGAAAAAAAAAAAAAGGTAAAATGGAAGTTGAGGGAAGTGGTCTTGCACTCTACCAAGGAAACCAAGGTCATATATTATCAAATACTTACATTAAGTTTGTCCATCTGTACTTTTCTCTCTGTCTTTCAAATGCATTACCATCATTTACCCCTACTATCTTAACATGGCAAATCGTAGTCATCATTTAGTCATCATCAACATTTTGGCCTTCTGTACCTGTCTTGACTATCTTATGTTCTCTACTGTATCTGGGTCAATGACGTGACGGGTCATTTTTTTGTCCAAAGGCCTTAATAATAATAAAAAAACAAATATATGACATCCAAAGTATGTAAGGTAGTAAAACTTGATCTCTTTTATTGAATCCAAAAGGTTTCAATTATATTTTACTACATATAAAGGTATTTTAAAGATTTTGAAGTGTCAAAAGGTCATTCGGTTTAACTGTCTGAAGGCCAATACAGCCATTTCATTTGAGATTAAAATATCTTAAAATGGAATAAGTTTATATAGTTTTTATTCTGGCATGATTTTATAACATTGTATATCAACATAGTGCAAAATGGTATTAAAATTATGTGTAGAAGTCATTGCTTTGTTATGAGAAAGAATGTCCGGAAAATTCATTTTTATTGATGTCATTCGGAGTAACCAATATAAAGGCACCATTTTGGATAAAGTTATGCGTTCAATATCATGTGACAGGGTGTGATATCATTCAGGCACCTGCAAAGGACCCCATGGTCATGAAGCAAAGTAAGTAACTCACTCTTAACTATTTGAAAAAATCATGTTTTCACTTGCGTATACGCATGTCCTGAAATATCAGCTCATTTGGTACAACCGCTATAAAACATGGACAATTTTGTAATATTTTAAAAACTTGTACTAAATATAAAATGTTTGATTGTCTTTTTGCTAGCTAGCTAGTCAGCTAACTAGTAAGCTAGCTAGAGCATTGTTTGAAAAAACTGTCATTCAGTTTTACCAAAAGTGACATTCGGTAATACCGAAAATGTGGTTATACTGAATGACCTATTGGTTGTACCGAATGACTGCAATCTATGTAGGTCATATTTGTATATATCTGGAATAAATGAATACAAAAAAAAAATTAATAGGAAATGTGCAGAGTGTATTATTACATCATTTTGACCGAATTTTACTTTTGCAGATGCCTTTATCAAATAAGGAAAAAGCAGCTCGCTACTGGGAAAGGATCAAATCTGATCCTGTTAAAAAAGAAGAGATACTTGTCAAAAGAAGAGAAAAGTATCATTTGTTTTTATTATTTATATTATTTCATTATTAATATTATTACTATTATTATAATACTATATATTGTAATAATTGCATCATAATCAAATGCATAATCACAATGCATACAATCGGCTCTATTTTGCATTTAGTAACTAAAGAAAACTGAGTGATTAACAGGAACACCTGCCAATATTATATGATTATTATTATTACTATTATTATTACTATTATTATTATTATTAGTATTATTATTAGTAGTAGTAGTAGTAGTAGTAGTCATACTGTAGTAGTAGTTGTATAGTTTTCTTTTTGCTTTTAGTTACCAAAGACGAAAACTCAGTGGCAAAAAAGAAAAAGTGTCAATTGATGAACTTGGCCAAAAGGATCAAGAAAAAAGAGTCTTATATTGAGGACCATAAAGAATATACTGAACCTGAACCCAGAGTCTTTAAATGTGACACCTGACATCCCAGTGGATGAGGTGCCACAGGAACCACATTTGGCATCAGAGCCAGACAAAATCTTATACTTTAAAGAAGACGTGCATACAACCATTAGTGAGCCAGAACCTCTAAATTCAGGGTCTTCAAGTGTTACATCCAGTCAGGAATGAAACGGAGAGTGAATCCAATTGCAAGCACATTTAATTAAACAAATACAAAAACAGGAAATCCAGGGAACTCAGAACAGGACAGGAGTAACATAAAACAACAACCGACAGCCAACAACTGAAACACAGGGGTTTAAATACACAGACAAACAAGCTAAACAAGATAACAAGGGGGCGTGGTTAATAAGAAACACCTAGGGAGACTAATAAACATGGACGAGGAACACCTGTGGACACTGAGCAACAACAACAAAAGACAAGACATATGGCAGGGTCACATGACAAACAAGGAATCACGTGATATACAAGACACAGCAAAACCCACACGTAACATAGCCCCCCCCCCCCCCCTATGGGCGGCTCCCGACGCCCCTTGAAACAAAAACACTAAAGTTCAGGAGGGTGGTGAAGCGGAGGTGGTCTTGGGGGAGGGTAGGAGGGCCAAGTCCTAACAGGGGAACGGGACCAGGGCAGAGAAGGTTGCGCAGGGGACCAGGGCAGAGATGAGCCCTCGGACGGCCACGGCGGAGAAGACAGTCCATCGGGCGGCCAGGGCGGAGAAGACAGTCCATCGGGCGGCCAGGGCGGAGAAGACAGTCCATCGGGCGGCCAGGGCGGAGAAGACAGTCCATCGGGCGGCCAGGGCGGCGAAGACCCTTCGGGCGGCCAGGGCAGCGCAGACACCGGCTCAGGAACAGCAGACAACACACACACTGACTCTGGCTCAGGAACAGACAACACAGACTCTGGCTCGGGAACAGACAACACACTCACTGGTTCGGGAATAGACAACACACCCACTGGCTCGGGAACGGACAACACACACACTGGCTCGGAACGGACAACACACACACTGGCTCGGGAACGGACAACACACACACTGGCTCGGGAACGGACAACACACACACTGGCTCGGGAACAGACAAAACACACACTGGCTCGGGAACAGACAACACACACAGTGGCTCGTGCTCAGGAATAGACAACACACACACTGGCTCCGGAACGGACAACACACACACTGGCTCGTGCTCAGGAATAGACAACACACACACTGGCTCGGGAACGGACAACACACACACTGGCTCTGGCTCGGGAACAGACAACACACACACGGGCTCGGGAACAGACAACACACAGAATGGCTCGGGAACAGACACTGGCTCCAGTTCTGGAACAGACACCAGAACAGAAACAGCCACAAGGAGAGACGTAAACACAGAAACAAACATAGAGCGATCAGGTTCAGGCGTGACTTGAACAGTCTCTGGATCGGCAGACGTGACTTGAACAGTCTCTGGATCGGCAGACGTGACTTGAACAGTCTCTGGATCGGCAGACGTGACTTGAACAGTCTCTGGATCGGCAGACGTGACTTGAACAGTCTCTGGATCGGCAGACGTGACTTGAACAGTCTCTGGATCGGCAGACGTGACTTGAACAGCCTCTGGATCGGCAGACGTGACTTGAACAGCCTCTGGATCGGCAGACGTGACTTGAACAGCCTCTGGATCGGCAGACGTGACTTGAACAGCCTCTGGATCGGCAGACGTGACTTGAACAGCCTCTGGATCGGCAGACGTGACTTGAACAGTCTCTGGATCGGCAGACGTGACTTGAACAGTCTCTGGATCGGCAGACGTGACTTGAACAGTCTCTGGATCGCCGCACGTGACTTGAACAGTCTCTGGATCGCCGCACGTGACTTGAACAGTCTCTGGATCGGCAGACGTGACTTGAACAGTCTCTGGATCGGCAGACGTGACTTGAACAGTCTCTGGATCGGCAGACGTGACTTGAACAGTCTCTGGATCGGTAGAAGAAAGCTCAGGGCTGGACGGGACCAGCGGCGAGGGCTCTGAGCTGGGCGGGACCAGCGGCGAGGAGGACTGAGCGCTGGGCAGGACCAACGGCGAAGAAGACTGAGCGCTGGGCAGGGCCAGTGGCGAAGAGGGTCTTGAGCTGGGCAGGACCAGCGGCGAAGAGGGCCTTGAGCTGGGCAGGACCAGCGGCGAAGAGGACTGAGCGCTGGGCAGGACCAGCGGCGAAGAAGACTGAGCGCTGGGCAGGGCCAGCGGCGAAGAGGGTCTTGAGCTGGGCAGGACCAGAGGCGAAGAGGGCCTTGAGCTGGGCAGGACCAGCGGCGAAGAGGACTGAGCGCTGGGTAGGACCAGCGGCGAAGAGGGGCTTGAGCTGGGCAGGACCAGCGGCGAAGAGGGCCTTGAGCTGGGCAGCACCAGCGGCGAAGAGGACTGAGCGCTGGGCAGGACCAGCGGCGAAGAAGGCCTTGTGCTGGGCAGGACCAGCGGCGAAGAGGGCCTCGGCTCTGGCTTGACGTGGTTGACGTGAAGCTCTGGCTGGACGTGGCTGACGTGAAGCTCTGGCTGGACGTGGCTGACGTGAAGCTCTGGCTGGACGTGGCTGACGTGTAGCTCTGGCTGGACGTGGCTGACGTGAAGCTCTGGCTGGACGTGGCTGACGTGAAGCTCTGGCTGGACGTGGCTGACGTGAAGCTCTGGCTGGACGTGGCTGACGTGAAGCTCTGGCTGGACGTGGCTGACGTGAAGCTCTGGCTGGACGCGGCTGACGTGAAGCTCTGGCTGGATGTGGCTGACGTGAAGCTCTGGCTGGATGGTCTCTGGCTGGACGGTCTCTGGCTGGACGGTCTCTGGCTGGACGTGGCTGGCGTGAAGCGCAGAGCTTATCCGAAGGGCAATATCAATGTACTGCTCTAAAGTCCATTGAGGGGTGTTGTCCGGCATAAGGTACTCTAGGAGGTCCGTAAGGCCATAACGGAACATGTCTTTCAAGACATTATCATCAACGTCCACCCCATCACAAAGTCCACAAAACTCCTCCACATATTTCCCAATAGGGCGGTCACCTTGGCTGAGGCGAAAGAGACTGGCTACTGGATTCATCTTGGGTCGGTTGTTTTGTTACATCCAGTCAGGAATGAAACGGAGAGTGAATCCAATTGCAAGCACATTTAATTAAACAAATACAAAAACAGGAAATCCAGGGAACTCAGAACAGGACAGGAGTAACATAAAACAACAACCGACAGCCAACAACTGAAACACAGGGGTTTAAATACACAGGCAAACAAGCTAAACAAGATAACAAGGGGGCGTGGTTAATAAGAAACACCTAGGGAGACTAATAAACATGGACGAGGAACACCTGTGGACACTGAGCAACAACAACAAAAGACAAGACATATGGCAGGGTCACATGACAAACAAGGAATCACGTGATATACAAGACACAGCAAAACCCACACTGTGGCGGGGGAGGCGTGGTTCAGCGAGGTCTGCGACGAGAGAGAGAGTGGAGAGACGAGCGGCGGTAAGTAGGTCAAGTGCAAAATGACTGACACCTGTGTCTCGTTGCAGTAATTGGCGTGGGGAGACCGTATAAAGCAGACTGGAACCAGCGATCGAGGAGAGAGGAGGGGTGAGGTCTCGTGGGAAATGGGAAGAGGTCTTTATGACGAACCTGATCGAGTATCCTGAAAACTGTGAATGAGATTTCTGTTCGACGTGCGCATGTGGCGCCAGAGCTTTGAGTTATTAAATAAAATACCCACGAGTCTCAGCCAGCTGACCCCGGTCTCCTTCCTTCACACTCACACAACAAGGGACTTTATTACACTGGTTCCGAAACCCGGGAAGGAAGGAGGACGCCGCCGCCAGGATGCAAACTCCGTCAGCAACATCGTGGACGCCATTTGCGGACATAATTACATCGCTCGCGGGACTGCATCAAGATAACCACCAAGCCCTGCTGGACTTGCGGGCGGATCAGGAAGGTCGGTTCCAAGCCCTGATGCAAGCCCAGCAGGCGGACCGCGAGCTGTTCCGGAGCTTGCTGGACCGGGAGGTTCGGATGGAGCGGGCTTCCCCCAGCTCCAACCCAGCCGCTCACATGTCTCTGACGAAGATGGGAACCTCCGATGATCCCGAGGCCTTCTTGGACCTGTTCGAGAAAACGGCCGAGGCATGTGAGTGGCCAGTAACCAGCTGGCCGGTTCGGCTCATTCCGCTGCTGTCGGGGGAAGCCCAGAAGGCCGCTCAACAACTGCCCGTCCAGAACCTCCTGGTATACGTCGATTTGAAAAGAGCCATTCTCCAAAGGGTCGGCCTCAACCCCGAGCAACATCGTCAACGCTTCCGTTCGCTGGAACTAACGGAAGCAGGGCGACCCTTTGTCTTGGCGCAGCAGCTCCGGGACTCGTGCCGCAAATGGCTCCTGGCCGGAGGAAGCGACGCCGAGGCCATCATCGACCAGGTGGTGCTGGAACAGTTCATCTCCAGGTTGCCGAAGAGGACTGCCCAGTGGGTCCAGTGCCACCGGCCGGCGTCGCTGGATCTGGCCATCCAACTGGCGGAGGATCAACTGGCGGCGTGCTCCGGGGTCAGCGAACCCCTGCCATCTGTCTCTCTCTCTCCCCCTGTCTCTCTCTCTCTCCATTCCCCTAAACCCGTTCCATTCCCCAGGACCCGCTCCAATGGACCTCCGAGGCCACCTCCCCGCTGGAAGGCTGGAGCCGAGGGCCCAGCCGGGTCGCGAGGATTCGTCAGGGGAGGGGGGCCGGGACACCCTGAAGGGCTCGACGCGGTTCCTGCGCTCTCCCCACGCCAATTCCTTGACCCGCTTCCTGCCACTAGAGCGGCGGGGAAGCCTGGGCCGGCCTGTTGGCGTTGCGGGGATCCGGGCCATTTCGTGGACCGCTGCCCGGTCATGGAGGTTGGGACACTGGTCCGGATCCCGGACGTTCCACAGGCCGCCCCCGATCAAGCCGGGTTATACCAAATACCTGTGAGTATTAAGGGGGGTACCTATCAGGCCTTGGTGGATTCAGGTTGTAACCAGACCTCCATCCATCAAAGCCTGATACAGTCCGGGGCATTGGATACGGGCCGCATGGTTAAGGTGAGGTGTGTGCACGGGGATATAGTGGAGTACCCCTTAAAGGCCATCACTATTAAATTCAGGGGACAAAATCATTGTGTGGAGGTTGCAGTTAGCCCGCACCTCCGGCATCCGTTAATTTTGGGAACGAATTGGCCAGCTTTTAAACAATTATTGGGATGTTTAACAACGGATGCCTCTGGGGAAAAGAAAAGGCGGGGAAGGGGGGCGAGCGCTCAGGTTGGGGAGGCTGTTCCTGGACCCAGCGGAACTGTTTCAGAGGAACCGAGCGGCTTGGCGAGGTTAAACCTCTCCAGTCGCGATGACTTTCCCCTGGAACAGTCCCACGATGAGACGCTCAAACATGCGTTTGAACAGGTCCGTTCCATCGATGGGCAGATCCTCCAACCTGACCGCGCTCTCTCCTATCCTTATTTTGCCGTTATTAAAGACAGGTTGTATCGGGTGACCCAAGACACTCAGACAAAAGAAGATATAACCCAATTGTTAGTACCACGGGGCCGTCGGGAAATGCTTTTCCAGACGGCACATTGTAATCCGATGGCGGGGCATCTTGGGATGACAGCAACATTAAGTCGTTTAATGACCCGATTCTTCTGGCCGGGCATTCACGAGAACGTACGCAGGTGGTGCGCGTCGTGTCGGGAATGTCAGTTGGTAAATCCACCGGCCGCCCCAAAAGCGCCATTGCGCCCTCTACCTCTTGTGCAGGTCCCCTTCGAGAGAATTGGTATGGACCTCATCGGGCCATTAGAACGATCGGCACGGGGACATCGCTTTGCGTTAGTTATAGTAGACTACGCAACGCGATATCCCGAAGCAGTGGCGCTGCGCACTATATCAGCTAAGAGTGTGGCAGACGCCCTGTTTCGTTTAATCTCCCGCGTGGGAATCCCGAAAGAGATTCTCACGGATCAAGGCACCGCGTTTATGTCACGCACGTTAAGCGAATTATATGAATTATTGGGCATTAAATCGGTGCGTACCAGCGTCTATCACCCACAAACTGACGGACTGGTCGAACGATTTAATCGCACGTTGAAAACAATGATTCGTAAATTCGTACAAGAAGACGCGAAAAATTGGGACAGGTGGCTAGAACCCCTCTTATTCGCCGTGCGAGAGGTCCCGCAAGCCTCCACGGGGTTTTCCCCCTTCGAGCTTCTTTTTGGACGTCAGCCCCGTGGGGTGTTAGACGTCCTAAAGGAAACTTGGGAGGACGGACGCTCAGATAGCAAAAATGAAATTCAGTATGTCATGGACCTGAGAGCAAAACTCCATACACTGGGGCGGCTCTCTATGGAGAATTTGCTTCAGGCTCAGGACAGACAAAGCCGGCTGTATAACAGGGGAACTAAGCTTCGAGAGTTCGCACCGGGAGATAAAGTGCTCATTTTACTACCAACCTCCAGCTCTAAATTGTTAGCGAAGTGGCAAGGACCCTTTGAGGTCACACAGCGGATAGGGGATCTCAATTATGAGGTTGTACGGACAGACAGGGGTGATTCACGGCAAATTTACCACCTCAACCTCCTTAAAAAATGGAGTGAGGAGGAGTCAGTGTTGCTTGCGATGGCAGTGAGTGGAGAGGAGGATCTCGGGCCAGAAGCGATCATAAAAGGGAAATCTCTCGCCCTGGCCCCGGGGGGAGATCACCTCTCGCCCTCGCAGCTCGCTGACATCACAAGGTTACAAAAAGAATTTGCAGATGTGTTTTCACCCCTGCCTGGTCGTACTAATCTGATCCAGCACCATATTGAGACCGAGCCGGGAGTGGTGGTTCGCGGCCGGCCATATAGATTGCCTGAACACAAGAAAAAAGTGGTTCAGACGGAATTAGAGGCAATGCTGGAGATGGGAGTAATTGAGGAGTCCCACAGTGACTGGGCAAGCCCGATAGTTTTAGTTCCTAAAACGGACGGCTCGGTACGGTTTTGTGTGGACTATCGCAGGGTGAATGCAGTGTCGAAATTCGACGCTTATCCAATGCCGCGGATTGACGAGCTGCTTGATCGGTTAGGCACGGCTCGTTTTTATTCGACGCTGGACTTAACGAAAGGATATTGGCAGATCCCCTTGTCTCCCATGTCTAAAGAAAAAACAGCCTTCACCACGCCGTTCGGGTTACACCAATTTGTGACACTTCCTTTCGGGTTGTTCGGGGCCCCGGCCACGTTTCAGCGGCTCATGGACAGAATTCTGCGACCTCATGCTCCATATGCCGCTGCGTACTTGGATGATATCATCATCTACAGTAATGACTGGCAGCGGCATGTGGAGCATTTGAGGGCCGTCCTCGGGGCGCTGAGACGGGCGGGGTTAACGGCCAACCCGAAGAAGTGTGCAGTTGGGCGGGTGGAGGTAAGGTATCTGGGCTTCCACTTGGGTCATGGGCAGGTGCGTCCCCAAATTGACAAGACAGCAGCAATTGCAACCTGTCCTAGACCCAAGACCAAAAAGGAGGTGAGGCAGTTCCTGGGGCTGGCGGGATATTACAGAAGGTTTATTCCTGACTATTCGGACCTCACCAGCCCGCTGACTGACCTCACTAAAAAGGAGGTACCAGATACGGTCCAGTGGACGGAGCAGTGCCAACAGGCTTTTACCCAGGTTAAGGCTGCTCTGTGTGGTGGCCCGCTCCTGCACTCTCCTAATTTCTCTCTCCCTTTTCTGTTGCAGACTGACGCGTCGGACAGGGGGCTGGGCGCTGTGCTGTCCCAGGAGGTGGAGGGGGAGGACCGCCCGGTGCTGTACATTAGTCGTAAGCTTTCGAAGAGAGAGACTAAGTACAGCACCATAGAGAAGGAGTGTTTGGCCATCAGATGGGCGGTCCTCACCCTGCGCTATTACCTCCTGGGGCGGGAGTTCACCCTCTGTTCGGACCACGCGCCCCTGCAGTGGCTCCACCGCATGAAGGACACCAACGCGCGGATCACCCGTTGGTATCTAGCTTTACAGCCTTTTAAGTTCAAGGTGATCCACAGGCCGGGGGTGCAGATGGCTGTGGCTGATTTCCTCTCTAGGAATGGGGGGGGGGCTGCAGGCCGGATGGCTCCCCGGCCTGAGTCGGGCGGTGGGGGTATGTGGCGGGGGAGGCGTGGTTCAGCGAGGTCTGCGACGAGAGAGAGAGTGGAGAGACGAGCGGCGGTAAGTAGGTCAAGTGCAAAATGACTGACACCTGTGTCTCGTTGCAGTAATTGGCGTGGGGAGACCGTATAAAGCAGACTGGAACCAGCGATCGAGGAGAGAGGAGGGGTGAGGTCTCGTGGGAAATGGGAAGAGGTCTTTATGACGAACCTGATCGAGTATCCTGAAAACTGTGAATGAGATTTCTGTTCGACGTGCGCATGTGGCGCCAGAGCTTTGAGTTATTAAATAAAATACCCACGAGTCTCAGCCAGCTGACCCCGGTCTCCTTCCTTCACACTCACACAACAAGGGACTTTATTACACACACGTAACATCAAGAGTATGCTCCATAGACTGGATGACTTCGATGAATATTTAGCATCTAACAATCTAATCTAATCTAAATGTTTAACAATTTAAACATTTGTTCCAAGAACAATTAAATGCTTCAATGTTTTAATTACTTTATCACTACAATAATACAAATATAAAGCAGATTAGTCTTTTTTTCTACATTTTCCCTTTTCTCACTTCCCTGTGCAATGTTTTACTTGAATTTGTAGGAGGGTTCCCTTTCAAGGGAACTCGAGCTGCGTTTGAGACGCGGTGGGAACGCTCTGCGTGATTACGTCATGAAGCACGTGTAAAATCAGTCCAATGGAAGCCCGCTACGACATAGGTGACGTCATAGACCAGGAAACTATAAAGCACCCCTGAATTCAGACCGCAACAGCTTCAGTACCTTCAGCAAGCGCTCTCTGTATATCTGTCACTGTCTATTTATTGTTGTCTGTCAAGCCCCTTCTTTGAGGAGGACGGTTCGGTTCGCGCTCCCCGAGGTGCGGGTCCCGCTGCTGCCGAGGCACAGCGTCGGCTTTCATCTTGGGGTTCGCAGATGGATCTAGTAGCGGGGTTTGAGACGGGCCCCGCCCTTTCTCAGCCCTTACCTGCTGGATCCGGTGTCTTTGCCCAGGAAGGAGCCCGCTCTGCGGCTTCTCCTTCCCAGGCTGAGGCACCAATATTGCAGCTATCCAGTTCTGAGGATCTGGATGTCGCTGGTATGGGGGATATTGAGTGTTCGCCAGCTCATACCCCTGCTGATGAGGAGCTTTTGGAGGTTTTATCTCGTGCTGTTACTAAATTAAATATTGAGTGGCCAGCCGATGATATTGATGTTGAATCTAGAAAGAGTCTTTTAGACGAACGTTATTTACCATCTAGATCACGACCTCCTCGTCAGGAACTCCCGTTTTTTCCCGATCTCCACACAGAGGTTTTGAGATTGTGGATTAAACCGGCGTCTTTCAGAGTGCATCACCCACAGACTAGTAATTATAGTAAGATTCAAGGGATTGAACACTATGGTTATTTGAATATGCCTCGTGCTGAAGACACGCTAGCGAGCTATCTCTCCCCCGAGTCGTCTTCTTCTCTGAAAGCCCCGACGTTACCCACCAGACCTCTAAAAAATACATCTTTGTTGGTGTGTAAAGCGTATTCGGCAGCAGGTCAGGCCGCGGCATGCTTACATACTATGTCCAATCTCCAAGCATACCAGGCTGACCTGCTGAGGGACATGGACGATTCTAAGGAAGTTAGTGCTGATGCAATTCGAGAATTGCGTCGCACGACAGATCTATCTCTCCGGGCCACCAAGGAGACGGGCAAATCTGTGGGCCGTTCTATGGCAGCCATGGTGGCCACGGAGCGCCATTTATGGTTAAATCTATCAGATATTAAAGATAAAGATAGGTCTGTTCTTCTGGACGCACCGCTTTCACCTACAATTTACGCTATAAATTGTGTTGTCGATAGGTTTCAAGAAAACAAGAAACAAGCGGCTGCATTTCAGAGGTTTCTTCCTCGCCGGTCCAGTGTCCCAGAGGCTGCTCGCAACATAAAGCCTGAGCAGTCTCGTCCGTCTACGAGCTCCACTTATAGAAATCAGCAAAAACAGAGCGTCACTGCTCGGGCTCCTCCTCAATCTGGGATTCCTGAGTGGCGGTCGCAGTCCAAGCCTGTTAGAGGTAGACAGGATCTGAGGACTGTCATCACTAAGAGAGCTTGGTCTAAGAAGCAGTCCTGACGCCAAGGCTTTCAGGCTTCTCAGGGTGGTCCCCTCCAGGGAGGAACGATTCCGAGGAACCGTCCCTCCTTGGCACCCTCTGGGGGGCGATTCTCCGAGGAGAGTCGCAGCGTTGCCACTTCGGTTGTTCCCTGCCGGTTCGCTGCTTTAGGGCGCCGAGGTGTCAGCGTCCCCGTGCAATCCTCTGAGGAGGGTTATAGAATGGTCAGTTCGGT
The DNA here is from genome assembly GCF_051911475.1 of Siphateles boraxobius. Classification (NCBI taxonomy): domain Eukaryota; kingdom Metazoa; phylum Chordata; class Actinopteri; order Cypriniformes; family Leuciscidae; genus Siphateles; species Siphateles boraxobius. Next base: position 36,069,724 of record NW_027508734.1, on the reverse strand, counting down.
TGTTCCCTGCCGGTTCGCCGCTTCAGGGCACCGAGATGATTGTTCAATCAAATGCAGAGTCCAGCCTCGAGGGACTGGTTCCCCTATCGGAATTTCTGGCAGCGTGGAAACTTCTGCCAAATATTTCTACATGGGTCCTGCACATAATAGAAAAGGGTTACAGAATTCAGTTCGAATTGAACTGTCCGCCCAGATTTCAAGGGGTCCTCTCTACGGTAGTGGACTCACAGCAGGCTCTGGTTATGGAGCAGGAAGTTCTGACACTTTTTCAAAAAGGAGCTATAGAAAGGGTTTCTCCTCCCAGCAGAGAGTCATGGTTTTACAGCCGTTACTTCATTGTTCCAAAGAAGGATGGAGGGTTGCGTCCTATTCTAGATCTGCGCTATCTAAACAGCAGAGTTCAGAAACTCAAGTTCAGAATGCTTACACTCAAACAGATTGTATCACAGATTCAGTCCAAGGACTGGTTTGTCACAATAGACTTGAAGGACACATACTTCCATGTATCTATCCATCCTCATCACAGGAACTTCCTGAGGTTCGCTTTCGGGGCGAAGCGTACCAGTATCGGGTTATTCCATTTGGCCTAGGTTTATCACCCCGCACCTTTACAAAATCGTCCCCTTGGAATTATAAGGTTCTATCTGACATTTTTGTCAAAATTGAGTTATTCACATATTCTTATTCTGTGACAACTTATTTACATTATGTGATGTGTTTTTTTTAAGTTGTGTACATTGTGGGACTTTTTATTGAAAAAACAAAAAGGTTCTATCTACAAAATCGAACTCTAACTTGGCTCTATAAGGTTCTATCTGCGTGAGCCAATCAGCACTTCGAATGCACAGAAGAGGACCAATCAGAATCAACTTTATATGTCATGTCGCCGGCTTTTTCCTTGAAGACAAAAAGAAACCCCATAAAGGCAGAATGCTATACATTTACAGTAAATTAAATATTCACTAAATTGTGTAGTGTTATGAAGTGGCTTCAATTTGGCCATTTTCTTTATAGTGTATTGGTTATTATTATTAATTATGAATGAGGTTATTATTAATAACTATTATTATTATAGTTATTATTATCTGAATTATACAAATATGCAGTGAGTAAATTGAATATTTAAAAAACAAACATTTAACATACAAGTGTGTGTGTGTGTGCGCGAGTGTGTGAAAGTGTGTGTGTGTGTGTGTGAGTGTGTGAAAGTGTGTGTGTGTGTGAGTGTGTGTGTGTGAGTGTGTGTGTGTGTGTGTGTGTGCGAGTGTGTGTGTGTGTGTGTGCGAGTGTGCGAGTGTGTGTGTGTGTGTGTGTGTGTGTGTGTGTGTGTGTGTGTGTGCGAGTGTGTGTGTGTGTGTGTGTGTGTGTGTGTGTGTGTGTGTGTGTGTGTGTGTGTGTGTGTGAAAGTGTGTTGGTGTGTGTGTGTGAAAGTGTGTGTGTGTGTGTGTGTGTGTGTGTGTGTGTGTGTGTGTGTGTGTGTGTGTGACTGTGTGTGTGTGAGTGAGAGAGAGAGTGTGTGTGTGTGTGTGATTAAAAAAATAGTCTGACATTTTTTGTCATCATATAGTCAGTGAATCATTTTTCAATGATTATTTAACTTTATGAATTAATTTGCTGAAGCATGTCGATTTTATTGTAGTTTTTAAAGTCTTAAAATGTCTTAATTTTTACAATTTTAAGCCTTAAAGGTCAAATAGTTAACAATTTCATTGATGGGGTCTTAATTACAACAATAAACGTTAGCATGTTATTTCAGCCATACTGATGTCTAGAGAGAAAGCCATTTCACCTGGCCCACTTTAGCTGGAATAAAGTCCTGCTCAGATGTATTACAGTAGCTGCTTTCTGTCTAAACAAAAGAAAGATTAAAGTAACAATTTCTGCAATAATGTGTTTAATTACCCACCAAATAGGTAACGAAAATTAAGATTCTGCACTGGACAAAATATTTAGACCTACCTTGCTTAATTTGAAATGTCCTAAATACATGGAAGTGCTAAAAAATATGAAATAAATGTCATAGAAAGGATACAATTTTACTTTCTAACACATGTTGAGACATTGTTACAACATTAATTTTATATTTAATGTTCAAATAATGTTTTGGCAGATAGAACCTTATAATTCTAAGCGAAAAGTGTTTTTTTAGAATTAGAAGGTTCTATCTGCGTTTGACCCATTCCAAAAAAACCCATTTACAAATTTGAGAGGATTTTGATATTGTACATTTAGAATACATTTAGGGTCCCTGTTATTTTCATGTTTGAAAGAAACTTGTTCCCCATATACATTTTCCTATATGTAATGCAAAAACTTTGAAGCTCAATATCTCAAAACTGCTCAGTACGCAGATAGAACCTTATAATTCCAAGGAAATGCGTGGATGCAGCTCTGGCTCCGTTGAGACTCCAGGGCATCCGCGTATTAAATTACATCGACGATTGGTTGATTTTAGCACAGTCAGAGCAGTTGGCAGTTCAACATCGAGATGTTGTTCCGTCCCACATAAGGAGTTTGGGGTTGCGGCTCAATACCAAAAAGAGTGTGCTCCTCCCGGCTCAGAGGACCACTTTTCTAGGTGTAATTTGGGATTCGACCACAATGCAGGCACGTCTGTCTCCTGCTCGTATTTCTGCGATTCTCACAGCCGCAAAGAAGGTGAAACTAGGCAAGTCACTCACTGTAAAACAGTTCCAGAGACTGTTGGGTCTCATGGCAGCGGCGTCAAACGTTATTACTTTTGGCCTTCTGTACATGAGACACCTGCAGTGATGGCTCAGAACCAAGGGGTTTTCTCCGAGGGGAAATCCGTTCCGCAAGATCAAGGTCACGCGGCTATGCCTTCGTGCCTTGGTCATGTGGAAGAAACCTTGGTTCCTCGCCCAGGGCCCAGTGTTGGGGGCTCCTTGTCGACGCGTCAGGCTTTCGACGGATGCTTCCCTCACGGGTTGGGGCGCGGTCATGAGTGGCCGCTCGGCGCAAGGTCTTTGGCAGGACCATCAATGTTCCTGGCACATAAATTGTCTGGAGTTGATGGCGGTATATTTCGAGCTCTCAAATATTTCCTGCCAGACCTGAGAGGCCATCATGTGTTGGTCCGCACAGACAACACTTCGGTGGTCTCCTATATCAACCATCAGGGGGGTCTGAGGTCACGTCATCTTTGCAAATTGGCCCATCACACCCTCCTATGGGCCCAGGGGAAGTTATTGTCGCTCAGGACGGTATATATCCCAGGGCGTCAGAATATGAGAGCAGATTTTCTGTCAAGACAGGGGTTGAGGCCCGGGGAGTGGAGACTTCACCCCGAAGTGGCGGAGCTCCTGTGGGAAGAGTTCGGTCGTGCTCAGCTAGACCTTTTCGCATCGTCAGATTCAACCCATTGTCCCATGTGGTTCTCTCTAACTCACCCAGCTCCTCTCGGTCTGGATGCTATGGTGCAGGTGTGGCCGAGGCTGCACCTGTACGCCTTTCCCCCGATATCTATGCTTCCGGGGGTTCTGGAGAGGGTTCGCCGAGAAGGGGCTCGTCTGCTACTAGTAGCCCCTTATACCTAAAGGTTTACGTGGCGGCTATATTTCCCTACCACACCCCTCTGGGGGATGCTTCTATCGGGAGAAACCCTTTAATTACTCGCTTTCTCCGTGGTACATTGAGGTTGAGACCTGCACTGCACTCTAGAGCACCGGCTTGGGACTTGGCCATTGTACCAGAGGGTCTGGCTTTAGCTCCTTTCGAGCCCATCGAGGAGGTTTCAGAAAAATTCCTCACTCTTAAGACTTTATTTCTCCTTGCTATCTCATCTATCAAGAGAATTGGTGCTTTACATGCTCTGTCGGTTGCTCCTTCATGTCTGGAATTTGCACCTGGTATGGTGAAGGCATTTCTCTACCCCAGGCCGGGGTATATTCCTAAGGTCCCACTGAATGTTGGGGGCCCAATAGTGCTGCAGGCCTTTTTTCCTCCACCCTTTAATACCCCAGACCAGGAACAGCTTAACCTGTTATGTCCAGTACGGGCTTTAGATGCCTATGTTCACAGAGCTGCCCTGTGGCGTAAATCTGAGCAACTATTTGTTTGTTTTGGGTCACTCAAGAGAGGATGCCCTGCATCTAAACAGGTTATGAGTAAATGGATAGTCGAGGCTATTTCACTGGCTTATGAAGCGGCCGGACAGCCTTCACCTATGGCTGAGCGGGCCCATTCTACCTGGAGTATGGCGGCCTCTATGGCGTTAATTTCGCGTGTTTTCCTTCTTGACGTTTGTAATGCGGCAGGATGGTCCTCTCCGCATACATTTGTCAGGTTTTATGACCTTGACCTCTCCACTCCTGGGGCGAGGTTGCTTGCTTCTTAAGTGTGCGCAGGACTTTCACACAGAACAGGCATTTGTTACTATGGCGTAGTGGGTATGGGGTTCCCACCACGTCTCAAACGCAGCTCGAGTTCCCTTGAAAGGGAACGTCTCAGGTTACGTATGTAACCCTTGTTCCCTGATAGGGAACGAGACGCTGCGTTTATATGCCATACTTCCTGCATGCCCTGATCGACTTGCTTCAGGCCTTTTCAGAAGCTGTCACGGTCTGATTTCAGGGGTGCTTTATAGTTTCCTGGTCTATGACGTCACCTATGTCGTAGCGGGCTTCCATTGGACTGATTTTACACGTGCTTCATGACGTAATCACGCAGAGCGTTCCCACCGCGTCTCAAACGCAGCGTCTCGTTCCCTATCAGGGAACCAGGGTTACATACGTAACCTGAGACGTTTAGAGTAGTCCGATAAAATGATTACATTTATGAGATCTGTGGTAATTTTATTTTATATTTCTTCTGTGGTACACACTATATACTATCTCAACATCAAAGTCAAATCAGGTTTTTTTCATGAATAATCTGCAAATTAATAATTTTAGAAATATTCATGGTTAAACAGAATGACTTTTTTGGTGACAAATTTTGTTCATCTTGTAAAAAAAAGGACATAAGCAGTGTTATTTGATTGTACAAACCATATAATCCCATTATTAACACTTAGTAAAACTAAAAAATGGTTTCAAAATTAATCATATCTCCATTATTATTTTTTTACACTTTTAAAACCTTATCAGTCAATGACCCATCTCCATCTCTCACTGAACTCTTAAAACATCTTGGCATAAAGGGGATATACTGTATTATAGCACAGATTTGTAATTTTTTATCAAATCAGATCAGACGAGAAGACAACTTTGAGACAAAAACACATACGAACCTCAAAATAAACCTCTTGATTAACTTGCTCAAAATGTTTTGTCTGATGTGAAACAGAGTGCATTGTGGTGTAGTTACACTGTAACAATTAGGGGAGAGCGGGGCACAACCTAACACATTTTGGTTTTGGCTCAATTATTAAAAAAATAATTAAGTTAGATTCATCTTTCTTTTTACACAAGCAACATACACATCTCTGCTACAAATGAACACTTAAAGTTTTTTCTAGGACCTATCATTTTCGTACAGTTGCACTGAAAGTGACAGAAGTCTAAATGTTACAACTTACCCCATATGCGGGGTTAATTGTAACAGACAGAGGGGTTAGTTGTAACACTTGTGTGAAACACACATCATTCAGTACTATTGTATCTGTATAGTTTGATATTGTTTGTGCATCTGTATAGATAGATATCCATACATCCATCCCTAATCCAATCATATTTCTGTTATGGATCAATATCATGGATAGAGATATAGGAAATGGCTGCACAGTTTTGCAATAAATAAATAAATAAATAAAATAATCAAATATTGTAATTGCAATTGAATTACATTTGTGTGTGGCAGCTGCGTGTGAAATTATTATTATTAATAATAATAACAGTTAAAATAATAAAAACGAGCTTAAAATAAAAATTTTAATGGTTTATTGCATTAAAAACAGGCTAAACAAGTGATCAATGCATAGTAAACTAAAAAAAAATGTTTGTGAAAGTCCAACAAAGTTAAATTTATAAATAAATACTCAAACCTGAAACGTTGTGTGGCTCCCGTTTTCATTTGATTATCATTGTACACTTGGCGGCTTAGTTGTAACACTGTGCTACAACTAACCCCGCTGTGTAAAAAATATTTTAAACCTAGCTATCATTTGCTAGGAGATGCTGACATGTTTCAAAACGGTGCTATGTTTTAGCCAACAAGACAGGGATTAATGTCAGATAAAGTTAGATTTGGTGACGTACACACCACACTCAGAAACCGTAAAAAACCTATGATGAAAAAATTTACTTGCATGGTGTCAAAACACTCTTTGTCCAGTATCTTCACGAAATCTTATCAAAACTTTCCACAAATTCGCGGGAGAGCGTCTTCGGGCAGCAGGAGAAAAAGAGCGGAAACACACCCCGCTTGATCCTGACTAATTATGTAAAAGGTCCGCGTTACATTTAACCCCGCGTTAGGTTGTGCCCCGCGCTCCCCTACACTACCTTTCAAAAGTTTTTAACATTTCATTAAAGGGACATTAAGTAAAAATTACTCCCATCTAGCGGTGAAATTGTATTTTGCATTCAAACGAATTGTGCTCTCCAGCGCCTCGTGTTTTCAAATGCGTGTTGCATCTACGGTAGCCGTTATGTACCAAAAAGCTATGACAGGATGTCTTCTAATAGCACTTCGTCGAGTTTTCCTTCGGGTGAACAGGTTTGTTGTATCAAACAAACTTCAAATTGACACTAAGAACAAACGAATGTTACAGTATGAACTAATGAGTGTCAAAAACATGAACTATTGTAATTAGTAGTTATGCCTTGTTTACTCGTTATATTATTTTGAAGTATGTGCATTGTTAGATATCATCATCAGATGATTCAACAGTAGGGAGAGGAAGAAGTAGAGGTAGAGGAAGAGGACAGATAGGCAGTGGATCAGTGGGATCTAGGCTAGGAGGTGGACGACGAGGAAGAGGAGGAGAGTGAGAGTCAATACAACGACGACAAAGATGCCCGGCAGCTACAAGAGCTACACACAGAATTTATGCGTCTGTATTATTCAATGCATCTGTTTAACTTTTAACTGTAAATGTTCTTCTGTCTATATAATAAAGTAAACAAAAAAAAAAAAACTTGTAATTAAGACTGTAACATTGATTTACCTGTCGAGAAGAAAGCAGGACTTCAGCGTCTCTTTTGAATTCTTTCTCCTGCATTAGCTCTTTCCACCGGGAAAAAGCAATCCCGACATTCACTTGTGTTTCTTGTATCCTCCGGTCACGTTTCCTTTTACGAGAATTTTTGGTCTGTTTTGGCGAAGAGGATTTCTTATCCAGTGGCTCGGCATAGGTATGGTCCGTCATTAAAAATATAAGTGACAAGCGCCTCTCACTGCTCTGCTCCGTTTCTGCTGCTTTCAGTTACGTCACGCTGGCTCTGAACGAAAACGCGTTGTGGAAACGCGTTGGCGTACTTTTTGTCCCTCTCTGCTATTATAGTTTTTCAAGATGGCGGAACTACATGGAATATAATACATTCTTCGTTTACGAGGATAAATCAGATAATTGGCAGAGGTATTTGTATACCATTGGGGACATATTTATGAATAAAAATATTGATTTTAGATTATAAATCACCTAAAAAGTTACTTATAGTCCCTTTAAGGTTTTTGAAAGAAATTTCTTATTCTCTCAAATGCTGCATTAATTTGATAAAATATACAGTAATACAGTAATATTGTGAAATATTATTACAAAAATAACTCTTTTCTATTTTAAAATAGTTAACTAGTGGATCTCAATTATGCTTCTAGTGGCTGTCTATACATTACTTAATTCGCAGTACACACACACACACACACACACACACACACACACACACACACACACACACACACACACACACACACACACACACACACACACACACACACACACACACACACACACACACACACACACACAGCTTATATATCCTCACAATAGACGGGCACAAGCGCACAGCAGCAGAATTCAATCACATAATCTTTGATTGTTTTGGTTTTCTGCTCCAACTCCTTCAACTCAAACAGAAAACAATAAAACGTTTTTTTTTTTCAGTCAAAATGATCCAAAATTGAATTTTTCACATTTAGTAGGACTTCTCTAAATGTCAGTCAAGCTCTCTGTTCTCATTTCAGCTATAGCCAGATATAAAATACTGGGTTGCTTCAATCCATGTTTGGGTCAAATATAGACAAACCCAACCATTGGTTTAAATTATTTAATTAAATTTAAAACCCCAACGATTGGGTTTGTCCATATTTGACCCAAACATGTTTTTTGACCCAGCATTTGTTTAGAATGTACAATTATGAGGAAGCATATTCTGATAGATTCTGAAAACATTTAAGAAGTGGAAGGACTGTGCACTGGAGTAGATTAAATTTGGCCCTGGAAGCTGAGATGACAGCTTTGTGAGCATCCTGCAGAGTGTAAGAATGGCTTTGATTTTCTCAAGCTATGGCTTGAAAGTTAATCAGATGAATGAATAACTCCATTATAACTCCATAATGATCATGTCTTGGATCGGATTGTTCGTAGTTTTTTTACCATTACACGACAGATTGCTCTGTATTCAAAAGCTCTAACATGGCAGTTGAAATTCTCATAGCTCTAGATAAGAGCTTATTATTGTGCACATCACAGTTGAGCTCCTCTGAACTACATATCCTGTGTTAACAGCACTTGGCGATACAGAAAAAAATGAACTTCAATGTTCTGAGGTTGTGCTCCACTACACAACACTAGACAGAAAGCTTGGAGGGAAATAATAAAGGCTACATGCACCTTTCTTCTTTCCTCCGTTTCTTTTGGAGGTGAATCCCCCTTGACCGCATTTAATTTCAGTTTGGTTTAGGCGTCTAAAAGCCTCAATGGGCTTATAGGGTGAATGGTAGAAAGGAGCCGGGCAGACTCAAAAGGAATACATTCCAAACTCATCAGGATAGCTCAGGGGTAATTCTTCTTGCACCTGCCGATAGCCAGGTGGGGTGACAGAGACATAACACCAGTGCATTATCGAGCCAACCTCTGGAAATAGGGTCAATGGACAGTCTATGTTGCTTGAATGGACATATGATTTGGAGGTCTGAGATCGTTGTTATTTCGTAGGTTTTGGCGAACATCCCGTCCTAACTTGGCCTCTATGGCAGACAGGGCTAAAGGGTTAAAGGTGCCCATCTCATTTAAAATATTGACAGCTTTTGATGCATTCGTGTGTACATTTGCTTCTTGATGAGCTGTCGTTTGTTATGCTGGATTTCAGAGGCCCTGGAGCCATGATGTCAGTTATGGATGGAAAAAGCGCTATATAAATAAAGGTGACTATGGAGATGGAGAAAACAGTGATTTTTCTCCTACAAGGAAAAGCAATGGAACTGGCTCAGCAGGGCATTTTGTATCCGAATCTGGATACTGTACGTACAGAATGAAATCCCTGTGGTCTGTGCTTGCTTTCAAAACATCCGGATTTTTCAGAATCATCCCAGGAAATTCAGATACAACTTTTGGAATATGTAGGCAAATATATTTCCAAGACATTTCAGGGGAGATTAGTGAAATAGTAGTTTGGCTAACTATGAATGTGTGAGAGCCACAGTTCTCTATGGTAATCAGAATCAGAATCAGAATCAGAAAGAGCTTTATTGCCAAGTGTGCTTGCACACACAAGGAATTTATTTTGGTACTGAGGCTTCCAGTGGACATATACAAATACAACAAGAAAACATAAAACTACAAATTATAAGAATAAAAAATAAAAATATAAATATATGAGAATAAAAGTATCACAGTTGGGTTTAGTCAGAAAATAAATGTTCAAATTTACAGATTGTGAACATATTTATATTTATAACACACTCTGTTTGCACATCAGGCACATGGAATGCACTGATTAGCGGCACATACATAAATGTCAATGTATACTAAGGTAATACATGCTTCCTTGGAATTGAACCAATTATGTTGGCATTGCTAGCAGCAATTGAGCTAAAGGAACTCCACAGAAACATTAGAAAGCCAATGGGATGTTAGCTTGCTGGTTCAATCTGGGGACTAGTCAAATAAAAGTGGGGCTACCCAGGACCCAAGAAGTGAGAGTTGTGGGACTGGAGTTTGGGATTCGGAAAGTGTGAAAAATTGCTTTGAATTCAAGAGCAAATGGCTAGTCACGATAGAACCATAGCTCTGTATTTTCTTCTTTAATATCTTTTCTCTGACACTTTTTTCTTCTTCCTTTTAACATCCACAGTTGAACTATTAGACGCACTGTCTGCAAGCGTTGACCCTTATGTTTTCTGCTCAATCAACCTCTTAGTTTGACTAAAAGCTCTTGTTGATTGTATATCACATCACTTGTTGCTTCACATCCTAAATCATATCTACATGTTGTAAGCCTACATGCTGAGCAATTAAGTGGTAGAACAATAACTTGTTAAAATGAATTTGAGTTGTTGCTGTTTATGGTGAATGGACAACCACATATCTGCAGTGACACAGCAGTCAAATAATTGTAACCTCTGAACACATTGTGAGATTTCCCATTGGTGTAAGAGGTTGAAAGAGGCTGGGAGAGATAAGAAGGCCAGCAGAGGGCACTGTGTCTCTTAACCATGGACACGGTACCTCTGAGAAGTTTTTAAGATTGGATGGACCTATACCGAATGTGTGTCTCTGTATATGAATCGCTTCCTGCTATTCAGGATGTTCTCTTTGTGACTGACATTGTAATTATAGGTTTTACATTCGCGATGCCTCTGCTCCCGTAAGTGCAACTGCAGAGGACACCCAGGCTTCCTAGATGTGGGATTATTACACTTTTTCCTTTGGACTCTCAAGTTATAAAGCTTCTCCCTTTGACCTCACGTTCTTAAATATCATCATAAGACGCAATCAACAGTTGGACATAATGTAATTACAATCAGCAGTGGTTTGGCCCTAACCTTCACATTGGTTTAAATCAGATGAGCCGAGAGATTGCCTTCGCTGCTAGAAGAATACAGAATGTGGCTTTCACTCAGCCCAGGGGAGGGGCTGCACTTCCATAAAGGAGCACCTGAATTTAAATTTCTACCAAGGACGTATCCCTCCCTCTTGTGAAATAACATGACACCCAAGTGTCAACTCTCAACAAATCCTACACACATTCCCTTCTTCTCTCCTGATGATTCATTTCAAAATTTCAGTACTGAATAAGGCCTTAGAAAAGCAACCGTAATCCACTTTACATGTGGGCTAATAACTGAAGCTTGCTTTCTCTTCCTGGATCTGTGGTGACAATTGGTTTTATACGGATATGAGCTGTAATGTTCAGTTTGCAACATTAGTATGATATTTACGACAGTTATGTATTGTAGTACGACTGCCGTCATACGTTGTGTATAGAATGTTGGCACTGGCCCGCGAAGAGAGTTAGAGAGCTATCAGTAGACAGCTGTATGTATGATACCTTTCGGAACATATCGTCACAGTAAAGTATACTAAATACTCAACCTACGTTTGGTCATTTTCAAACACCCAAACTAGAACATCACTTGCGCAATGCTCAATCATCATATCTTTTTTAATGTTTCAGCCAAATCATTGCTTTTTCCCCTCTTTTGCTCATAACTGAATTTATAACGCATTCTCATCCTTTGGCGTCATATGTGACGCCATATGACAAAACGGCGAAATACTACGCACATGGCACCCTTTATCGTCAATATAACACGCACTGTGATGGTTAGGTTTAGGTGTGGGGTAGGGTCTGCGTCTCATATTCACGCTAAATTATGCCAGTCAACTTTATGACGCCTTGGGTTCGCGTGTTATATTCACGCTAAAGGGTGCCATGTGCGTAGTATTTCGCCGTTTTGTCATATGGCGTCACATATGCCGCCAAAGGATGAGAACGGGCTCGAATTTAGCATTCAAGGGATTCCACTGTCCATGGCTGTCAAATGCTTGATTGTCTGCAAGTATGACTGTCTAATGTTAAAACTATCCAGCGATCCTGTCATCTTGACAGATGGGTGTTATACCGTTAAAGGATTATAGGTTTGGTATGCAGTAACTTTTCCATTTTAAAGCTACATAGCAGAACCAAAGTTTCCTTATCCTTATCCCTCTCTCATACTAGAACTCTCTCTCTCTCTGTGTGTGTGTGTGTGTGTGTGTGTGTGTGTGTGTGTGTGTGTGTGTGTGTGTGTCAAGTCACCTTTATTTATATATACACGCTTTATAATACAGATTGTTTCAAAGCAGCTATATAGTGATAACAGGAAAATTATTAAATGATGCAACAGAGTTCATTTTGGCTGTACAGCAGATCTAAAAGAAAATAGTGTCATTGTTCAGCTGAAGTCAGTTCGGTGTTGATTCAGTTCCGTTGGATAATCAATTATTAAATTAGTTTATTCCATCTATGAAGCAGTTCTGCAAAAAACAGTGATGTCATCGTTTAGCTCAGTTCAGTTCACTAGTGGCAAGGAACCCAGACTCCATCAGGTGACTGAATGGAGAAGAAAACCTTGGGAGAAACCAGGCTCAGTCGGGTTCTCCTCTGGCCAACGCATGAACATGGTCTGATTATGATTCAGGCTGCATAAGTCAGAAATCTGATTGCGGATTGGTACCATTCAAATAAAACGGTGTGTGTGCGTGTGCAGCATGCTCTTTGCAGCACTGAAATTCAAAATACAAGCATATTGTGACTTACAATATTATTTATTACAATATTTTTAATAAACTTAATTCTCTCCCCAGAATTATGAGAGATCAGGGTATAACAATGAAACAGGCTATCTCAAATGTTAAAGCTGATTTTTTTTCCCCACAAATTAAAAGCTACATGTTGTCGGAGCAGATAGCCTCATGGCATAATTACACTTCCGGCAACCCGAGTTCAATTCCCGGCTCGAGGTCCTTTGCTGATTACGGCTTAATGCCCTTTGCTTTCCTGTCTGATCTGTAACTGTCCTATCCAAAAAAAGCATACAAATAAATGAAAAAAGCTTTAAAAATACGTACAACATGTAGCTGTTTTAAGTGCTGGTTATTTCTTCAAATCATTATAATCGTGTACACTTTTATGAGATGAAGATATCATTTCAGTGTTCAGAGACTGACATGGAAGAGAGGAAATTGTTGAAAAATGTTTTTTTGCACACAAAAAGAATTCTTGTCATAACATTAAGGTTGAACCACTGTATTCACATGGACTATTTTAACGATGTCTGTACCTTTCTGGGCCTTGAAAGTGATAATAACATTGCAGTCTATGGAGGGGTCAGAAAGCTCTCGGATTCCATAAAAAATATACTCATTTGTGTTCCGAAGATGAATGAAGATCTTAATGGTTAGGAACGACGTGAGTAATTACTGACATAAATTTCATGTTTGGGTAAACTCTTTAATGTATTAACTAACATGAACTAACTGTCACGGCCAGAAAACGGAGAAGAGGCAAAAGCAGGGAAAACACTCGTTTATTAACAAATAAAAAGGAACGGTCAGGTCCACGCAAAGGGCGACACACAGGAACGGGCAAGTGACGCAGGGACCTCGCTGGAACCCGAACAGAAGTGATGAGTGATGGTGAAATGAAATCCAAATCCAGAAGGTGCAGACGATCAACACAGGAAACACGACGTATAATCCAGGAAGGGAACGAAGACCACGAGGGAAGACCAGACAGGAACGACACCGGAACACATCACAACGATCTGACAAAGACAAGACGCAAACAGTGAGTATATATAGGCACCGCTGATCAGATGCAGCTGGCGCCGAAAGTGAAAGCAGCTGGCGCCACTAATCAGCGGCAGTGATCGGTGTCCACGCCCATACACACACACAACACCAAGACATAAGACAAGAAGGGCACGATTGATTGACGAACCGTGACACTAACAATGAGCAATACATTTGTTTACAGTACAGTATTTCTTAATCTTTGTTAATGTTAGTTAATAAAAATACAGTTGTTCATGTTATTTCCACAGTGCATTAACTAATTTTAACAGATACAACTTTAGATTTTAATAATGTATTAGTAAATGTTTAAATTAGCATTAAGTAAGATAAATAATGCTGTACAATTATTGTTCATTCTTAGTTCATGTTAGCTAAAGTGGTTAACTAATGTTAACTAATGAAACCTTACTGTAAAGAGTTACAGAATTTTCGATTGATCAAAGGATCCTGAAAAAGATCACGGCTGCCACAGAAATATTAAGCAACAGAATATTAGGCTAATCTTATAATCAGCATATTATAATGATTTCTGAAGGATCATGTGACACTGAAGCCTGGAGTAATGACTGCTGAACATTTGTCTTTGCCATCACAGGATGACAATGACATTTTAAAGTATGTTGAAATAGTAAACGATTATTTTAAATCATAATCATTTTCAATATTACTGTTTTATTATATTCAAATAAATGCCTCCTTGTTGAGTTTAAGATACTTATTTCAACAGCATCACAAAATCTACAGACCTCAAACTTTTGAATAGCTTACAGTCTGTATAAAACATCCACACTTCACATATTCACACTATTTAAAAATTTCCCCATACACCTTTTTCCTCCATGTCTTTTTAAATGGTCAGAGGCAGCATGCCTCCTTGTTTAGTGTAAGAGACTTTTTTCCAACAGGATCACAAAATCTTACAGACCTCAATTCTTTGAATAGCTTACAGTCTGTATAAAACATCCACACATCTTCTAACTATTTTGTCTTTTTAAATGGTCAGAGGCATCATGGGCTAATCAGCCCTCATAAATGTTTTGCATTCGTCATTAGTATGCTGCTCAGAGAGTGTTGCTTTTGGGCAGCAGCACAGAGCGGTCTGATCTTCGCCTGACTCAGGCATCCCCGCAGCTCTGCTCTTCTCCTCATTGCTCTTTATGTCCTGATGTGCGCTGGCTGCTCATTTCTAAAATATCAGTTTCATTGGCAGAATAATACCGCTGTCTGTGTCAGGGGTTAAATAGTGGAGGCTCTGGAGAGATTGATTGGTGGATTGAGAGGTTGTGATTGCACTTTAATTTCTTCTTTCTTTTCTGCTCCTCTCTGTGACTTTGACTGTGTGTGTATAAAATGTCACCCAACAAACATTCTCTCTCCTGGATACATTCAGGCTGGATTAAAAAGAGCACTCGCCCACTCTCTGTATGGTGTTTACAAAAATAGATAAATAATAGTAAATAAATATGTGATATGTAATATGTCACAAGACAAGACAATCAGTACTTAAAAAGAGTACTAAAAAACTGTACTTAAGTAAAAGTATTGCTGGAATAATTTACTTGAGTACAAGTAGAAGAACTGGAAAATAATATGACTCAATTAAGAGTAAATAAGTAGTTTGCTAAAAACTACAAGTTACTATGTTACAAAGTACTAATAATATTTTAAAATTTTTTTCCCAAAATGAGGCAAAATATGGAGCGCAAAACACTCATGTTGTTTGTTTCATTCATACTGGAAGCAAGAGGGAATCCTTATAGGAAATCCCTTATATGGATATCAGATATCGCTACAGCTGAATAACATGAAGATAGAGATGTTTTGACTAGTGAAAAATTAAGACAATAAACACGATTGCAATGATCTGTGTTTATCTGTGTTCTTCATTCTTATGAGAATACCTGAGATGGCTTGATGTCTATAATGCAATGCTAATCAACATACTCTGATATTGTCATGTTTCTATGTGTTGAGTTCTGTTTTGTGATCTTGGTTTCCCCTGTCTTTGTGATTTTGGTTTAGTCCTGTTTTTAGTTCAGTTTTGAGATCTTGTTTCCCCCCGCCTTTGTGATTTTGGTTCAGTCCTGTTAGTTTTCCAGCTCCTCGTTTGTGTTCAGTTTCTTCACCTGTGTTCTGTTAATTATCCCATTAGTCCCAGTTCTTTTAAGCCTTGTGTTTTCCCTCAGTGTTTGTTGGTCGTCGTCCTTGTATGGTTGTGTCTCTGAATTCCTGGAGTTTGTTATTTTGTTCATGTATGTTCCTGAAGTTTATTTTGTAAATAAATCAACTACTTTGAAGTTCCTGGATCCTCGTCTTCAGCTACCTGCACACAACCTGACAGAACAACCAACCCAGACAAGATGGATTTGGCTGGCCATGACCTGACGGATTATCTCATCAGGATCCTGATGGAGAGAGGTCTCCGCATCACCGTCACCCCGGTGATGGCTCCAACCATCTTCGCCATACCATCCTTCCTCATCCATGGTTCTGAAGAGCCCTTTTCCCCGCTGGCCCCGTCCAGTTCCGAGTCCCATGATGTGCTGGTCCCGTCCAGTTCCGAGTCCCATGATGTGCTGGCCCTGTCCAGTTCCGAGTCCCATGATGTGCTGGCCCTGTCCAGTTCCGAGTCCCATGATGTGCTGGCCCTGTCCAGTTCCGAGTCCCATGATGTGCTGGCCTCGTCCAGTTCCGAGTCCCATGATGCGCCTCAGCCCGCTGATCCTGCGCCAGAGCCCGCTGATCCTGCGCCAGAGCCCGCTGATCCTGCGCCAGAGCCCGCTGATCCTGCGCCAGAGCCCGCTGATCCTGCGCCAGAGCCCGCTGATCCTGCGCCAGAGCCCGCTGATCCTGCGCCAGAGCCCGCTGATCCTGCGCCAGAGCCCGCTGATCCTGCGCCAGAGCCCGCTGATCCTGCGCCAGAGCCCGCTGATCCTGCGCCAGAGCCCGCTGATCCTGCGCCAGAGCCCGCTGATCCTGCGCCAGAGCCCGCTGATCCTGCGCCAGAGCCCGCTGATCCTGCGCCAGAGCCCGCTGATCCTGCGCCAGAGCCCGCTGATCCTGCGCCAGAGCCCGCTGATCCTGCGCCAGAGCCCGCTGATCCTGCGCCAGAGCCCGCTGATCCTGCGCCAGAGCCCGCTGATCCTGCGCCAGAGCCCACTGATCCTGCGCCAGAGCCCACTGATCCTGCGCCAGAGCCCACTGATCCTGCGCCAGAGCCCACTGATCCTGCGCCAGTCCTGTCCAGCTCAGAGTTTCCTTTGACGCTGGTCCTGCCCAGCCCAAGACCCTCTTTGCTGCTGGATCCCCCCTTTCCTGTCAATTTCCCCATTAAAATTTTGGGGGGGCGCCCACCCGAAGGGTCCTCACCGCCATGGCCACCCGAAGGGTCCTCACCGCCATGGCAACCCGAGGGGTCCTCACCGCCATGGCCACCCGAGGGGTCCTCACCGCCATGGCCACCCGAGGGGTCCTCACCGCCATGGCCACCCGAGGGGTCCTCACCGCCATGGCCGCCCGAGGGTCCCACAGCTCCGTCCTGGACGCCCGAGGGTCCCACAGCTCCGCCCACTGATCCTGCGCCAGTCCTGTCCAGCTCAGAGTTTCCTTTGCCACTGGTCCTGCCCAGCCCAAGACCCTCTTTGCTGCCGGATCCCCCCTTTCCTGTCAATTTCCCCATTAAAATTTTGGGGGGGCGCCCACCCGAAGGGTCCTCACCGCCATGGCCACCCGAAGGGTCCTCACCACCATGGCCACCCGAAGGGTCCTAACCGCCATGGCCACCCGAGGGGTCCTCACCGCCATGGCCGCCCGAGGGTCCCACAGCTCCGCCCTGGACGCCCGGGGGTCCCACAGCTCCGCCCTGGACGCCCGGGGGTCCCACAGCTCCGCCCTGGACGCCCAGGGGTCCCACAGCTCCGCCCTGGACGCCCGAGGCCCTGTATATATATATATACAGGGCTGGCCCGAGGCATAAGCGAACTAAGTGGCTGCTTGGGGCCCCCTGGCCACCAGGGGGCCCCCCAATCCGAGTTAAATTTTTTTTTTTTTTAGATGACTTAAAGTGACATAAATGAATGAATATGAATGAATGAATAATTCAAGACAAGACAATTCTGATTTCATGATCAATATACCTGCCAACAACTGCTGCTGTGTCTGCCAGCGTTTAAAGGGGGGGTGAAATGCTGTTTCATGCATAGTGAGTTTTTCACACTGTTAAAGAGTTGGATTCCCATGCTAAACATGGACAAAGTTTCAAAAATGAAGTTGTAAGTTTGATGGAGTAATTCTGTTCCAAAAATACTCCTTCCGGTTTGTCACAAGTTTCGGAAAGTTTTTTTCGAATACGGGCCTGTGTGACGTCAGAGTCGCCGGAATTTCCTTATACGGGTCTTAAGGGCACTTCTCCCGGAAGGGCGCGCGCGCATCTGTAGCCTAGTGCGTGCGAGAGTACGCCTATGCCCATCAGAGCGCTGGGCTCGGCTGCGCTGCAATTAAAAAAATGGCACCAAAAAAGTGTGTTTTTGGTTGCCAGGGCAAAACAACATTGCACAAATTTCCAAAGAACCCAGCGTTAAGGGACCTGTGGATGGATTTTGTTTATCCAGAGCAGCAACGGAGTTGTGCAAGTGTTTTTGTTTGTTCCCTTCATTTCGACAGTAATAGTTTTATAAACAAGGCCCAGTTCAACGCCGGATTTGCAGATCGCCTAATACTCAAAGATGGAGCAGTCCCAACGATAAAGGTTCACGGTCGTGCGTTGGAACCGCAGGCGGTGAGTAAAACTGCTTCAAATGTCTGTGAGTTGTTAACTATCGGCGTGTAAGCACAGAAAGTAAACAACATGATCACATACAGTTAATGTATCTATGGAGCATGCGATGTATGGTGTGTGTTTAAATACATTTGTTTAGCTGGCCACTCTAGGTGTCAGTTTGTTTATTGTAAAAATAAATCATGTCCTCATAAACCAGCCTGTCTGTTTACAACACACAAATGTTTGAAAAACTCGCGCATGACATGGTGTTCTAAAAACACTGCGCTCAAGTTCAAATCATTTCTATTTTTAAAAAAACGCTCGAGACCTTATGTTTTTCACCCATTTCACTGCCCATCTCACGTTTTTGTGAGCAAAACGCGTTCTGTATGAACGAGCCTATATTAGCCTAACGAGCTTATATTGTTTAGATCCTTGTTCTGCATGGGATTACTATTTGATTGTAGTCTAGCAAGGTTATTATTCTGAAAGTCATGTTGCCAGTAAAGAACCACATGGTATTTATTTATTTAATTATTTCTTTATATAATGTATGGCTGAATCTGATTGTTAGCCATGGTTTATTTTCGGATGTCACTCACAGCTTCCAGACGCTCTCAACGCAAAAGCTTCGCGCGCTCGTGTCGTGATTATTTAGCTCCGCCCACACAGTACGCCTCCACCCGCTCGGGTTTTTCCGGAAAGACTCGGTACAGCCTATCTTTCTTTTATAAATATAATAAAACTAAAGACTTTTTCGAGATATGAAGGATGCAATACTACTCTATAGGTCCTCAAGATTAACATGAGATTAAGTGAAACTGAGCATTTCACCCCCCCTTTAAGTCATGCGCATAATCTAGACACCTCGCAAGTGCATAGACAATTCGTGCGCAACGGCGCATAGTCACGGTATCGGTTTAAGTTGGAGAAAATAGCCGCTGTGGAACTTAACCTTCTAGGTGTAAGGGTAGCAGTTTGAATAAATAATAAACATAGCAGTTTGAACTCTTCTCCCCTTTATTATACCACACATCAGATCACTAACTCCAAAAACCCGCGTTACTCCAGTTCCAAGTGCGCACAAGCCATTCCTATCTACGGCAAGCCCCGAGGGGAAAATCGATTGCATACACACATACAACGGGCGCCAGTACATCATTACCGGTATTATAGTAACATATTTTGTTGGATTCTGTCATGTACAATCCAACAAAGTCGGTTACAATAATAATAATAATAAAAGATTTTGAGGACAGTTACACTGTATTGAGGCAGTTGAGAAATAATAATATTTTTACAGTTTTCAACAATAATTGTCATTGTTGAACCCTTGCTCTTATTATGTTTCTGATTTCTCAGTTATGTCATTATTTTAGCAAATAATTTATTTTATATGTTTTGAGACCGTTCGTTTTAAGAAGTTTCAAAGAGTTAGTAAAAGAGTAAAGTAAAAGTTAAAACTTTTTTATTTAAGTAGGCATCTATTTTTTATTAAGTATTTATTTTGTATTAATACATAACCTCACTGTATTCATTTATAATGTATCATTATTGCGTGACATTTGTGTCAATAATAGTGGGAGGGGGCCCCCAAATCAAATTCTGCTTAGGCCCCCCAAAAGGCTCGGACCGGCTCTGTGTGTATATATATATATATATATATATATATATATATATATATATATATATATATATATATATATATATAGTGATTTTGGAGCAAAACGTCATATTAATCTCATAAATTGTGTTTGTCACTATGCTTAGGCAAACATAGCTATCTCTGTTGCTAAGAGCGATTTCTTCATTACTAATTTTGAAGTCCATGTAAGATCATTTGGATGTTTTTTTTTTTTTTTTAAAGGCACAAAAAAGCTACAGAAGGGTGAGAGGTCTGGTCAAATAAATAAGGGATTAAAACAGTATGAGTAGAAAAGTGGCAGTAAAAAAATAAAGTGGGTTACGGGTTAACATATTAAATAAAGTGCTTTTTTTCATTCTACCGAAAAGAGCACACTGTTGCTATAGCAACGAGCTACACTTGTATGTGCATCTGATTGACAGATAATTCATGCTATCTTATTTCACTGTTTCTAATGTTGAGGTTATTTCAGCTTCGTACAAAGTTTGCTTCGTACATTTAGTTTAACACTAGAACTACCGGAATTCCATAACTACTAGAACGACCATTGCGGTCATTCTGACCGCTCATACTTTGACGTTCATATTGCCGTACTAAACGTCATTTTCGTCATGCCACAACATTTGAACCTTCTCTTTAAGTTTTCCGATGAAACATTTAATTCCTGTCGTCATGTTATGACGTCATCACCATTAAAACCGCTTAAAACAAACACTAAAGAAAGATTGTCCTGACGCGTGCTGCCTCTCTGTGTGAGGAAAGTTTTTCGTCAAAAAATGTTTTTTTCACCGCACTTACCACATGATTAGACATGCAAAAAGTCAGGAAACGTCAAAGCTGTTTAGTACAGCCCTGTTTGTAAATAAGTTCAATAATCAATAAAAAATCTAAAAATAAATGGATTTACAATGTTACGATAGGTAATAATAAAGATCATGACACAACATTTAAATTCAAATTAATGTGAACATTTATTTTCCAGCCTAATTGATAAATATTTTCTTATTTTCTTTGTACAATAAAAACAAATATTATGATACAATAACTTATAACATATATACAATAACAAAAACACTACCTACATTTGAATACACTGTAAAAAACTTTCATGGACAGTATGCAGCACAATACAGTACACAAAAACAGGTTAAGAAAAAATGAACATTAGCTAAAAAAGAAAACTGCTTTAGAACTATTAGTTTCAGTAAACAAAAAAAACAAAAACAAAACTTAACGAACAAAATCAGGTTGAAAAGTTTTCCCCAAAGCTCATTTGAACGGCGCAAACACCCCGCATCATTCACTGACACTTATGCACAGTCCACACAGGTAAACACCGCCTTTCGTGTGCAGCTCCCACACACCACTTTACGACATTTGGCACATGTCTCTTTGGTTTTATTTTGTTTGCAGTTCCTCCTTACTTGGCACTGCCGCCTTTTCTCCATCTGCTACTGCTCCTGCCTGGGTCCTGGCTCTCGCACCACCAGTTTTGAGGTTTTTGATCCCATGTGGTCGGAGCGAAGTTCGCTCGCCAGTCGCATGATGAAGTCCCTCCGTGAAACTTGCTCATTTGTGCACCACTTGTACAATATGAGTGCGTTGATTGCAGCCAGGTGAAGGATGTTATAGAAAACAGCTACTGGCCATCTACGGGAGGGTGCTTTTACTGAATATTTTCTAGCCATTTGATCTAGAACGTCTACTCCTACCTTGGTCTTTTTGTAGTATGTTACCATCTCTGGCTTTCTTTTCTGGCCACTTTTGATGCCAACAGCTGTGTGGACAGTGCTGAGGATGCAGACATTCTTTTTTTTTTGCCCTGATACACGGTCAGTGTTGCATCGCCACTTTTCAGCACCTCTGTGCTGAACAGCGGCATTTGCGCCTTTATGCAAGGGGGGAGCTCTCGTCTGCTCTTGTTTACCGTGCCAACCAAGCTGGTTTTCTTGGCCTGAAGTGCCTTTGCCAATTCAAAAGAAGTAAAAAAATCGTCGGTGGTGACGTTTCTTCCCTTCCCCAGGTATGGCTTGACCATTTTCAGCACCACACTGTCTGCAAGTCGTTGACCTGGCCTCCTCATCTCGTCTTTGCCCATGTCGACATCCGCAGCAAGCCAGAATTTGATTCCGAATTTGTCCGGTTTGTTTGCAATATACTGTATGAAACTGCACCTTGATTTTGTAGGGAATAGCTGCTCATCCACAGTGATGTCGGCACCAGGCTTGTAGCAGGCGATGCAGTTTTGGACAAATTTATCCCAAACATCACTCATAAGGACAAACTTGTTGTCTCGCAGGCGTGTGCGTCGGGTTTCCCTTATGTCGAAACGAAGGAATCGCATTATTTCCTGAAACCTTTTTCGGGACATGGTCTCCTTGAAAAAAGCGCAGCCCCACTCGGCTGACCAAAAGGTCGCCAAATCCATCCCTTTTCCACCTTGCGCACCACGAATGTAAATTAAACTAATGAAGGCTTTTAGCTCTTCAACTGTCATGTCCCATAGGTTGTCCTCCTTGGTTCGATGGGCCTCAGCCACAGTGCAGTCCCTCATGTGTTTCAGCATGCCATCATCCACCAATCACAAAAAGGCTGTAAGGGCATCTTCAATATTGCGCTTGGCGTGCGCTGTGGGGCCAGCCCCTTCTGTTATTACATTTTGGCATTGTCGCCTTCCTCTGTCTTCACCCAACTTTACATAGGTCCACACTGTGCCGTCTTTTGCGGTTTCACGCCTTTCGGCTGAAAGTGGGTTTATTGGGCCAGGCTCGTCATCTCGTGGCGGACTGCATTGTCTTGGCACAGAAGGCACATTTGATGGATCAGGATTTTGCACTATTGCCAAAAAAAAAAGGAAAAAAAAGAAAAAGAAAAAAAATCATAATCTTGATAGGACTAATTAGCCCATATGATTTCTAATAGCCTTACAAATAATAATAGCAATAGATAATAATAATGATGAAAAGGTGTGTGTGCCAGTGGAGGTGTGTGCCTGACGTAAAAATGTGAATGACTGGATCGGTCATCAGGAAAGTTGCGTGTTTGCGTTGGTAACAATGGTGGGTGTGTGAGGGGAAAATTAATATGATAACCGATCCGATCGGTAAACTTATAGCCTACATTAGGTAGTTAGAGATGGATAACTTTACTTTGAAGTTACGTTACAACGATTATTGAGCTAGTCTGCCTCGCAAAGTATAGAAAGATAGCGAAGAGAAATATACCCGGAATATTATCCGATGGAACAAGGTCAGTTCCAGGATCGGAGATGTCCAGCCGGCTCTTTTTTCGACGGGGAATGAATTCATTATCTGAATCACTCTCAGCGCTGGATGAACTGTACAGGGACCAAGAGACATCGCTGTCCCTATCCGTATCAGCTCCTCCATCAGACTCCTCATCGTCAAGCATTCTAAGCATGGCTAAAACCTCTGTGGCTGTCATTGTTCTTTTTGATGACATTTTGTTAGCTCAAATGTATAATATTTATTACCGTCGGAATAGCGTGAACAAAAAAAGACAAATCGTTGGTATGCAACGGGGACACTCATTACAGAGGCGGGAAATGTAACGGAAGTTTTATGATATCTAATGCGTGAGGTCAAAATGACCGCCATGGCCATTCTAGGTAGAAATACTCTACCTAGAACAGAAGAACTGTTTTGTGTTTTCTGATTTTAATAAAAGAACAGTGTCAGAATAAAATATACACATATTTAGGAAAAGTCAGAGTCATACAGCCACATGGATTTTATTTTAACAAAGTTATTACACTGTACAATTCAAAAACGGTCAAAATGACCGCCTTGGTAGTTCTAGTGTTAACTGCATGAGGGCTTAACCATTCAACTGAATTGTGTGCAAGCATTTTAGTCACTTAACTTACATTGCATTTGCTCCGTCCATGCAATAACTGCGTTCTTGTATGAGCCGAGTTTTCTATTTACTTAAACTGCTCAGTGCTCTGGTAATATCAATGGTATGACTCATTTCAGTATAAAATCAGAATACGATCAAACATTCAGTAATATATTGAAACGTTAGCAATACTACTGATTCAAAACGCGAGCGCCGGTGATTCATTGTCAAAGCGCGATTTGACAATCAATCAATTGATTGTCAAAGCCCCCCCCCCCCCCCCCCCCCCCCCCCCCCAGCGAAGTGGAATACTTTATTTTTAATCAACTTAAGTAAAAGTAAAAGTACCACAATTTATTTATATTCAAGAAAGTGGAATTAAAAAACCTACACAAGTACTATAACGGAAGTATTTGTAATTAGTTACTTTCCACCTCTGAAGAGAATGTATTTCTTAAATGTATTTTACAGTGTTTATTTCTTTGACAATTCATGTTCCCCGCTAAATCGATGGATTATTTGATTGCTTTTCTCTTGGGGAGTGATCGCCTGCTTGAGGAGTGTGCGCTCCTCCAACAATACACTTATTCTGATGGTTGAAGCAGCAGCAGCTCCGTGTCCTGTGTTATTAATACATATATCTCACCGCATCAGGTATGAAACACATTAATGCAATGAGAGTATGTTCTTGACATGTTAGAGTTATGAGAAATGTTAACAACATGGTTTAAAGCCTTTAATAAGTTACTGTTAACAGAGGTGTAAAAGTTTGCTTCAAGTGTGCTAGTTACACATTTCATTCTAAGGATGGAGACCATGTGGTCTCAGAGATGGCACGATATTAGAGTGAATCCACAAATATGATGTATTTTGGTTAAATAATGCAATTATTACAAGTTGTAAGTGGCAAATGACTGTGAAGACAAGTATGAGTGTGTTTGTACGAAAAATGTATTTGAAAGAATAATTTTTGCAAACATAAGAACATATTGTTAGGGTTCATTCAAGTTTAAAACACACGAAACATGGAAATTGTCATATGTATATTACATGTTATAGCTGGATATTTTTTATAGTACATATACTGAACAAAATTATAAACATTTTCTATGTACAAAAAAGGCCTATTTCTCTTAAATATTGTTCACAAATCTGTCTAAATCTGTGTTAGTGAGCACTGGTCCGAAAACCAGTCAGTATCTGGTGTGACCACCATTTGCCTCAGGCAGTGCAACACAGAGAGAGAGGTGATAAAGCGAGTTTGAAGTATGATAAACTGATTATCACCCCAAGGGATGGACAAAGTCAGTTATTGGCCTAATGAGCTTTAATGCTCAATTTTATATATGTTTGTGTACATGCATGTGTGTCTGTGTGTAGGACTTATATGTATGTAGCCTACTTGATGAAGTTAAAATAACTTAGGGTACAAGATATTCAACTAGATTATAATATAGGACTTTAATTGAAAAAAAATTTTTTTTACCTTTAATTAAGATGACCAGAATAAATAAATTGCCTAAAGGTTTAATCCTTGCACATATTAATATATGTAGTCTTAGGAACAAAATTCAAGACCTGTCTTTATTTTTGCAACTGAATAAAATAGACATACTTATGATTTCTGAAACTCATCTGGATCACTTCATAGACAATTCAGATGTTGATATAGGGGGGTTTTCAATTTATAGAAATGATAGAAACAGGTTTGGAGGAGGTGTGGCCATTTATATACGAGATCATTTCCCTGTTAAACTGAGACATGACTTAATGATTGATGATGTGGAAGTGTTATGGTTACAGGTACATCTTCCACATTTAAAACCTATTATTCTTGGTTGTTGTTATAGGCCACCTAGTGCCAGGATAGAGTATATAAATGGTTTATGTAATATGCTAGATAAGGTGACTGAGGAAAATAGAGAGCTATACTGGTTGGGTGATTTAAATATTGATTGGCTGTCTGATATTTGTCCTTTGAAGAACAAGCTTAAAACCATGACAGACACCTGTGGTTTATCTCAATTAATGGATCAACCAACAAGAATTTCTAGTAACAATACAGGATTTTCAACATCAAAATGTATTGATCATATTTACACTAATAATCCCGATATGTGCTCAATACCCATTTCTGTAACAGTTGGCTTTAGTGATCACAACTGTATTGCTGTCTCCAGGAGAACTAAGCTACCTAGAGCCTGTCCTAAAATTATTATGAAAAGATCTTATAGGGTATTTAATGAGGAGAGTTTTCTAAATGAATTGGATAATATTAAATGGAATTTGATAAGTGACATTGATGATGTTGATGCATCCCTTAATTTATTTATGGATTGTTTTATGAGAGTTGTTAACAATCATGCCCCATTGATGAAATTTACAGTTAAAGCCAAAAGTGCTCTTTGGGTTGATACTGAGTTAAGGAGTTTAATGGCTCAAAGGGAAGAGGCTAAAAAGGTTGCAGTTATTTCTGATTCTCCTAAGGACAGAAAATTGTATTGTATTTTAAGGAATGAGGTGACCAAGGTGAACAGAGTGAAAAAGAAAGAATATTTTAAGAAGAGAATTGATGATAGTGGTACAGATAGTAAGAGAATGTGGAAGGTACTCAATGAAATCATGGGGAAAAAATATACTTGTACTTCTTTTGTTGAAGTGAATGGAGTTTATTTGACTAAGCCAATACAGATTGCAAATTATTTTAATGATTATTTTGTTAATAAGGTTTCTAATTTTAGAGAGACAATGAAATACAATGTTGACTACAACTCAGTTGAGCTAATTGAAAGGTGTATTATTAAAGATAAACTGTGTAGTTTTGAATTTCATCAGGTTAATGTTGTGCAGGTGGAAATGTTGTTGAGATCTTTGACTGTTGGTGGGTCTGTTGGCACAGACAACTTGGATAGTCGGCTGTTGAAGTTATCAGCTGGACATATTTCTAAACCAATCTGTCACATTTTCAACAGATGTTTGATTAGTGGTGTGTGTCCAAAACTTTGGAAGGAGGGTAAGATAATTCCTTTACCCAAAGACACGAAATCAACTTTCTGTGGTCCAAATAGTAGGCCTATTAGCATCTTGCCTATTCTAAGTAAATTATTGGAAAAGATTGTATTTGAGCAAGTGCAAGATTACTTTTCTAACAATGATTTGACTACGATGTTTCAGCATGCTTATAGGTATGGTCATTCCACCTGCACTGCAATGACACAAATGTCAGACAGCTGGTTAACATCAATTGATAACTCAATGCTAGTGGGTACACTACTACTAGACTTCAGTGCTGCCTTCGATGTGATTGACCATGACATTTTGATTTCTAAACTTATTAGTTATGGTTTTACTTTCTCAGCAATCAAGTGGTTTAAGAGCTATTTGTCGGAGAGGTCGCAAAGAGTTTATTTTAATGGTGCATTATCTAGTAGCAAGTCCCTGGATTGTGGCGTTCCTCAAGGAAGTTGCCTCGGACCTTTGTTATTTTCAATTTTTACAAATGATATGCCGTATATACTCAGTAAGGCTACATTGACTATGTTTGCTGATGATTCTACTCTTTATTATGCAGCCCCTACATGTTCAGAGCTTAATCAGGTTCTGTCTAGTGAGATTAGCAAATTGTATAATTGGATCAAAACAAATAAACTTGTTCTAAATATTTCAAAAACTGTGAGTATAATATTCGGTTCTAAGTATAGATTATCTGATAATCCTAAAATTGATATACAACTAAATGGTCAAAATGTACAGCAAGTAAAAAAGGTGAAGCTTTTGGGACTTTGGCTTGATTCCACATTGTAATGGTCGGATCACATCAACAAAGTTGTTGCTAAAATGGGCAGAGCTGTTGCAGTAATGCGTAAATGTGCACAGTTTTTAAACTTACAGTTGTTTAGTCGTGTTGTTTGTACATTGGTTTTGTGTCATTTGGATTACTGTTCTGTTGTATGGTCTGCTGCATCAAGCAGTCATTTAAAAAAATTACAAGTGGCGCAAAATAAGGCTGCAAGACTGGTTCTCGGTTGTTCTTCGAGAACTGGTGTTGCAGAGATGCATGAACGTCTTGCTTGGCTGGTGGTCAAGCATAGACTATCTGTTAATATGTTAGTATATTTTCATAGAATTATTAACACTCGGATTCCTAAGTTTTTTTATGATAATATAATTTATTGTTCAGATATGCATTCACATTACACAAGAGGGGTGAATAGTCGACAGGTTTGTTTACCCCTACCTAAATCTGACTATATGAAGAGGACTGTGTTTTATAGGTCAATTGTATTTTGGAACACTCTTCCAGTTGGGGTTCGTGAAACCAAGGGAAAAACTGGTTTTAAAAAAAGACTTAGACTGTATTTGTTTTCAATATCATAATATTGTCTGGATTGGTTGAGTGAGGTTGTATTATTTGCTATGTTATTCTTTATGTGTATTTATATATGATATATTTGGGAGTAATTGTGATTGTAATTATTGGCTTTTGGATGTATTGTTTGGACCCCAGGAAGACTAGCTGCCGTCTCGGCGTCAGCTAATGGGGATCCTTTTAAATAAACAAATAAACAAATAAACATCTCCTTCGCATAGAGTTGATCAGGTTGTTGATTGTGGCCTATGGAATGTTGGTCCACTCCTCTTCAATGGCTGTGTGAAGTTGCTGGATATTGGCAGGACCTGGAACACGCTGTCGTATACACCGATCCAGAGGATCCCAAACTTGCTCAGTGGGTGACATGTCAGGTGAGTATGCTGGCCAAGCAAGAACTGCAATGTTTTCAGCTTCCAGGAATTGTGTACAGATCCTTGCAACATGGGGCCGTGCATTATCATGCTGCAACATGAGGTGATGGTCATGGATGAATGGGACAACAATGGGCCTCAGGATCTCGTCACGGTATCTCTGTGCATTCAAAATGCCATCAATAAAATCTACCTGTGTAGGATTTGAGGGCGAACCAAACACAAATTAGTCTTCCAGGTGATTTGTTCAAACATAATTCCACACAGAACTCAACACTCCAGACCCCCATATCACAAATCTAATCTAGGGCCATAAATGGAGTGGGCTCCAGCCAGTCTGAGCTAACCAACGAAAAAAGCCAGTTAAGAACTTTATGACCATGAACGCTATAAAGAAATGAGCCCAACTAAAGAAAGAACGTTGTCGAAAGACTGATTGGTTCAGAGATGGCATGGCTCTGGACCCACCAAGATAACGGCAGAGGTTGTTTGATCCCAAGACAAGGGATTTAAAACAGACCTCCTGCTTCTTAAGGACCTCTTGAAATATTTTAAAACCACAGATATTGAGACTTTACATATAAAAATACATAAAATCGTCCCAAAACAATTCTTGACATAGCTATAATCAGACACTGTTCAACTAAATAATCCTTTATTGTATCTACAACCTCTGTATGTGTCTATCATGCTTAGATCACATATAAGTCATGTAATTGTTATAACTATTAGATGTTTGAATGAAAGTGTGTCTTGTTTCTTATCAGTACTGCGTCGACTACGACACTTTGGGGAACACCCTTAGCGTAACGCATCTGAAGTATGAATGAAACTAATCCAATCCTGATTGGTGTTGCGTCATGACGTAACATGTGACGGCATACACGGAAGCTACAAAGGGATGCCGGCACACAACAGAGTTAGCTTATGCGATGAAGCAAGTCGCTCCCAGGCAGGGGAAGGCGTGGTGGAGGGACGTAGTGTCTCCTTCCCTTCTCAGGGAACAAGGGTTACAGTCATAACCCGAGACGTTCCCTTTCGAGGGAACTCGACCTGTGTCGACCACGACACTTTGGGGAACGAGTACCCACTATGCCACAACGAGCCGTGCCTGTCCCAGTGTGAAGCTGCGCGCAGGCACACTTAGGACGAGAGCACTAGAGTGCCTGGTGTAGGATTTGAGGGCGAACCAAACACAAATGAATCTTCCAGGTGATTCGTCCAAACATAATTTCACACAGAACTCAACACTCCAGACCCCCAAATCACCAGTCTAATCTAGGGCCATAATATGGAGTGGGCTCCGGCCAGTCCCAGCTAAGAACTTAATGACCATTAAAAGCTTCAAAGAGATGTGCCCAACTAAAGAAGAACGTTGTCAACATTAGATAGTTTGGATGTGTTTAGATGTTTGGTTTAGATGTGCTTACAAATTGAATGTCTTAAACTGCTGATCTAAGTTACCTTGATTATATATAGTGTTTCACTATAGTTTGGATATTTATATCTGTTTTAGAGCTGATAGTTATGGCCCGTTCAAATGAACTCTGGAAGAGTCATTTGCTCAGCCGTTTAAGTGCTTCATTTAAGACTTATTCATTTAAGACTTACCTCTCTATTAGTGTTACTTGATCTTAGTGCTGCATTTGACACCATTGACCACAACATTCTATTAAATAGACTAGAAAACTATGTTGGCATTAGTGGAATTGCACTAGCATGGTTTAAATCATACTTATCTGACCGTTATCAGTTTGTAGCAGTAAATGAAGAGATGTCTTATCGGTCAAATGTTCAGTATGGTGTAGCGACAATGAGTCTTACATTAAATTAGCTCAAATTATATATAGGGAATTTAATAATTAATCATGAATGATTAATATATTGCATATTACAGTTAAATTATCGAAGCTGAAAATAGATCGATTGTATATATGAATGATCACCATAATGGGTTATGGTTCGTCATTAATATATCAATAGTCTTATTACAGATCGATTATATGAGATAACCTTAAATGGAATTAATTTAGTTATCGAACAATCTGTTTGTCCAGCAAACGGCCCTAAGATTAACTTATCAATTTTCAACAAAAATTATCTCTTTCTTATAATTCCAAAAAAGCTATTTTCTGGCCATGACAAATCACCTTCTTGTTATTATAAAATTTAGGTTACTGAAATAGTAACGAATTGTAAAGCTTTGTAGCTAGATCAAACATTTCATTGACTTTGTAAAAATGAGCATTTTAGACAGAAAGCAATCAAGAATATGGTTTTAATAAAATGAAACTACGGATACAGAATTCTACATTTAAACCCGGGATACATGTATGTACAATAAACAGTAAAACTAACGAGACAAACCAATAACAACGGGAGTGAGAGAGAGAGAGAGAGAGAGAGAGATTGAGTGAGAGAGAGAGAGAGAGTGAGAGGGAGAGAGAGAGAGGGAGAGAGAGAGAGTAAGAGGATGAGAAAGTGAAACTAACGGTCAGGTGATCGCAGCATGGCAAAAATCACAGACAACGTAACCCTTAGAGAGGCAACAAGAAATCACATCAATCAAATCAAATCAATAACCTATACTTGCGTATGGTTCTCTTTGTGTTGCTGAGGAACGCAGAGTTGTATGCAGGTTTGTCCTTCGGCGCTATAGGCTTGTTCTCTTGTGTCTTCCGGGGCGAGCAGACTCGCGGGAAGTTTTAAAGGTTCACCGAACGTGAAGTTACCAAGGAAATAATGCAGAGTTCATCTCCCTCGTGGAAGAAGAGGTGAATATGAAAATAAAACTTAGTAAAGAAAGGAAAAGAAAAGAAACGCGATGTAAAGCTCCCTAAGGAGCCATGGGACTGTAAACCTCTCACAGGCAAAGTGCTCTCTGAGAAACTTCTGTGTCAGTCTCTTATGGAGAGGAGGGGTTCACGCCTGCTTCGCGTATGTGAACCAATCATCTTAGAGCATCTCGAGCGGGAAAAGTTCTTCTTTGTCTTGTCAGGATAATTTATGATGGTATAACATTTTGTCATTTCTAGCCAGAAAGATTGTACACACAGAACAATACATTTTACTGTAATATCCTATGTATGACTTGTTTAGTCAAAACAAGACGGTCCAACAGGTACCAAGAATGGCCGGAAAGAGTAAAAGAAACATAAAGTTACATTCATATGCAGAATTACACACATTTAATGTTCACTCACTTGACTATAAAGCCATAATACCGGCTACCATGACCTAGGAAAGATCAAATTCATGTTTATACATTTCTTAAGTGGTTATACTTATAGAAAATATAAGATTGCAGAGTCTATTCCTCTTTCTTTATCAGAATTAAAGTGGGAGCTGTGATTCCCTTGGAATACCTTTTGGGGGTCATAAAGTTTTATGACCTAGCAAGAGGGAGAGTTACAGAAGGTGATCCTGTTAGTTAATCTTTCTTTAGAAATACACTTAAGATTCGAAGTTACAGACCAGTCTCCAATTACATCTATAGAATAAGACAAAACTAATTAGATATGCATGCATACAGGAAGGTCAGATACAATTCTGTGTTATATACATTAAGGACATTCCTATCCTAAGTTGCACACAAAGGACGTTTGTGTGCGGGTATGTGTGGTGTGTGTGTGTGTGGGTATCCTTAGTCCTACGACCACCATCCTACTGTCCATCCGTGGTGTGTACCACGTGAGGGTTTCGAGAACAACGGGGACCTGTTTCTTGATTGCGCAATGCGTCATAAATGGATTTAATCAATGACCTGCTGGCAGACATTGGGGCACCATTTCACATGATTCAAGGTTTTGTGAATTAAACATATATGTGTTCATATTTGTTCAATAGTGAAAGGAAAACAGGATTCGGTCAGTCGCTATATATTCCCCCTTTTCGTCGGATGAAGTCCCTGTGTGAACATCATCGGACGACAATCATCACAATGGCCGACTGGCAGGTGAATCCTGATGGTCATGTAGCAGGTGGATCATGATGGTAAGATGGCAGGTGGATCTTAAAGTTGAGGATTCAGCTCGATGAGGTTCGGCGTAGTCTCTGACTTGGCACCCCCTTTCCGGGGATTCTGTCTGAGACCTTCAGGCACGGCTTTCGTGAGCTCGGCTGTGTCGCATCTGGTTGAGTCTTCTGTACAGAATGAATTTCACGCATAGTGTCAGAGTGTGGCTGATTACCTGTAGAGATGCACAGCACAATGTCGGCTGAGGTCCAGCCTAGGACCGCAGATGAAGTGTTCATAACGGGCAGTCGAGACAGTGCTTGGATGGCTGTGTTGACCGGAGCAATGTCAATGAATTGGGACCCCCTTTCCTCGATCCAGAGTTCCAGTTCTGGATCTAAGGTGAAGTTGTAGTTCTTGAAGGATGGGAGTTCCAGTGCTGTCTGG
Source organism: Siphateles boraxobius (assembly GCF_051911475.1). NCBI lineage: Eukaryota > Metazoa > Chordata > Actinopteri > Cypriniformes > Leuciscidae > Siphateles > Siphateles boraxobius. Next base: position 36,036,576 of record NW_027508734.1, on the reverse strand, counting down.
TACTCTTTGCTCGGAAGATGGTACAATGCCAGATCATTCAGGTGGAATATGGCACCTTTCGGGGCTTGAATCCACGTACTGTGGTTCAGCATGTTGACACGGCTGGTTGTGTCATGGTGGTCGTAAGTGAGAGTAGCTGTACGCACAGGTGTGTTAACGAGCCACCTGTCACCTACAATCTCTGCTTGTGTCTCTGTGACTTTTGCTCGAGGCTTAGCTTTGGCAGGGCAGCGTGTGTCGCTGACCAGGGGTTGCAACCCGCAGGTTCCTTCAGTGTTGTCTCTGAGGAAGGGTTTGCTAGGGCAGAGATAGTGAATGTCTTTGGTGAGGTACACATGTGCAGGTTTGGGGCCAGGTGCAGCTGTGTGTCGCTGTCGTGGTAGGCCACCACATCTGGAATGTGTGTCTTGATGTGGGTGTTGCTTTTCAAAAACCTGACATTGGCAATGTCTTTAAGTCTGTAGACTTGGTTTGACTCGCTGATGGATTGGTTCAAGAGCACATCCACTCTCCTCTGCTCGTGATCGACGTAGAGTGGGATGGCGCTACCCAGAGAGTAGGCCAGGTGTATTTGTAAGAGGATCAGTTGGCCTGGTGATGGCGGAAACCAGCATAGTTAGCACAAGGCTTAAGGGTTTCAAGTACGGTGGGATTCTACCCGTGGCTGGGCTGTCTTTTGAGGAGTTAACCTCCCAAAGCATGTCTGTTATCAGGGCTGTAACCAGCTGAGTTTGGGCAAAGTCATTCTGGAAGACAGTAAACAGCGGTTTCATGCAGTTCATGGTCTGATTCAGCAGGACTCTGTGAATGTTGAGAATGACCATGTTCTTCTCAATGTCTTGCCGATGGTTTGGAAAGCTGCACTCTGCGTGGTGAGTTGCTCTTTTAGCTGTGAAAGTTCAGTCTGGATTTCAACCACATGCCGTTTCGCAGTGGCTATGTTTGCTTTGTGGACACTATGCATACCAGTGTCGAAACAGAGTTCTGGTGGCAGCTACGGCTCCGCAAAACGCTCCCAGGAACCGTTTGGAGTGTTAGTTGGTGCTTAGGAGTCCTGATTGTGTAACAGTCACTTTCCCAAGTTGGTTGGACATGTGTTCGACCTTGGCCTTGACGTGAGAGAGGGAGTCCTCTGTCCATCGGGCACTTGCCCAGCCGTATTGGGCTATCTGATGTGTGGTCAGACTTGTGCTTACCAATGGCATGTTGAGAGGGGTACCGCTCCGGGGTGTCTGGCTTCGAGTCTCTGGGTTATGGGGGTAGGCTGTTTCTGGGTTGCCGGCAGGCTTCCCAGAATCTTTCAGAGCGCCCGCTCTGGTGCTTCGGACGAGCACCATTGCGGTTGTGCTGCCCTCTGCTGGCTTGGAACTGTCTTGACTCTCTGTACAAAGGTCTGTGGTGTTGTGGGGCGCGCTGTAGAGTCAGCTCTGAATAGTGTTCGGAGACAGGGAAGATGGTGTGGTTTTTTACAGTCTTTTTGGACACAGTCTTTTGCTTGACATAAGCTTTGTGGGCCAAGTCTCGTAGCTGTTGGGCAGGCATGGTCCGTGAACAGGCCAGGTGATGACTCACTGTGGGATGCAGATTTCGGAGAAACAGAGTTCTGAAGTTGAAATCCTCTTCCATACCTGGCTCGTTCCGTGCTCCGAAGTAGGCTTGTCGGAATCGGCCGTAGTAGGTCTGTGGGGTTTCAAGTCTTGTCTGCTTGAGGTCCATGGCGATGATAAGCCCTTGGTCTGATTCTGGATCAGAGAATTCTCGGATCAAAGCTTGTCGCAGCTGCTGGTAGTCAGTTTTGACAGTCTTTGTTTGATGGTCTAGGAAGCTGCGCACATCACCGCTGGACGTGATTCTTAACAGATACAAATTGTCGCAAGCTGTCACGTTGGCGACAATTTGCAAGTGAAAGTCAATGTCCTGTAGATAAGAGTGAATGTCATCACCTCCTGCAGGGTCTGGATTGAAAGTAGGGGTGTTTCTGGCCAGCTTGTCGAGTTCTTTGGGGGTCATACCGTGGTTAGCGGCAGGGGTTGTCTGGAAGCTGGCTGGTGACATCTTGAGCCATGGGCTTTTAAACCCCGATTTCAGCTCTGAGTTTGTGGCTGAAAGGTACGGACCGGCTGGGTAGGGGAAACTTTGTGGTGTGCGTTTCCCCTCCCCGGTCATTCTGCAGTCTATAAGAGAGTTTCAGCTCTCTGTGAACAATGTCATGTTCGTTTTTTAGATCGTGTCTCTGCTGAGTAAGCTCATGGATTTTAGCTCGGGCCGCTTGCAAGTGTTTTTCGCAGGCACTGGCTTTAATGCCACTTTCTTTGAGTTCGGTCTCTGCTCTCTCTAGGAGGGCATCATTGTGTTGGAGTTTTGCCTCGAGTTCCACTCTGGCTTCCCTTTCCAACTGTTCTCGGTAGTTTGTGTCAAGGCGAAGATCTTGAAGGGCATATTGAAGTCTTTCTACTTCTTTCTGTAACTCTGGATCTGTGTCACCCTCTTTCTCGCGCTGGTTCTGGGTCTCAAGGAGGAGCTGATCAAGGCGACTCTGGGTTCGGGCCTGGTCCTTCCGGGCCTCCTCCGCTTGAAGCTGAAGCGCTGCTGCTTACTGCTCCAGGTCGATGTTGCTCCGTTCGCTGAGCCTTGCCTGGGCGACGAGGTTGTGTGCGATGCCTCCGACGATTCTGGCCCAGTCTTTGTAGTTGTAGCTCTGGGTCGGATCGTGGGCCATCAGCTTGTCCACGTCGGCGTCCTTAGGCAGGAAGGAGGTCGTCATGGCTCTCGACCATGACTGTAGGACAGGAACATACTGGCTCACTGTGGGCGAGAGGAACACAACACACACAAACAAAGAGACCAATGCAAGTTCGTTCTAAGCTTAACAAGCTCTACTCATACGGGCTATGCCGTTCATGATAATTTTGGGGCTAACTGATGTAAACAGTTAGCGGAGCCAATTGATTTGGGTCGACGAAGGACCCGAACTAGAGATTTGACAGGCACTAGCCTAGCGGGTCACGTGATGACACCGGCTGCGTAATTGTCACTCTATTCTATTATTTAGCTTCCTTGGTGGCTCTCACAGGTTACTGTTTCTAAGTGAAATGAAAGAAACAAATCACACAGAGATAGAAGAGATCAGAGTGAAAGGAAACAATGAAAATGAATAGGTCTGAAATGAACTGGAATAAATACTAACACTGGAAGTGTTAGGGAGAATAAGGAGGCCTAAGCCTACTACCGCTGATAGGGTTTAAGATAGGGCCTACGGGTGAGAGGGGTTGTCAGGATAGCAACCTAAGAAGGTTTTGCTCAGAGAAGAGATGGGCCAAACACTTAAAATATCCGGGAGATATCTAGTATTTTGTGGCTCATAGTAGGTGGAATGGGTTTTATTAAATTTAGTTTACCTGCGGTGAATTGAGTCCACTCCGGTGAGAACCAGTGGCATGGTCAACCTCCCTGGCGCTTCCCAAACACTCAACCGCGGTGTCCTCAGCCCTCTGTTACTCTATGTCGCGTTGCGCCCTCCCAAACAGCCTTTGTGACTTTAAGCACAACTCGGCAACGCCAAGATGTCAACCGCCAGACAACACTACAAAATTGGGCTGTTCCCCAGAACCCTCGCGGAGGAGTGGCCTCTTTTTAGGCCCCGGTTTAGGTACTGGTCCCAGTAATTGTCTTTTTGTGTCGGCTGGACTGGTTGACTACCTTTGGAGTGCCAAATTGCTGATGTCAGCACTGCGGGCCGCAACGACGGACAGAGATAAAAGAAACCGAGATTCACGCACAGCCAGTGTTGGTAACGCTGGTCGGACAACCCTGCTGGCCGGAACACCACCAGAGATTACTTCAAATCACCAAGGGAGTACTACAATAGATACACAAAAGGATGAACAAGGGAAGCTTAAAGTGAATTAAGGCTTGTTTGTTTAAACCAAATTGAGTAATTATTTATGTAGCAATAAGAGTCGAAGGTTTTACTAAATAATAATAAAAAGAGGGAATTATGATAATGTTGGTAATTATCAAAATAACCTAACCCAAAAGAGAGGAAAAATAATAAAAATCAAAATATGAAGAGACAGGATTGAAACACGGTAGAAGAAACAGGCCGCGGTAGTGGGTTTTCACCACAAGGGGGCGTATTCCTTCTCTGTGCTTTGCCTGGGTAAACAGAACACTTGATTCAAATTCAAAATTCAAAACTTGTTTAAATTTAAAATTTAAAACAAGCAGAGAAGAATTAAAAGGGAAATCAGAATGATATCCTATAATAGCTAATAACAGCGTAAAGTATCATTAATAACTATAAAATCTTTTATCCTTATCTTTTATTCTAAACTGTTTTAATTGTTCTGATTTCTTTTGATTATTTTAATTTCTTCTATGTAAAGCACTTTGAATTACCATTGTGTATGAAATGTGCTATATAAATAAACTTGCCTTGCCTTGCCTTGCCTTGCCTAAAATAATCAAAAAGGGGAAGATGAGATAGATGCACAATTCAAAACAGAGTGAAAGGAGGAAAAACGTGATACCGACTTAGTGAGGAAGGCCACAGGGTGGCGCTGTTTCCTCCACATGGATATTAGTGGCTAACAGGCAAACACGACGTAAATTTAAACTGGTTTAAAACCAAATTAAAATAAGTGTGAAAGGAGATTGAGATATCAGGATTTTATAATTAACGACAACAGTAAAGTATCGTCAATAACTATAAAATAGTCAAAAGAGAAAAGTAGAAATCGGCAATTCAAACAGAATTGGACAGAGAGACAAGGAGAGTTGAGTGAGCCAACTTAGAAAGTGGTGGCCACTAGGTGGGGTACTTCTAAGTGGGCTCTCTCTGGCTGTGCTGGGATTTAGTTTAAGTTTTAATTCAAATCTTGTTTTGAACCAAACTCAAAGTAAATGTACCAGTCAAAAGCAGAAAATTTTGTCTAACACAAAATAATATCCGCACGAGCAAAGCTCTAAATGCAAATAATTATTGAGAATTTAGACAGGGAAATGAATTCCCTTAATTCACAGGGAAATGAATTCAGCAGTAAAGAGAGCATTATCTGAAACGGCCACAAGATGGCGTAATTGCGCTCATGCAGGCTGAAGTCAGATGGCGGGGCGTAATTCGAGACTTCAAAACACTTAAAGGATGCCCTCTGGTGTTTAGCAAGCGGAATTACAACCGACTTTAAAGTGATTCAAACTAAGAGCTTTCAGCTCGCGTCGTGCGCTGATTTCCTGCAATAAATCACAAATAAACAAGCAGATCTCTGTGGATCTTTCGGTGCTGTACTGCACAAGAGCGTGAAACAGGATTTTTCGCTGTGAAAACACGCAGATGTGAAACAACAGGAATTTCCGTCTGTTGTTACTCACATAAACATTTTTATGTATTAGAGTTACATTTAAATGTATCAGATCTCTAATTGGGTAGCTAAACCAATTTTGACCAGGAGTTTACCGTTTTTCAATAACGACATTATGTAAGGCCTTTTACCACTGAAGAGAGGAAACTCGCTCTCGATCAGATTTACTTCTTGCTCTGATAAAGAGATTCTCGTCTTAATCAGGCGTTTAAATAATATTAACATACCAGCTGCAAAGAGTTTGCTTTGTCTTTACAGGGACAGGTATAATATTATGAACTGCAGTTTAATTTAGCAATTAACAGTGTTCACATGTTAGACATATTTCACAGAGTCGATTTGCTTAACTGAGATCGGCTTCGTGCAGATCAGTTCTTCAGTGGGTTCGCGTTGCGCGACTTTCACTGGAGCACGCATAAAAAAAATAAAAAAATAAAAAATAAAACACAATATACTCATAGATTGAAACTGAATTTGCTCATAAAACAAAGTTTGAAATGCCTGCATTCTCCACCAAAACTGTAGCGACAATGAGTCTTACATTAAATTAGCTCAAATTATATATAGGGAATTTAATAATTAATCATGAATGATTAATATATTGCATATTACAGTTAAATTATCGAAACTGAAAATAGATTGATTGTATATATGAATGATCACCATAATGGGTTATGGTTCGTCATTAATATATCAATAGTCTTATTACAGATCGATTATATGAGATAACCTTAAATGGAATTAATTTAGTTATCGAACAATCTGTTTGTCCAGCAAACGGCCGTAAGATTAACTTATCAATTTTCAACAAAAATTATCTCTTTCTTATAATTCCAAAAAAGCTATTTTCTGGCCATGAAAAATCACCTTCTTGTTATTATAAAATTTAGGTTACTGAAATAGTAACGAATTGTAAAGCTTTGTAGCTAGATCAAACATTTCATTGACTTTGTAAAAATGAGCATTTTAGACAGAAAGCAATCAAGAATATGGTTTTAATAAAAAGAAACTACGGATACAGAATTCTACATTTAAACCCAGGATACATGTATGTACAATAAACAGTAAAACTAACGAGACAAACGAATAACAACGGGAGTGAGAGAGAGAGAGATTGAGTGAGAGAGAGAGAGAGTGAGAGGGAGAGAGAGAGAGTGAGAGAGAGAGAGAGTAAGAGGATGAGAAAGTGAAACTAACGGTCAGGTGATCGCAGCATGGCAAAAATCACAGACAACGTAACCCTTAGAGAGGCAACAAGAAATCACATCAATCAAATCAAATCAATAACCTATACTTGCGTATGGTTCTCTTTGTGTTGCTGAGGAACGCAGAGTTGTATGCGGGTTTGTCCTTCGGCGCTATAGGCTTGTTCTCTTGTGTCTTCCGGGGCGAGCAGACTCGCGGGAAGTTTTAAAGGTTCACCGAACGTGAAGTTACCAAGGAAATAATTCAGAGTTCATCTCCCTCGTGGAAGAAGAGGTGAATATGAAAATAAAACTTAGTAAAGAAAGGAAAAGAAAAGAAACGTGGTGTAAAGCTCCCTAAGGAGCCATGGGACCGGAAACCTCTCACAGGGAAAGTGCTCTCTGAGAAACTTCTGTGTCAGTCTCTTATGGAGAGGAGGGGTTCACGCCTGCTTCGCGTATGTGAACCAATCATCTTAGAGCATCTCGAGCTGGAAAAGTTCTTCTTTGTCTTGTCAGGATAATTTATGATGGTATAACATTTTGTCATTTCTAGCCAGAAAGATTGTACACACAGAACAATACATTTTACTGTAATATCCTGTGTATGACTTGTTTAGTCAAAACAAGACGGTCAAACAGGTACCAAGAATGGCCGGAAAGAGTAGAAGAAGCATAAAGTTACATTCATATGCAGAATTACACACATTTGATGTTCACTCACACGACTATAAAGCCATAATACCAGCTACCATGACCTAGGAAAGATCAAATTCATGTTTATACATTTCTTAAGTGGTTATACTTATAGAAAATATAAGATTGCAGAGTCTATTCCTCTTTCTTTATCAGAATTCAAGTGGGAGCTGTGATTCCCTTGGAATTCCTTTTGGGGGTCATAACGTTTTATGACCTAGCAAGAGGGAGAGTTACAGAAGGTAATCCTGTTATGTAATCTTTCTTTAGAAATACACTTAAGTTTTGAAGTTACAGACCAGTCTCCAATTACATCTATAGAATAAGATAAAACTAATTAGATATGCATGCATACAGGAAGGTCAGATACAATTCTGTGTTATATACATTAAGGACATTCCTATCCTAAGTTGCACACAAAGGACGTTTGTGTGCGGGTATGTGTGGTGTGTGTGTGTGGTTATCCTTAGGGTATACTGTCCATCCGTGGTGTGGACGGGGACCTGTTTCTTGATTGCGCAATGCGTCATAAATGGAGTTAATCAATGACCTGCTGGCAGACATTGGGGCACCATTTCACATGATTCAAGGTTTTGTGAATTAAACATATATGTGTTCATATTTGTTCAGTAGTGAAAGGAAAACAGGATTCGGTCAGTCGCTACAATGGCGTACCACAAGGCTCAGCACTAGGAACGCTGCTGTTCACTCTTTACATGCTACCGTTAGGAGATATCATTAGGAAACATGGAATTAGTTTTCACTGTTATGCTGATGATACTCAGCTCTATATTTCCTCAAAACCTAACGAAACTTACCAATTCACAAAATTAACGGAATGCATATCTGATATAAAAAAACTGGATGACTAGTAATTTCCTACTACTAAATTCTGAAAAAACAGAGGTTCTAATTATTGGACAAAAAACTTCCACACGCAATAACCTAGAATACTGTTTAACACTTGATGGCTGCTCTGTCAAGTCTTCGTCGTCAGTTAGGAACCTGGGTGTGCTCTTTGATACCAATCTCTCATTTCAAAGTCACGTGTCTAGTATCTGTAAAAGCGCATTTTTCCATCTTAAAAATATATCTAAATTACGTCATATGTTCTCATTGACAAATTCGGAACATTTAGTTCATGCGTTCATGACCTCAAGGCTAGATTATTGTAATGCTCGACTGGGTGGTTGCCCTGTACGCTTAATAAACAAACTACAGCTGGTCCAAAACGCAGCCGCTAGAGTTCTTACCAGAATCAGGAAGCATGACCATATTAGCCCGGTTCTGTCAACACTGCATTGGCTCCCTATTAAATAAATGGTTTAGCTCTGCAGTAATTGAGCGAGCTCTTAACCCACCATAGTCCTTCACGTCTATTGCGATCTCAAAATTCTGGCCAGTTGATAATACCTAGAATATCAAAATCAACTGCTGGCGGTAGATCCTTTTCCTACTTGGCACCAAAACTTTGGAACAATCTTCCTAACATTGTCGGGGAAGCAGACACAGTCTGTCAGTTCAAATCTAGACTAAAAACACATCTCTTTGGCTTAGCATACACATAACACATTATAGATTGCTATAATTCAATGTCAGGCTGCATAGTTTAGATCAGCCGGAACCGGTAACACTTCCCATAAATCCTGATGTACTTTGTACATCATAAGAAGGATGGCGTCTACGCTAATATTATTCTCTCTGTTTATCCCGAGGTTTACCGCAAACCGCCGGATCCAGGCCATATCTAGATCTGAGGAAGGACCATCACATGGACACGACGACAACGCATCCCTGAAGTGCCAGCCTCATCAACACTGTGAAGGCCTCATGGACACCTCAACAAACTCATCTCCATACCGGCGTGATGACTCTGACCCCTAACCAGATGAACTGGATAAATATTGTGAAAGTTCTGATCCAATCTGACTTCTGACCTATTATGCCGCCTAAATCATAATCATACACTGTTTGTTTGTTGGCCAAAGGAGGACTGGCCCCCTGACTGAGCCTGGGTTCTCCCAAGGTTTTTTTTCTCCATTCTGTCACCTGATGGAGTTTTGGTTCCTTGCCACTGTCACCTTTTTTTTCGCCTTCATTCGCCATTGGCTTTTGGCTTGCTTAGTTGGGGATATTTAACATTTAATTTTGAATTTAACAATACTATTACAACTTTACTTTCCTGTTATCTCTGTAAAGCTGCTTTGAAACAATTTGTATTGTAAAAGCGCTATATAAATAAAGGTGACTTGACTTGACTTGACTCCCTATAAATTAATTAATAATTCCTTTTGAGCTAAATTGACCTGTCTGACCCTAAACAGTTACTACATATTGGTGGGAAATGCGGCCAGTTAAACTAAATTGTTAGTTTGTACCGAGCAAGAGCCGCCTCAGCAGCAGGACCAAATGGGGTACCATACAAGGTCTACAAGAGATGCCCCATGACCTTGAGGCTTCTGTGGAAAATGATGAGTGTTGCCTGGAAAACTAAATCTATCCCACCTGCATGGTGCAAGGCATTCACCACTTTCATCCCGAAAGAAAAAGACTCCCGAAACATCAACCAATTCAGAGGCATCGCGCTTCTAAATGTGGAAGGGAAAATTTTCTTTTCGGTGATGGCGAGCCGTTTGTCCAACTACCTCCTGGCCAACAAGTACATAGACACCAGCTGCCAGAAGGCAGGCGTACCAGGGTTTTCAGGCTGCGTGGAGCATTCAATGATGATCTGGGAACAGATTCAAACAGCCAAACGCAAGAAGTCAGACCTCCATGTAGTTTGGCTCGATCTGGCTAATGCCTACGGGTCCGTCCCCCACCAGCTCATCTGGTACTCCTTCAGCTTCTTCCACATCCCACAATGCATCCAGAGTCTCATAACCACCTACTTCAGTAACCTCCAAGTGTGCTACTCTACATCATCAGCCACAACTGGGTTGTACCAACAGCAGAAGGGAATAGCCATGGGTTGTTCAATCTCCCCAATTCTCTTCACAGCAGCCTTTGAGGTCATCCTAATTGGAGGAAGACAGATGGTTAAAGGAATCAGATCGCCAGCAGGGCAGCGACTTCCGGCCATCAGATGCTACATGGATGACGTTACCACACTCCTACAGACAGCAGCATGCACTCACAGACTCCTAAAGAGATTTGAGGAACTGTTGACATGGGCCAGGATGAAGATAAAGCCATCCAAATCCCGCAGTGTCTCAATCCGCAAAGGAGCCAGGAGAGACGACATCTCCTTCACAGTGAATGGCGAGGAGATTCCACGCCTGGCAGAACAGCCGGTGAAAAGCTTGGGAAGGCCATACACAGCTGACCTGTCAGACAAAAACATGGCATTCTCGGTGACTGCACAGCTCACTGCTGGTCTGAAGAAGATCGACCTAAGCCCTCTACCTGGCAAGGTTAAGGTCTGGTGCTACCAGTTCACCCTGTACCATCGCCTCATGTGCCCCTTAAAGATGTGTGACATCCCCTCTTCAGCAGTTCTGAAGATGGATGCTAAGGCAAACAATTATATCCGGAAGTGGCTAGGCCTTCCCCGATGCCTGTCAAGGGCAGCTCTTTTCGGAAGGAACACCTTAAGACTTCCGCTGAAAACCATCAGCTTGGGCTATAAACTGGAGAAGGTGAGACTGCTGTTTGAACTAAAAGGTTCACCTGACCCAGTGGTACAGAGTGCCAAAGTCCAAGTCAGAACAGGAAGAAGATGGGAGGCATCACAGGCACTAGACCAGGCCATAACCCGGCCGAAACATCAGGAAGTTGTAGGGACAGTGCAACATGGCACGGCAGGTTTTGGATGGCGAACACCACCCAAGCCATGGTCCAAAGCCTCAAGGGAGGAAAGGAAACAGCTCGTGATTTCGGAAGTCAGGAGGGGGAAGAGGAGGGCTACAAGGTCATGGCAGTAACCCAATCCCAGCAAGGCAGATGGACCACCTGGGAGGCTGTCACAGATAGGTACATCACGTGGTCTGATCTATGGAAGTTGCCCCAAGCAAGGCTAAGCTTCTTGATCAGAGCCACGTATGACGCTCTCCCAAGCCCCCAAAATCTGCACCGCTGGTATGGCACAGAGGAGCACTGCCAGCTCTGCGGCTACCAACGTCCCAGCCTCCAGCACATCCTCTCTGGCTGCAAGACTGCGCTGACTCAGGGGCACTATGGGTGGCGTCACGACAGAGTCCTGCGAAAGCTAGCAGAAGCCATCGAAGCACGCAGGCTCTAAGTAAACCGTGCCAGCCCAACAACATCACACCTGCCAATCCAGTTTGTTAGACAAGGGGGAGAGGCACTCAGTAGCACAGTAAGAGAGAGGTCCTTGTTGATACCCGGAGGGGAATGGGCCCTTAGAGCTGACCTGGATCGCCAGCTAAAGTTCCCTCAGGAGATTGCCATAACCTCGCTCCGACCAGACATCGTGATTTGGTCCATCGTTACGAAGACCGTCATTATGGCTGAACTGACTGTGCCATGGGAGGATGGGCTGGAGGCTGCCTTTGAAAGGAAAAAGGAGAGGTATGCGGAACTAGCAGCTGCATGCGCACAAGCTGGGTGGAGAGCATACACCTACCCAGTGGAAGTTGGTTGCAGGGGCTTCACTGGAACCTCCATCCAGCGACTCCTCAAGACTCTTGGCATCAGAGGTGCCAAACTGGAGAGAGTCCTCAAAGAGCTGGCAGAAGAGGCAGAGCAAGGGAGTTTTTGGCTCTGGCTCCGTAGAAAGGACAAGGCTTGGGGTAAAGACGGGTCCTAAGGCTGGCTGCAGGGGGCGGCAGGGAGACGTCCCTGCCGCTGCTCCACCACCCGGAGGTGTTCCGGGATTAAAGGAGCGAAACATCAATGAAGGGCGGCTCCCGTCTGACGACCCTGCAGCCGGTCCAAAGGCACTGGCGGAAGTGCGTCAGGCAGAAATGCCTTGCAGGTGGTCTCACCTGTGCTTTTAACTAGCATATACCAAGTAATTTATCTTTTCATATTGTGCGGATGAGAGATCCGAACCTCAGAAAGTCTGTGTGTGACGTATGCAGCGCACACTGTGATGCTCGTTTGAATTAATGCTGCTGCTTGAGTGAATGCACCTAAAGAAAGCTGTTACTCTAGTCTTGTCTGCCTCCCTAATAATTTTTTTTTTTAACTGCAGTAAATTAATTTAAGATATAAAATCTCACACTAGGACAAGGTAAGAATTGAGAGTGTTCCTCATTTTCTGAAATACCTGATAATAGCTAAACTGATGTCTGCGTGTTCCAGCATCTTTCAAATGGCTATATGTAACGTTATGTGTGTGTATATCAGTCAGAGAGCTGAATGAAATTAAAACTGCAATAATTAAAATAACCCTGTAAGGACAAATATTCTCCTCACAGAGTGATGAGCGTGTTCCTCATCTAGTCATAAAAGCCTTATATTTATTTGTCTGATTGTTAGTGCGTGTTCCACTGCGATCCCCATGATAAACAGTATATATGTTTATCTGTTTGTGTCTGTTCAATTAATTATCGTGTAAACACTGCGTGTAGCAGACCCCTCCCGAATGATGGACAAAACTTTACTGATGTTGATGAAGTTTATTGAGTCCGTTTTCACTGCAAATATCACCTCATAAATCACCGTAAGAGCTGAACAAAGGAAATACAAAAGCTCGCATTAACGACTCGTACAAACTCTCTCTCCGTTACACTACCAATAACATATAGCAAAATACATAAATAACAATAAACCATAAGCAAATGTTAATACAGACCTTATTCCTTTTCCGGGGGGTGCTTATCACCTTTAAACATTAATAGCCTGCACAACTCCTACAACTGCGTGCACTCCCTTTGCTTTCCTTCTATCAACCGTGTGCTCTCCCCTACTTCCTTTTACACGTTTAGCCCCGTAGACCACATAACCCGTCAAAATAAAAGTCCTTCCTTAATAAGACCTAAATACATTACCTAAACCTAATTTAAACTAATAGGACTATCAAAAAAGTATATAAAAACAAATTAGAAGAATTAACACATCAAAGTCTGTTACACTCCCACCAAATTATAAATTTAATATCAACATGCATAATTTTCAAGCATAAGTAATATCACTTTTCACTTATAAAGACCTTTGTGTGTGTATGCACGTTAAGTCCTTTTGAAGAGGTGTTCACTCCGATTCCAATAATAAGACCAACTTCTGAGCTGGCCTCTCTACTACTGAGACCTTGTTCAATCGTTCTCCTTTCTTGTTCAGTGTTTTGTCACCAAGTGTCAATGTGACTTTCCTTACTAACCCATCTTGGCTAGATACAGTGTCTATGATCCGACCTAGTCTCCATACATTCGTTGGAAGGTTCTCATCCGTATCCATGACAACATCACCAATCTGAAAGTTCCTATTTGGAGCATGTCAGCATTGTTTAGTAGCAATGTTGTGGAGATACTCCTTTTCCGATCTACTCCAGAATTGCTCAGTAAGGTACTGTACCCGTCTGCATCTCTTTCTCCCATAGATATCTTCTCTTATGAACTTTCCTGGTGGTGGAAAGACTGTGGTGGCTTTCATAGTAACCAAATGGTTAGGTGTGAGTGGTTCCAAGCTCTTGGGGTCGTTCAAGTTATCCACTGTAAGAGGACGACTATTAACCATCTCCATGGCTTCATAAAACAATGTGCGCAGTGAAGCATCACTGAGCCTGCCTGATGCAAGGGAAGCTGTAGCATTAAGAACACTCCTTACAGTTTTGATTTGACGCTCCCATACACCACCTGCATGACTGGAATGAGGGGGATTCAAAACAAAATCACACTGTTTATCTGCAAGAAAAGCAGTAAGCCTTTCGGGATCAAGTTGCTGTAATACGGAGTTCAGTTCGTTCTTAGCACCGACGAAATTGGTAGCTTGGTCGCATCTGATCTGCCGTACTGTGCCTCTGATAGCAATGAAGCATCGTAAACTGTTGATCAAAGCATCCGTGGACATATCCTCCAACATTTCTTTATGAACGGCTCTTGAACAAAAGCAAGTTAGAAGCAGACCATACCTTTTGTGCTGTTTTCTTCCTTCTGTAGTCATGAAAGGACCGAAGCAATCCATACCACAATACACAAACGGTGGGGAAGACTCTACACGTTCTGCAGGTAGATCACTCATGAAAACTTGGAGAGTCTGTGGGGCTCGACAGCCTTAGTCAAACGGGTTGGCGCGTATGGTTGGGTTGCGGAGAGATTGTGAGATTGTGGTTTGGTCTCAGCAGCAACTGTTGGTTATTTGTTTAGGTTGTATAGTACTTACAGTCATTACGTTCCTGTGTATATTGCGTGAATGACGGGTGGTTGGGCAGATATTGTGTTTTGCGGTAGGTGGTATGCCATATGGAACCGTTGCCACTGAAACTGCATATTAACGCACCAGTGGGGTTCGACAGCCTTAGTCAAACGGGTTGGCGCATATGGTTGGGTTGCGGAGAGATTGTGAGATTGTGGTTAGGTCTCAGCAGCAGGAGGGATGTAGAGATCAGTAAGCTGGGCTGAGTTGAGTGGGGGACGGAGGGGGGTGACTCTGGGAACTTCACGGAGGGCCAAGACATCCAGGCCTACCTCCGAGATATCAACTTCCACCTAGAGGTGAGACCCCATGTGACTGACAGAGACAGGTTATACCTCATCAGATCCACATCCGGTCCAGAGTTAAGAAGCTTCCTAGACCGACAACCTGCTCATGTAAAGTCGAACTACCAGCTACTATGTGAGACACTGATAAATGAATTCACAGGTCCAGAGTCAGAACATGGTGTGTTAATCGCCTTGGACACCAAACAAGGTTGACAAGAGACTCCCCAAGCCTACTACCAGCGCTCCCGACAAGCATACCTTGGTGCACATAATAAACCTGAACGTGAAGAGGATGTGAACTTCAAAACCCTCTTCCTGAGAAACCTGCACCCCAGATTGAATCATCATCTTGATGTCATGGCCTGCCCAGACACGATGACAATTCAACAGCTACGTGACCTGACACACAAGGCCTACATCAAACAAAAGATGGCCTCAAAGAAAGGTTTGAAAACATCCACAGTTTCAAACTCCCATGCCGATGACGGCTACCATACCAACCGCATGGAAAAGTCTTGGGACCAGCCACGCTTCTCAAGAAACCCACAAGAAGGATACAATTGGAATCCTAACTGGACATCCAAATGCCATCGACCCACGCATCCAAAACCATTCTATGTTGGTAATCGACGACGACACCAACCTCTGCACCACTCAGTCAAACACAGCACAGAGTGTGCCCGAGAACAAGACAGTTTACCCTTAGAAGACATGGAGCAACTAATGAGGCAACTGAAAGTGTTCATCGAAAACAAGGTAAACATGAGTGACCCACAAGATGAGTCATCCTCGCTACGACTAGCGATGGAACGGAAGACCAATGATCATCTGGTACAGCTTCGTAATGAAGATGACGACCACCTGTTCTACAACAACACAGAATAAAGGGGTCTCTCACAACCAACCACTGACAAAAACCCAGAAGTAGCAGAAAACATCATCCTGGTTACCCATCACTCACAAAGAAACAATCAAAAGAGGTCCAAACTCAAGAACCATGAGTTCTACAGTAACCACAGTAAGCACAGAAGGTCAGAAAGTCTGTCACAACCAGAAGGCATCAAAGAGAAATGCAACAATGGAGACAAAGTTTTGCACTACAGCTTCACACATCTATGCCAAACTACCTCCCAATGTCTGCCAGAGAACTTCCTGCCCCCAGCAGATCACAGAAGATCCCTTTTCTAAGGCAAAGATGTCACAATCTCCAATCTTCATCGAAGCTCATCAAAGCTAAGCCAAGAAGCATGTGGGAAAGCCTTCAAGAAAAAGGGGGAGCAAAACAGACTAAAACAGATCTGACCATACATACATGCACTACACTACACTGCACCACTAACATACAGAAGTTAAACACATCTACCATGAAAAACATTCAACAAACATGTTCTTCCCACATGTAGAAACTATCTTAAAATAGACTTAGCTACACTTACCATAGGAAACGTACAGCTATCCACCCAACAAGTAGAACCCCTCTCATTACATTGTGACACCTTACACTGCGCAACAGTAGTTGTAAGCCATACCAGTAAGCACTAAACGGCTTTGTTTTGTTTTATCTCTTCCTTTCCTTTTCTTCTTCCTTTATTAGGTAAAATGCCTGTTTACCCCATAAGGGTCAAGGTCACGATATTAGGATTGATGCACCACGCCTAATATTTGTAAGCCACCTCAAAACGAATGTGAGCCAGAGAGCTCCATGTATGATGGGTTACATCATTTTTACTACAAATGATGTCACCAGAAAATGAAAGGTAAAATGGTCTTAACCTAGAACAATTTAGAATAGAATCAAACAAACAAACAAAGATTTAATCACAGAATTTAATCAAAGAATCACCGTACTGAAACAAATTAGAATAGCAATCCCAAAATTGAACTAAACTATGTTCAGCGTGATAAACTTTGAGAGAATGAACTTGAACTCTTAATACTTAGATAATCTAATACCCTGCACCAGTACAGTGGCCAGTCATGGAGGTGTTGTCTTGTTTTTTGCTGTGTATGTGTCTGCTTCTACTACCCGTGTTTCTCCAGCGTTCACCGATGTCTTCGTACCAACACATCACCGAACGAAGGGGGGATATGTAGGAATTGAAGGTAAACCAAACACAAATGATTCTTCCAGGTGATTCGTTCAAACATAATGCCACACAAAACTCAACATTTCAGAACCGTAAAGATCCCGGCTCCAACTAGTCTACAAAACGACTTTATGGCCCTGCAAGCTTCAAAGAGATGAGCCTAAATAGAGGAAGAACTGGTCAACGTTAGATAGTTTGGTAAAAACTGATTGGTTCAGAGATGGCACGGCTCAGAACCCACCAAGATAATAGCAGAGGTCGTTTGATCACAAGACAGAGGATTGAAAACAGATCTCCTCCTCTGAATGACCCCGTTTGAAATCTCTTAAAACCACAGAGACTGAGACTTTAAAATTACATAAAATCATCCCAAAACAATTGTTGACGGACTTCTAATCAAACATTGTTCAACTGCATAATCCTATATTGTATCTACAGCCTCTGTATGCGTCTATTATGCTTAGATCACATACAAGTCATGTAATTGTTATAACTATTAGATGTTTGAATGAAAGTGTGTCTTGTTTCCTATCAGTACGATCATATGTTCTTAATTCATTAGAAGGCTTGATTGAAATCTGTGTAAAATGTTTTGTGTTCTTATAATAGGAATAAAGTCTAAACTGTTCCCTCCGAACTCTCTGCTAGAGCTGAAGAGCAAGGAGACCACAGATTACGCATGATTTACGATGAGAGGTGAAGAGAATGCCACCTCCCAAATAAAGTCAGATTGGTCAGAATCATCCAAGAGGTTGGACAAACCATTGAGTTTAAAATCTTAGGACCTGAAAAGCCAGTAGAGAGTTGTCAGTAGAAGATTTTGTTAAGTTGGGTTGAGGTTTAGTTTGTGAATTTGTTCGTTAGAGCAAATTTACAGAAGTCATGGAGAAGCCATGACGAACCGGACAGACGAGTAACCATGTAGACGAGCAGACAAAAGAACCCAAAACAAGATCAGAAGAACTTCCATGGGTTAAACCGCTTCATGCAAGCCATCTTTAACTACTCTCATCTCATTTTTCTTCCTGTTCTTAGCTTTATATTTTTCTTTTATGTTAAGAGTCTCGATTCTAAGTTAAGTTTTGCAGCAAAGTTTTGTTTAGGGTGAGACACGGCGGGCAAAAACATCATTTTTTTCACTGGTCAATTTTGAGATTTTGGGATACTTGTCTTCAATAACATGTCTTCTTTCTTGACTTGTGGGGACAAAAAATCCGAAATACACATTAACTCTAAATGCGCAATTTCATTGGCTGATGCTAAATCTTTAAAGCCCGTTTTCTCAAAATGACTTTTCGCTCATACTCCAAGTCCGAAATCTCTTCTTCAGTAGCACCTATATACACCAAACTTTCCAGTCTTGTACCTAGTTATATTATAAAGACATTTACAGAGGGATTTGTAAATATATTATTCCTAGCCTGATTTATATAATATTTTATTCCAAAAATCATGGCGAAAATCATTTTTTTAAGGCTATTGGCAGTATATTCTGATTTACAGGAAAATAAAAGTAGAAATCCATAAATCCCTCTGTAATTTTTTCCCATCTAATATGTGAACACAATGAAAAAATAATTTTAAACCTGGCTTTATCCAATACTCAGATTTCGTTTTTTTAAATATATGCAAATTTGCGCATATTTATTTAGATAATGCCTTATTTGCATATTTAAACATTAAATTACAGAAAACTTGCAATATATTTTTTTGTCATCTTAATGTAGGTAATCTACTGGCAAAGATTCATGGTGATATCTGCTAGTTAAAAAAAAATACCCTATTCACCTGTAGTGTCTCGCCTTAAACGATTCGACTGCAAAGCCCGCTTTCCAGCTTCAAATACTTTCCAACCATTCGCCAACACACCACGTGATTGGCAGCCCAAACATCTATCCAGGAGGAGATCGACCACCAGCCAGTCAACAAACCCGGGAAACACCTTTTTACGCTGACAAAAGGAATTCCCAAGACAAACGCAAGTATACCTCGAGACTGGCTGAACTGGTGCATTGAGATAAAATTGAATAACCCGGATAAGAAACGATAGAAGGGTTAAATTAATGATTGATGGTTCGTTCAGGTCAGGTCTTATAAGTGCATATAGAAACTTGGGATTTCACTATCTCACTCTTGAACTAATTTTTCTTTCCTCACTCTCTTTCTTTCTGCAACTCATATGAATGTGTGTGTGTGTGTGTGTGTGTGTGTGCGCGTGGAATTGTGTTAGATTTTAGTTTTATGTTTTAGAATAATCAATAAAGTCTTGTTTATATTTTAAAGATATTTGTCTTGTGTTATGTGCATACAGATTTAATGTCTTAAACTGCTGATCTAAGTTACCTTGCTAATAAATAGTGTTATACTATAGTTTGGATATTTATTTCTGTTTTAGAGCTGATAGTTACGCTGGATGAGTCATTTGCGAGCCGCTTATACCTATACATTAAGTTATTTATTTATTTTGAGCTAAATTGACCTGTCTAATCCAGACACAGATCCAGATATTTAATTACTTAGATCCTTACAATATATATATATATATAAATTATTTTTTTTACACAAATACTTATATCTCCCCTCATCAGACGTTGAGGGTACTACACCTGCGCTCTGTTTAATTTGCTCTTCACCATGTTTGCCTACAATCTGTTTTAATGCACTTTCTTTTTTATGCCTTTTCTGTTCGTCCATGACTATTCATGATTCTATTTCAAAATGCAACTTCCATAATAAACATTAGTCAGAATGAATTTAGTGCAGGTCAGTATTTTCAAAAGCCTCCACATTTAAAACCAGGAGCACACCTAAGGCAAAATGTCATAACTTAATTTTTAGGAAAATAAACTTTATCAATAAAAGTTTTATCATATAGACAAACATCAAGTTTCAATTCGATTGTTTTTGGGGGAAATAAGATTATGTTTTTGGTGTAACTTCAAAAAGCCAAGGGGAAACTGTGGTAGAAGCCCGTAACGTCAGTTACGGATTGATGCCTTCGTTTCTCGCTGCTCCTGAACACTCGAATGAAGTTATGGTTGCGCTGCCCCTGAAGTTACGGCACTCTGCCTTGTTCTGACCGACCAACAAAAGTATTGCCGCACTGGAGTTACGGGGTTATGGTGTAGCAATTAAATCACCTCAGACACAAATGTTTCACAGTGATTGCTTTTGTGGCATACTCTCGAGGGGAAATGATTGTGGAGATGGCTTTGAAACGTAAACACCAAGATCAAGGTAAGAATTACAAGACACGGGTGTCTTGTCTTGTAAAAACAGTAATAGCTATCGGTAGCCTTTAGCTAGCGATGCTACTTCACAAACTAGACACAAGCACGTTTCGAGGCCATAATCAACAACTTATCCAGTAACTGTCATGGATCCAATCATTGATGACATCACCCCATCAATCTCAACTCAGCACACCTGGTCCCGGTCGTCATCCCCGGAATTCTAATCACTTCCACCTGATCTTTGTTACCACTCACCTTGATGCATGCTGTTCATAAGCCTCAGACAATCTTCACTCGGCGTCCGATCTCGTCTTTCTGATACCTAGGACTCTCTGGTTCCTTGATCTCGTTGTCTAGTTCCAGATATCACTCTACTTCAAGTGGTTTACGCAATATTCTAACACCCTGTGTGTATCTCCTCTGCAGCGTCAGTGAGGTGGTTGCTCTGGAGATTCCTCATTCCCTTCCCTGCGTCTCTCCAGTACTGGTCTCCACCATTTCCAAGCACTCTACTGTAAGACATGGCTGATCCTATCCAACTCTTCCTGTACCGGCCCCGTTCAAGGATCCCCTGGGGCTACAGACTCTCTTGCGGCATCACGAGCCGTCCAGTATCGTGGAGTTGCTTATCCTTGTTACAGTTTTTTACAGTCGCTAGGACACATTTCTCAATACTTAGGTCACTTTTTCAAAACTCTTCACACATTGAGCACAACAGAAGTATATGTGGGCTAAACTGTGGATCATTTATCATTGCTTTGACACAAAATGCATTCAATGACTACATCTTTCAAATTACATTAATTGTTTTCTCACTTCGACACAACAACTACCAAAACTCTGTGTACTTACAGGCCAATTTGCACATGCTTACATACTGTTTTCAAAACTGTTAAACTTATTTTCAAAACAATAACATAATACAAAACTGAATATGACAGCAATTTGCTACATTTCTACAGTAATATTATAATGAAATATATTTCGAATCTAAAAATGAAATGCTATAAAAACAATTGGACCAACCGCAGCGGGTTCCTATTGTATCTGTATCGGTGAATGGTGTGTACAAATTCTTGTATTTTTGTAATTAGTCTGTGCAAAAAAAAAAAAAAAAAAAGACATAAAATATATTGAAGCATACTGCATCATCTCTGATTCATTCCAGTAAAATATATTGCAGTGAATTCTAAACAGTAGAGAGGTGTGCTTGTTTTACAGAAGAAAACATTTTATAATGATACCTGTTGTTAGAGTTTTTTAGGTCATTGTTTTGTGGGTGACAAAGTGCGTTTGTTTTGTGGGTGACAAAGTGTGTTTGTTGTCTGTCAACCTTTGCTAGTGTGATGGAAGAATATGTTGATTTGAGACATGTATGAAGTGATATGGTAGTTTTATTGCATTTTGAAAGTGAAATGAACTGCTGTGCCGAGCTGAAAGTTGGTTTGGAGAACTGTGTGAAGAGTTTTGAAAAAGTGACCTAAGTATTGAGAAATCTGTCCTAGCGACTGTAAAAAACTGTAAATAAATCATTGTCACTCTACCTTTGTGTCTTCGTTCCTCAGTATAAGTGTGACAGTAACAAGCGCTGCATTAGAACAGGCTTGTAGGATATCTTAATTCACAGTTCGTAATACAAGGCTACATGTACAACTGAAATAAAATGAGCTTCTCATAGGCTAGCTCTCACCTGCCAATGACAGTCCACTGACTGAAAACTACGTACGCGATTTGGTTGGTTGGAGCCGCAACGACACACCCATGATACACCAGCAGCAGGAATGTAGTAATTTAGAGCCTGTTGAACCCTGGTTAAAATCCTTGTTAAACAACCGACGAGAAAGCAAATCCATTACAATGCGGAACTACTAGATACAGTTCTTTAGGGACACCTAATCTGTAGCCCCACCTTAGCTCTGAAGCTCTGTGACTATTATGAACAAGCTGCGATCTCAAGATTGCAAGGATGGAATGTGTGTGTGTGTGTGTGTGTGTGTGTGTGTGTGAGAGAGAGAGAGAGAGAGAGAGAGAGAGAGAGAGAGAGAGGCACGGGCGCAATCGAACAGTGGAAACATAAAAACATTCTCCGTCATTTTGTTCATACAGGACATTCCAACTATTCTCACTTCAACTTCTTGTTTAGTTGAAGTACTTGTTTACTTGTCAAGCCATTTTTATCATAGTGAGTCCAATATTATACTGCTTACATTTTAAGTGTTATCATAACATTGTGCTATAAAATAGAAGTTAAGGTCTTTTGCCTTGGCATGACCGATTGTCATTTTGTGGGCAATGCTAATGCAGAACTGTCTATCCTAGACTGTCTACTTAATATCTGCCAACTCTTCATTGTGATGAACCTCCAAAAGACATTCTACTGACTATAAGTATCTTTGCAACTACATGTCAACTTATTCTAACTCTAACCCTACCAGTCTACTAATGCTCTATTTACACTCTTATGAGAGTTATTAGACAGCTACTAAGGCCTTAACTCACTAGAGTGTGAAACTGAGAAAAATGACTTTAAAGTTATCTTAATGTCCTGACAATTGAGTTATATGTATAATATTGTAATGCTCACATTTTGTAGTGTATACCTGTATTAACCTATCTACAAAAAAAAATTTGAACTCAAATTTGACCTTTGACCCTTTTCGGAAGTTACTGTATTCTGCCTTAGCATTGCCCAGAAAATGACAATCGGTCGTACCAAGGCAAAAGACATCAATTTTATAGCACAATGTAATGATAACACAATCATAGTGGTTCAAAGTCTTGTTCTTGTCTAGTGGTTCAAAAGGAAAAGCTTTCAGGGCCTCGAGGACCAATGAATGATCCCACATGAGAACCGACGGGGGGTGCGGCGGATTCATCCTTCTAGCTCCTCTAAGGAAGCGGATGACCAACTCATGTTTTCCCAGTGACTGGCGATTCTGCGCACGCTGCCACGGCCGCCACGTATACTTTGAGCGTGGATGGGGACCTTCCCTTATCCAACAGCTCTTGTAGGAAGGTGAGCAGATGCGCCACCCCGCATGTCCGCGGGTCCAGAACTCTGTCGGTGCACCATCCAGAGAACACCGACCATTTAGACGCGTAGAGCCTTCTCGTGGAAGGGGCTCTAGACTGCATGATCGTGTTCATCACTCCTTCTGGCAGGGCAACGAGTACCCGTTGATCAACCATACATGCAGAGACCAGCGCTCTGGATGGGGATGGCAGATCGTGCCGTGAACCTGAGAGAGGAGATCTGCCCTCACCGGAATCGGCCACGGAGCTGTAAGGAAAGCCGTGCTAGTTCCGGGAACCAAAACTGATTCTCCCAACGTGGGGCTATGAGGAGCACCGAGTGGCGCGTTTCCCTGATTCTCTTGATCACCTGTGGTAACAGAGAGACCGGATGGATAGCATATAGCGGGAGGCTGGGCCAAACCTGGGCCAGCGCATCCTCGTCCTTCAAGAAGAACGTCGGGCATTGAGCGTTGTCTTTTGACGCAAATAGGTCGACTTCCGCTCTGCCGAATAGGCGCCACAGTTTCTGGACCGTATGGGGGTGCAGGGACCATTCCCCTGGGGGAACATTGTCCCTAGACAGTTTGGGCCGTCGTTCAAATGGCCAGGCACATGCGCCGCCCTCAGCGAGCGCAGGTGCATCTGAGACCAAATAAGGAGGCGTTCCGTCAGATTGCAGAGATTTCTGGATCTGACACCGCCCTGACGGTTTACATAGGATACCACAGACATGTTGTCCGAGCGGACAAGAACATGCTGGTCCTGTATGAATGGGAGGAAGCACTTCAGCGCGTTCTCGACCGCTATCATCTCCAGACAGTTTATTTGAAAACCCTTCTCCTGGTCTGACCACTGGCCAAAGACCGGTCTGCCCTCGAACAGGCAATTCGAGGGCAATTCAACCCGAGTTGGACGCGTCTGCCGAGATGACTTTCCAATAAGAGATGGTTCCCATCCTTACTCCCTGCTGGTACCAGTCGGCCACTAACCAGGGCTGCAGAGCCGCTATGCAGGTCTGAGTCACTCTGATTTTCTGGCCGCCAGACAGCCAGGCTCGGCGGGACACGCAAGTATTCAACCAGCGTTGTAGCGGGCGCATGCGCAGTAGGCCCAGCTGAAGCACCGCTGCAGCTGATGCCATACAGCCCAACATCCTTTGAAATGTTTTCAAAGGGAGAAAGCTGCCCTTCTGGAAAGATGCGGCTAGGTGGCGAACACGGCACGCGTGCTGTGTCGATAAACGAGCCGTCATGGTCACCGAGTCCAGTTCTATTCCTAGAAAGGAAATTGACTGGCTGGGCAGTAACGAGCTCTTGGTCCAGTTGACCGTGAGACCCAAGCTTTCCAGATGACTGAGAAGCACTGTCCTGTGAGATAGCAGTTCTGTCTCTGACTGTGCCAATATCAGCCAATCGTCCAGATAGTTCATTATTCGCAGCCCCTGACTTCTCAGGGGGGCGAGCACCACGTCCATGCACTTCATAAATGTACGGGGTGCTAGGGACAGGCCGAACGGCAGGACGGTGTATTGATATACTTGACCGTCGAAGGCGAATCTCAAAAAATGCCTGTGATGGGGTATTATCTGAATCTGAAAATAGGCATCCTTCAGATCTAGAGAAATAAACCAGTCCCTTGGGCGAACGTGCGCAAGGATTTTCCTGGTCGTAAGCATTTTGAACGGTCTTTTCGCAAGCACTTTGTTCAAATGTGTCAGATCTAGGATAGGTCTGAAGGCTCCGTCCTTCTTGGGTACGAGAAAATATCGGCTGTAAAAGCCTGACTCGCTCAGAGAAGGAGGTACCTTTTCTATAGCCCCTTTGCACAGCAGCTTTGCTATTTCTGTGTGAAGTAGGTGTGCTACTTCCGCACTCACTATCGTCGCGGTCCGGGCTTGAAAGCGCGGGGGACGGCGAATGAATTGAAGTGTATAGCCCTGCTTTATTTGGCTCAGCACCCATTCTGAAATCCCTGGGATAGTTTCTATGTGAGCCGCTAGGGGGCGAATGGCCTCCGGGTTCAGATCGCCGCCATTTGCGGGCTTGTGAAACTGAACCGGAGCCGAAAGCGTGGCGCGCGCGCTCTCGGTTCTGGGCAATCGCTGCTCGCTGAAAGCCGAAACCAGCTGATTTATGTGAGATGTCCCAATCATAAGGGATGGGGAACATTCTTTTTTCACTTTTTGACGCACGAGCAGCGCTCCGGGCGGAAAAGCTTTCTGTAAGCGTGAGCGCGTGTACGCGGGCACGAGACTTACAACTGTATCTGACGCCCCGATCATAATGGATGGGGAGCGTTTTAGTAACGCCCTGCGTTTTGTGATAACACTTAAACGCGAGGGCGGAGCCCGGGGGGAGGTTTGTGTTAGCAAGCGTGAGCGCTCTCTGGCGGGCACGAGACTTACATTCATAACCTGCTTCTTTGATCGTGTAACAGAGAGGGCAGATAGTGGGCACAGACCTGTGGACACATTTCTTATATTCAACACTCGAGCGGCTTTTCTGCGCTTTATGAGAGTGTGCTCTGTGAATGACACGGGATTTGGACTGCTTATGTGTAAGGGTGAACACTAGGGCGTGTGCACTTTCACTAGATTTAAAACACTGACGGTGTGAGCCGGACCAGACATTATACTCTTTTTGAGATTTCTCTGGGTCGCCGTGAAAACGGCGTTTGTGTGCAGGCGAGAGGGTGAATAAACCGGCTCGTTGGCTGCTAATTGAACCACTGCAGTAGCCTGTTTGAAGACGGAACACGGAAATTAACTTTGACGGCGGTCCGGGCGTAGCGGGACACGCGCGTCTTTTCTCTCACTCTGTTAGGAGGGCTTGGCGTGCTCAGACTTCAGTGTAATTCTTCGCCGAGGCCCTCTGCGGGGCGGGGATCTATGACGACTGTCTGAGCGCGACATAGGGCGGCCGCCCTGACGTCGCTGCGAAGGCTGAGGCTGTGCTGGACGCTGTGTGCTGGTTCGCACAGGAAGCTGGCTTTGTCTCTCGCGAGAGCGGCCTGTGGCGGAACTCGAGCGTCGCGGCAGGAAGAGGTTCATGGCCTGCGTGGTCTTCTGCACCTCAGAGAAGAGGTCAACGATCCCGTTCACCGCTGGGCCGAAGAGACCAGTGGGGGAGAGCGGTGCGTTCAGGAAGGTGGCTCGCTCAGTTTCCCTCATATCCACGAGCGTTAACCAGAGGTGCCTCTCTGTCACAGTTAACGCGGCCATGGCTCGTCCGATGGCTTGGGCTGCGGCTTTGGTGGTGCGCAGAGAGAGATCCGTCGCACTTCTCAGTTCCTTAACCACAGCTGGATCCCGGCCCTTCTCATCCCATTCACGGAGGATGCAGGATCCCACTTGCAGGATCTGTAGCACAGCCATTGAGTGTAGAGCAGACGCGGCCTGGCCGGAGGCGGCATAAGCGCGGCCGACCAAGGCGGACGTGGCTCTGCAGGCTTTAGACGGGAGTTCCGCATCAGCTCCATCGCGGGTACGGGTAGATTCCTGGATCGACGAGGTGGCGGAATGAAGCGACCATTCCTCGCTGTCCGATGCCAGGATGGAGCAGCAGTCTTTCATGGCGTGTTCCTCGGCCTCATCCTCCGATGCGACGGCAGTGAGGCTCGTAAGCGGCAGCTGCGCGTCAGTGAGGAGAGGCGGGGAAGGCGAAAGCGAGGCTCGAGGGAGGTTCTCCGGCGAGAGCGTCGCTGTGGCCACAGGTTCCGGCTGTCTCAGGGAACGGCGCTTCTTCCTGCGCGGTCCCACAGAGGGCGGAGTGACTGTTGCGGTGTTGAAGGCCTCGAGTCGAGCCCGCAGGGTCGACAGCGTAAGCTCCTCACAGAGCTCGCAGCCCCCGGACGCGAGGGCGAGCTCTGCGTGTTCCAGGCCCAGGCAGAGAGCGCAGATAAGGTGGAGGTCTCCGGCGCTGAGCAGGGCTCTACACGGGCCGCAGGAAGTGCGAGGCATCTTTAAAAAGACGCTTGCTGCTCTTTTAGAATATATATAGCAGGCAAAAAGGATCACGTCGCCGGATAGCGTAGCTCACACGGATGGCTGAAGGTGGTGAAGACGGCCGGCTTCCTCAGCGCTGTCCTAAGCTGGCTGTTCGCTGTTTGACGGCGGCGGTGGCTTCTCTCAGATCCAGCGATGCGAAGAGCTCGCTAAAGAGACGAAAAATCAGGGAAGTCAGCCTACAGCCCCTACTTTTATACGCTAAGCCACGCCCATTCTGGCGGGCTGTGACGCTATGAAGGCGCGGGCGCCCTTCATTGGGCGTGACGTCACGCCGGACTCACTGGTAGGCTGCAGCAGTTGCCCGCAGGGCAGCCAATGAGCACACGAGATGGCCTGCTCTAGGTCTTCTAGCTGCTGCACTGCGTTGACAATGAATACAAAATTAAGGATAATTTTTTGGCTTCAGTATCTCGAGAAGATGAATCTTTCCCGTAGCGTAAGCTAAACTTACGCAATACTCGTTCCCTCTCTAGAGAGAACTAGTCTTGGGTTAACCCCAAGGTAAACCAATTTTTTTACCATCAGGTGGGGTTGGATTGTGTTAAAGGCACTGCTGAAATCTATGAACACAATCTTGACAAGACTCTTTGCCTGTTCAAGGTGCTCATATATGTTATTTGTCAGAGTCAGCAGTGCATCTTCAACCCCTCTCTCCACACGATAAGCAAATTGATATGGGTCTAAGGTTGGTGTGACCTCCAGAGGTGGGGAGAAGTCACACATGGTCAAGTCCAAGCAAGTCTCAAGTCTTAACCATCAAGTCTCGAGTCAAGTCTCAAGTCGCAGTTCAGATAAATCAAGCAAGTCAAGTCAAGTCAAGGGTTCACCTTAAGCAAGTCAAGTCAAGTCAAGGGTTCACCCTAAGCAGGTCAAGTCAAGTCCTGATAAGTTTCAAGTAAAGTCAAGTCACACTACTAAAATAAATAGAGGTACATTTTTTCGATCCATATTTATTTTTGCACAGAAAAGATGAACTTGTATACATATATTATGTATCTTATTTATTATACATTTGCTACATATTAATCATATGCATATCTGTGCTACATTAATATCTGAAAATAAAATAAAATTGTGTTGTTAACACAAAACGTTCAGAGTCTAAGATCTATCGATTCTAAGATGTATAATCCAATCTGTCTAATTCAATTTAATTGAAACAGTCTAAAATGTGTTGCATTTACAGAAAATAAGGTTTGCCAAGACAGTGGCACTAAGCTGTGAACGATGGGGCCGCATAATAATCCCCCCATCACTGAACACACGCTCGACAGGTGCGCTTGAAGCAGGCACAGCTAATACCCTCATTGCCATTTGAAACAGTGAAGGCATTTTCTCCTTGTTCATTCCCCAAAACTAAAAGCAGTTCTGGCCATCACAATTGTCCAGGTAATGGTTGAGCTGGGCAGCAGGGCTGAAATGAGTGGATTTCTTCTGCTTTTTGTGGTATAAGAACAGCCCAGTTTCATCACCTTTGGTTTCCTCTTCTTCATCTCCATGACCTGTCTGTTCCATATTGGTATGCTGCTCTGCCTCCTGGAGAATCAGATCTAAAACACAAAAATGTGAAATTATAAATAAACCTACACAATATTCTAGAGCTGCATGATTCTGGATACATTGAGAATCATGATTTATTTCTAAATAGACAATTATCTAACAATTCTTTACAAAAAAATGTCATGTAATTTACTAATTACATCTAGTCTAACTGAGCGACTATAAAGAGATTACTTTCTTACCTTTCCTTGTGGTTCTTCTTGATATGTCGAACGAAATTTGACGTTGTCGTTGTCGTGTCGGATATTCGTGCCTTGCATATTTTGCAACTGGCAAATCTTTTTTTATAGGCACGGTCCAGTTCAAAGTCTGTATAGCCAAACGAGACAATTTGTGGAACTCGACTACTGTCTGCCATGTTTGGCGCGGTTTGAATTGAGCAGCGTTAAAGGCACAGATGCCGATAGTGATGCTGACATCACAATATATATATATATATATATATATATATATATATATATATATATATATATATATATATATATATATTAATTAATTGTATTGCTGTTTGTTTATTATAAGTTCAAGTCATTGTCGAGTCTTCCACTTCAAGTCAAGTCAAGTCTCAAGTAACTTGTTCTCAAGTCAAAGTCAAGTCAAGTCATTTTCGTACTTTAATCAAGCAAGTCACAAGTCCTGAATATTGTGACTCGAGTCAGACTCGAGTCAAGTCATGTGACTCGAGTCCCCCACCTCTGGTGACCTCACATAAAAAGTTTTTTTCAGAATTATTTTGTCAAAACGTATGTAACCCTAGTTCCCCGAAGGGACGGACGCTGCGTGTAATCGCAGTGGGAACGCCCCCCAGCGTAACGCGTCTGAAGCATGAATGAAATCAGTCAAAGGAGAAAATGGAGCATCACAGCAAGTGACGTCATTGACCAGGAAGCTATAAATATCCCCTGAATACACAAGCCGCCAGCTTCTAATGTTACTGAAGCAAGCGACCCAAGGGGATGCCGGGAGTATGGCAGGACACGCAGCGTCCGTCCCTTCGGGGAACTAGGGTTACATACGTAACCCGGCCCCTTCAGGGACTACCGCTGCGTGTAACCGCAGTGGGAACACAATACCCACATCTCCATACGAACAGGTCCCCGTTGTGTGTGACTAGGAGACACAAGCCGAAGAGAGAACCTGAGCCCCAGGAGTGGAGCTAAAATCGAGAGAATAAAACCTGACGAAAGTGTGTGGTGAGGACCAGCCTGCCGCATCACAAACGTCCTGAAGAGAAGCCCCTGAAAGAAGAGCTGTAGAGGCAGCCATACTCCTGGTAGAATGGGCCCTTACAGCCAAAGGTGAAGGCTGACCAGCCGAAACGTAAGCGAGTGAGATGGCCTCGACCACCCACTTGCTCATCCTTTGCTTAGATGCAGGACACCCCTTCTTAGGTGACCCAAAACAGACGAACAACTGTTCCGATTTCCTCCACAGGGCAGCTCTGAGGACATAAGCATCTAAAGCCCTAACGGGACACAGCAAATTCAATTTCTCCTGGTCTGACGTCAAAAAAGGCGGAGGACAGAAGGCCTGCAGTACTATAGGTCTAACGGAAGTGGTTGGCACCTTAGGAACATACCCTGGTCTAGGACAGAGAAAAGCCTTAACCGAACCAGGAGCAAATTCCAGGCACGAGGGAGCCACCGAGAGTGCTTGAATATCTCCAATTCTTTTTAGAGACGAGATAGCGAGAAGAAGGATAGTCTTAAGTGTAAGGAACTTTTCCGAAACTTCCTCGATGGGCTCGAAGGGAGCTAGGGAGAGACCCTCTAAGACAATGGCCAGATCCCAAGATGGTACCCTCGTGCGAACTGCAGGCCTCAGCCTCAGGGCGCCACGAAGGAAGCGAGATACAAGCGGGTGTCTCCCGAGAGAACCTCCGCTTGAAGGAGCGTGGTAAGCAGCTAAGGCCGCCACGTACACCTTCAGTGTGGAGTGGGATAACCCTGTGGAGAGATGGTCCTGCAGGAAATCCAGCACTGTACCAACTGGGCAGTTAACTGGGTCCTGCTGGCGCTCTCTGCACCAAGAGGTGAAAAGTTTCCACCTCGCGGCATATAACTTCCTCGTGGCGGGAGCTCTGGATTGGAGGATGGTCTCAATGACCTCAGTCGAGAGACCAGAGTCTACGAGCTGGGCCCCCTCAAAGGCCAAGCCCACAGCCTCCATAGTTCTGGGCGGGGGTGAAGGATCGATCCACTCGCCTGAGAGAGTAGATCTCTCCTGATCGGTATCTCTAGGGGAGAGCTGTCGAGGAGAGACACAAGGTCCGCAAACCATACTCAGGCCGGCCAGAACGGGGCTATTAACAGAAGACTGAGCCCGCCTCGGCGAACCCTCTCCAGAACTCCCGGGAGCAGAGCGATCGGGTGGAAAAGCGTACAAGCGTGACCTCGGCCATGGATGTACCATCGCGTCCAACCCCAGGGGGGCTGGTTGGCTGAGAGAGAACCACAGTGGACAGTGAGATGTGTCTCGGGAAGCAAATAGGTCTACCTCGGCTCGACCGAAGTGCTCCCATAGGAGCTCCACCACCTCGGGGTGAAGACTCCATTCCCCGGGCCTCGGCCCCTGCCTCGACAGGATTTTTGCCTCCGATTTAAATACCCCGGGAGATAAATAGCTCTCAGAGAAAGAATTTTCCCCTGGGACCATAGAAGGATCTGACGTGCCAGTTTGTACAGCGGGCGAGAACGCAGACCCCCCTGATGGTTGATATAAGAGACCACCGACATGTTGTCTGTTCGGACAAGGACGTGGTGGCCCCTTAGGTCTGGGAGGAAGTGTTTCAGAGCCTGAAATACTGCCAACATCTCTAGACAATTTATGTGCCATAGACGGTGATGGTCCTTCCACAGACCCCGAGCTGGGCGACCACTCATGAACGCTCCCCAACCCGTGAGAGAGGCATCTGTCGTTAGCAAAACGCGACGACATGGAGCTCCCAACACAGGTCCTTGGGACAGAGAGCAAGGATCTTTCCACATAACCAGGGCGCGATGACACCGTTGCGAACTCATGATCATGCGAAAAGGATCTCCCCTCGGGGAGAAACCCTTGGTTCTGAGCCACCACTGTAATGGTCTCATGTGCAGGAGGCCAAAGGGTATCACGATGGACGCAGCCGCCATGAGACCTAACAGTCTCTGGAACTGTTTTACGGTGGAGGAGTGGCCTAGCTTGACCTGATATACCGCGGTGAGAATCGAAGCAACACGAGCAGGTGACAATCGTGCCTGCATCGTCGTCGAATCCCATACTACACCGAGAAAGGTGGTTCTCTGTAATGGAGAAAGAACACTCTTCTTGGCGTTGAGCCTCAACCCCAATCTTTTGATGTGAGCAAGAACAGCATCTCGATGCCGAACCGCCTGCTGTTCCGACTGAGCTAGAATTAACCAATCGTCTATATAGTTCAGAATACGGATGCCCTGCAGCCTGAGCGGAGCTATAGCTGCATCCATACACTTCGTGAACGTGCGGGGTGACAGTGCTAGGCCAAACGGAAGAACCCGATATTGGTACGCTTTGCCCCCGAAAGCGAACCTCAGGAACTTCCTGTGTTGAGGGAGGATAGAAACATGGAAGTAGGCGTCCTTTAGATCTATCGTGACAAACCAGTCCTCGAATCTGATTTTTGACACGATCTGCTTGAGAGTGAGCATTTTGAATTTGAGCTTCCCAACAGTGCGATTTAAGAGACGCAGATCTAGAATGGGACGCAGCCCTCCATCTTTTTTCGGAACGATGAGGTACCGGCTGTAATATCCTAACTCCCTGCAGGGTGGAGGAATCCTTTTTATAGCCTCTTTCTGCAGCAGAGTTTTTACCTCCTGTTCTAATACCAGAGCCTGCTCGGGGCCCACCACAGTAGGCAGAACCCCTCTGAACCGAGGTGGACGCGTTCTGAACTGAATAGCGTACCCGTTCTTTATGATATTCAGGACCCACTGAGAAACATTGGGAAGCATTTCCCATTCCGCCAGGAACTCTACTAAGGGAACCAGCCTCTGGAGGCTGGCCTCTGGATGAACATACTGAGTGACAGACGCAGCGCCCTGTAACATACTGGCAGGAAACAGCTGGTCTGAGCACTTCACAACCCTCCTCAGAGGGGGCGAGCGTCCCTCGGGAAACCGCTCGCCGAGTCTCTCTACACCCTGTATAGCCAGGGTTAGTAGAACAGACCCCTGAGGGCATCGAGAAGACAGGGCACCGTGTTTTTGTGCGGTGAACTCAAGTCTTTCCCGATGGGGACCACCCTCAGAGTCCTGACGTTCAGCCCATCAGGATTTTTCGACGCGGCCGGAGAGCGCCCCGCCTCGTCCCTCCAGTCTCTCTGCGGGGGGGCACGAGACGCGACACTCCGCTTCTGCTGTGCTCTTTTGAAGGACGAACTCGACGGCTGGGACTGCCCACGTTCAGCAGCCCCAGTGACACGCACTTTAAGAGGGATGAAAAGCAGCTGCCTGTTTTTTCTCTTCCTGGAACCTCTCCGTGACAGAAAGAAGAGCGTCACCGAAGAGGCCCGCAGGTGAAACGGGATCATTTAAAAGGAGAGATTTGTCTTTTTCTTTCATGGAGGTCTGACTCAACCATAAGTGCCTTTCTGTGGCCACCAGGGCTGCCGTAGACCGACCGATAGATTTTGCGGTCTCTCTGGCAGCACGAAGAGTGAGATCGGCAGTCTGCCTGAGTTCGCTAATCATATCAGCGGAAATTTCCCCCCCCTCACACGCATCTTTTAGCAGGTCGGCCTGATAAGCCTGCATAATAGCCATCGTATGTAGACAAGCAGCCGCCTGCCCAGCCGCCGAGTAAGCCTTGCCCACCAGCACAGAGGTATTTTTTAGTGGTCTCGATGGAAGAGCCGGTGCTTTAAGTGAAGACGACTAAGCAGGCGAGAGATAGCTCGCGAGCGTCTCCTCTGCCTTCGGCATCGTCACATAACCAGCAGATTTAGCACCAGAAATGTCACCATAAGCATTAGACTGATTTGTGTAAATCCTGCTAGAAACCGGTCTAACCCAAGTCTTTGAAACCTCAGCATGAAGGTCTGGGAAGAACGGTAGGCACCGGCGAGAAGGTTGAGGTGATGCAGACAGAAATCTATCGTCTAGTTTACTTTTATTTCTAGACTGCTGTCTATCAGCTGGCCAATCGATACCAAGCTTTTCAACAGCCCGAGATAACACATCCATCAAACCTTCATCATTTGCAGTATAATGTGGCAAACTAGTTTCCTCAGATGCAAAGCTTTAGAAATCCAGCTCCTCAGAACTGGACAATCTTAAATAAACATCATAATGTGCCTCCACCCGGGCAGAAGTAACCGCCGCAGCGCGTGCTTCCAGGGCCGGGTGAGAGGCACTGGATCCCGCTGGAGGAAGCTGAGATAGGGCGGGGCCGTCTCAACGTCGCCGATGAGATCCATCTGCGAGCCCCAAGACAAACGCCGCCGCTCTGCCTCAACAGAAGCGGGACCCGAGCCTCGGGGTGCTCGCAGCATACCGCTCTCCTCGAAGAGCGATCGCCGCGAACGCAGAGTTCTCAGAGGAAAACGCTCGCAATGCTCACAATCGACTCCCTCGAGAGCCGACTGGGCATGCTGAACTCCCAAACAAGCCACACATAGCTGGTGTGAATCCCCACCCGTGATGTATAGTGTACAGGGGGAAACACACTTCTTATACTGCTCGCTCATATTCTTTGGTTTTTATATATATATATATATATATATATATATATATATATTGTGACGAGCGTCCTCGGATTAATCAGCATCGCCCTGGCAACCAACACAAAACACCTGCACCTCCTCATCGCTGGCTGGTCGGTCACAGCTGCTCCCAATCAGCCCACAGCCACATAAGCAGCACATGCCTAGCAAAAAGACAGACGCTAGTCTCGAACCGAATGAAAGCGCTGGTCTAACCTTTCTCTCTGTTCTCCCCAGAAAGCAGCGAGTGACTGACAGCCTACCGTTTTGGAACACGTTTTGGACACCCACTTTCGTTGGGATTGAACACCGGAGAGCACTTAAAGCACCAGCCATCACGCACCGGCTTACCTTCTTTCACCAGTTTTGT
The DNA here is from genome assembly GCF_051911475.1 of Siphateles boraxobius. Lineage (NCBI taxonomy): Eukaryota > Metazoa > Chordata > Actinopteri > Cypriniformes > Leuciscidae > Siphateles > Siphateles boraxobius. The sequence continues at coordinate 36,001,742 of NW_027508734.1, read as the reverse complement.
TTAATTGTAAATAAATCCACCCTCCAGGGCCTTTTCACGAAGCCTGCCTTGTCAAGTGATTCTTCACTCCGTGACAGTGGTGGAGAATGCAGGCAAATTCATGAAGAATCACCGACAAGTTCACCGCCCCAACTCCTAATTTTTTCCTTTTTTTCTTTTTTTGGTCTGTGCACCACAGGTGGCGGAAAGCGGCACGCTCATCCCCGCGATGGAGGAAGTGTTACAATGCCTCGCTGAAGTGAGCATCCGCCAGCAACAAATCGTGGAACATCTCGCCACTTGCCAGGGCAGGACGGAGGAAGAACTCACCGCCATCCGTGCCACCGCCGCCCAGCGCGTTCCGCTACCTGATCCTCGCGCTCAAGCAACCCGCCTGCTGCCGAAGATGACCGCTGATGACGACGTGGAAGCCTTCCTGCAGGTCTTCGAAACCACCGCTCAGTATGAAGCATGGCCCGAGGACGAGTGGGCACGCGCGCTGGCACCTCTCCTCACCGGAGAAGCCCAACGGGCTTATTTCTCACTTCCCCGTGCGGACGCCGAAGACTATAACGAAGTCAAGCGGGAAATTTTGGCGAGGCTCGGCCTCTCATCCATCTGCGCCGCCCAGCAGTTTCAGGAGTGGGAGTTCAAGCCCCGCGTGCCAGCCCGTGCCCAAGCAGCCGAGCTCAGCCGCATTGCTCATCACTGGCTCTTGGAAGGGAACCCCACCGCAGCTCAGGTAGCGGAACGAGTGGTGGTCGATCGCCTCCTCCGCGCTCTGCCCCGCGCACATCGACAAGCGGTTGGGATGAGGAACCCTTCCAACACCCTGGAACTCGTGGAGGCGATTGAGCTGGCGGATGCCATCCATCACCGCGAGGCTGGGGACCGAGCGCCGCCGTTTCCCCGGAGGGTGGTCCATGAGCGACGACCGCTCGAAGGGACCTCACGACCAGTCAGCAGGCCGACGGTTTCCCCACCGCGAGATGAGCCCATGCCCAGCGCTGAGCCACCGTCAACCCCGCGAGCGTGGTTGGCAGGTTGCATCGTCCACCAGCATGTACCATCGGGAGCCCCCGAGGCAGATGTGATGGTGGAAGGGAAACGTTTCCGGGCTCTGCTGGACTCAGGCAGTGCGGTCACCCTAATCCAGTCGCGGTTGTGCGCCCCCCGAAGCGGCCAGAAGAACTTCCTGCCGATTACCTGCGTGCACGGAGACACTCGCCAAGTACCGTCCCGTAGAATCACTATCTCGTCACCCCAAGGCACCTGGCCGGTGGAGGCTGGCCTGGTGAAGGACCTGCCGGTGGCCGTACTGCTTGGGAGAGATTGGCCCGGCTTCGACAGACTGCTTGCCGCCGCTACTCAGCCTGCCAGCCCAGAGGGGAACCGTCAAAGACGAAGACGGCCTCGAGGACCCCGCCGCCGACCGGCCCTGCTCGCCTCCGACAGCGGGAGAGATGGTGAGTCCCCTTCCCAGACTACTAATCTGTTTTATGATGTATACCAACAGGCTGCTGGAGGGGGCTCCTTCGCCAAGGAACAGCGGGAGGACGATCGGCTCAAGCACTGTTGGGCTCAGGTGCGAGTCGTCGATGGAAAAGACGTCCTCCCACGGCCCCATCCTCTCCCGCATTTTGTCGTTGAGAACGGCCTGCTGTACTGTGTCGCTCAGCGGAGGGGGGAGGAGAAGAAATTGCTGGTTGTACCCCGAGCCAAGACCGAAACCATCCTGGAGCTGGCGCATTCCCATCCCATGGCAGGACACCTTGGGGCAGCCAACACCACTCAGCGCATCTGCGACCGCTTCCTCTGGCCGGGCCTAGAGGCCGAAGTGAAGCGGTTCTGCCAAGCCTGCCCGGCCTGCCAGGTCACGTCACCCAGGACCCCACCCCCCAGCCCTCTCATCCCGCTGCCGATCATCGAAGTGCCCTTCGAACGGATTGGAATGGACATAGTGGGGCCGTTGCCAAAGTCTGCCCGGGGACACGAGCACATCCTGGTAATCGTCGACTATGCCACCCGGTACCCAGAAGCAGTCCCCCTGCGTAAAGCCACCGCGAAGTCCATCGCCCAGGAGCTGTTTCTGATGGCCAGCCGAGTCGGCCTCCCCTCGGAGATCCTGACTGACCAGGGGACCCCGTTCATGTCCCGGCTGATGGCGGATCTCTGCAGGCTGCTACGGGTGAAGCAGTTGAGGACCACAGTCTACCACCCTCAGACGGACGGACTCGTAGAGAGATTCAACCAGACCCTGAAGCAGATGCTTAGACGCGTGGCGGCGGAGGATAAGCGGGATTGGGACCTCATGATTCCCTACGTGCTCTTTGGGATCCGCGAAGTCCCCCAGGCCTCAACTGGCTTCACCCCCTTTGAGCTCCTGTTCGGCCGTCAACCACGTGGGCTCCTGGACGTCGCCAGGGAAGCCTGGGAGCAGCAGCCGGCCACTCATCGCACTATCATCGAACACGTTCGACAGATGAGAGAACGGATCGATCGAGTGATGCCATTGGTCCGGGAACACCTCAGCAAGGCCCAGCAAGCGCAGCAACGCCACTACGACCGGGCAGCCCAACCACGGGAATTCCAGCCCGGAGACCGCGTCATGGTCCTGGTCCCCAGCTCCGCCTGCAAGTTCCTGGCCTCCTGGAAAGGGCCATATACGGTGGTGGAAAGGATTGGACCAGTCACGTACCGGCTGAGGCAACCGGGTCGACGGCAGGCGGAGCAACTCTACCATATCAACCTCCTGAAGAAGTGGGTGGGGACTCGGGACCAGCTGGCTGCCTTGAGTCTCACCGATCCCGTGGTTGTTGACGTCAACCCTCATCTCTCGGCTGCCCAGAAGGTGGAGCTGCAGCACCTGGTCAGTCAGTTCCAAGATGTGTTCTCTTCCCAGCCCGGGCAGACCAGCGTGATCCAGCACGACATCAAGACACCCCCAGGAGTCATCGTCAGGCAACGGCCCTACCGCATCCCGGAGGCTCGTCGGCAGGCTATTGAGGAAGAGATCCAACAAATGCTGAAGTTGGGGGTAATTGAACCGTCCCGGAGTCCGTGGTCCAGCCCCATTGTGATGGTCCCAAAGCCGGATGGCACCCTCCGCTTTTGTAACGACTTCCGCCGCCTGAACGAAGTCTCCGAATTCGACGGGTACCCTATGCCTCGGGTCGACGAACTGCTGGACCGCCTCGGAAGGGCCCGGTACATCAGCACTCTAGACCTTACCAAGGGCTATTGGCAGGTACCGCTCTCTGAAGCTGCTAAGCCGAAGACTGCCTTCTCGACTCCCAGTGGCCACTGGCAGTACCGGACCCTTCCCTTTGGCCTGCACGGGGCCCCCGCAACGTTCCAGAGAATGATGGACATCATCCTGCGACCCCACCAGGCGTACGCAGCCGCCTACATAGATGATGTGGTGATCCACTCCGAGGCATGGGAGGACCATTTGGATCGTCTGCGGAGGGTGCTCTCGGAGCTCCGGCGGGCTGGACTCACCGCCAATCCCCGCAAATGCCACCTAGCCCTCTCCGAGGCCAAGTACCTGGGCTTCCAAGTCGGACGAGGCCTCATACGGCCGCAGGAAAAAAAAGTAGAGGCCGTCCACTCCGCCCCGAGACCCCGGACGAAGACCCAGGTACGAGCCTTCTTGGGGTTGGCGGGTTATTACCGATGTTTTATCCCCAACTTCTCCTCTTTAGCCGCCCCCCTGACAGACCTGACCAGGAAGGGGCAGCCGGAGAAAGTATGCTGGACCCAGGTCAAAGCAGCGCTTACGTCCTCACCCGTACTCCGTGCTCCCGACTTCAGCTGCCCCTTTTTGCTGCAGACGGATGCCTCCGACACAGGACTGGGAGCCGTCCTGTCCCAAATCCAGGGAGGTGAGGAGCATCCGATCATTTACATCAGCAGGAAGTTGTCCCCGGCCGAGAGGAAGTACGCCGCCGTGGAGAAGGAAGCCCTGGCTATCAAGTGGGCAGTCCTGGAGCTCCGGTACTACCTCCTAGGCCGCAAGTTCACCCTGATCACAGACCACGCGCCCCTTCAATGGATGGCCCGCGCCAAGGACACCAACGCCAGGGTGACTCGCTGGTTCCTAGCGCTCCAGGACTTCCACTTTGAGGTACGACATCGGGCCGGGGCCGCCAACGCGAACGCCGATGGCCTCTCACGGATCTGGACAGCGTATGCAGGTCTGTCAGGGGTCATTCCCCACCCTCCCCTTACTTCACCCCTGCTATCTCCATTCATTCACAGGACCAGAACGACGCTTGGGGGGGGGGAATGTGACGAGCGTCCTCGGATTAATCAGCGTCGCCCTGGCAACCAACACAAAACACCTGCACCTCCTCATCGCTGGCTGGTCGGTCACAGCTGCTCCCAATCAGCCCACAGCCACATAAGCAGCACATGCCTAGCAAACAGACAGACGCTAGTCTCGAACCGAATGAAAGCGCTGGTCTAACCTTTCTCTCTGTTCTCCCCAGAAAGCAGCGAGTGACTGACAGCCCACCGTTTTGGAACACGTTTTGGACACCCACTTTCGTTGGGATTGAACACCGGAGAGCACTTAAAGCACCAGCCATCACGCACCGGCTTACCTTCTTTCACCAGTTTTGTTTAATTGTAAATAAATCCACCCTCCGGGGCCTTTTCACGAAGCCTGCCTTGTCAAGTGATTCTTCACTCCGTGACAATATATATATATATATATATATATATATATATATTGATAAACTCCTGACAGAACAGACAAACACAATCGAGATTTCAGTTCACACACACAGAGCGCTGCTGAAGTGACAGAAGCTGGCGGCTTGTGTATTCAGGGGATATTTATAGCTTCCTGGTCAATGACGTCACTTGCTGTGACGCTCCATTTTCTCCTTTGACTGATTTCAGACACATTACGCTGGGGGGGCGTTCCCACTGCGATTACACGCAGCGGTAGTCCCTGAAGGGGAACTTGTCTCAACATTCATATTTAGTCTGTAACATATTGTGTATGATATTAGCATATACATGTGAATTAGCAGTTTGTTGCTTATACAGACATTTTATTTCAACATATTTCAGTCTATTTGTACTCATCTTAGTAGGCTATAGCAATATAGTCTGGATGTGTTCATGTAAACATAACGTTTACTAATGTAGGTGCGAGAGTGAATGAACGGCACAGACACGCGCTGTATAACTGTAGTAAACAAAGCGCGCGCGCGCCTGTGCCGTTCATTCATCATTTAGCCTACAGACAGACACGCAGTTCATATTTAAATAGTCTTTTTGCGGTTTACAGTCAGACACTATTCAATATCGCGATTAGAACAAAGCACTTAAGAATAAATTACTTACTACATCAGCTGGATCTGTTGCTCCTCAAAATGAAACTACCAGCACTTCTGGTACATTTTCCAGGGTTATTAGATAGTATTATTCCTCACAGCGTAGGGATACGCTGTGTACACAGCTGTAGTAAGATACTTACTAAACACGATGTGTTTTATAATCCAGCTGGTGGGCGTTGGCATGTTTGAATGGCTTGCCCTTCCGTGGGCGTGGCACATTAACGCGTAATCAGGTATAATGAGCTGGAAAGAAAAAGACTGACATCTCTCTCTTTTCATACAGATTACATAAACTGAGAATATTTGTTTTTTTATATAAATTAATTCATTTAAAAGAAGAGAGTTCAAGCTTCATTATGGGAAAACACTCGTGCCTGTATGACAAGTATTTGCGGAATTACAGTTAATTTTCGGACGCGTTTCAAAATGGACTTAACTGACAGAGAGAAGGCAGAACGCGCTTCATGTTTGTTTTTCTTTATGTAGCGAAAAGCACAACACTTTGTTTTTATTGTGAGTATCCACAAAAAAATAGACACTTATCAGGATCTAATGATGTACAACACTTAATATGTAAGATCAAAATCAACAGAGTATTTTGAGTTTCTTTTGCACTGATAAGAAAAAAAGTGAGACTATCGCGCGGGCCTCAGAGGACCTCTATAGAAATGTCTATATCCACACACTTCATGCTGCTGATTTCTTTGTAAACCATTTCCTGTTCATCTGTAAAATCATGAATATCAAATCTGCAATACAAATCATTCAAGTCATTTGCCATTTCAAGTTCATTTTCCACTATCATAAGATGCCTCTTAGACTTGTATCCTGTGATTGCCTAAACCCCCTTCCAAGCTCTCCTAGCATCATTTCTAAAAAAGTTCTCTAATTTACGTTTATATGCTGCTTTACAGTCCCTGATCATACCTTTTATGCTTTTCTGCACAGTCCTTTTCTCTTCTCTGTTTCCTCCCACTTTGAACAGTCGCTTTTTTGGTTAAGAAGTTGTTTTAATTTTGGAGTTACCCAGGGCTTGTTGTTAGGAAACATCTTAACAGTCTTTTTGGGGATGATTGCGTCCTCACAGAATGTTATGTAGATAGCAAGCGCCGCGTCGTTGACGTTTTCGGTCCCGTCGGTCACTATGTTCCAATCCGTACACTCTAAGCAATCTTGCAGTGCCTCGGATGTGGCAGCAGTCCAGTTCTTAACCTCCACCTTTCTGACTTTCTCACACCGCAGCCTAGACACGTAGGCGGGCATCAGTTTGACCATGTTGTGATCCGAGTTCCCTGGGCCGGGCAGTGCTTTAGAGTAAAAGGTAGTTCAATCTAGTAGTTCAATGTCCTTCGTACAAACTTGATGTTTCATTGTAATATTAGTAGGGTAACAGTATTTGCTATTAATATATACACACACACCTCCACCCTTACTTTTTCCAGAATTTTGGTTGCAATCCATCCTCACCAGCATGAAACCCTCCAAGTCGGCTGCAGAATCAGGATCCGTCCCCGTAAGCCAACTCTCTGTCAGGGAGATTAGGCAAGAATGCCGATAGTCCGAGAGGTACTGAGTGCAGGTCCGGAACTCATCCACTTTGTTCCGTAGGCTTTGGACATTACCTAGCATGACAGTTGGAAGATATTGTCTATAGGGTTGCCTTTTAATCCGCTCCCGGATTCCTCCTTTTCTCCCGCGTTTCCTTGTTTTGGTATTGTTGCCTCTGGCACATTCGGGTGGTAACAACGACCTGCCTTTGAAGCAAAAACGGGTTGAAGGGAGTCCGATATTTAACAAAAAGTCCCGGGTGTAGGTAATCCGAGCCGACTGGCTGATATGTATCTTAATGTTAATGTTGTGGCCGACGCTATGTTGGATAAGGTCGGCCAACAAAGTGAGAATCAGCAGAAAAATTACTTGGTTCGGTCCCATGGTGAGGGCCAACACGTTATTGGTTTTGACTTAATTAATCCGCCAGGTTACGGCGTCTAAAAAACATACATTAAAACAAAAACAAACAAATGCAGATCGGAGACGTGCATGGACCGTGTCGCCGCTCGCGCATGCGCCACTCATTGATTTTCCATTGTTTGATCGCGCCCGCGCCTCTCTCTCTCTCTCTCTCTCTCTCTCTCTCTCTCTCACACACACACACGCGTCACACTCACACAACATATTCCAGCATTGCAATCTTGAGATCGCAGCTTGTTCATAATAGTCACAGAGCTTCAGAGCTAAGGCAGGGCTACAGATTAGGTGTCCCTAAAGAACTGTATCTTGTAGTTCCGCATTGTAATGGATTTGCTTTCTCGTCAGTTGTTTGACATGGATTTTAACCAGGGATCAACAGGCTCTAAATTACTACATTCCTGATGCTGGTGTATAATGGGTGTGTCGTTGCGGCTCCAACCAACTCGCGTTCGTAGTTTTCAGTCAGTGGACTGTCGTTGGCAGGCGAGAGCTAGCCTATGAGAAGCTCATTTTATTTCAGTTGTACATGTAGCCTTGTATTACGGGGTGTGAATTAAGATATCCTACAAGCCTGTTCTAATGCAGCGCTTGTCACTGGATAAGTTGTTGATTATGGCTCGAAACGTGCTTGTGTCTAGTGTCGAAGTAGCATCGCTAGCTAAAGGCTACCGCTAGCTATTACTGGATTTTAAAGATTATCTTTTTTATCCACCCGTGTCGTGTCATTCTTACCATTATCTTGGTGTTTACGTTTCAAAGCCATCTCCACCATCATTTCCCCCCGAGAGTATGCCACAAAAGCAATCACTGTGAAACATTTGTGTCTGAGGTGATTTAATTGCTACATCATAAACACGTAACTCCAGTGCGGTAATACTTTGATGGTCAGTCAGAACAAAGCAGAGTGCTGTAACTTCAGGTCAGCGCAAGAATCAGAATCAGAATCAGAAAGAGCTTTTTTGCCAAGTGTGCTTGCACACACAAGGAATTTGTTTTGGTGCTGAGGATTCCAGTGGACTATACAATACAACAAGAAATATGAAACATAATACTACAAATTATAAGAATAGCGACTAAAAATATAAATATATGAGAATAAAAAGTATCACAGTTAGGTTTAGTCAGAATAGACATTTCCAGATTTACAGATTATGAACATATTTAAAGTGTTTTGAATATTATAATAAATAAATCTAAATATAAGTATAAGTATCACCTGAGTTGTAGGATATTGCACTAAACAGTGGGAGTATTGCACTTAGAGGCATATGCCTTGGAAGGTGTGTTAACTGTTCAGAAGGGAAATGGCCTGTGGGAAGAAACTGTTCCTGTGCCGAGATGTTCTTGTGGCCAGTGATCTAAGTTTCCGTCTTGACGGTAACCGTTCAAACAGGTGGTGACCAGGGTGAGTGGAGTCTGTGATGATTTTACCTGCTCTCTTCCTCAGTCTGGAAGAGTACAGGTCCTGGAGGGATGGCAGGGGGGCACCAATGATCCTCTCCGCAGTCCGGACTGTCCGTTGTAGTCTCCTGATGTCTGATTTGGTAGCTGAACCAAACCAGACAGTGATGGATGTGCATAAGACAGACTCGATGACGGCTGAGTAGAACTGAATCAGCAGCTCCTGTGGCAGCGCAACCGTAACTTCATTCAAGTGTTCAGGAGCAGCAAGGAACGAAGGCATAAAGCCTCTACCACTAAGCTTCTACCACAGTTTCCCCTTGGCTTTTTGTTGTTACGCCAAAAAGATCATCTTATTTCGCCCAAAAAACAATCGAATTGAAACTTGATGTTTGTCTATTTGATAAAACTTAAAATAAAACCTAAAAATGACAATAACTAATTTTGCCAAAAATCGAAGTTACGACATTTTTACTTAGTGCGGCAGTATAGTCAACAGAATGTGTAAAAGGGACCATCAAAATAAAGTGAAACCTTATTTTATTTATTCAGGTGCCCCCATAATCTTTAATCAGAATAATTGCTCTTCCCTCTTGCAGTAACATCTCTTCTCTGATGAAGAGAGCGGGACAAACTGTCACTCACATGCGATCACAGCAATAGCAAATGACAATAATCCCATCAATTCCCAATGGACAAAATCAAGTTCTGCCCAACAATTTTTCTTGTTTGAGAAGCCGTTTTAATCAGATATACTGTACGTCACAATAGGGAGGAAAAGACAATGGAAACTTCTGTTTCAGTGCCGACTTTAAAGTTACATTAATGTTCAGTAAGCTGTGCATTTATTGCACAAAGACAGTTGTTAATTGTTGTGGCAAAATAAGTTATTGTTATTGATTATCCTTTTTGAAAAATAAGGTACAATGAAGTTTCATTGGTTATCTAAGACTGAACAATGCTTATACTGCATTTAGTAATCTTAGTTCATGTTAATTTCAACATTTACTAATGCATTAAAATCAAAAGTTGGATTTTTATGAACTAACATGAACTAACAATGAGCATTTGTTACAGTGTTTGTTTAATACTTGAACTAATGTTAACAAATGACCTTATACTAAAGTGTTACCAACAAGGTAATTGTATACTTTTTGTTCATACAACAATTAACGAGTGCTTAAAAACTCAGTCTTGTTATTTGTGCTGAGAAGTGAAGATGAGACAAATCCTTTGTTTTTGTTTTGTTTTTGTTAATTCTAGTGACAAAACCAGGCTGATGTAAATGCTGGATAGGGTGAAATCAATGTCCCATTCAGCAAAAACTGATGGAGCCTTCTTGTCACATGCTGACAATCACAGCAGTGTTTTCCAGTAAATTACTGAATCAATAAAATAAAATCTATCAAATTACTTTCAAGACTTTTAGCCTATATATAAATTAGCATTAGTAGTGTTGTAACATGATTTTTGAAGTGAGGAGCTTTAAATTTTACATGAAGACAGCCTGAAGTAGCAATTACTCCTCAACATCTTAATGGAAGACCATTAGAATTCAGACTGTGTAAACTGAAGCCTCACAAATGTAATGTGTCTGTTGCTCGTCTCTCGATGTGGTAAGCTGTACTCTTATGGGGTGATTACCCAGCATGCAGTCCTGTCAATAAGAAAACGGGGTTGACAGAGCTCCCAGTTTCCAAGGCAACTGCACAAAACATGATAAACTAATTGGAATATGTCTGCAAAATATATTCTCAAAGCAAGAGGCCGAGGAGGATGCTGCAATACTTGTGGGATTGATTGACTGATTGTTTGATTTATTGATTTATTTATCCTTTGTATGGTTATTGTGGATGATTTCATCTTAGGAAAGGGGATGGGCAATTTTCTACAGTCATCAAGTTACAGTTGAGTGATGTCAAGAAAGGAAAAAGCTAAAGCCCAGCATCATGCAGGTCAGGGCAAGACTTCAAAGAGGATAGCAGATGGCTGTCACGAGAGGGGCACGTGTGCGATGGGAGAAGGACGGTGCCAGCACTCATAGATGTGATGACTGAGACATGGTCGATAGCTGTCACTTAACCTTATGAAGAACACAGTTTGAGAAGGGCGAAAGAAACACGCGCGCACACTTGTGGTTTCACTGAAATTGATTGACAGTTCACATTAGTCATGCAGTTTTGTTTGATGATGATCTGGACTAAAGTAATGTATTGCTTTCATTTATGGTATTGATTACTGGTTTGTTCAGAATGCATTTTAAATTCCAATTAAATTCCTGAAAATGGATTGTGGGATTGCAATTCTAATTTAAAAGAAATAATTAAAACAAGTTGAATAACTGTACATTTAAACTATATAACATTTGTCAAGATAAACTAAATATTGGCTTGTCAAAGCTGTTTGAAAGTTTTGAAAAGTTTAAAACGCCTGAGGTTCATAGAGAGATACATGTTTGAAAAAATGTCATGTTATTATTACAACTTGTAAATAATATTTAGTTAAAAAAATAACAGAAATTTGGGAAATATGCTGGTCTATAAATAATAGAAATATTGTGGAATTAGCTGATTTCCTAGATTCCATAAACCATGTTCATTGAAAGGGACCCAATTCTAACTGACCTATCAGTAAGCCCCTCCCCTCGAACGCAGATCACCCAATGGCAGTTATTAGTTGCACGGGGACCGGAAATCAGCCATTTTTAGGTTTCAGAGCCATATAGAAACATTTGAAGATTATGCTATAAACTAGAAGTGTGGCCGAGGGACGCCCGAGACGTAGCCCGAGATGCTCCCTTTCGAGGGAACTCGCGCTGCATCTACAATCAACACATTGGGGAACAAAATACCCACTGCGCCACACTGAGAGAATATGTCCTGGTGTGAAGCAATCTGACACACTCAAGACGAGAGAACTTGTGAACCCGGTGTAGAGGGGCAGATCCAGACTATAATGTGTTATGAAGGTGTAAGGGGAGGGCCAGCCCGCGGCATCACATACCTCTTGAAGAGAAACTCCTGACAGCAAAGCTTTAGAGGAAGCCACTCTTCTAGTTGAGTGGGCTCTTATCAGAAGAGGCGATGGCAAGCTGCGCGCCTCGTAAGCTGAAGATATAGCCTCCACTATCCATCTGCTGATAGTTTGCTTGGAAACAGGGGAACCCTTCTTAGGTGACCCAAAACACACAAGTAGCTGGTCCGAATTCCTCCAGCCTGAGGTTCTTTGAGCATAGACCTTCAGGGCTCGGACCGGGCACAATAAATGCTGTTTAGCTTGCTCATCCGACACATCTAGTGGAGGATGAAACGCCTGAAGAATTATAGACCGTGCCACATTTGATGGCACCTTAGGCACATAGCCAGGTCTAGGGTGGAGAATGGCCTTCACTTTACTGGGAGCGAACTCGAGGCAAGAGGGAGCAACCGATAAATCCTGCAGGTCCCCAACTCTTTTGAGGGACGTAATGGTGAGCAGAAAGGCTACTTTAAAGGACATACATTTCTCAGACACCTCATCCAAGGGTTCGAAGGGTGCCAGGGATAACCCTTCGAGGACCACTGTCAGGTCCCAAGTGGGAACTCTGGACTGGATGACAGGCCTCATCCTCCTAGCTCCACAAAGAACATTTACAATAAGTGGGTATCTCCCCAAGGTGCCCACCCCTAGAGGCGTGCGGAAGGCAGCTATGGCCGCAACATAGACCTTAAGCGTGGACAGGGAGAGCCCGTTAGGGAAGCGAATCTGGAGGAACTCCAGCACTGAAGCCACTGGGCAGTTAACTGGGTCCAACTGATGTTCTCTGCACCATAACTTGAATACATTCCATTTTAATGCATACAGTTTCCTTGTGGAGGGGGCTCTAGAGTTTAAAATGGTCTCACCAACCTCAGTTGAGAGACCAGCATATATGAGTTGGTCCCCCTCAGGGGCCAGACCCACAGCTTCCATAGTTCTGACCGAGGGTGAAATAGTGTGCCCTCGGCCTGAGAAAGAAGGTCTCCCCTGATCGGAATTTGCCATGGAGGGCCTGCTAGAAGGACCATGATGTCAGAAAACCACACTCGGGCCGGCCAGTACGGGGCTACTAGGAGTAAGCTGATCCCGTACCGCCGAACCCTCTCTAGAACCCCTGGGAGCAGAGTGCAAATCATCAACGTATTGTCTGTCCGCACTAGAACATGATGGTCTCTGAGGTCCGGAAGGAAATGTCTGAGAGCCAGAATTACAGCCAACATCTCCAGGAAGTTGATGTGCCAAGAGAGATGATGGTCCTTCCAGAGACCCCTGGTGTAGCAGCCTTCCATAACAGCACCCCAGCCTGTGAGAGAAGCATGCGTGGTGACAAGTCTTCTCTGACACGGTGCCCCAAACACAGGACCTAGGGACAGGAACCAAGATTTCTTCCACATTACCAAATAACGAAGGAATCTGCGCGTTACTTTGATAGTGCAAAATGGGTTCCCCCTAGGGGAAAACCCTCTGGTCCTGAGCCACCACTGTAGGGCTCTCATGTGCAGCAGGGGCAAAAGGAATTACGTTGGATGCTGCTGCCAGGAGACCCAGCACTCTTTGGAAGTGTTTTACCGTGATGGTTTGGCCTAGCCTGAAACTCGTTACTGTAGTCAAGATGATATTTAAATGAGCGGGAGACAGCTGTGCCCACAATGTGACTGAGACCCATATTACCCCCCAGAAAAATAGTTATTTGCAGAGGAATTAATGAACTCTTCTTGACATTGAGTCTTAGTCCCAAGCACCTTAGATGGTTCAAAACAACATCTCAATGTTGAAACGCCATCTCCTCTGACTGTGCCAGGATAAGCCAGTTGTCGATATAATTGAGGATGCAAATGCCTTGACGTCTCAAAGGAGCAAGGGCAGCATCCATGCATTTTGTGAAGGTGCGAGGTGACAGTGCTAGGCCGAATGGAAGAACCCTGTATTGATAAGCCTTTCCCCCGGAAGCGAACCTTAGGAACTTCCTGTGTTGTGGAAGGATGGAAATATGGAAGTAAGCATCTTTTAGATCTATCGTGACGAACCAGTCCTCGGAGCTGATCTGACTCACGATGATAGGTATAGTTAACATTTTTAACCTGTATCTCCTCAGAGACTGGTTTAATACCCTGAGATCTATTATGGGACGTAATCCCCCATCCTTCTTGGGAACTATGAAGTACCGACTGTAGAACCCAGCTTCTTGCTCTTTAGGAGGAACATGCTCTATGGCCTCCTTTGCTAAGAGGGACTTAACTTCTTGTTCCCTGACATGACCCTGCTCGGGGCTGACCAGTGTGTGTACCACCCCGCTGAACCTGGGTGGGTGATATTCACTGAGATATATTTCGAAGACCCTTCCAGTTGTCTAGATAATCTACTAGGGGGACCAGTCTCTCGGGACTGGCCTCTGGTGTTGTATTCGATATATCGGTGACCTGAAGCATTTGACTGGCAGGAGCTAACTGATTACATTTTGTTTTACAGGCCTCATGAGAGGAAGCGAACTCGACAGAGCTGCCAGAATTATGTCGGGAACTGTGATTTGTGTTCGCTGGAAACCGATGCGTCCCGAAGCGCACTTAGCGGCGGGAAGCAAACATCGATTTCCGGAGGACTCTGTGAAGGAGCGAGCTGTTGGTGCTCGATCACAGGGGGGACCACACTCAGAGGCCTGCACATCACGTCAGGGCCTCTTCGCCGAAGCCTTCCTCGCCTGAATGAAAGTCCTCAGATCTGTCTTCAACTTGGAGGACTTCGGCTGAGATTGTTGCTTCTGGCTCCAGGCCTTTTTCGGGGGAGCTCGAGAAGCAACGCTCTCCTTCTGCTGCTGCAGGTGTGAGGAGCTGCTGCCAGGGCCAGTCCCATGAGAACTAGAATGACGGCGGGGGATGAGATGTTTAAATGCGGCTGACTGTCGTTTCGTCTCCTGAAACCTCTAGACGACAGTATTGACTGCGTCGCCGAAAAGACCAGAAGACGAAATCGGGGCATCGAGGAGGAAGGCCCTGTTCCTGTCCCCGATGCCTGACAGGTTCAGCCACAGGTGTCTCTCCGTAGCTAACAAAGCTGCCATGGAGCGGCAAATAGCGTGGGCAGTCTCCTTGGTAGAATGGAGAGACAGGTCAACCGTTCGACTCATTTCTTGAATATTATCGAGGGCGACCTCCCCGTTGTCGTCTACCTCTTTGAGGAGGTCGGCCTGGTGTGCCTGCAGAAGCCCCATTTTGTCCAGGCATGCACCAGCCCGACCTGCCACCATATATGCCTTCCAAACCAAAGCCGAGGTGGTACAGCAGGGTTTGGAGGGAAGCGCCGGAGCCCTCAGGGACGATGCAGCATCGGGTGAGAGATGAGATGCAAAAGTCTCCTCAACCCGAGGCATCGCCCCAAAGCCCTCCTCTTTTGCCCCCATAATTGATGAATATATATGCACATTGGGGCTAGATAGACGAGAAGAGAAGGGCTTATTCCATGATCTCGACACCTCAGTGTGGAGATCAGAGAAAAATGGAAGGCTCAGGCGTGAAGGCTGTGACCGGGCTTGCAGGAAGCGCTCATCAAGTTTACTTTTTTCAGTCGCTTCCTGCCTTTCTGGGGGCCAATTGATCTTTAATTTACCCACTGCCCTAGTAACAACCTCCAGCAGCTCCTCGTTGGCAGGGGAGTGAGGTGTTTCACTTTCTCCTGCCTCCAGCTCCTCGGAACCAGATAAATCGAGCATGCGGTCCTTCTCACGGGCGGAAGAAGCCGCATAGCGGGCTTCCGACCCATGAGCGGGACGCGGTAACTGGTCAATGTTGAGAAAAGGCCGAAGCTGTCTCAACATCATCGGCCAGATCCTTCTGTGATCCCCATGAATGTAGGCACCAAGCTGCCTCGACAGACGCGGGACCTGATCCACAGGGAGACTCTTTAAACAGGCTCAGGCGGGAGCGGAGTGTTTTTAGGGGCATTTGTTCACAGTTGGCACAGACAGAGCCCTCGAGCGCTGCCTGTGCGTGCTCCGCTCCCAAACAAACAACACAAAACGAGTGTGTGTCACCTGGACAAAGGGACACACACTGCCTGAATTGCTTTTCTGCCTTTATATATAACCAAATAAGACGTACACTACCAAAATAACCACCAAATAAGACGTACAGTTTCAGAGAGAACGCTTGCTGAAAAACAGAAAGCTGATGCTGTTATTTTCCGTTGTCCTTTTTATAGCTTCCGCTTCACCGTCACATGCCACGTCACGAGTAACGTCATGACGCAACACCAATCAAGATTGGACTAGTTCCATACAGGCTTAAGACCCGTCATGCTGGAGGCGTTCCCCAATGTGTCGATTATTGACGCAGAGCGAGTTGCCTCGAAAGGGAACTGAAGCTCCTTGAAAACAGAAACTGACAGAATATAATTGTGACAGCAGGCACAGTAACGTGATTCCCTAAGGATTCAACCCCAATCCCAATGAAGACAAAAACATTATTTTTTTATGTTGTCATACTCTCATTAAGTTACAATTAAAGTTAGTAAGTCCATGCTAACGTACAAACCTAAATAGCTAACTGTTCGCATGTCATGTAGAGTGTAGGTCAAAAAGAAGGTCTACATTTCAGTGCCTCTCCATATTAAACTGGTTGAATGTAAATTAATTTAATCTTACCCTGTGGTACATGAACAGTATTGATCCTGGATGTTGTCATCTGCGATCATGACAATGGTAACATGAGGCTTCTTTCGCTTGCATTGTGATTTGTAAACCCTCGCTTCCAAATTAATCTTGTTACCTACCATATTTATATTAAAATATTTTATCCCTCCATGGCATATTTAAGTCCCACTTAAATGCTCCTCGGCGAGAGTTTTCTTGGGACAAGGTTTTCACACTCACAGCTGTTATTGTAATACAGTTAGCAACTCCGTTTGTTTTTCGAGATAGCAACAGTCTACAAGGGGGGTGGGGCTTACCAATAAGTCAATTCTGAAATATGTACAGAAAAAGGGATAGTCCACCCAATTTTTTTTATTCTGTGATCATTTACTCACCCCGATGTCCTCCAAAACTTTATGACTTTCTTTCTTCTATGTAACACTATATTGAGTATTCACAGAGCTCAATTCCATGATGAAAGGGAATAGGGACACAGCCAATCTCAAAAAAAGACAATAAAACGTCTCAGGTTACGACTGTAACCTATGTTCCCTGAGAACAGGGAACGAGACAATACGTCAACGACGTTATGGGGAACGCCTCAGGCGTGACAGGTGTCTGAAATCACTATCAAATCACGTCAATCATATTGACCGGCGACAGCCCGTGAATCATTAGCGTGAATGATTAACGTGCGATCTGGAAGTATAAAAGGGCGCCTTGCAAACATGACAAATCACCTTATCGTCTGAAGGGACTGTACGGTAGGCAAGCCCCGAGGCATGGCAGGGAGACGTATTGTCTCGTTCCCTGTTCTCAGGGAACATAGGTTACAGTCGTAACCTGAGACGTTCCCTTTCGAAGGGAACTCAACAATACGTCAACGACGTTATGGGGAACGATATACCAACGCCGCCATGCTAAGGGGAGTGCATGCCAAGTGGCAGTGACAACTGTCAGAACCAGCAACTTCAAATGAAACGCTAGAACCACTCACCCTCAGGTCACACTGGGCTGTCAGTGACAGCATTCCCTACGGTCATAGCCCAAGCTACAGCCTCACAGAAAAACCTTCATAAACATGGTTAAATGAAAGGTCTACCTGGGCCGGCTCCGGGCCTGGAACCTCAGCTTCCAATTAGAAGGGGTCCCTTCTAGGGAATGTGGCTAGGGAACCCAAGGGAACCCCAGCCAGTCACTATTCAGGGGAACGTACTCACCCCGAAATGCCACCAGGACGGCCTGACCTGGCGCCAGTACATAGACACTTAGTCTGGCCAAATCCTGTCTGTCTGAAGACAGAGCCTCTGGACAAATGCCTTAAGTAAGGCATCCAACCCGAGGGACTGCGAAGCTGGCAGAGAACCACTCGGCCCGGATCTCAGAGACGGGATATCCCGGAGAGTATGACTCAGCATAGTGCTTTTCAACCCTTGCTAGCGAGGGGAGTTCTCTACTCGATCCATGGATCAACCCAGTGTCTGTGTTTCAAAACACTGAGGAGGCCTGTGAAGGCCTAAGGGCTGATCTAACTGGGAGGCCTCACGAGAGGCCTACGACCGTCTGACCAGACTCAGGAAGCCGCATGCTCATAGAGACCCTCGGTGAGGGGAGCACAAGGTCTGCCTGGTAGGCAAACCAGGCTGTAGGCAGAAAAGGTTCCGGGAGGGAACCAATAGCAGAGAATGAACACTTTAGCGAGCCAGGGCGCAAGCTCGCCTTCAGCAGCTGCCTATTAAGGCTAGCTGAAACTGATAGCAAGTGACCACTAGCTTCATAAACCCAGCACCACTAGGGAACGTTATAGGGAGGCCCGGAGAGGCCTACTACCTGATAGCCAACGTAAGTGGGAATTCACCTTCAGGGAGGCCCGTGAGGCCTACTACCTGATAACCACAGTATGTGGGGTGCTCACCTTCAGGGAGGCCCAGAGAGGCCTACTACCTGATAACCACAGTATGTGAGATGCTCACCTTCAGAGAGGCCAAGAGAGGCCTACTACCTGATAACCACAGTACGTGGGAACTCACCTTCAGGGAGGCCCGGTGAGGCCTGCTACCTTACAACCACAGTATGTGGGGAGCTCACCTTCAGGGAGGCCTGGTGAGGCCTACTACCTGGTAACCACTATCTGTGGGAACTCACCTTCAGGGAGGTCTGGTGAGGCCTACTACCTGACCGTTCTCATTCAAGGAGGCCTGGAGGAGCCTACTACCTGATAATCACAGCATGTGGGAACTCACCTTCAGGGAGGCCTGGTGAGGCCTACTACCTGACAGCCACAATATTTGGGAGCTCACATTCAGGGAGGCCCAGAGAGGCCTACTACCTGATAACCACAGTATGTGAGATGCTCACCTTCAGAGAGGCCAAGAGAGGCCTACTACCTGATAACCACAGTACGTGGGAACTCACCTTCAGGGAGGCCCGGTGAGGCCTGCTACCTTACAACCACAGTATGTGGGGAGCTCACCTTCAGGGAGGCCTGGTGAGGCCTACTACCTGGTAACCACTATCTGTGGGAACTCACCTTCAGGGAGGCCTGGTGAGGCCTACTACCTGACCGTTCTCATTCAAGGAGGCCTGGAGGAGCCTACTACCTGATAATCACAGCATGTGGGAACTCACCTTCAGGGAGGCCTGGTGAGGCCTACTACCTGACAGCCACAATATTTGGGAGCTCACATTCAGGGAGGCCCAGAGAGGCCTACTACCTGATAGCCAACGTAAGTGGGAATTCGCCTTCAGGGCGGCCGGGTGAGGCCTACTAACTGATAACCATCTTAAGTGGGAATTCACCTTCAGGGAGGCCTGAGTGGCCTACTACCTGATAACCACTGGTAGCTTTGAGCCCTGAGTCAGGGTGATAGTATAAGGTGGCCTGCTAAGGCCAGTCAGCTGGGGACTCGCCTATCAGGGAGGCCTGGTTGGGCCTACTAGCTAATAGCAAGTCATATTCTGCCATAAAGTACACTGTTGGAAACCATACTACACAGCATAATTTACTAATGGGCTTCCAGTAGCGCTATAAGGTATGTCCCACAATGTTGGGACTCACCTCCGAGGAGGCCTGTTTAAGGCCTACTACCCATCAGTGAGTCAACTGCCCGAACCACCAAGGCCAACCACGTAAAGTGAGCTGGCCTACAGTGCCCTCTGGGGGGCTGTCCAATCAAGGAGGCCTGCTGAGGCCTACTACCTAATGGCGCAGCCTTCGTTGGCAGAAAAACTGTTTACACAGCGCCTACAGCATCCTGGTGCCTAATCACATTGCCCATGGCAGTGTACTCCGCAAGAAAGCTAGCACCCTTAAAACAAGGGGAGTACAACATACGCCACTCTGCCTCAACGGAGGCCCCAATTAGTCAGGGGCCTACCATCTATGCATGGGCGTCAGCTCAGGGCAATGCTCTGGCTTCAGTGGAGCGTACTTCGACCAAAGAAGAAGTGAAGCTTACTTCATACTCGACCCGAGCCATAGTGGTGCGAGGTAGGATAAAACAGAACTGGGAGTGAAGTGCTCAGACCTACCCTGTATCACAGGGGAATACTCACACCTCACCCTGAGGTTACCAGGGTTTCGGGCCTGCCAGCGGCTCTAGGGGTGACAGAAATGTATCTGTGCCCAACCTAGGGGAGTGGGGCTTGAATGAAAGCCAACCACCTACAACCTAGCGCTCGAGCAGTAGCTCAGCGAGGTGAGTGAAGCCTAAACTGGCGGCCTAAATCCGTAGGCCAGTTCTGCATGGCAGGGTCGGGCAGGAAACCCAGTCTTCTTCGTGAAGCGAAAGACGGCCTAACCCTGCTCAATAAAGACATATATACCACGGAGGCCTGTTTGAGGCCTACCATGTCCTTACAAACCATCCTCTGCACCACGCTGCATTACTCTAGTCACCCCAGAATGCAGAGAAGGGGGCGGGCCTTGGCCTAACGACTCCCACGGGAGGAGGCTGTTTATACAGGGATGCTAGAAACCAACGTTCACAAAGTGAAGGGTCAGAGGAAGAAATGCTAAATTTTTTAGCAGAGCGCCTCTATTATCCCTGGCACAGCCTAGGCCAGCTACAGAGGTGGCCCTGGTGAGGGCCAGCCTGCAAGCATAGATCAATCTGAGGGCTCGGAGGAGCCACAGCCTTACTAAAGAATATAGTCTGTATTATTCCATACAAAGAGCTGCAGAATCGCTCAGCCTAATGAAACCCAAACAGAGCTCAAGGGGCGAAATACTCAGGAAGAAGTCAACGGACCCGTGGGCCGGACATAAGATCTATCTGAAGCTCTAGCGTCAGTCAACACTCTAAGTAAAAAATTCTAAGAGAGAGACCAACTACTCTACCCTGAGGTGGCTAACAGCCCGAAGGCTAACATAGTTATCGTTCTGGCCACCTAACGGGGAACTTCAGGGCCCTAATGATCCAGGAAACTTCTCTTACCTTATTACCTTGACATGACCCCATAGCTCTATACAGGGAACGAGGTCTGTAGAGAGATACATCTCGGAATTTTAATTCACAAAAAATTACTCTTAAAAGACCAGTCAGCTCACCTGCGGCGTGCGGAGTGAAGACTCGCCAGATAGTTCTTTATGACCCTGGGGTCCACCACTTTACATGCCTGAAAGAGGCGTTTCTACTAGCCAAGCCTAGGCGGGCCATTGGAACATCGTTCGTATCATAGGCCCAGCCCCAGGCCTGATGTAATGAACGTCTGGGGAGTCAGAAGAGAGGAGAGGGCTGGATTTCTTTTTAATGAAGCCCTCCGGGGAGATTATCCATCAGCGACACTGTGTGCGCTTGTGCTGGATAACCTCCCTCAGATCCCTCTTCTTGCGGGAGTCACGCCTCTTCTGCGCCCTGTTCCTCCACGGAGGGGGCGCACGAGAGGCGACACTGGCTCTCTGGCCCTGTCTACGGTGCTCGGACCGTGAAGGGCCAGTCCCTCCCGCCTGCCTGGGTGTGGAACCGGATCTCAGCGGTATGCAGGATCCTGCAGCAGGTCGGCCTGGTATGCCTTCAGCACCGCCATAGTGTGCAGGGAAGCACCAGCCTGAACCGCTGTCGTGTATGCTCTGCCATTCAAACGTGCTGTTGACTTTAGCGGTTTGGATGGCAGGGTTGGAGCTCTCAGTGTCGACGCCTGCCCAGACACGAGATAGTTCGCAAACGACTCGTCAGATGAGCGGCATCGACACATACCCATGCTCTGCGATCCCCTCAACATCAGCGAAATTAACCCGCTGATGTCGGTGAATACGGGCAGAGTATGGGCTCTTCCATGCCCTCTCGATCTCCGTGTGAAGATCAGGAAGGAATGGAAGGCTCACCTGAGCTGGTGGTGTATGGCAGGGGAGAAACCGATCGCCAATTGCCTACCGCGAGCGGTCTCTCCTCTAGCGCGTCGCCATGGCAGCTACAGCCTGTTGGCGGCGCGCTCCACAACATCCACCAGGTCTGCATACACGGGGCAGGGTGGCTGAGAGGGTTCAGGATCTACCTGATTATAAACCTCCTCAGCCATCTCCTGCTCGTCCTGAAGAGCAGCAACTGCAGGAAACCATTGGCGCCTGCAGTTCGCCCTCGTCAGCCGTCAAATCGTTTGAGAGGTTTACAGGACTCTCAAGATTATCGATGAGCTCTATCTGGAAGCCCATGATGCAAGTCGCCGCTCTGCCTCGGCACGAGCGGGACCACGCGGACCAGACGTTGAACCCCCTTCACTCGAGAAGAGGGCCAGACGAGAGCGGAGCGTTTTAAGAGAAAAACGCTCACAGTTCACACAGAGGATTCCCTCGAGAACCTCTCGTGCGCGCTCTTCTCCCAGGCAGGAAAAAACACACTCGTGTGCTGTACATTTCATTTTCTTACCGTTTCATTGAGTAGCGTTTTCAAACAGACAGTCCCTGAAGACGATGAGATGATTTGTCATGTTTGCAAGGCGCCCTTTTATACTTCCAGGTCGCACGTTAATCATTCACGCTAATGATTCACGGGCTGTCGCCGGTCAATATGATTGACGTGATTTGATAGTGATTTCAGACACCTGTCACGCCTGAGGCGTTCCCCATAACGTCGTTGACGTATTGTTGAGTTCCCTTCGAAAGGGAACTTTATTTTACGTGTTGTTAACTACTATGTACTAATATTTAAATTTATAATACATTTAAAGGGTTAGTGAGATTCATTTTTTTTATTATTTTCTAATGACTCATAAGGTGCACTTTAATGTTAGTAAGATTTTTACTTAAAAAATGGTTATAATTTAGAAATAATAGGGTATTTTTTGCCCTGATTTTAACCCTCTGATTTGAACGCTCTGTTGGAAGAGGAATGTCTGATGTTAGACTTCAAACGCAGATTAGGCCTAAATGTTGTGCATTACTGTCGAGTCTATATCTTAGCTAACATATGTTAGCAAAGCCTTCAACGAAATTGCAGTTACTTTCCTAGCATTAAGATCCTTTGGAAGGTAATGTTATTTTTAAGTCCAGTGATCCTGTATCTCTCTTCTGTCTTCTCTCCTCTCACTAATGTGCCAGTGGGCAGGAGAAACATGAGATGTGACGTAGAAGTAGGCATTGATCTGATTCTTCAGAGGCGGTCTTTCGTCTCACTATAACATCATAGTGTGACAACGTCTGAAACAAGTCATTTTCTGAGCTTGGTTTCAATAAAAGCAGTTTTTGGACTAACAATGAAGCTTCGAGTTCTGAAACTTACAGGATATTTGTATAGCACAATGACCTCTTACATGTCAAAAGATCAAGGGAAATTTGATGATCCCTTTAAAATATTTGACACAATGCATTTATTGTGGATACATATTTTTACATTGCACTTTTACTTTAACTTTTACTAAAAAATACCTGCATGTAATTACGTCTGAAATTTATTTCTGTAATTACAACAATACTGTAATTACACTGTTAGCCCTTCCCTTGCAACTTAAACGACCCTTAAACCTAACCATACCACAAAACCTGTCCCTAACCTTACCTGTATCCCACCTCAATATCAGCAAAAGTGTTTTGCAATGTAATCCAACATGAACGCAATAAGTACATTGTACCCATAAGTAAGTTCATAGTAGTTGACGACACCTAAAATCGAGTGAACAAAAAAAGTAATTAAAAATCATAAATCATCGTGGGATCATAAAATTCCATCAATGATGAAAAGAGCTCTTTCTGTCAGGACTACTATTGTAAAATACGATTGACAATTATCATATAGTTTGGATTGGCGGTGGGTGGGTAATACATCATACACATTGAGGGCGGCATGTGTTTATGTCAAATTGCCGTAAAGCAGTTTGTGTTTCTCACTCGTTCTCGCTTCTCACGAGACTTCCTATTTCCAACTTACCGGGAAGTTAGTCCCCATGTTGCAAGGTTGGTTTTCCACCTGGCAACGCTGTGGGGAGCGGGGAAAGTCACCATTCTCACCAGAACAGGTTATTAAACCATCCAAATGATTTCTAAATGGTTTTATTAAGTTGAAATAGTTGCCGAATGCCCCTTTAAAGTACAACATAATTTGAGAATTTATTCTGATTCAATCAGAATGCCAAATCCTGACTGCAGACAGGAGAAGCTGGGGATGGAGGAGGGTAATTAGCTCCTAAGAACACGATAGCTGCTGATAATTCTGAAGGAGCTTATTTATGTATACAGTGATAGGAGTCGTATTCCTATAGGTAGACGTGGATCAGCTGAGAGTCAGCTGAGTTAAGCTTGACTAAAGTGACCTGCCAGAACTGACGCTACGCTTGATATTTGTCCTCTTTCACATTAAACCTGCTGAAATAGCGAATTCACAGTCATCCTATAACAGCTTTTAGGTAAATATTTAATAAATGCCATGCACATTAAGAGCTTTTTATATCAGAGGATATGGACAGAACAGAGGATATCAGATTTATTTTAAATTGATTTTACACAAATATGCTTTTTAAAGACATGTTTTCATTCTGTGAAGGTCTGGGCAATGCTCCAGCAGCCAGTCAGCAGAATGGCAGCAGGCTGATGAATAATTTTTGGCAGGTATCACTCACCCGAGAAAGAGAGAGTGAGGCAGTGAAAGGTCATTGGCATAGGTAGAAACACACATTAAGTAGCATATGTGATCTGCACAGTTGCATTTACTGTACATTAAATACAGTGAAATTACAATGAAAAGGTACATTAAGTACATTGTGGACTTTTTTTGTGGACCCCATTTCTGAGAGAATGTGATGGAGGGAAATGGAGTTGGGGGGTTCAATGGATGACGCAAAAAAAGAGGAAAAGCCTCTCGGCCAGTAAATCTGTTTTGCTTGATTGATTTTAGATTAGCAGTTTAATGAAAACAGACTGTGCTTGGAGAAAGTGCTCTGCTACTATCACTCTATCAAAGGCACTGTCTAGGAGGAAGCAAAATCACTCTGTGCTCCCATTAGACAAGGCAAGGAGAAGGTAGGACGTGCTGGGCTGATAGCAATTTCCCCTAAGACAGATAATAGTACAATTATGTTGTTCTCCATCGCAGAGAGTATTTGTTTAAAGGATGCCCACAATGGCACACTATTAAAGGTTAATACTCATGCACATGTGGAGAGGAATGTCCTTTCTCTGGTTGTTTGTGTTCGGGGGTTTTGGTATTGTATTGTGTGTACACTCTGAGAGAAACAAATTCAGAGTGTTAAGAAGAACTGGTGTTTGTGACATTCAAATTCAAACCACTTCGGATAATCGCTAATGCACATTTTAGGTGCTATCTGTTAAAGATATATAGTTTACCCCAAAATGTACATTTTGTTCTCCGCCTCATGTTGTTCCAAACCTATATGACTTTCTTCCTTCTGTGAAACATGAGAACAAAATATATTTTGAGAATTGTGTCTCTATCTTTTTTAATTTGTTATTGTTTTTTATTAGTTTTTTTGAAGGATTTAATAGCATAAATGTGAAAGCATAAATCTGGTGTCAATGTCATGGGATTGATTTTCTAGGGAACAATAAACATTTTATACCCGAAAATGCGGTCCATTGCTTTGGATAAAAGCGTCAGCCAAATTTAAAAATGTTATGATGGTAATGATGGTTAACTTCAGTGCAGAGAGTCAACCCAACTGTGCAGTTATGTGTTTGATCAGGACTGCATGAGGTCCACGCGAATGTCCCCACAGTTTGCATGAAGCGATGAGGAAAATGTCATTGTTGGTTTGGTGTGGGTCTGTCAAGCCAGCAAACCAATCTCCTGATTGGAGCTCTGCCAAAACAGTAGAATTCTCAAATCACCACATTGCCAGATATTAAGTGACATTTTGTCCTGAGACCTGGAGGGATTTGAGTCTAGGAGAGGCCCTGATATCCCCAACAAATGGGCCTTGATCTGGATAATCTCCTATGCTTCCCTAACAAATGGGTCCAAAGCTGTCCAAAAGCCCTGTGCCTGTAACTCCGATGACTGTGGATTTGGGACTTACATGCGGTGTCTTCATAGAGAGAGATATTGGAAGAGAACAAGAGCGTAAAATCTAATGGCAGATGCATACTTTCAGTGATTTTAATAAGTTTCCTGTTGAGTTTGGCTTTCTTCTGCAATCTTAGACCCCGTTTACACCTGGTATTAAGTCGATCGTATCGTATCACAAGTAGACAAGGCAGACACATACCTGTTTACACCTGGTGTTTTAATCCATCACTTTTGTCCACTTTCGACAATTCTGTCCTGATTTCTTTAAGGGGAGGGTATATGGGCAGATAGATGTATGAGTTTTTTTAAGGCATTTGTTCTAATGGACACGGCGCACGGAGACGATGGAAAAACATACGGAGAGCAGCAGCTTTCGTTTTCTTTTTCTCTGATAGCCGCAAGACCAAGCCGGACGCTACAAGTGCGTGTTAGAAATCACGAATGGTAAGAAAACACTGCTTGGTCTTCAAACCAAACTTGGGTCATCAGCCAAGTTTAAATCCTGTCTGGCTAGCATGCTTCTCATAATGTTTACGCTTTAGGTCAGAGTAGACGGTCTTTTGGGGTGGTTCAAACCAACGTTATCTCACGACCAATTCGTACAAATTTGTACGAGTGATTAAAAAGTGGCTAATTCGTATGAATTCATATGACCTCATTCGTACGAATTTGTACAATTTGTCTAAACCCACGTGATGGGTAGGTTTAGGGGCGGTATCAGGGGTAGGTCATTCGTACAAATTCATACGAATTGGGCAACTCGTAAAATATGTACGATCGTACTAAATCGTACTAATTCGTACGAATGAGGTTGTATGAATTCGTACGAATTAGCCACCTTGTAAAATTTGTACGAATTGCGATGAGATCGGGCTCTTCAAACACATACGAACACATGAGGATTTACACTACGAAAGCAATCCGGTCAAATGCGTTTTCGACTACCTCTAGAAGTGTTCAAAAGTGGACAAGCTCAAAATGTTTTAGACCATGTTTACACTAAGTATTTAGCCTCATCCACTTGTGATCCGATCGACCAAAACACATCTTAAAACCAGGTGTAAACAGGGCCTTATGTTCATTGCGGAAAAGTTTTTTGGTTAGTGATATATAGTATTTCCTTTTCTATGTAAAGGAATAGGAATTTCTATGTACCAGGAATCAAGGTAGTAATCAGGCAAACCCACATTTACTCTGCAGCTCATTAGAGACTCTTGATCAGATCCCTCTCTTCCTCTCTGAACAGGGCAACTCCGGCTTGTCATTCTAAACTGTTTCCTTTGAGTCTTGTTTAATGTGTAATGTTTGTCACCATCAATAAGTAAACAGAAATCAGAGTTGAGTGGTGCTTCAGAAACAGCTAATTTATTATTTACATGACTGTCTGAATAAAACATGAGCTAAATGGTTTTATCAGCTTCACAACATCCATACCTGCAGAGCTCAGCTCAGCACAATTCATAATCTACTCTAATAGATTTACAGCAGGCCAGTGGTTTAGGTTTTTTTTTGTTTAATTGTTTTATTATTATTGACTCTGTAAAGACTTAATTACCTTTTTTTATTAGCTTTCTTTTTTCCCCAAATAATTTTATTAATTGAAACAATTAAATACATGAAATAAAAAATCTATATATCCCCCTGATACACCCTGCTATGCTGTTTACCATGAATAGGCCTTAATCCCACCTTCCTTATTCTTTTCTGGTTTAAGTTCAGTGTCATATCATCTTTGCTTTATAATTGCTCTGTGGTGTGGGAGCTGTGGCTCATCAAAGTTTGTTACGTTGCTCCAGCAGGGACTAATTGTTTGGATATTTTATTTTTCCACTCATATACATTTTGTTTGGACTGGTTGATCAAACAAATTAATACCATCAGTCCAGACTGGGCATGGACTGAGCTATAATATTTAATGTGAATATCATGCATGTTGTTATATTATTGGCTTTGCATGTCTTGTTTAATCAGGATAGTGTGGTTAGCTACCAAACAGCAGTGCCCTGTATGTTTTCTCACTGATGTTGTTCAGATATCAGACACATGTATAATAATGTCCATCAGGGTTAAAGAGCCTGAAGAGATGACATGCTTCAATCAGCTTGCTGGGTCTCAGAAAGGCCTGTTATCAATTACACCAATTGTCCATTAGATCAAGTGTACCACAAGGGATCTGTGGGTCACTGGGATTAAGTCAATGGATAATAGAATAAGTGACTAGAAGAAATATCAACTTAGGGGAGCCGGGACGATTGAAACTCGGGACGGATGAACCATTGGGATTTCCTTGAAAACCACTCACGGCATGTACATCAAATTTCGTCAGCATGTACAGCACGCAATGCCTACCAGACCCGCAAAAACATTTCTTCTTTACGTCATGCCATTTTAGAGTTAAAGCCGGAAAGCAGTTTTTGAGTGCTGTAAGTGAATTCTTTCGTGCTGTACTTTTTTTGACTGTCAAGTTGTATTTATTGTTTCATGTACCATTGTAATGATAATACGGCAGGTGTATTAGAACTGCAACACACCCTTAAGTGTGCATTATCAGAGTTATTTTTTTGGTATAAGTGCAAAATTATGTTATGTTCATAATAACAGGCTATTCAACTAGCAAACACTCAATATGATTTAAGGAAGAAATGTAAGAAAATTTATTGTAACTGATTTGTCTGTCTTCGTCAAAAGAGCTTATCAGATTAAGCAAAATGCGAATAGGCTTATCGCCTATTGTTTATTGGGCGACAGAACAAAAATGGTTAATATGAACCTTTACATTAAAATAAATTACAAAATATGTTTGTAACAATATGTACATAAGTTACTTGTCAGGTATTGTTCATAAAAACAAGCATTAGATGAAGAGTTGCCATTTAAACTGTTAGGTTTCATCCGTCCCACCCCTGTGTTTCTGAAACAAAGTACAACTACTGTTCAAAGTCAATTTTTGCTTAAATCATTATATATTCGTACCGAATAACACATGACACTAAGAGAACACATATGTGAGTTGTTGATCACAAAAAGAAAAAAAAAAATCTGTGACTTTATCTTAGAAAACGTCTCGGTTACGTATGTATCCCTCGTTCCCTGAGTAGGGAACAGAGACGTCTGGTCCCGTCGCCATGCTGCTGTACCTTCGCGGAGGACTGGACATCGCCCAGCTCCTCAGCAAAACGCAAATGTGTGTGCGCTTGCTTCCGCTTTATACCCGTTCTGGTAGGCGGCCCGCGGAATGCAAATCTTGCATGCCAATGATTATTAGCTCGTTTTAGTTCACTCGAAGGCAGTTGGTTTCCCTAGCGTGATCCCAATTCGTTGGAAACTCCTCCGACGTGACGTAGGAGTTCCCACAAAAGGGAACGACGTTTATCTGAAAAGTGTTTCAACTGTCCCGGGTCTCCTACCGTAACAAGGAAGAAAGGGGTAAAAGTCAACAACATTGAATATAAAACTGTTCTGTATTAATTTATTCTCGTTATATGGTTTCAATACTAGGGGTGTGCATGAATATTTGATCTGTAATTATTATTCGAAAAAATAAAATACTATTCGAATTTCACTACGTTGCTTTGCTGGCCGTAAATGCAGTGAATCCATGATAAATCCCAACCACTAACTCGCAGTTATAATTAAATGCACTGGGTGGAGCTATGGAGTGTGTTAAGTTGTTTGTATTTGATCACATAATGTTGTCTGCCTCGTGAAGTTTGGAATTTCTTGAAAACGATCTTACAAAATGGAATTACTTTTGATCAAATTAAGACAGTTGTCCATCACTGCATTAACAACTGCAGGTAAGCGCAGCTGGACCCTGCGTGATCCGAGATGATAACTAATCTGATAGCAAAATTATTTTGAGACTTACTTCCTTTAAGTTTCATGAGGGAGACCGGTTTAAAAACAGAAAAAGCAAAGTGCTGTTAGAAACGCTTAGAACACTGTTATATTTATGTCTCTGAAACATCTGGCGCAGCTCGTTTTCACACTCGAAGTTCAGAGTGTGGAAGCTTGTAGATGTTTTTGTTTTTCACAATATAAACACGATAATCATATACTGACTCGAGTGCCTATGTATGTTCTGTACGATAACTACGCACTCTGCTTTATTAGAAGTTCTTTTTCCCATTTGAGCTGATTGAGCTTAAATGCTTTTGTTCTTTATATTTTTTGTTTACACATACTGTTCAATGTTTTCAACTAAAAGAACATTTAACATATATTGTAAGCTTGTTGTGTGTATTTCCTAATCATAAGCTTGCTCAGAAATGGTGACAAAAACTTTTGTTTTCGTTAAACGTCATTTAAATAATCGAATATTCTATTTTATGAGCCCGAATATTCAAAGTCAATATTTTTGAAAAATGCCCATCCCAATTTAATACACATTTAAACTTGTTCTTATCTCATCTTGTCTTGTCTGAATGTTCACTGCTGCTGCATCATCTCTCTCCCCAGATGAACCTAAACTTTTGAGCCCACTGGTCCGTTAGTAAAGTCCATCCATCCATTTTCCACTTCCGTTAGGCTAAGGCATCTGTTCCGGATGTGTTCCGGGCACGTCCCACCGGGAGGAGACCCCAAGACCACGCTGAGGGATTATGTCTCCTGGCTGGCCTGGGAACGCCTCGGTATTCCCCCGGAAGAGCTGGAGGAAGTGTCTAGGGAGAGGGAAGTCTGGGCATCTCTGCTTAGACTGCTGCCCCCATGATTCTGCCGTTAGTAAAGTTTGACACGAAATTGGAATCATGTGTAACGGGTTACACTCATCTTGGCTAATTCTTGCACTGTAAAAAAAAAAAAAATCCTCTTATTTCAATTAAAAAACTTAAGTTCCCCTTCAGGGACTACCGCTGCGTGAAATCGCAGTGGGAACGCCCTCCAGCGTGACGCGTCTGAAGCATGAATGAAATCAGTCAATGGAGATGATGGAGCGTCATAGCGAGTGACGTCATCGACCAGGAAGCTATAAATATCCCCTGAGCACACAATACGCCAGCTTTTCTTACTTCAGCAAGTTCTGTGTGTGTCTGAAATCTATCGATTGTGTTTGTCTGTTTAGACAGGAGTTTCTCACTATATATATATATACATATATAAAAAAAAAACAATATGAGTGTCAAAGTGACGAGCGAGCAATATAGAAAGTGTGTTTCCCCCTGTACACGATACATCACGGGTGGGGATACACATCAGCTGTGTGTTGCTTGTCTGGGATTGCAGCATGCCCAGTCGGCTCTCGAGGGGGTCGATTGTGAGCATTGCGAGCGTTTTCCCTTGAGGACTCTGCGCTCGCGGCGATCGCTCTTCGAGGAGAGTGGTTTGCTGCGAGCTCCCCGGGGCTCGGGTCCCTCTTCTGTTGAGGCAGAGCTGCGGCGCTTGTCTTGGGGCTCGCAGATGGATCTCGCTGGCGATGTTGAGACGGGCTCCGCCCTATCTCAGCTATCTCCGGCGAGATCTAGTGCCTCTCACCCGGCCCTGGAAGCACGCGCTGCGGCGGTTACTTCTGCCCGGGTCGAGGCACATGATGTCGAACTTAGATTATCCAGTTCTGAGGAGCTCGATATCGAAAGTTCAGCATCAGAAGAAACTGACTCGTCA
Source organism: Siphateles boraxobius (assembly GCF_051911475.1). NCBI lineage: Eukaryota > Metazoa > Chordata > Actinopteri > Cypriniformes > Leuciscidae > Siphateles > Siphateles boraxobius. The sequence goes on along the minus strand of NW_027508734.1, from coordinate 35,970,345 downwards.
CTCGAGCATACTGCTGAAGAGGGACTGATAGATGTGTTATCTCGGGCTGTTGAAAAGCTCAGCATCGAGTGGCCAACTGATAGGCAGGAGACTAGAAATAAAAGCAAATTAGATGATAGATTTCTGTCTGCACGTCCTCAGCCTTCTCGCCGGTGCTTACCATTCTTCCCAGATCTTCACTCTGAGTTTTCAAAGACCTGGGTTAGACCTGTTTCAAGCAGAATTTATACTAACCAGTCTAATGCTTATGGAAACATTTTTGGTGCAAAAGCTTCAGGGTATGTGACCATGCCGAAGGCAGAGGAGACACTCGCTAGCTATCTCTCTCCTGCTTCGTCATCTTCACTTAAAGCACCGGCTCTGTCCTAAGCCACTAAAAAAAAAAAAAATACTTCTGTGTTACTGGGGAAGGCTTACTCGGCGGCGGGTCAGGCGGCTGCATGTCTACACACTATGGCCATTATGCAGGCTTATCAGGCTGACCTGCTTAAAGATGCTTGTGAGGGGGGTAAAATTTCTGCTGATATGATTAATGAGCTCAGGCAGACTGCTGATCTCACTCTCCGGGCCACCAAGGAGACCGCTAAATCTATCGGCCGGTCTATGGCAGCCATGGTGGCCACAGAGAGACACTTGTGGTTGAGCCAGACTTCTATTAAGGAGAAAGATAAGACTCTCCTTTTAAATGCTCCAGTTTCGCCCGCGGGTCTCTACGGTGACGCTCTTCACTCTGTCACGGAGAGGTTCCAGGAAGAGAAGAAACAGGCGGCTGCTTTTCAGAAATGTATACCCCTTAAAGTGCGTGTCGCTGGGGCTGCTGAGCGAGGGCAGTCCCAGCCACCGAGTACTTCAAAAAGAGTGCAGCAGAAACGGAGTGTCGCATCTCGTGTGTATATAGAAGGTCCCCCCCCCCCCCCCCGCAGAGAAACTGGAGGGACGAGGCGGGGCGCTCTCCGGTGCGACCTTCTCGGGGTAGGGCTGATCTGAGGACAGTCATTATCGCCAAGAAGGCCGCGTCGAAAAAATCCTGACGTGCTAAACGTCTGGACTCTGAGGGTGGTCCCCATCGTGGAAGACTTGAGTTCACTGCACAAGAACACGGTGCCCTGTCTTTCCCAATGCCCTCAGGGGTCTGCTCTACTAACCCTGCCTATACAGGGCGTAGAGAGACTCGGCGAGCGATTTCCCGAGGGACGCTCGCCCCCTCCGAGGAGGGTTGTGGAGTGCCCAGACCAGCTGTTCCCTGCCAGTACGTTACAGGGCGCTGTGTCTGTCACTCGGGATGTTCATCCAGAGGCCAGCCTCGAGAGGCTGGTTCCCTTAGTAGAGTTACTGGCGGAATGGAAAATTCTCCCCAATGTTTCTCAGTGGGTCCTGAATACTATAGAGAGCGGGCACACTATTCAGTTCAGAACGCTTCCACCTCGGTTCAGAGGGGTTCTGCCTACTGTGGTGGGCCCCGAGCAGGCTCTGGTACTAGAACAGGAGGTAAAAACTCTGCTGCAAAAAGAGGCTATAGAACGGGTTCCTCCACCCAGCAGGGGGTTAGGATATTACAGCCGGTACTTCATCGTTCCGAAAAAAGATGGAGGGCTGCATCCCATTCTAGATCTGCATCTCTTAAATCTCACTGTTGGGAAGCTCAAATTCAAGATTCTCACTCTCAAGCAGATCGTGTCACAAATCAGATCCGAGGACTGGTTTGTCACGATAGATCTAAAGGACGCTTACTTCCATGTGTCTATCCTCCCTCAACACAGGAAGTTCCTGAGGTTCGCTTTCGGGGGCGAAGCTTACCAATATCGGGTTCTTCCGTTCGGCCTAGCACTGTCACCCCGCACGTTCACGAAGTGTATGGATACGGCTATAGCCCCGCTGAGGCTGGAGGGCATCCGTATTCTGAACTATATAGACGATTGGTTAATTCTAGCTCAATCAGAGCAACAGGCGGTTCGGCATCGAGATGACGTGCTTGCTCACATCAAGAGGTTGAGGTTGAAGCTCAACGCCAAGAAGAGTGTTCTTTCTCCAGTACAGACAGCCACTTTTCTCGGTGTAGTGTGGGATTCGACGACGATGCAGGCACAGTTGTCACCTGCTCGTGTTGCTTCGATTCTCGCCGCAGTAGATCAGGTCAAGCTAGGCCAGTCATCCACTGTAAAACAGTTCCAGAGACTGTTAGGTCTCATGGCAGCTGCGTCCAACGCAATACCCTTTGGCCTCCTGGGGCCAGTTGCACCAACAGGGCTTACGCCTGGTCTTAAGGTAAGTAGGTCTTAACTCAGCATTCTAAGTCCGACCTAATAGTTACGACTGTTGCACCATCCAGGCTTAAGTCCTCTTCTCGCTAAGACCGGGCGTAAATCTTACGCCTAGTCAGTAGCAGGCGTAAAGTCAAAATCTAGGCATATACTAGCGTTAATAGGCCTATCCGTTTTCCGACAGATAATGTTTCTATAGTAACCACTAAAAGCAAGTGATTGTTCATTGAATCGTTAAAATGATTTGTTAAAAACGGTCAAAAAATCTTCCTGTCTGTTGCATCGAGACTCTGCTACAGTTTCATTTTGAAATTCTCGTCAGCAAAATAAAGGGGAAAAAAACAATATTCACAATTGTGTCTAAAAAGTAACTCACAATGTTAACTCATTGTTAATTTAACTGTTGTATAAAATAAATATCACATTTGCAATTGTGCACATGAAAACTGCCCTTTTAATAACATATGATATAAATATAAGACAAAAAAACTTATTTTGGGACATACCTATAACTGCAGTGACACATCACGCAGTGAAAACAAGCACGAGAGACAAATGTGATGTCAGCTCGCAGTGCCTCGTCCATAGTGAAAACAATGATTTACAATATCATCATAGACGATACATTACGCACACTCCTAAGCACATAAAGAATGAACTTACAATTGAACTGACATTTATTACCAACGTTCTTCTACCTCACCTCTCGCGTGCAGGAGACAGACGTAATGCTGCCGCGAATGAAGCGAATTGTCACGTGCTGAATGTACAGCTCTATTAACTGAATACTATTTTAACCCCTTAACTGTCACATTAAAAATGAAAGTTTCAATTATTAACTGAAAGTCCTTTCCTTTTTCTTGATCCTCCATTGATATGGCTACAAGTTAACCAAACAGCGGAAGATAGTTTACAACGTAACCCCAGCAACGCATGCTGCTAGGCAACCGTGGTCATTCACAGGAACGCGCATTGCTAAAACCAGGCGTAGTTAAGCCTAGGCTTAAGTTTGGTTGGTGCAACCGACGTTAGGTCAACTCTAAAGACTGATCTTAACTAAGACCTACTTAGCAGTTAGGACCAGGCTTAGTAAAGCCATGTTGGTGCAACTGGCTCCTGCACATGAGACCGTTACAGTGGTGGCTCAGAACCAGAGGATTCTTCCCGAGGGGAAATCCGCTTCGCATGATCATGAGTTCATTGACTGATTTCATTCATGCTTCAGACGCGTCACGCTGGAGGGTGTTCCCACTGCGATTTCACGCAACGTCCGTCCCTTCGGGGAACTAGGGTTACATACGTAACCCGGGACGTTCAGTTGCTGACTTCAATTTTATGTATAATCGAACCTACCCCAATAACTTGACTTCACAGACAACAAACTCACACAGGACTGCGAACACAAGGAGAATAAATAGACAGCAAACATGGGAGGTTAAGAGGGAGAGACAGGTGGAACAACTGAACCAATAATCAGGTAACAAGATGGGTGAAGGTTAGACAATAGGCAGGAGAGCACATGGCACAATGAAATGAATGACAAGCCATGTGCTCACACCAAACATGACAAAAACAATCATAAGCCGTGTGTTCACAAAAAAACAAGACACAAACACAAGAGCACACTCACAGACTGTGTGTTGTAGCAAATTAGCTCTAAAGAAATATCAATAATCAATCATAACTTGTTATAATTGATTATACATTTTTGGATCAGTTAATATAATTACCTTAATGTTTAACACTCAGTGTTAATTGTTTATTAATTCTAAGAAATGTACATTTCCGGGGTATGGGACATGTCTTTCTTTCTATACAGTACTACTAAGAGCAAGTAGTCAAAATCTGCATGATTAGGGACTCCAGTATGTCAGCTTGAAATACGGACAACTTAACGTGTGATATGAACCTTGTCTTACTTTATTGTGTAGACTAAACACTTAAACTACTCTAACATATATATATATATATATATATATATATATATATATATATATATATATATGTAGTAAAGTTCAAATAAAGGGATGAAGGAAGGAGACAGGGTCGGCTTGCTGTGGAACGTGTCTTTTTATTCAATATTTTCCTTTCTCAAAACAAAGTCACGCTCTCAGCGCTCTATATACACAATCTCTATCAATATTCTTTAGTACACTGTAAAAAATTCACCCGTATATTTCAAGTAAAGTACTGGCAGCTGTGGTTCCAGTGCTTTACCGTAATTTTACAGTTTCAACAATGCTGTAATTTCACAGTAAAGTACTGGCAGCATTGAGTGTCCGTGCCGAGTTTGGAGTATGTGGAGTTAAAGCTCTAGGAGGAGATAGAGTTGGAAATTTTAGTCTCAGAAAAAGAATAATAATAATAATAAGTTTAAGTACAATATCAGTAAGTTGGCTCTCACAAGCCAACTTAACTAGAAAAAGTTCGTCGAGACAAACTTTAAGTTGGCTTGTGAAAGTTTGGACCAATAAGTTTGAAGAAGTTTAAATTAGTTTAAAGTTTAAATTAGTTTAAATTTTAAAGTAGTTTGAAGTTGAAATTAGTTTAAAGTTTAAAGTAGTTTAAAGTTTAAAGTTTTAATGGTTTAAAGTTTAAAGTAGTTTAAAGTTTGAAGTATAGTTTGAAGTAATTTAAAGTTGCTAGGGTGTTTCTAGTGGGTTGCTAAGGTGTTCTGGGTGGTTGCCTGGTGGTTGCTAAGGTATTTTAGGTGGTTGCTATGGTGTTTTGGATGGTTGCTATGGTGTTGCTTGGGTGTTCTACGGTATTTTGGGTGGTTGCTATGGTGTTGCTAGGGTGTTTTAAGGTATTTTGGATGGTTGCCATGGTGTTCTGGGTGGTTGCTATGGTGTTGCTAAGGTGTTGTAAGGTATTTTGGGTGGTTGCTATGGTGTTCTTCGTGGTTGCTAGGCAGTTGCTAGGGTGTTCTGGGTGGTTGCTAGGCAGTTGCTAGGGTGTTCTGGTGGTTGCTAGGGTGTTGCTAGGGTGTTCTAGGGTATTTTGGGTGGTTGCTATGGTGTTGCTAGGGTGATTTAAGGTATTTTGGGTGGTTGCTAGGGTGTTCTGGGTGGTTGCTAGGCAGTT